>NW_022279589.1:2057500-2781836 GCF_009193385.2 Nasonia vitripennis
GCTGTGCAAACACATAAAATATTTACTTTACAGGCACAAAAAAAACTCTTTTTTTTCAGATTCCGATTTATTACTAAAAAAGAAAAAGTCAAATCACTTGAAATTTTAATGGGATATAGTTTTACACGTAACCCATCGACATGATTTTTTTCGTGAGGTTATGATCTTTAGTTTCAGAGATATAAATTTTCACAAAAAATCACCTTTTTCATTTTATCTGCCGAACAAAGCGGTCGATCCCGAGGACCAAACGAGAAAAAGTAGATAATTTTATTCTATTTCAAATGCATTATAGCTGAATTGTTTGTAACAATGGGATGATTAAAAAAAACGTAAAATAGTGTTTTTCAAAAATCAAAAAATTATCATAAAAAAATAAATAGTTAAAAAAATAACTGTTTTTCCCGAATTCAGAATACGAAAATAGATATGCATGTCGAATTTTATTGATATTGACAGAGTAGTTCCAGAAATATTACGGTATACACACACACAAACACACATCTATACGGACATTTTCTAAAAACACTTGATTTGAACTTCTAACACACCAAAAAGTATTTTCTAAAAGTTTTAACGAAACTCAAAATTTTACTATCACAAAGCTTCCTCTAGGAGGAGCTTCCTCTACGAAACTCAAAATTTTACTATCACAAAGCTTCCTCTAGGAGGAAGCAAAATCTTATTATTTTTTAAATCTATTTCGTTTCTTATTATCAAGATTTTGTATTTAACATATTGTGTATGAACGTGCACAAAATTGATCAGCCATAACCTGCTTACCGTGCGGTAAATTTTACTTGACGTTGGGCAAAATATACCGTTTGTAGATTATGTTGTCCACTTGAGGCTGTCCTATAACCTTAATATTGTACTATTGATAATGGACTTAGTGCATTAGAGTATCTAACCACAGAAATTTTTTTGTCGGGAGAAACTAAAAACGCATGTCCTTCTGAAATTTGTGTAATAGACGGTGCAGCCGAGAATCTTTTCTTTAGTGATCTTGAAGTTTTTTCGTAATCTTTTTTGGAATAGTGAAAGAATGTTATTGTTTGGAACTTTTGTCTCGCCCAGTCATAAAGTTGTTTTGAATTTAAAATCGCTTCCGTAGCTTTGGCCTGCAAGCAGCATCCTGAACGACGTAAGCAAAATTTTCAGAATAATCCATCTCCAGAAGCCCTTCGTTCTCTTGTAAATTGTTCTTCTGATCTTTTATATATTTAGATTGATTTTTTGCGATGAAATGATGTGGTATAAGTTTTTTTAAACTCAAAGACAATTCAGACGTAAAATCATCCACCGAAAGACATTCTCTTTTTAAAGTACATTAATTTATTGACTGCCAGACACTAAAAATTAATTCTTCAATCTTATTTTCGTATAATAAAGAAGATACATGTTCTTCAAACAAAAAACAAGCAGGATTCTGATTTCTGCATAAGCTGAACGAAAAGCAATCGATATAACCATTTATTGGATCACCAGATCCCTTCGTGAGAATTATCAATTTGGATGCTTCAAGCATGGCCTTGAAATGTTGGTGTATTACACATACACACACGCTATGCGTGCCTCTTTCACCAGCCAAAACATACCATTTTGGACGTAGTTTGGCGAATTTACTAAAGCTGATAGGAAATTGTGGACATTCTTCTTTAAAAGTTCGATACAATACTTTAATATCACATAGTAGCAATCTTTTTGGAACATACTGAGTTTCACCATTTTCGTTAATTTTAACTACATCTTTCTTATTCGGCATAACTCAATTGTTAATATCAGATTCATAAAATTTGTTTATCTCTTTAATTGTAATTTCAGGTAAACTTTTCCCTTTTATCGGATCAGGAATCGCTAAGATACCGAATTCATCTTTCAAATCTCTCGCCTTTTTTGCAATTCTTAAAGAGACATTAAACTCTGATTCAATATCGCGTAATGTCCAGCATTCAGGTGCTATTGTCAAAATAGAAACTATCAATGGATCATTTGGAGGTAAAGAACATAAATTACTTTTCAGACCATCCAACATTTGTTCTAGTTGAGCTTCTCTCGACAGACGAATTCTCTTATTTTGTGGTCTTTCATTTTCTTCCTCACTCGGCTCATTTAGAGAGTTATTCGATAAATTAAAATTTACAGAAGAGACTTTCTACAAGATGAACAAATCATAGCTGTTTCAAGTATATCTGAATAATCTAACAAAAATTTTTTTGAAACTTTGCGAAGACCTTTACCTCTATGTCCATTAATATTAAATGGATTAATACATCTGTCAACATGAACTGTTGGAAAATAATGCTTTGCAGTAGACTCAGACATTATAAATATTTTAGATGCTTCAATTAATCATGGACAAGTATACGAAAGCTATATCAGCTTAAAAGTTAATTGTATCTGCTTCAAACTAATTTTTCTGTCATTAAAAATACCATGTGGAAAGTAACAGCTAATAAATTTTGTAGAATTTTAAACAAAACTAAACTATAGAGAAAGATTCTGGACTACAACAGTATACAAAATAATATTATTTTAAATATACTTGAAATCAAAATTTAATAAATGAGAATAATAATCTAAACTTTGATTTAAATATTTTAAAATATACGTGTGATACAATTTTTACTAAAACTTTACCGTCAGAAAATATATCAAAGACAAGAGTAGCGTCTGCAACGTTTACACAGTGATATCAAGTACAACTCAATTAATATCATTAAAAAATTATAAACTTAGAATAATTTTTAAAGTTTAGAATCTTTGTTGGTTGCATTGGACAGCAGATGAAGTTGTTTCGATGAGAAGGTTTTGTAACTTATATTTCCAAATAAACATACATAGCAACAAAGTATCAAAATATTATCATAGTTTGATAAAACGCGTTTTATGCGAAACATATTATAAATATAATAGTTAAGCAATTCCTACAATAGGTAACATAATTTAGAAATATTTTTATATTTTTTATTATAGGAATTCTGATTAGAAAAATATATTTACCGCAAGCGAAGCGAGACCGAACGTGCAGGTGCTATGAAATTATCTTTTAACTTGTATTCGTTTTTTTAACAAAAATGATAATGCTATTTATCTCTTGAAAAAACATTAAGTAAAGTAAACTAACTTTACTATATGTCATAATATTTAAAATTAAAATATAATTAAATATTTTGATATTTTTGACAATAAAAATTCTCATTAGCGAGTATCAAAATATTACCAAATTTTTATAGTATTAAGTATACTGCAAACATAATATCTTATTGGCAATAATAATGATAAAATAAATAATAAATATGTTTAGTGAATGTTTTAATGTAGCCCTAACATGAAACGGTTCTAAAAAAATTTTAAAAACTTTAAATACCACACTTGGAAACGCTGGATTGAAAGTTTAAGAAATATTGGAAAAAACGCTAAATAAACGATCGAATGTCCACACTTTTTGGATTTTATTAATTTGATAAAACGTTTATTTAATGTTATAAAGTTGTACACTGTAAATTGTTATAAAATTCTAATAAAAATAGTTAATCACTATAAAAGATTGTTTGTATTTAGACTATGCTTTACAGTTTTTTACAGAATCATACACTTTTTACATTTTTTTTTTATATTTATTTTTATTATTATATTTTTACATTGTTTTGCAGTTAATAACATTTCTAAATTTGATAAATTTTAAAAATTTAGTAAAGGTACGTACATCAATTATTTAGGTTTTAAAGGCATTTGGTTTTAATCGAATGTACTTAACTAATAGAAACCAAAAGAAATAAGCTTCGTGTTCAAATTCAGTGGCTCAAAATTCATAAAAATAGCCTTCGTCAATAATTTTCCTCTAGACGTAAATTTCTTAACCGCGTAAAATAGACATTTTGGGTGGTTTTTTGAGTTTAGGGACGAGCGTTTGAGGTATCGGTAAAAAAGCCGGCCGGTTTCGTGTTCAGCAGCACAAAATACATAATAATACTCTCTGTCAATAATTTTCCTTCCGTCCATCACAGGATAAACCTCTCAACTGCGTGAAAAAGCAATTTTGGGGGGTGTTTTTTGAGGTTAGGGACGAACGCTTGAGGTATCGGTAAAATATACCGCCGGATTCTTGTTCAGCAGCTCAAAATACATGAAAATAGTCGTTGCTTAGAATTTTTCTGAGCCCCTGTGATTTCTGACAGCTTGGTCATTTCGTAAAGTAGTAATTGAAAGACATAAAAAATGCTAAATTTTCCATATTTTTAAAAATTTTTAGATCAAAAGAGCAGGCAGAGCTTTGTTACGTTTGACGTGGAACGTCCCATATATATATATATATATATATATATATATATATATATATATATATATATATATATATATATATATATAATTATTATTGTACAAATTAACTTAAAATCATTAATTTAATTTACACTACTTAATCTGTCGTAAAAATTACGACGCTGATCAGAAAATGTTCACTGTTTTTCTTAAATAATCTTAATCAATTTCGCTTTATTATTATGTAACGAACTGCACCCAGGACTAAGAAGAGTGGTCACCGTTTCAAGATTTTGTGTTCCAGAATCTTGCCTGCGATATCCAGCATGCAGAGCTGTTCTATGATGTGGATTCCTGGGGTGGCTTTTTTCCTTCTGGCAGAAGCACGAATTGCTGTTTCTTTCAGTTTGTGGGGAATATTTCTTCTTTTAGACACAAATTTTACAAGTCTACGAAGACCTCTGATTGGGCGTAAATGGCATGTTTTAATGCAATATTGGAAATATCATCCAGCCTCGGACCCTTGTTGCTTCCTACCCTTCTGCAAGCGGCTAATAGTTTTTTCATCGTTTTTCTTCATTCACACCTCTTTCGATGACACTTGGTTCTTCTAGTTGCCTGGGGAACAGTGTGGTCATTACATAGTGTAATTGTTCCGGGCATCTTGAAGGAGGCACGGAGCTTCCTTTGATCTTTTTCATTACTATTTTATACGGCCGATCCCAAGGGTCTTGTTCGACTTCGTCCTGTAATTCCTTAAGGCAGCGTCGCTTGTTTTCGCGAATTTTCTTCTTAAGGCTCCTTTTATCATTATTTCTTTTTCATTTATTTTTCGCGGGCATCTACTATTTTCTGGCCTCTTACAGACTTATGGTACTTCTTTTCTCGACCGTTGTTTTCGTCTTCTGGTCCGGTGGCACTTACTACGTGCACTCTTAACCTCTATGTTTTAACAGTATACTAGTGGTATTCTACAGTTGTGCACTCTTTTTGGCATGACCGCGTTACATGCTTGGGTAATATTCTTCATCACCAGTTTGGCCTTGTTGTTTGTCAATCCTGGCAGTTGCATTTCTTCCAACGCCAGCAGAAACATCTGTGGTGATGGTTGAGCATTATCTTTCTCTCTCCATATTGCGTGTGCGGATTGGTCGTCAGTAGTACATGTGCGTGTGTATGAGGTTAAGTCTACTAGTAAGGCCTCTGTGGTAGCAGGGTTTTGGCGGTTGTCATCAGGCTTGCGCATCACAATCTCTGATGAAGTGAGTTTCACTTGTGCAGGGATTCCGGAAACGACAATCTCTCCTTTATCGCGGTACGCAGGGCTTATGCGGGTACGTATATCTTCGACCTTGCGAAAGAGCACAGCTTGTTCCACCTTGACTTCTTAAAACCGTCTGTTCTATGTTCTTAATATTCCCAACTCGCGTTTTTATCTTTTAGCTGAAGTTGTCGAACTTCTCAGCAAACGCGAGAAACCAGGCCGGAGCTGAAGTATCATTGCTTTTCTCGAACATGGTTTTGTCTTTCGAGTGATTTCAAGGGTTTCGGCAGGGTCTTCTTCGCAGCTAATCTTTGAGGCAAGAGTAGCAGACGGCGACGGAGGCGAGATCAGATTCCGGGGCCGCTTAGTGGAAGATCTAGCTGGTATAGACTTCGTAGCACTCTCGATGTCCGTGTGCTGCACAGCCGATGCCGCTGTGTTGCTTAACTGGGCTTGCTCATTGGGCCTAGTGACTAGATCTGAGGTGCTTTTCTGTGCCCTGACACTGGAATCTTTGAATGTTGTGTCCTCAGTCTCCACAGTCGCTAAGTTTTCGTGCGTGCGACGGCAACAATGATCTAAAGTTTTGTGACTGACGAAGTTAGAAAGACAGAGATTTTCCCTTTACATCTGCGGCAGATCGGCATCGGTAAAGACTTGGATTAGAGCACGAAATACACGGTGGTCAGCTGTAGGATATCTAGTCGCTTGGTTGTGTATTTGCTTCGAATCAAAAACCATTGTTATGTAACTATTTTCTACGATTTCGCGTGCGAGCGCGACGTGGCACCGACGTACTCGAGAGAAAGAGAGGAGCGTCGTGATGCCTGCTGTTATGTAATCAGCAACCAGGCGATATATTCGTCGTGTATGTGTATATATGTTTTTATGCTGTCACATCGCACTAGAACGCGGAAAATTTCACAGATGTAGCAAAAAAGAGAATGCGTACTGCACAATACACTAAACTCGCCCACCAGATACGAACAGCGTCTAATGTTCAAGTATTACGCACAGCCCGCAGAAAAGCACTCGCACCTCAGACAGAGAACCGGTCACCGACACTTTGAGGACGTGGCAACTCAACGCGTGAAAGATGGCGACGATTGCCAGTGAAACTTGGCATCTAATCGACATCTGGGAAAAACTTCTCTCTCTGGTCCTGATAAACAAATGTTGTTGAACTTTTCCGACAAAATGAACGAGTTCTCACCTAATGTGTGGAGAATAGCTGAATTTGATGAGTATTCGGGAGCACTAGTTGATCACGTCCATCCGTTTCGGATGCCAGAGAAAGAGAGGGAGAGCGGGACGGAAAGTGGGTATCGCATGACAGCATTGGCGCTGCTTCTCCCAACATCGCATAATGTCCCTTTTTGCTATGGCGCTAGACAAGAATGCCAGAATTTCCTAGCTGTATAAAATGAAAACCAATCCTACGGAGTCATAAAAGTCCAAATTTGGACTATCCTACACGCTTTTGCCCATTTCCCACCTCAAAAAAAATCCTTAAAAATTCCAAGACGCAGATTTGAATGCGCCGTGAAAAAAAATTAACATAAAATTTACAGGCATTAGAAAAAAGATTCTATCGATTCACAGTAACGTTTGTCGTTTTCTTTTCACTAAAATCGTCTACTTTACCGATTTTTCCTAGACCATGCAGTCAACATTAATCTTTCGATGAACCAACTGTATACAGAGTTATTTCATTTTAGAATCAGAAAAATTGAAACACCTGGCGTATTCGCACCACATTTGATGTCCCTCTAGACTCTGATGTGTACCCTTGCTTATGTAATTAAGTATTAACGTGTTGTATGCCAAGTTATAGTAATGATGCAATTCTAACAGTTACTGCAATGTACATTCTGCAGTATTTAATATCAAAAACCTGGCTAAAATAATACATTTTCTCCAAAACCTTGGTCATAAATATTAACTAAAAAACTATTATCATTTTTCCGACTGAGAATTATGATAATACTTACATATGATGTTATTTTATCCCATTGCGAGGTACAGTATTTGTTGCCCTGTTTCGTTCCATTATATTTTATGCTCAAATATATTTTTTGGCGCTGTGTTAACGTAAAAAAAGCCAGTGTTTTTTTTGATTGACCATTCAAAAATTAATTTGTAAAAGTTTTCGATTGCAAAATATATATGAAAGTGTAGCTTAAATCTATTTTATATTTTCAGACATTTCGATTTTGATTTAGACAAAACGTTATATTTTTTTATTGCTGGACGTTATGAATTTGGAAACAAAGGAGCAGACATATTTATTGAAGCTTTAGCAAGACTTAATCACTATATAAAGTCCTCAAAATCTGATGTTACTGTAGTTGCGTTTTTAATATTCCCAGCAAGGACTAATAATTTCAATGTAGAATCACTTCGAGGACATGCAGTGAGTAGTTTTACAATTCCGCACTCATAAAAATAATGTTCAAAAGATAATCCATTTGTGTAATATTAGCAGTATATTTTTCTAACCAAACTTACATTTAATACATGTTATAAAAGCTAGCATTATAATTTATATAGTTTTAAACTTTGTAAGCCAAGAAAATTGCATACATGTATTTATAAGTAGTACATACCCATTTTCAGTAAGCTAATCGCAAAAACGTCAGTCAATATATATACAGTTACGCACACATACACACACGCACGCGCTTACACACACACATACGCACACACACTCACATGGTAAGAAGGTTTTCCTGCGCACTAAACGCGATAGTGTAATTTTCCACTATTTTTTCTGGTGAATCGAAGAGAGCAGCGAGGTTTGGTGCTGGTGCAACTTTTTCGGATCCGATACACCGAAGATCCCGTGCGCAAAATGCGAGATAAGTAGACTCATGGTCTTACTCTTATTCTTTACTTATTTTCGCGAGCTTACGCAAACGCCGTGAGGTGTACTGGCTAGATTTCCCATGAGTTTTGAACTGTGTAGTTAGAACTGGTACAAAATCATTCACTAACAAGACGCAACGCCAAATACGACAACGTACAATAAATTCTGGATTTGAGAGTGATGCTTATAACTAGTGCAAACGGGATCGAAGCTTGGTGGCAACAAGCGTTGGTCGGCGATAATTTGTATGAGCTATCTTCTGCAACCAACACACACGATACGTAGGCTGGTGTGTGAAGTCGACATAAGTGGGTTTAATTTTATAAATCTATCTATGAGTTACCGTGGCTTTAACATTACCATGCTTTAAAAAAACGCCATTTCGAGGATGCTGCTATTTCTTTCTTTTATACTTCTAAAGTATAAAGATTTACATACGTCTAATGTCACAGACACACACGTCTGCAACATGAGCAGGGAAACGATTCAGCGATAAGATTCGAGCAGTGGTTATATCACAGGCCTCTAGCTCTCGGGTCCGCGAGTTCAAGTCCCGTCGTCTACTTTTTCGCTTTTCGACTTTGTCTCCTCTCTGTTCATTACACTAATTTTTGTTATTTTACTTTGCTGACTCGATAGAGAGCGAGGATAAACGTATGATACTTAGCAGTTATTATACATGTGTGACGTTCTCAGATGAAGACGGTACAGAGCGATTCGTACGAGCAGAATACGGATCAGAAGCACGCGTTAATTATTTAATTAGCACGACGTAGCGTGGGGTTCAGCAATGCATGAGCTGGCCTGTGCGTGGCATAAGTATACGCGACGAGATTCAGCAATCCCGTAAATTTATTTATTAATTGATTAGAGGTACTTACGTCGTTCTAGGATACCGACCTCTGGTGAAAACTTATAATATCATGTCCTTTAGGGTATAGGTATAAGTTGATGTATAAAGCAATAAATCCCTAACCCTTTGAGATTCGGTTTGGAATATGCTTTATTGTGATCGGTAGTTACACTTACAATTTTACACGTTCACTGAATACTAGACGGATTACTGTCGTGGCACGATACGAACAGACACTCGCATGTCGGTCTGGCTTGAGCTGGCTCCAAAAACCAGTTTATAAAATATCTCGTGATTTTAGTGGCAAGTGCGTCGTAAAAATATGAAAATAGTCGCAAGGAGAGTTACTCCTTTGTCGCAGGTACATGCTACAAGTTTGGCGTGATATCTTTATAGCAGGTGTGATTACTTACAGTCGTGCTTTACGGAGTATTGGCTAGATTCGACAGTCAGACATAATAACGGGAAATATTTTAAATGTTAGTCTTACGTTACACATGTTCTAGATTAACAGTTGTTTTGTGAAATAAGAATACGTATAATATCATCTGAAATTTTAGTATCAAGTGGCGCGGTAGCGCCCTGATGGCGAGTATAAATTTTATATACTATGCCATCAGGGAGCATCGCAATCTATTATACTATGAATTAGCTTTTTAATCTAGTTGCGTTGTTTTTTCTATTGCATTTTTTTATTAATATGTTGTTGATGTTTATTTATGAGCATCGTTCTTTGATAATTTAATGAGATTTCACTTCAATGAAGTCTTCTTAACAGTTATGATATTTTGTTAAAAAATTGCTTTTCCAGCAAAATACCTATGATTCAAAATTGATTTGCGGAAATTTCCTTAATTTCCGCGTCCTTGATTTTCTTTTTTTGAGTTCTGTGACGTGGCAAAACCCGAAAGTAGAATTTCTAATATCGCCTTCTCGGCTCCGATTTCGCGAGACTATAATTTTTTTACACTTTCCGAATCTCCTTGTGATCTTGGAGAAGGATCAAAATCGAGTTATTCAGGAATGATTAGAATTAAATATACACACACATACACACACGCGATAAACTCAACTCGTTCTTTATCAAAAACTTTTTACAAGTTCTCACGACTACGCGCAACAATACGCAGCTCGCTGCTCTTAACTCTCTATCTCTCTTGCACTCACACACTTATACGATACATACACTTTCTTTCTCGCTCGCGCGCTTGACTCGACTTGGCGAGGTTCGTAAAGCAGCGCTACGTGCTGTCGCGCTCGGCAACACAAAGTGGCTCCGATCTCCATACGATTCTCCATACGGTAGATCGTTTATTTCCTTGCCTTTACTCGACTGGCCTCGTCGATCGTCCTATTGTCCTCGAGTAAGCCGCCGTCACCTACGTCTTCTTTCTAAGGAAGCTAATGCTTGACGGCTACTCTATCTTGCCGCACTTTGTCAGCTTTCACGGACGAGCTATGGACTTTCCGGATGCATTTTCGATGGCTATTTCTAGTAAAGTAACACCGGGACCCGAAAGTCTCTACGTACAGAAGTGCAACACTGTACTTCGGAACGTGAAACCGCTCGCCGTCGACAAGTCGCGTCGACGAGCTAGCGAGCAGATCGCCGGTGATACGCAACCAAGACTCCCGAGCTGCGAATAACCGATCATCTCCAGCACACCAAGATGTTTTCTCTCCTCGTAGTACCTATCTTTCGCTACATTTGGCATCCTTTGTGGCGCAAGGAATCACAGGAGAACGAACAACAAAATTATTTTGTTTTGTGGAAAGTGTATGGCAAGTTACGTAGTAATTATCTTGAAAGTTGTTCCTCTCTTCATTACGATTAAATATAATAAACTAGACTTTGTTTGATTGATCTCAGTTCTTTTCTATCTGTAATTTCGTTGCAGAATATATCAAACTCGCCTAATCTTTTACTTTTTGTTTACTTTTACTTTTAACGTTTTTGGTA
The DNA here is from genome assembly GCF_009193385.2 of Nasonia vitripennis. Classification (NCBI taxonomy): domain Eukaryota; kingdom Metazoa; phylum Arthropoda; class Insecta; order Hymenoptera; family Pteromalidae; genus Nasonia; species Nasonia vitripennis. Next base: position 2,068,707 of record NW_022279589.1, read on the forward strand.
AAATGCTAAAGATGTTTAGGAATATCATAAAGAGAATAGGCCTGGAACTGAACACAAGATAAGTCGCAAAAGATGGTTTTTAAAAAAGGAGGAAGAAGAACAAAGATGGTCATATAGGAAAAGTAGGAAATTAAAATGGCAAGGAGCTTTAAATATCTGGGCTACACACTAAAAGAAGGGGAAAAGAAGATTGACTAATAGAAAGGTCAAAAGGTAGAGGTAAGTAGTCTAAGGATAAGGGTCTTTTATTCACTAATGAAAAGTGTAATAAAATATGGTGCTGAAATCTGGTGATTGAAAGGGCAGGAGATACTGGAAAATATACAGAGAAAATACGTAAATAGGTTTTAAAATTGGACACAACATTATGATGCCCAGGTGTTTAATAGTTGGTCGAGAAACAATCTCCTGTCCATCCACAGTCAACGCTTCTAGTTGGATATAAGGATAGCCTCCGTTTTATGGCTAGTAAGCTCTAGACTTGTCTCGATCAGCCATTCATAAATTATTCCAGAAGCCTTGTTTGCAATTTATGCCACTTTATCCTCTTCCTTTGCAAATACCACAACTGCGATGTCACCTGTACATTCTTTAAACATTGCCCCTTTGGATAGTTTCAGCCTCAAAACACCATCGTACATAATTTTTAACATTTGTGGGCCCATCACTGATCCTTGGGCGACGCCCCCTATGAGTTCGTAGGCTGCTGTGCCATTTTCTGTATCGTATAGTAGGATTCTGTCCTTCAGATAGTCCGACATAATCCTCCTTAAATACACAGGTACTATCTTTTTTTGTAGCGCCTCTTGTACATTACTTCAGCTTGTCGAGTTGAACGCGTTTTCGAAGTCCAGTGTTATGATAACATAGTACTTCTTGGATCCTCTTTTCTATCTTTTCATTTTTATCGCTGATCGGGCAGTGTCGATCACTAAGCTGGCGGCATCTATGGTAAAGCGCTTCTTTCTAAAGCCATATTAGTAATCAGCTAGTCCACTTTATCCTTCTATGGCCTATTTCATTTATACGCAGATTATGCGTTCAATAATGGTGTGTACGATGCGGCTACTCTGGGTAGCTTATCTCCATTTGGTAGCAGCACAAGACGTGGTTTTTTCTAGTCCGTAGAGAACGTTCCTTCTATAAGAAACGAATTATACAAGTCTACGAAGGTTTTAGATTGGATGTAGATGACATGTTTCAATGCAATATTGGGTATGCCATCCGGGCCTGGAGCCTTGTTGTTTCCCACCATTTTGCGTGCATTTCATTTGTTTCGTCTAAATAATGGAGAAACAGTGCAGTCACGATACAGTGCATTAATTTCGTGCACTTGGAAGGGGGTAGGTAACTTTTCTTCATCTTCTGTATTACTACCTTATATTCAAATGATGCTAAACTACCTGGTCTCTTATAGAAAACTTTACGATATTTTTGTAATAAGTTTTTTTGAGATTATTGATCGTTTCTTGATTTTTCGCTATACAGAATTTTAGTTTGTCGTCAATTTCCTTATCGGAAATATCGTAACGATCGACTGACGAATTATAGTGACTATAAGAACACATTAATTCTTTCAAAGGTTTTTGGCATAGGGCTTTATTTAGCACTGGCTGGTTAGGTGAGAGAAGATCAACACTATTAGTTGTATCCTTCTCGATTATTACCGATTTGTGTAGGACACATCAATTGTTTATTTATTCGAGTAGATTTTAATCCCGTCGCACTTCTGGTTATCGTTCCAACAATGGGCAAAGTAGCAACATTGTTTCAATTTTCATAGGTTAGAGTTACAGAAATTTTCGGAAATACATGTGACTTGACTACCGGTGTTGATCAAGGCTTTTATTGCAATATTGTTGATGTGAATATCTATTTTTAGACAAGCACAGTTTCCATTGTTTTTAGTATTATCATCTGATTCATATCATAAATCCTTTCGGGGATTATTGAAAATAGTAAAAATTGGAATTGATTGTATAGTTGCTTCATGTATATTTACAAAGAGTTTATCCAAGGCACCAGAAGCAACTTTTATTGGTTTTTTGGCAAACCCCAGGTGTCTTCTAGACATGTGTTTAGTGTTTCATCAAAAGAAAAGGTACTTATCGATGATTTTGCATTATTTTGTTTAGGTTTGGTACCTGTTCGTTTAACAGGACTATTTTCCGTTTGAGTATTTTTTGTCTTGAATACATTTAAATTTTGCATTTGTGGTGCTTTCTTTTGAAAGGTGGTTTTATTTTGAAAATTCGACTGTTGGTTAGACGTCTTATAATTGTTCCCTGCGGTTTTCATGATTGTATTATCAGGGTTTGACTTTTTAAACGAGCATTTTCTTTGATAGTGGCCACTGTCTTTGAATGCCAGAAGGTCAGAAAATGCATTTTGGCTTTTTATGTTTTAAGAGTACATGTAAATCAATACAAGTTAATCTAATATCCCAATCAAAATGATTAGAAATTTTCCAAACAAGCTCTGCTTTTGAGAAATTTCTTTCAAGATCTTGCGCGAAACCCCTCACGTACGTAGCGTATTCAAGACAAGAGTATTCAGAACCACTGTTATAACGGTTGTATTCTACTTTACAAGACCACTTGTCTTGAATATCTTCATTCCATAACCGAGCTCTAAATCTTTTTTCGAAATCTGACATTGAATTAATCGTCCGCTGAGCGATATCAAACTATGCTGAAGCTGTATTCTCTAAAGTATGACTAATTATTAAATTCATCTCAGCCCCGTCTACATTCAAAACATCAATATATTTTTTGATTTTCCGCAGACATCGCATTGGTTTATCTCCGCCGTCGGTTTTTAATGTTTAAGGTTTTAATTTTAGCGATTTTGACGCGAGACTCAGAGTTGTATTACTGCCATCAAGGGTGATTTCATGGCTAGAAGATCGAATTTTGTTGATTTTACGAGATAATATTTAAAATTTTCCAGAGAAAGTTTTATTGGAGTTTTCGATACATGTTTTAAGATTTTGTAAAGTCTGATTGCTGTTAATAATCGTATCGTTATATTCTAAATGCTCTACTTTAAAAGATTTGATTTTAGTTTCGTTTGGTTTATTTATTTATTTATTTATTGATTTATATTAACGGGCATAGATGCCCTCACAAACATATAACAAGTCAGGTTTATTTACATGAGTAAAAAATAACGAACAATATTATAAACAGAGTTTTCTAACTAAATGGCGACATAAATGATTTAAGGTTAGATTTAGATTCTGACAACTGCTCGATGACAGTGATGCATTGCGGGAGAGAATTCCATGCGTGCTTTAATCTAGGTCAGGTCGAAAAGAAGCCAAAGTTCGAATGTACCTGGTGCTCATGTATAGGCCTATGATTAGGCAGATTATAAGATAAGTGTCTAACAGAGAAAAGCTCGGATATCAATGGACAAATCATGAATTTACTCAGAAATTTAAACGTGAGCAGACCGTCGTGGTAACGATGAAATTTTGAGAAAATTTCCAAAAAGAACAATTTTTTATTTTCAGTTCAATTTATTCAAATTCCTCCAATTCTAATTGAAATTTTTTCAACTGTCACATGAGTCCGAATCCAGAAACAGATTCCCCAACAAATCATCTGGCACGGATGAAGTCGGGCTTGACAGCACACTGTAGTCTGCATCGACTTTTTGGGATAAAAAGCCATAGCGCCTTATAGAATAGGGCTCAAAAAATATTTGGGGTGATTTTTGAAGGTCTGATGATGTACTTTTATGAAAAAATAAGGAAAAACTGTTTCCTGTATGGGAAAGCCTTTGAAAATCTCCCTTAAACCATGGATTTTTGACATTTTTGACTATTTCTCGAAAAAAAAGCTTTAATTTTGCCTGTAATAAAAATATTTTGGGTGCTACAGAATCCGATTTACAATCATTTTAAGTTGATAGTTGCCCCAAAAACAAGTCTTTTTAACATTTTCAGCTTGTTTCTCTTAAGGATTTGGTAAAAAGGGAACCACGACAGTAATACATTATAGGTTATCAAATTGATGTTAAAAAACCTGTAATATTACTTTTTTGGAATAGTTTCTAAGTGCTATAGAAATGATTTCACAGTGATTTAAAGCAGGGAAATTGCACAAAATTATACCGTTGACGGATTTTACGCCAAGGAAATTAAAAAAATCTTAAATGTCATAACCCCGCTTCCAAAGCACCTGGGGGCTTCTTCCACAAATTAAAGGTACTATAGTCTCTTCAGAGTGCATGACTATATAAAATCTTGAAGAGTTTTCAGAAAGCTCACAAGAAGAAGTTGTGTTCTCATAGGAAGTGAAAGAAAATATGAAAATGTCAAATTTTTCATTTGAATGAACGGCGATAAAAAAATGCAAATTCCTCACAATGTTTACTTTTTCTTGTTGTTGTTGTTGGTCAAAAGTAACTTCTTTTGAAAAATAACAAAATTTAAGGTAGTATCTTCACGTATATGTGCAAATCCAGTGAAAACCGGACACTTTTGAGGGTCTAAGTGAACGAAATTGAAGTTTGAGAGCACACCTTCTTCTTCTAATTAAAGTTTTCGCTAGAGAAGAATAAATCTAAAGAAATACAAATGAACTACAATTAGAAGGAAAACCAAAACACATACCAATAAGTTGTTGAAATAATTAACCAACACTACTAGACTCCAAACCCCTCTCAGAGAAGACACAAAATAGTCGACTAACTGATGGACAGCGATTCGGACAGCAGTTGGGTAGAAAAAAGATATGGCGGTCAGTTCATACACACGAGCAAAAACCTCCCCTGATTTTAATTTCGCACAAAACTCTGTCACTGTAGATAGAAAAAAAGTGTCGAAACAGCGTCAGAACTCGGTCTGGAAGGTAAGGTGCAACAGCGGACAGTGAAGAGCGCGGTAAATATTGTAAACGAACAGAACAAACGTAGAAAAAAACCGCTGCCAATTCATTGGCACGTAGCTTCCTCCAACTAAATTTATAGGTCTAATAAATAAAATATCGTTTTAATCTGCCTGCTAATGTATGAGGCGGTTTTTGATACATAATTTAATATACAGGGTGAGTCATTTTAATCTTTAATCTCAATTATCGTGTTGGCAAAGCATGCCAACGAAAAAAGTTTCGGATAAAAGTTTTAGGATTTTTCCCTGGCTATCTGATGATGACCTTGACAATGTCATTGAGCGTGACCTTCAAGGTCATTTGAAGGTCAACTCGATTTTTTCAAATAGAAACCCCTACTTTTGGCACCAGAAATGGAAAGAGCGGGAAATTTTACGATTGAATATGACCTTGCCTTGACCTTGAATTCAATGGTCAAGGTCATTGGTCATGCCGATAACAGTACAACTGGTTAGCTGAACTCGAATGCATTCAAGGAGAAAATGTTACCCACAAAAGTTTTCAGTTTTCTCCCCGGCTGACGAATGGTCATCTTGACCCTGTCGTTAAACAGGATCTTCAAGGGCATTTCAAGGTCAAGTTGATTTTTTGAAATGGAAACCCCTACTTTTAGCCCCATAAATGAAAAGAGAGTGACATGCGTTCAAAAATGAAAAAATTTTCAATATTTCCAGAAATTTTCAATATTTTCTAAAATTTTCGTAATTTTTTCAGTTTTCAAAAATTTTCAAAGTCATTCCATTATTTTGTATTAGTGTCAATTTTCAAAATTCTTGATGTAGTTAAGTCATTCCATTATTTTGTATTAGTGTCAATTTTTGAGAGTGAACTACTCTTAACAGTTATGTAGATAGCAAATTAGTGCAGAAAAGCTTAATCGTGTTTTTTACTTCTTGTAAATCGATAATTATTAATGAAAAAAATCTGTTTCCCTGTTTACTGGTCTGTAACAAATTATTTTGATTTTGATCATGGCTGATTATGGTCCCAACGAAATCGTTGATATGATCATGATTTTGGGAAAAAGTCGAAATCATTATGCAGCAGCTGCCAGACTTTATGCTGAACGCTATCCCAATAGGAGACACCCAAGTAATGTTACTATTCAAACCTTAACTCAGAGAGCTCGAAATGGAGCTTTTGTTCGTCAACGCCGTCATCATGAATACGACGAAAACGATCCTCGTGTTATTACCATTCTAGCGATTATTCATCTTGATCCTCACATTAGTACTCGACAAATAGAAAGAGAAATAGGTATACCTCAATCAACAGCATCCCGAATATTGAGAGCGAGAAGATATCATCCTTATCACGTAACATTAACACAACAGTTAACTCCAAATGATATGATTTTGCGAGTACGTTTTTGTCGATGGGCAATACGAATGATTCAACAAGATCAAGACTTTTTTAGGCACGTTCTTTTTTCAGATGAATCAACATTCAGAAACACTGGAGAATTGAATAGACATAATTGCCATTATTGGTCAGATGAAAATCCTCATTGGTTCAGGCCCATAGACAATCAACACCGCTGGAGTGTTATGGTCTGGTGTGGAATCATCAATGGCTATTTGATTGGTCCTTATTTCTTTGAAGAGAACGTGAATGGGGTAAACTTTTTCAGATTACTTCGAGACATTTTACCTGAATTACTAGAAAATGTAGACCTCGCCACAAGGCTAAGAATGTGGATCCAATTAGATGGAGCACCACCACATTATGCACGCATTGTACGTGATTATTTAAACACCCGCTACAATGGCAGGTGGATTGGGCGAGGTGGCCCAGTTGCCTGGCCCCCTCGTTCACCTGATTTAACCCCTCCCGATTTTTACTTATGGGGATATCTTAAGAATGTTGTTTATGCTCAACGGCCAACAACGCGAGATAATATGATCGAACGCATTCGTACAGCTTGTGCAGCAATCCCTCGAGATGTTCTACTTAAAACCATAAGACAATTCAGAGCTCGACTTGATCTTTGCACCAACAAAACGGCGGTAATTTCGAACAATTAATCAATGGTTAACTCCAGTTAACATTCCATAAAAATACCAAAAAAATAACAAAAAGGGAAAAAACAAAAAAAAACAAATAAAAAAAAATACAAAAAAAAATAAAACAAAAAATGGGATGCTAAATCCTTTTGACAACCTCCTCGATGGTGCATCCTGGGTTCGGCTGATGTCAAAGGTAATTTCCGCACAAAAGATGATTTGTTTCTAAAATCACATGTTCGAACGTAAAATTTCCCGCTTTTTCCATTTCTGGTGCCAAAAGTAGGGGTTTCTATTTGAAAAAATCGACTTGACCTTCAAATGACCTTGAGGGTCATGCTCAATGACATTGTCAAGGTCATCATCAGATAGCCAGGGAAAAATCCTAAAACTTTTACCCGAAACTTTTTTCGCTGGCATGCTTTGCCAACGAGATAATTGAGATTAAAGATTAAAATGACTCACCCTGTATAATGCTAACTAAATCCGAAATTTAAACTTGATTCATGCTTCTTTAATCCAGTTACCGCGTCACATAGAAAAACGACTTTTTTCAGTTGTTGATTTTTTTCTCAGGATCTGCCCCATAAAATTACTTAAAATTAGAGTGAAGTATAGTCCTAATAAATTTCAATAATCATGATTTTCTTTAAAAAGATTAAAAATTAAGTTTTCGAGTTAAAACAATTACAAAAATTTGCTCTTGAAGGTGTGTAATAAAAAAACGAGGAACAATAATATAAATTTTTCGCGATGAATAGATAGGTAATTTTATTCTCTTTCAGATGCATATTAAGCAATTTACTTTCATCCAGTTTTCCAATAACTTTAGTAGAAAAAACGGACTGTTATCCCGCTATGTACTAGTAAAAACAAAGAAAATGAGACTTGTTTGATTAAAATCCACTGACTACAAACAAACACACACACACACATACTCACACATCCATACGGACATTTTCTGAAAACACTATTTTTCGACTTAAAATGCCTCAAAACATATTTCCTACATGTTTTTATACAAACTCCAAAAATTACTATTACAAAGCTTCCTTAGAAAGGAAGCAAAAAATATACATAATTAATTAATTTTTTTTTATATTTTTGACGTATATTATGACACACACACACACACGCACGAGAATGGAAGGGAAAAACATGCCAAAACAGCTGAGTAAAACTGTTGCTAGACGAAGGCCACTAGGTAATAGATACAAAACGCTCCTCGGACTGATGCAGAAGAACGAAGGTCACAGAGTTGAGCTTTCACTCCCCTGCACGATGCAGAGGAACGTAGAAGCTAGGGTTGAGTACTCTAAGTGCTCCTCTGATCGATGCTGAGGAATGTAGGTAACTAAGTTGAGCCCAGACTCCCTTATCCAAAGCGGAGGAATGTAGGTATCGGGGTTGAGTCTGTCCAGAGGATGGCCGGTCGATGCTGCTCGAAGTAGACGACCGAACGATGCGGCAGGAAGCAGACGGCTGGACGATGTAGAAGGAAGAAGGCGGCAAGACGATGCAGAATGAAGAAGACGAGTTTGATCCTAAACCCCTAATATCACCTTGGTGGATTGGGGATGTACGAAAATGTCAAACTTCAAAGCAGAAGCTAAAAAAAGACTAGTTAATAAGCCCCGCGGAAGTATTGTTCAACGATAGCTGAACTTGGTTAGTTCAACGATAGTACCTGTGGGGATCCGGTGTCAAAGGGCCACTTGTGCAGAGCTTGCTTTGCCTACGCCACATTAAACACACACGCATATACACTCACACATACATACACATACATTAATATATGTACCACGAAAGGGCACTTTGGGGAGATTTTTGTGCGCTTTCGGGCAGTTTGGGGATAAATCAGGCAGTTGGCGGAGCTCTCCAAAGTGCCATATACCTCGAGCACTTTGGGGAGCTCTCCAAAGTGCCATATCCTTAAAGGTCACTTTGCGGCGATAAATTTATTAAAACTTAAATAATATATTTATCACTCTTATGCACACTTTGACCGGAAAATGACGACCATTTTCGACAAAAACAAATTCGTGCTACAGGACCGGAAACGAACGACAGTACATCAACTTTGAACAAACGGGGCTGACCTAGACTAAATATCCTGATAAAATTTATTAATTTATTCATAATCTAATAAGTCCTTTAATGACCGGATACTAACGACATTTTCAATTGTGACGGAAAAAACTGATCCAGGATAAGAACGACAATATAGTATCTCAAATTGAAACGTCGTAACTATAACATTAGGCTTATTACAATAGTATATTGTCATATAATAATTCAAATCGGATAATGACGACATTTTGCATTTATTCAAGTGTCGTACTTAAGGACCGGAAACGAACGACAGTACATCAACTTTGAACAAACGGAGCTGACCTAGACTAAATATCCTGATAAAATTTATTAATTTATTCATAATCTAATAAGCCCTTTAAGGACCGGATACTAATAACATTTTCAATTATAACGGAACAAAACTTGAGGATGCTTGAGGACCGGAAACGAACGACAGTACATCAACTTTGAACAAACGGAGCTGACCTAGACTGAATATCCTGATAAAATTTATTAATTTATTCATAATCTAATAAGCCCTTTAAGGACCGGATACTAACGACATTTTCAATTGCGACGGAAAAAAACTAATCCAGGATAAGTACGACAATATAGTATCTCAAATTGTAACGTCGTCACTATAACATTAGGCTTATTTCAATAGTATATTCTCATATAATAATTCAAACCGGATATTGACGACATTTTGCATTTATTCAAGTGTTGTACTTGAGAACCGGAAACCAACGACAGTACATCAACTTTGAACAAACGGAGCTGACCTAGACTAAATATCCTGATAAAATTTATTAATTTATTCATAATCTAATAAGCCCTTTAAGGACCGGATACTAATAACACTTTCAATTATAACGGAACAAAACTTGAGGATGCTTGAGGACCGGAAACGAACGACAGTACATCAACTTTGAACAAACGGAGCTGACCTAGACTAAATATCCTGATAAAATTTATTAATTTATTCATAATCTAATAAGCCCTTTAAGGACCGGATACTAACGACATTTTCAATTGCGACGGAAAAAAACTAATCCAGGATAAGTACGACAATATAGTATCTCAAATTGAAACGTCGTAACTATAACATTAGGCGTGTTACAATACTATATTTTCGTAAAATAATTCATACCGGATAATGACGACATTTTGCATTTATTCAAGTGTCGTACTTAAGGACCGGAAACGAACGACAGTACATCAACTTTGAACAAACGGAGCTTACCTAGACTAAATATCCTGATAAAATTTATTAATTTATTCATAATCTAATAAGCCCTTTAAGGGCCGGATACTAACAACATTTTTAATTATAACGGAAAAAAACTGATCCAGGATAAGAACGACAATATAGTATCTCAAATTGAAACGTCATAACTATAACATTAGGCATGTTACAATAGTATATTGTCATTTAATAATTCAAACCGGATAATGACGACATTTTGCATTTATTCAAGTGTCGTACTTAAGGACCGGAAACGAATGACAGTACATCAACTTTGAACAAACGGAGCTGACCTAGACTAAATATCCTGATAAAATTTATTAATTTATTCATAATCTAATAAGCCCTTTAAGGACCGGATACTAACGACATTTTCAATTGCGACGGAAAAAAACTAATCCAGGATAAGTACGACAATATAGTATCTCAAATTGAAACGTCGTAACTATAACATTAGGCGTGTTACAATACTATATTTTCGTAAAATAATTCATACCGGATAATGACGACATTTTGCATTTATTCAAGTGTCGTACTTAAGGACCGGAAACGAACGACAGTACATCAACTTTGAACAAACGGAGCTGACCTAGACTAAATATCCTGATAAAATTTATTAATTTATTCATAATCTAATAAGCCCTTTAAGGACCGGATACTAATAACACTTTCAATTATAACGGAACAAAACTTGAGGATGCTTGAGGACCGGAAACGAACGACAGTACATCAACTTTGAACAAACGGAGCTGACCTAGACTGAATATCCTGATAAAATTTATTAATTTATTCATAATCTAATAAGCCCTTTAAGGACCGGATACTAACGACATTTTCAATTGCGACGGAAAAAAACTAATCCAGGATAAGTACGACAATATAGTATCTCAAATTGTAACGTCGTCACTATAACATTAGGCTTATTTCAATAGTATATTCTCATATAATAATTCAAACCGGATATTGACGACATTTTGCATTTATTCAAGTGTTGTACTTGAGGACCGGAAACGAACGACAGTACATCAACTTTGAACAAACGGAGCTGACCTAGACTGAATATCCTGATAAAATTTATTAATTTATTCATAATCTAATAAGCCCTTTAAGGACCGGATACTAACGACATTTTCAATTGCGACGGAAAAAAACTAATCCAGGATAAGTACGACAATATAGTATCTCAAATTGAAACGTCGTAACTATAACATTAGGCATGTTACAATAGTATATTGTCATTTAATAATTCAAACCGGATAATGACGACATTTTGCATTTATTCAAGTGTCGTACTTAAGGACCGGAAACGAACGACAGTACATCAACTTTGAACAAACGGAGCTGACCTAGACTAAATATCCTGATAAAATTTATTAATTTATTCATAATCTAATAAGCCCTTTAAGGACCGGATACTAATAACACTTTCAATTATAACGGAACAAAACTTGAGGATGCTTGAGGACCGGAAACGAACGACAGTACATCAACTTTGAACAAACGGAGCTGACCTAGACTGAATATCCTGATAAAATTTATTAATTTATTCATAATCTAATAAGCCCTTTAAGGACCGGATACTAACGACATTTTCAATTGCGACGGAAAAAAACTAATCCAGGATAAGTACGACAATATAGTATCTCAAATTGTAACGTCGTCACTATAACATTAGGCTTATTTCAATAGTATATTCTCATATAATAATTCAAACCGGATATTGACGACATTTTGCATTTATTCAAGTGTTGTACTTGAGAACCGGAAACCAACGACAGTACATCAACTTTGAACAAACGGAGCTGACCTAGACTAAATATCCTGATAAAATTTATTAATTTATTCATAATCTAATAAGCCCTTTAAGGACCGGATACTAACGACATTTTCAATTGCGAAGGAAAAAAACTAATCCAGGATAAGTACGACAATATAGTATCTCAAATTGAAACGTCGTAACTATAACATTAGGCGTGTTACAATACTATATTTTCGTAAAATAATTCATACCGGATAATGACGACATTTTGCATTTATTCAAGTGTCGTACTTAAGGACCGGAAACGAACGACAGTACATCAACTTTGAACAAACGGAGCTTACCTAGACTAAATATCCTGATAAAATTTATTAATTTATTCATAATCTAATAAGCCCTTTAAGGACCGGATACTAACAACATTTTTAATTATAACGGAAAAAAACTGATCCAGGATAAGAACGACAATATAGTATCTCAAATTGAAACGTCGTAACTATAACATTAGGCATGTTACAATAGTATATTGTCATTTAATAATTCAAACCGGATAATGACGACATTTTGCATTTATTCAAGTGTCGTACTTAAGGACCGGAAACGAACGACAGTACATCAACTTTGAACAAACGGAGCTGACCTAGACTAAATATCCTGATAAAATTTATTAATTTATTCATAATCTAATAAGCCCTTTAAGGACCGGATACTAATAACACTTTCAATTATAACGGAACAAAACTTGAGGATGCTTGAGGACCGGAAACGAACGACAGTACATCAACTTTGAACAAACGGAGCTGACCTAGACTGAATATCCTGATAAAATTTATTAATTTATTCATAATCTAATAAGCCCTTTAAGGACCGGATACTAACGACATTTTCAATTGCGACGGAAAAAAACTAATCCAGGATAAGTACGACAATATAGTATCTCAAATTGTAACGTCGTCACTATAACATTAGGCTTATTTCAATAGTATATTCTCATATAATAATTCAAACCGGATATTGACGACATTTTGCATTTATTCAAGTGTTGTACTTGAGAACCGGAAACCAACGACAGTACATCAACTTTGAACAAACGGAGCTGACCTAGACTAAATATCCTGATAAAATTTATTAATTTATTCATAATCTAATAAGCCCTTTAAGGACCGGATACTAACGACATTTTCAATTGCGACGGAAAAAAACTAATCCAGGATAAGTACGACAATATAGTATCTCAAATTGAAACGTCGTAACTATAACATTAGGCGTGTTACAATACTATATTTTCGTAAAATAATTCATACCGGATAATGACGACATTTTGCATTTATTCAAGTGTCGTACTTAAGGACCGGAAACGAACGACAGTACATCAACTTTGAACAAACGGAGCTGACCTAGACTAAATATCCTGATAAAATTTATTAATTTATTCATAATCTAATAAGCCCTTTAAGGACCGGATACTAACGACATTTTCAATTATAACGGAACAAAACTTGAGGATGCTTGAGGACCGGAAACGAACGACAGTACATCAACTTTGAACAAACGGAGCTGACCTAGACTGAATATCCTGATAAAATTTATTAATTTATTCATAATCTAATAAGCCCTTTAAGGACCGGATACTAACGACATTTTCAATTGCGACGGAAAAAAACTAATCCAGGATAAGTACGACAATATAGTATCTCAAATTGTAACGTCGTCACTATAACATTAGGCTTATTTCAATAGTATATTCTCATATAATAATTCAAACCGGATATTGACGACATTTTGCATTTATTCAAGTGTTGTACTTGAGAACCGGAAACCAACGACAGTACATCAACTTTGAACAAACGGAGCTGACCTAGACTAAATATCCTGATAAAATTTATTAATTTATTCATAATCTAATAAGCCCTTTAAGGACCGGATACTAACGACATTTTCAATTATAACGGAACAAAACTTGAGGATGCTTGAGGACCGGAAACGAACGACAGTACATCAACTTTGAACAAACGGAGCTGACCTAGACTGAATATCCTGATAAAATTTATTAATTTATTCATAATCTAATAAGCCCTTTAAGGACCGGATACTAACGACATTTTCAATTGCGACGGAAAAAAACTAATCCAGGATAAGTACGACAATATAGTATCTCAAATTGAAACGTCGTAACTATAACATTAGGCGTGTTACAATACTATATTTTCGTAAAATAATTCATACCGGATAATGACGACATTTTGCATTTATTCAAGTGTCGTACTTAAGGACCGGAAACGAACGACAGTACATCAACTTTGAACAAACGGAGCTGACCTAGACTAAATATCCTGATAAAATTTATTAATTTATTCATAATCTAATAAGCCCTTTAATGACCGGATACTAATAACACTTTCAATTATAACGGAACAAAACTTGAGGATGCTTGAGGACCTTAAACGAACGACAGTACATCAACTTTGAACAAACGGAGCTGACCTAGACTGAATATCCTGATAAAATTTATTAATTTATTCATAATCTAATAAGCCCTTTAAGGACCGGATACTAACGACATTTTCAATTGCGACGGAAAAAAACTAATCCAGGATAAGTATGACAATATAGTATCTCAAATTGTAACGTCGTCACTATAACATTAGGCTTATTTCAATAGTATATTCTCATATAATAATTCAAACCGGATATTGACGACATTTTGCATTTATTCAAGTGTTGTACTTGAGAACCGGAAACCAACGACAGTACATCAACTTTGAACAAACGGAGCTGACCTAGACTAAATATCCTGATAAAATTTATTAATTTATTCATAATCTAATAAGCCCTTTAAGGACCGGATACTAACGACATTTTCAATTATAACGGAACAAAACTTGAGGATGCTTGAGGACCGGAAACGAACGACAGTACATCAACTTTGAACGAACGGAGCTGACCTAGACTGAATATCCTGATAAAATTTATTAATTTATTCATAATCTAATAAGCCCTTTAAGGACCGGATACTAACGACATTTTCAATTGCGACGGAAAAAAACTAATCCAGGATAAGTACGACAATATAGTATCTCAAATTGTAACGTCGTCTCTATAACATTAGGCTTATTTCAATAGTATATTCTCATATAATAATTCAAACCGGATATTGACGACATTTTGCATTTATTCAAGTGTTGTACTTGAGAACCGGAAACCAACGACAGTACATCAACTTTGAACAAACGGAGCTGACCTAGACTAAATATCCTGATAAAATTTATTAATTTATTCATAATCTAATAAGCCCTTTAAGGACCGGATACTAATAACACTTTCAATTATAACGGAACAAAACTTGAGGATGCTTGAGGACCGGAAACGAACGACAGTACATCAACTTTGAACAAACGGAGCTGACCTAGACTAAATATCCTGATAAAATTTATTAATTTATTCATAATCTAATAAGCCCTTTAAGGACCGGATACTAACGACATTTTCAATTGCGACGGAAAAAAACTAATCCAGGATAAGTACGACAATATAGTATCTCAAATTGAAACGTCGTAACTATAACATTAGGCGTGTTACAATACTATATTTTCGTAAAATAATTCATACCGGATAATGACGACATTTTGCATTTATTCAAGTGTCGTACTTAAGGACCGGAAACGAACGACAGTACATCAACTTTGAACAAACGGAGCTTACCTAGACTAAATATCCTGATAAAATTTATTAATTTATTCATAATCTAATAAGCCCTTTAAGGGCCGGATACTAACAACATTTTTAATTATAACGGAAAAAAACTGATCCAGGATAAGAACGACAATATAGTATCTCAAATTGAAACGTCATAACTATAACATTAGGCATGTTACAATAGTATATTGTCATTTAATAATTCAAACCGGATAATGACGACATTTTGCATTTATTCAAGTGTCGTACTTAAGGACCGGAAACGAATGACAGTACATCAACTTTGAACAAACGGAGCTGACCTAGACTAAATATCCTGATAAAATTTATTAATTTATTCATAATCTAATAAGCCCTTTAAGGACCGGATACTAACGACATTTTCAATTATAACGGAACAAAACTTGAGGATGCTTGAGGACCGGAAACGAACGACAGTACATCAACTTTGAACAAACGGAGCTGACCTAGACTAAATATCCTGATAAAATTTATTAATTTATTCATAATCTAATAAGCCCTTTAAGGACCGGATACTAACGACATTTTCAATTGCGACGGAAAAAAACTAATCCAGGATAAGTACGACAATATAGTATCTCAAATTGAAACGTCGTAACTATAACATTAGGCGTGTTACAATACTATATTTTCGTAAAATAATTCATACCGGATAATGACGACATTTTGCATTTATTCATATGTTGTACTTAAGGACCGAAAAAAATGACTGTGTAAGGGCAGCAAACAACCTGCGTTAGTATAGCGAAAGGATTGTTAGTAAAACATATATTATTATAAACATACATTTTTTACCGAATAACGGTGACATTGTGATTACTTTAACTGATCTGAGCTGGCAAACAAGAAAGTTGTAAAATGAGGATATCATAATACTATAAACCCCTGAAAGACCGGATAAAGACGATATTTTTACAAGTGGGGTGGTAATTTAGGTGGGTAAAAGGCCATGGAATTAATTTTTTCTAAACGTGACCAGAATAGTTCATCCGGACTATAATGACAACATGACCAGAATTAATCATCCGGACTATATCGACAGCAAAACGAACGCAATAAAAGGGCGGTGGACTAAATATTTGATTGCATAATAAATTAACAAGAGAAAGACAAAAGGGCGGTAGACTAAAAATTTTATTTAATAATGAATTAACAAAATAAAGACAGTCAATGGTAGCAGACCGGAAAATAATGACACGTTGAAGTTGCCAACATAAGCAACTAAAAGTAACAGGAAAACAGTAAAGGCATTACAATCATCGCCTACGCAATCAGAATCGAATACATTTTCAGACAACATTGCTCCGCTTTATTTAAAACTACACCACCGGACTGGTACGATTGCAATGAGATTATCGTTGATAAGTGTCAGTTTTATTATAATGCTCAGGATTTGAGTAACTAGGAGTCCGTAAACATAATTATGTGAGTTATAGGTCATGGAATAGAGTTTTTTCAAACATGACCAGAATTAGTCATACAGACTATAACGACAGCATAACTAACGCGATAAAAGGGCGGTGGACTAAATATTTGATTGCATAATAAATTAACAAAAGAAAGACTGTCAGTGGTACCAGACCGAAAAATAATGACAAGTTAAAGTTACCGACATAAGCAAATTAAAGTAACAGTATAACAGCGAAGGCATTACCATCGTCGCCTACGCGGTCGGTTTTGAATAAATTTTCATACTATATTGATTCGTTACGTTTAAAACTTCACCACCGGACTGAAACGACTGCAATGAGATTATCGGCGATAATTGTCAGATTCATTATAATGATCAGGACTTAAGTAGCTAATAATCTGTAAATATAATTATGCAAGTAAGAGGTCATGAATAGATTTTTTCAAAACATCAATAGCATTAATCACCCTTACTATAACGACAATGTTAATCAGGCGTTAGAAGCACGGTATGGAATATGTTTAATTGAATAATGAAGTTACAAAAGGAAGACGATCAGTGGAAGAAGACCGGAAAATAATAACAGGTTTTGGTTGCAAACATTAGCATCTTAGAGTAACCGGATAACGACGACAGCACAACCACCGATACCTACGCAGTCAGAATCGAATAAATTTGTATACTACATTAATCCGTTACGTTTCGAAACTGCACTATCGGACTATAACGACTATAATAAGATTATCGGTGATAAGTAACAGCTTTATATATACATATATTGATTAATATTTAACTAGGTAAGAATCTGTAAATATAACAGAGCAAAAAAATGCCCTTTTGGTGACATAGAGACTATAGAAAAACGAACTGTTGGGTCATGTGAAGGTCAGTTAGTAGATGAAAACTGCACACTTTCCAACTCCTGAATCATTGACTTATGCTTTGTTATTAACAAATTAGTGCAAAAAATCGCAAAAAAATTTTCCGACAGCAACTGCACAAAGACTATTTGTCCGACAGAAACCGAGGTTTGCACACATGAGGTATATGTTAATAGCTACTTGTGTGCAAAATTTCATTTCTGAATATTTAAAATTGGCAAAGTTATAAATTTTTCAAAAAAAATGGAGAATTTTTCGGTTTTTTCGCAATAACTTTCGTTTTAATTGTCCGATTGCATCATTCGAGATCTCATTCTCTTCGGAATTTTGTTCTCAACAACTAATCCTATTGCAGCAAAAAGATTCTTTAAATAGTTAACACTGTATATTCAAAAAAAAGTGCACTAATTTGTTAATAACAAAGCCAATGATTCAGGAGTTGGAAAGTGTGCAGTTTTTATCTAATAACTGACCTTCACATGACCCAACAGTTGGTTTTTCTATAGTCTTTATGTCACGAAGAAATGCTCTGTTGCTTGGCCTAACTGTCAATGGTAGCAAACCGGAAAATAATAACAGGTTGTGGTTGTAAACATTAGTAACTTTTAGAGTAACCGGATAACAATGACAGCACTACCAGTGATAACTACGAGTAATGAATTAACAAAAGAAAGACACTCAGTGGTGGGAGACTGATAAATAATGACAAGTTATAGTTGCTCACATTAGCAACTTAAAGTAACCGGATTACGGCGACAGCACTACCACCGTCAGCATACCATACCGACTGTAATGATATTATCGGTGATCAGTAACAGCTTTATTTATAACGATAAGCATGTGATTATCAAAGAAGCTGTAAGTATAAATGGATGATATATTGGCTGGGTCATAGATCTTGTATTATTACCGGCATTATTTACCCGGACTATAACGACAGCATAAGTAACGCGAATAAAGGAAAGTAAACTAAACATTTTATTCAATAATAAATTGTCAAAAGAAAAACAGTTGAGGGTAGCAGACAAAAAAATAATAACAAGTTATAGTTGCTCACATTAGCAACTTAAAGTAACCGGATTACGGCGACAGAACTACCACCGTCACCTACGGAGTCAGATTCAAATCAATTATCGAACTACCTTAAACCGTTTTGTTATAAAAGTACGCCAGCATACCATACTGACTGTAATGATATTATCGGTGATCAGTAACAGCTTTATTTATAACGATGAGCATGTGATTATCAAAGAAGCGGTAAGTATAAATAGATGAAATAATGGCTGGGCAAGAGATTTTGTATTATTACCAGCATTATTCATCCGGACTATAACGACAGCATAACTAACTGATTCAAAGGACAGTAAACAAAATATTTGATTGAATAATTAATTAACAAATAAAAGAAAGTAAAAGGTGACAGACTAAAAAATAATGACAAGTTGTGTTTACTAACATAAAAAACTTAAAATAACCGGATTACGACGACAGCAATACCACCGTTACCTAAGCATTCAGAACCAAATAACTTGTCAAACGACAATGAGCAGTTTTATTATGAAAGTGTGCCACCGGACTATAACGACTGCAATGAGATTATCTGCGATAAGTAACAGCTTTATTGATAATGATGAGCATATAATTAGATTTCTTTTCACCAGCATTAATAAGGGGGTAGAGTGATCAATTTTTTTATTATAAGGTCGCCACGGTTACCAAACGTTTTTTTATGTATTTTGAGACGTAGAATCTAAATTTCATGGTTTCCAGGCGTGAAAGTGATTAGTTTTTTATTTATTTAACATTTTAATACGATTCAGCGCAAACATTGCATTAAATTATTAAATAAATAACAAACTGACCATTTTGACAACCGGAAAATCAAATATTTTGTTTAATGTCCTTTGTATCCGTTAGTTATGCTGTCGTTATAGTCCGGATGAATAATGCTGGTAATAATACAAAATCTATAGCAATAGCCATGATTCCATGTATTTATACTTGCAGCTTCTTTGATAATTACATGCTTATCGTTATAAATAAAGCTGTTACTTATTGTTGATAATATCATTACAGTCGTTATCTTCCGCTGGCGTACTTTCATAACAAAACGATTTAATGTAGTTTCATAATTTATTGGATTCTGACCGCGTAAATGACGGTGGTAGTGCTGTCGCCGTTATTCGGTTACTTAAAGTTTCTAATGTTAGCAACTACAACTTGTCATTATTTTTTGGTTTGCCATCACTGACTGTCTTTATTTTGTTAGTTTATTACTTGCTTAAATATATAGTTTACTTATTGCGTGAGTTATGCTGTCGTTATAGTCCGGCTGATTAATGTTGGTTAAAAAAGAATATATAATTATATGCTTATCGTTATAAATATAGTTTTTACTCATCACCTATAATCTATTACGGACGTCATAGTCTGGTGGTGCATTTTGATAACGTGAGATTGTACGTTCAATGTGGAATGAAAGTTTATTCTATACTGCCTCCGTTGGTGACGGTGCTAGTGCTGTCGCCGTTATCCGGTTACTTTAAGTTGCTTATGTTAGGAACTACAACTTATGTTCCAGTCTGCCACCACTGACTGGCTATCTTTTATTAATTCATTACTCAATTGAATATTTGGTTTACTGATTTTTATTGCGTTAGTTATGCTGTCTCTATAGTCCGGTGATTAATCTTGGTGAGAATGCATATTCTATTGCATATCCATTAGTTTACCTATTTTTATTTACAGATGCTTTTCTCTCACAGTTTTTGAACTGTTTTTTTTTTACTATGTTTTACATTTGTAATAAAAACTCTAAATAAAATAGCGTAGGCACTTTGGAGAGTTTTCATCTCCCCAAAGTGCCCACTCGGCATACATACATACATATATATATATATGTATATATATATATATATATATATATATATATATATATATATGTGTGTGTGTGTGTGTGTGTGTGTTAATATGAGATGATGAATGCTTTATGTATTCCTGCATATCATAAAATGTCATCAGTAAATTTGATCTAGATAAAAGGGATGCTGCGATTAAATATTTGTGCAGATATAATTTTTTTGCTTTCTCCTAGAGGAAGCTTTGTAATAGTAAAATTTTGAGATTCATAGAAACTTCTGGAAAATACTATTTGGTGTGTTCGAAGTTCAAATCAAGTGTTTTTAAAAAATGTCCGTATAGATGTGTGTGTGTGTGTGTGTGTGTGTGTGTGTGTGTGTGTGTGTGTGTGTATACCGTAATATTTCTGGAACTACTCCGTCAATATCAATAAAATTCGACATGCATATCTGTTTTTGGATTCTGAATCCGGGAAAAACAGTTAAAAGCGAATAAAATTAACTGCTTTTCCTTGTCCGAACCTCGTGACCGACTGCTTTGTTCGGCAGATAAAATAAAAAAGGTAATTTTTAAAAATAAAATCATATCTCTGAAACTAAATATGATAACATAACGAAAAAAATCACGTCGATGAGTCATATGTCAAACTATATCCTTATAAAATTTCAAGTGATTTGACTACTCATTTTTTCAATAAAAAACCGAAAATAAAAAAGGGAGTTTTTTTGTGTCTCGATTACGGACGTAAACGGGCCTTATTGCACTTGAGATTTTGGGAAAAAGTAGATATTCTATGTATTTTGGCAAAGTTTATTGCGCAGTTTTCAAACCCCTATGGTTCCTAATATATCAAGGTTTTAATTTTTTTTTTGAAAATTTTTTGATTACTTATATCTCTAAAACAATGTAGTCAAATGCTTCAAAATTTTACTTGGCGATTAACTATGAAAAAATTTATCTGCTGCTCAAATTTTAAAAGATTTCGTTAAGTGGTTCTCAAGTAAAGAGCCAAAATGTAAAAACCGATTTTTCACAAAACTTTTGCTTCCTCTTAAAGTTAAAGTCGCTGTCTATGAATTAATGTCATACTGATATATATATAAATAAATAAATAAATAAATAAATATATATATATATATATATATATATAAATAAATAAATAAATAAATATATATATATATATATATATATATATATATATATATATATATATATATTTATTTATTTATTTATTTATTTATTTATATATATATATCAGTATGACATTAATTCATAGATGTATATATATATATATATATATACAGGGTGAGTCATTTTAATCTTTAATCACAATTATCTCGTTGGCAAAGCATGCTAGCGAAAAAAGTTTCTGGTAAAAGTTTTAGGATTTCTCCCTGGCTATCTGATGATGACCTTGACAATGTCATTGAACATGACCTTCAAGGTTATTTGAAGGTCAAGTCGATTTTTTCAAATAGAAACCCCTACTTTTGGCACCAGAAATGGAAAGAGCGGGAAATTTTACGTTCGAACATGTGATTTTGGAAACAAATCATCTTTTGTGCGGAAATTACCTTTGACATCAGCCGAACCCAGGATGCACCATCGAGGAGGTTGTCAAAAGGATTTAGCATCCCATTTTTTGTTTTATTTTTTTTTGTATTTTTTTTTATTTGTTTTTTTTTGTTTTTTCCCTTTTTGTTATTTTTTTGGTATTTTTATGGAATGTTAACTGGAGTTAACCATTGATTATTTGTTCGAAATTACCGCCGTTTTGTTGGATGCAAAGATCAAGTCAAGCTCTGAATTGTCTTATGGTTCTAAGTAGAACATCTCGAGGGATTGCTGCACAAGCTGTACGAATGCGTTCGATCATATTATCTCGCGTTGTTGGCCGTTGAGCATAAACAACATTCTTAAGATATCCCCATAAGTAAAAATCGGGAGGGGTTAAATCAGGTGAACGAGGGGGCCAGGCAACTGGGCCACCTCGCCCAATCCACCTGCCACTGTAGCGGGTGTTTAAATAATCACGAACAATGCGTGCATAATGTGGTGGTGCTCCATCTAATTGGATCCACATTCTTAGCCTTGTGGCTAGGTCTACATTTTCTAGTAATTCAGGTAAAATGTCTCGAAGTAATCTCAAAAAGTTTACCCCATTCACGTTCTCTTCAAAGAAATAAGGACCAATCAAATAGCCATTGATGATTCCACACCAGACCATAACACTCCAGCGGTGTTGATTGTCTATGGGCCTGAACCAATGAGGATTTTCATCTGACCAATAATGGCAATTATGTCTATTCAATTCTCCAGTGTTTCTGAATGTTGATTCATCTGAAAAAAGAACGTGCCTGAAAAAGTCTTGATCTTGTTGAATCATTCGTATTGCCCATCGACAAAAACGTACTTGCAAAATCATATCATTTGGAGTTAACTGTTGTGTTAATGTTATGTGATAAGGATGATATCTTCTCACTCTCAATATTCGGGATGCTGTTGATTGAGGTATACCTATTTCTCTTTCTATTTGTCGAGTACTAATGTGAGGATCAAGATGAATAATCGCTAGAATGGTAAGAACACGAGGATCGTTTTCGTCGTATTCATGATGACGGCGTTGACGAACAAAAGCTCCATTTCGAGCTCTCTGAGTTAAGGTTTGAATAGTAACATTACTTGGGTGTCTCCTATTGGGATAGCGTTCAGCATAAAGTCTGGCAGCTGCTGCATAATTATTTCGACTTTTTCCCAAAATCATGATCATATCAACGATTTCGTTGGGACCATAATCAGCCACGATCAAAATCAAAATAATTTGTTACAGACCAGTAAACAGGGAAACAGATATTTTTCAATAATAATTATCGATTTACAAGAAGTAAAAAACACGATTAAGCTTTTCTGCACTAATTTGCTATCTACATAACTGTTAAGAGTAGTTCACTCTCAAAAATTGACACTAATACAAAATAATGGAATGACTTAACTACATCAAGAATTTTGAAAATTGACACTAATACAAAATAATGGAATGACTTAACTACATCAAGAATTTTGAAAATTGACACTAATACAAATTAATGGAATTACTTTGAATGCATTCGAGTTCAGCTAACCAGTTGTACTGTTATCGGCATGACCAATGACCTTGACCATTGAATTCAAGGTCAAGGCAAGGTCATATTCAAACGTAAAATTTCCCGCTCTTTCCATTTCTGGTGCCAAAAGTAGGAGTTTCTATTTGAAAAAATCGACTTGACCTTCAAATGACCTTGAAGGTCACGCTCAATGACATTGTCAAGGTCATCATCAGATAGCCAGGGAAAAATCCTAAAACTTTTACTCGAAACTTTTTTCGCTGGCATGCTTTGCCAACGAGATAATTGAGATTAAAGATTAAAATGACTCACCCTGTATATATATATATATATATATATATATATATATGTGTGTGTGTGTGTGTGTGCGTAGAACGTCCCATATATATATGGGACGTTCCACGTCAAACGTAACAAAGCTCTGCCCAAAATTCCTTTTGATCTAACAATTTTTTAAAATATGAAGAATTTAGCATTTTTTATGTACTTTCAATTAGTGAGGGGCGTTTTTTAAAATTTTATTCCCAGACGAACCTATGCGTTCCCTAACCTTAAAAAATTACTACTTTACGAAATGATTAAGCTGTCAGAAATCACAGGGGCTCAGAAAAATGCTAAGCAACGACTATTTTCATATATTTTGAGCTGCTGAACAAGAATCCGACGGTATTTTTTACCGATACCTCAAGCGTTCGTAGTTGAGAGGTTTATCCTGTGATCGACGGGAGGAAAATTATTGACAGAGCGTATTTTTATATATTTTGTGCTGCTGAACACGAAACCGGCCGTCTTTTATACCGATACCTCAAGCGCTCGTTCCTAACCTCAAAAAACCACCCAAAATGTCTTTTTTACGCGGTTAAGAAATTTACATCTAGAGGAAAATCATTGACGAAGGCTATTTTTATGAATTTTGGTCCACAGAATTTGATCACGAAGCTAAATTTTATTTTTTTACTTTTAGTTCTGTGCACTTAAATAATGTAACTGATTACTGATAATATGGTTTATACTGTGCGATTTTTTTATTGATTCCTATGAAAGCTCTCTGCGTTTTACAGGGTTAAGACTGTCTTTATTACAAAGCCCGCATTACTTTCTGTTTTTTATTTTTTAAAGTTTTTTAATTATTACTTTTATTTTTGTATATTTGTATTATTTTATTGGACATATTTTAAATTCAATTATTAATATTGTACTATTGATAATGGACTTGGTGCATTAGAGTATCTAAACACAGTAATTTTGTTGTCGGGAGAAACTATAAACGCATGTCCTTCTGAAATTTTTGTAACAGACGGTGCTTAAAAAATGCTAAATTTTCCATGTTGAAAATTAATCGACCCGGCGTGTCTTGGGAAAATAAATAACACACTTTTATGGCAAATGACACTTCTTTATTCACATCGAGCTTACCTTCGATCTGTTATAAGAATGCGAACGCGTCTTTCTGTCTCGAGAGCTCAGAGAGAAGTGAGCGCCGCCGCCGCGGCCGCGGCGTCGGCGTTGGCCGGCAAGGCCGGTAAGAGGGGGAGAGCGCAGTCCCATCATGCCTTGCACGCATGGAGTCTCCGGCGGGCCGAAGTCTGCTAGCTTACACTCAACACTCTCTCCCGAGCAGATTTCCAACAACGTCATCCAGCATTATGGTTTAGCGTCTGAAATGAAACAAGCAAACATTAATATTCTAAATCATAGTTTAAGAGCAATTTTGTTAGTTTAGCATGTAATTCAAAAGGCAACGCCTTTGTGAATATATCTGCTATTTGTTGCTTAGAAGCAATCCAACTGATTTTGACTAGATTTCTGGCTACACACTCTCGGACATAATGTTCTCGAACTTCGGTCATGTGCCTGAGTTTATTCGTGTTGCTTACTTGAGTACTAGCCTCAGCAGCTCTGTTATCGCACCAAAGAGTCATGGGTGAGAAGGAGTTTCTCAAAATCAAACTTAATGAATTTTGCAAAGATACCATTTCCTGACAAGCTTCGCTCGTTGCTACGTACTCAGCCTGACATGTCGACAAGGCTACGTAGGGCTGTTTGTGGGTTTTCCACGCTACAGTGTCACCGTACAGTTTGATTACAAATCCACTCGTTGTAATCGAGCCTTTGCAGTCAGCAAAACTGGCATCTGAAAAACCTTGCAAGTTATCGAGCTTTCCTTCAAACTTAAGACCCAGACTTCTGGTGTGTTTCAGATACCGACAAACTCGTTTCACCATTTTCCACTCCTCATCAGTGGGATTAATTTGGTGTCTACTTAACACGTTCAACGCATACGTTATGTCGGGACGTACAGTGTTGGCAAGATACAAAAGAGAACCAACTATTTCTCTATAAGGATCGTTTGTTTTGTTCAGTGTATTCTCGAGCTGATTTTCGCTTTCCTCTCTTTCTCGCCTTTCACGATTTGCTAGTTGGTTTGTCACCATTGGCGTTCTTTGAGGATGCATTTCACTATATCCAAAACGTTTTAACATTTTGTCTATGTAATTTTCTAGAGTCAGAGTCATCGTTCGATTTTGCCTGTCTCTGTTTATTTCAATGCCAAGAAAGCTCTTAGGCTCTCCCATGTCAGACATTTCAAATTCCAACTTAAGTTTTGACGTGATTTCATCTAGCTTATGTGTGTCATTACTGATTATCAGTATGTCATCAACATACAACAACATTATCAGATATTTCTCGTTGTTTCGCCAAGTAAAGAGACACGGCTCTGAATCGTGAGACTCTAATCCTAGTTTTATTACAAATTCTGTGAAATTTTCATACCACTTTTTTGGACTTATTTTCAAACCGTACAAAGCACGTTGAATTTTGCAGACTTTATCTCGTCTGGTTACTGGTGAGAAGTCAATACCCTGAGGTATTTCCATACAAATTTCGTTGTCGATTGTTCCATTCAGAAAAGCTGTTTTAACGTCGAGCTGTCTTACTTCAAGATCGAACTTGTTTATTATGACTAGTACTGATCTGATTAGAGGAAGCCAAGAAACAGGTGCATATGTTTCCATTAATTTGTATTTATTTTGATCTTTGAAAGCCCTTATCACAAGTTGAGCTTTATACTTGCTTTCATTATTCAAACCAACTTTTGTTTTTAAGACCCACCTTGAGTCAATGATATTACGTCTTTTTCCTCCTTGAATCATAGGTCTGTCGACAATTGTCCAGACTTTATTTTTCTCCATTGAGTCTAATTCGCTTTTAATGGCTGCTTGCCAATCAAGCTTATTTTTAGTACTCATGGCTTCTCTGTAAGAATTTGGATCGTTTTCTACAGTTGCAATGAACGCATTCAGTTCATCGCTTTCCAGCAGGTTTAAGTCGGATTCAAGTGTATGTGATTCTGATGGGAGTTCGACTCCTTTTTCTTTTCTTGGGCGACCTCTTCGCCGTCTTTCTCCCTCCGTTTCAGAGATCAAAATTTCATCCTCTTCATCAAACTTAACAAGCCACGTCTCCTTATTTATATCTTCCATTGGATTAGACCAGTCTTTGATGCTCTGTTTATTGTATTTGTCTCCAAATTCAAGCTTTTCGTTGAATCGAACATCTCTGCTTTCGTAGTATTTACCTTCTTCTGGTTTCAAGAATAGATATCCAGTTGGTTTGTAGCCTATTAGTACTACTCTTTTTCCCAGCTGATCGAACTTAGGTCCTGTCTTTCTTTGTACTTTGATATAAGCGATACAACCACAACGCTTTAATTGTTCCAGATTGAGTTTAAAATCTGGTTTAAACATTTGCAAAGGTGGTATCATTTCGTTCGAGCTGTGAGGCGTTCTATTATAGTAATAGACTGCTGCGTTCAGGGCAAGGTCCCACATATTCTCAGGTAGGCGTGTATCATACATTAAAGCTCTCGTTAATTTTTTGATGGTCTGATTAAATCGTTCAGCCACCCCGTTATGCTCAGGTGTATCTGGGCTAGCTAACTTTAGCTCTGCTTCAAACTTATCGAGAACTTCTTGTGTATATCCTCCTGTGAATTCTGTACCTTGATCACATCTAAGATAACAGAATTTAGCGTCATATCCTAATAAATTTCTCGAGCTTTTAATGAAAGATTCAAGTCAGTGACCCGTTTCACTCTTGTGTTTCATTGGATACACTATTGCAAGTCGTGAATAATCATCGATAAATACAGATATGAATCTGTATTTCTTGGGATGTGTTGCTGGACTAATCGGTCCCATTGTGTCTGCGTGAACAATTTGCAGAGGTTTAGTCGCTCTCTGTCTAGTCGAACTGAAGGGTAACTTATTAAATTTCGACACAATACAAACTTCGCAATCCATCACAGAATCATCGAACTTACAGTCGGATATTCACGACGCCTTGTGGTTATATATGCAACAACCTTATTTATTTTATTATGTTCATTTCCATCAGAGTTATTTGTTTCTAACTCTATTACCCAATAAGGTTGCTCATATATTCCGGACACAAAAAACGTTTTTGACACTGGATCAAAAATATCGATTCTCTTATTGTCTAAATAGATACCTAAACCCTTATCAATAAATTTTCTTAATGACAGCAAATTTTCCGACAATGACTTAGCATAAATCACATTATTCAAACTTAAGAAATCGTCATTTTTGGTGTAACCAGCAATGTTACCTACTCCCTCCGATTTTATGATCGCTGAGTCATTATCATTTGCGCATTTAATATCAAGTCTTTTAGTATTATCGAACGTTTTAAAAATTAATTTAGAGTTAGTCATGTGTTCTGTAGCACCCGAGTCCGCCAGAAATCTAATCAATTGATTTTTATCGCTTTCTACCACGTTGGGGAACTTAGTGTCTACATATAGACTTATGCACTCACCAGAGTCGGAGGCTTTGATAGATTTATTGTTGTTTTGCTTGTTCTGTCTACCTTTTCCTCGTGATCTGCCTCGGGCATGGCCTCTATCGGACTTAGTTTTCTTAGGGTCGCTACCCTTAGGTGCTTCAGGATTACGTCGTTTTCCACCACGACTGTATCCACCGCATTTACCACCCCGATAAGAATTTGAAGATTGATACCTTCTTTGATTCTCATTTTCTTGTAGAATCTTTTCCAGCTGATTATCCGAGTATGGGCAGTCTGCACGAACATGACCTTCGTACCTTTTGCATCTGAAGCACATCTTACCTTTTCTTGTGCACTCATCTTTATAGTGATCCTTGTTGCCACAGTTGTAGCAAAGGACCCCTGGATTAGTTACAAGGTAAACTTTTGTTCCAGCTTCTGCTTTCTGTCCAGCTGACCCGTTTGATCCAATTCGAGCTGATTCCTGTTGTACAATATAATCCTTAAGTTGTTTTAAATTTAAAACTTTGCCTGTTGTATTTTTATTCAAAAACTAGGTCTCTTTAACTTGAGGTAAATGTACAACGATGGCTTCATAGAATGCATCGTTTATCTCAACTTCAGACAAAGGAGGCGTATCAGGCAATTTATTATATAATCGAACTATTCTATCAAACCTATCCCAGTAAGCAGATGCTCTCTCTTTATGTGGGTTATATATAATACTGTGTAACTCTTTTCTTACACTTCTTGTAGTCACGTTTAATTCGTTTTCTTTAATACGTTTGATTTCATCCATCAATTTAATAGGATCCCGAATATCAGATACCTTTTCATAATAAGATATATCAATTCTATTTATGATAATATCGCGAACTCGAACTTTATCTTTTTCCAGCTTTGTCTCATCGAGTACACGTGTCGGCTTAACCGTCGAATCAATCACGTACAATAAATCAGCAAGAATCAATTCTGAATTTAAAAAGTCTAAAAAAGTGTTAATATTCAAATTTTGAGTTAATTTATATTCTCTACGAAAAGTACTATCTCTATTTGTTACTTCGATCTGAATTTTGTCTTGTATATTTCCAATACTTTTATTTGAATCTATCTTATTAACTTCATCTTGAACTAGTTTTGCTATATAATCTCTACTTACATGAGCATTTGATGTTACTTTATTTGAGATGGTCTGACTCGACGGTTGATTGTTGTTTTGTGCATTTTCTGCATCTGCCGTAAGTCCAGCTGATTCGTCTTGTGCTTCATCGCACAAACGATCCTGTTCAGCCCAAAACTGTACCTTTTCTTCTATCCAGCTGTAATTTTCTTTAATTGGCCATTTATATCTGAGCAGTTCCGTGACCACATCGTCATGCACTCTATTGCACTCCGTTTCGATTGTCTTTTTGAGATCTGCATTCTTCTTTTCCAACTTATCCAGCTTAGCCGTTATTTCTGAAAATTCAAGATTTTTGTCAGTATTATTCAAAGAAAACTGTCCGAGCATAGATGTCCTCGAATCATGACGGAAATTGTTCAGTCCCAAACCCAGTTGTATAATCTGATTTGATTTAATAACTGGGGTGGATTTACCTAGCATGTTTGCTTCAAACTTATTTTTCCAGCTGTTATCATCCATCGATTTGGACGTTTCACTTTCCCTTTCATCAAGCTTATTGGCCGGCCTGCCGTCAATTATCACTTCGTTACAGTCCAGCTTTGAGGACAAAGTATTCCCATGTTGGGCCTGGGTCAACCTGCGTAGCCGAAGCCACCTATTCGGTTTGATTCCTTTCGATTTCCTTTTTCACGGATTCCAGTATCCTTTCTTCGATTTGAGAATTATCTAGGAACATTTTACAAATGAGTTGCTTGTTTTGACGAACAACAATAAAAATTAGCACTCTATCACATGTAGCAATTTATTAAGCATATGCTTAGTTGACGAACGACAATCAAAGAAGCAGAGCTAATTGCCTGATTTTTATATAAAGAGATAAAAAAAAATAAACCTGTGATTTTACAGCACACACAGTGTAGCAGCAACAACATACACTACCCTTCATGTACTGGCCAACGCTTTAGTTTGGAACTGAACAGCATGCTATTTAGATTTAATATGTACATATTTTGTTGTGGAAAAACGATTTTTTTTTTATTTTAATTTTCGAGCTTATATCAAAAATTCAAGCTTTACCTATCTCATATTTTACACCACTTGACGTCAGTATGTTGATGTTTCCCTCTTCGTCCATTTCTGGATAAATAGAATCATCAGGGTATTTTTCCGAGATACCCAGCTCCTGGTCTTGGAGCAGCAAGAACAACTGCAGATTTTTCTGGTTTGTTTAATTCAAGCAAATCAGTTAACTGTTTTTATGAAATTTTAGTCGAACTTAAAAAATTGCAATTTTAATTAATTTAGATCGAACTTGAGTTTAATTTTGATAAACGTTTCTGCTTCCCGATTCGATCAGCGTACCGTAACGTAGTTTAAGACTCAAACTTGAATAATTTTAAATTAAAAATCGAACTATCATCTTTAATTTACACTATTGTGTCATCAAGCATCGGTATTTGTAAACGTATACTGCAGTCAAGCTTCGAGTCGCGAAACCAGCGCCATCGGTTGCGCGCACGAGTAACTAGCTCGTCTCTTCGCTCTCAAGTGCATTGAGAGTAAGATGGCGCTCGCGCTCGAACGCGCCAACGGCTTTTCTTTTCCGCGTTGCCACGCGTCGCTATTTTGTTTCGCTGCGCCTTTGTCCCGAACGCTCGAAACACGCGCGCGGACATGCTCGAACACGTTGTCCGACTTCACGCTGGTTCTAAGAATCGCCTGCCTCACGTGCCGCGCTACAAATTTTGCGTCATACTCGTTGGGAGATTTTACCGTCTTCCCGCAAAATTTCACTCGCGCACTTTACCAAAGAGAAAGACGGTGACTTACCCCTTGTCTTGGGCATATTAACAGACACTCTTTTTGTCTGATCGGACATCGTTGCACAAATCGAGCTGAAGTAGTCCCAAAAGAGTCACCGGTCGTCTCCGCAGCAAAACCACGCTGAGATGCCTGTAGCTTGTCCTGTCCTCCACAGGTCGAGCGGTGCACGTCGAAGCTGGAATGCAGAGCGTCGAACTTTTCACTGAAAAGGAAAACCCGTATTTTTCAGCACTTCACTCGCGAGATATTTTCACCAAGTACACGCACAGGTCTAGCAAAGCCTTAAGCAGCGCAGTGGAAGCGTGCTGGGCCCATAACCTGTTGAAAATTAATCGACCCGGCGTGTCTTGGGAAAATAACTAACACACTTTTATGGCAAATGACACTTCTTTATTCACATCGAGCTTACCTTCGA
The DNA here is from genome assembly GCF_009193385.2 of Nasonia vitripennis. NCBI lineage: Eukaryota > Metazoa > Arthropoda > Insecta > Hymenoptera > Pteromalidae > Nasonia > Nasonia vitripennis. Next base: position 2,100,823 of record NW_022279589.1, read on the forward strand.
TCTGTTATAAACAGAGTATGTTATTACAAAGATCCAGCTTATATAAAACACAAATAAGTATATTCAAAACGTATAAGAACGCGAACGCGTCTTTCTGTCTCGAGAGCTCAGAGAGTAGTGAGCGCCGCCACCGCAGCCGCGGCGTCGGTGCTGGCCGGCAAGGCCGGTAAGAGGGGGAGAGCGCAGTTCCATCATACCTTGCACGCATGGGGTCTCCGGCGGGCCGAAGTCTGCTCGCTTACACTCAACATTAAACATTTTTAGATCAAAAGGAATTTTGGGCAGAGCTTTGTTACGTTTGACGTGGAACGTCCCACACACACACACACACACACACACACATATATATATATATATATATATATATATATATATATATATATATATATATATATATATATATGTGTGTGTGTGCGTGTGAAAAAAAATGACGGCAGCATTCGTATTCTATAATAAAAACCAGAGGGGTCTGCAATGAACCATTCAAAACTCATATATTAAATTATGTATCAAATACCACCTTATATATTAGCAGGCAGATTATACTGTATATTAAAACAATATTTTAATTATTAGACCTATAAATTTAGTTGAAAGAAGCTACGTGCCAATGAATTAACATCGGTTTTTTTTAAGTTATTTGTTTGTGAATATGAAATGACGATTTATGTATTCATGTATATCACAAAATGTTATCTGCAGATTTGATTTACATAAAATGGATGCTGTAAATAATTACTTGTGCAGATATAATCGTTTTTTATTTAAGTTTTGTGTTTGTGACATATAATGACGAATGCTGTATGTATTCATTCATATCACAATATGAAATCTGCAGTTTTATGAATACGAAATGACGAATGCTGTATGCTTTTATGCATAACGCAAGATGTTATATGCAGATTGGTCCAGATGAAGGGCATGCTGCAAATAATTTTATTGCGCTGATATGATCTTACTTTTAAAGCAATGTGTTTTCGAATATGTAATGACGAATGACGTATGGCTTCATGCATATCAAAAAATGTAATCTGCAGTTTTGGTTGAGATCAAAAGAATGCTGAAAATAATTTTTTATGCAGATATAATCTCTCTTTTAAATCTATCTGTTTGTGAATATAAAATGACTAATGCCGAATACTTTCATGCATATCACAAGATGTATTCTGCAGATTTGATCCTGAAGAAAGGGATGCTGCGAAGAATTATTTCTGCAGATATGATCTTTTTTCAAAGCTATGTGTTTGTGAATATAAAATGACAAAAATCATTATGTTATTATTTTCTTTATATAATGAGCACTTACATGAGTTCATCAGTAAAGAAAGATAAATTAATATTAAAAAGAATATAAATTTTTTCAAATAAACTGTAACTAATAATCAAATAAATGTTTTAAACAAACATTATCATTAATTATATACTTTTATCAATGTATTACATATGTTTACTATAATTTTCAAATACATTTTATACAAATTTACACGGAAAAACGTTTTCGGCAGTTTTTCGCGTGCCTTAAGAAGTAGCAAGTACTTGTTTCTAGTTCTTGGCCGATGACGAGGTCTAGGTGGTGTGCTCCGGGGTTTTTAGTGTCTAGGTAAATAAATCATACGGGGACGGCATCTAATTGTGCAAGGTGGCCTATCATGAAGTCTAGGAGGCGCGATCGTGATTTTTTATGTCTAGATAAATACATTATACGAAAACGGCGTCTAGGTGTTCAGGGCGGCTAATGACGAGGTCAAGGTGTACAGGATGGCCGATGACAAAGTCTAGGTGTACAGGATGGCCGATGACAAAGTCTAGGTGTACAGGATGGCCGATGACAAAGTCTAGGTGTACAGGATGGCCGATGACAAAGTCTAGGTGGTGCGCTCCGTGGTTTTTTATTTCTAGATACATACATCATACGAGGTCGGCGTCTAGGTATACAGGGTGGCAGATGACGAGGTATAGGTAGTTCGCACTTGGTTTTGGTGTCTAGGTGTAGAAATCATTTGAGGGTAGCGTATCAAAACAATCAGTGATTTTATGTTAGTGATGAAAATGTTACAAAAAAAGCATGGTCAAAAGGTGCAAAAGATGCTTATATTTCATTTTTAGAAGAAATATGAATTACTTAAAAATTACTAAAAAGGACTGGAATCTCAAAAAATTAACTCTTCAAAAAGTATAAGGTTAGGCGTGTTTGATATATTCCGCAACGAAATAACAGATAAAAAAACTGAGATCAATCAACCAAAGTCCAGTTTAAAGGGCTTACTTAACTTGAAGTTAAGTTATATACTAATCAATTAGAAAAACTCTCAAGATACTTACTACGTAACTTACCTTTTTATTCCTTTTGTTGGTGAACAACTAAAGTTACGTAGTATCTTAAGAGTTGTTTCTAATTGATGATGACGAAGACGTCTAATGAAGGTGTGTTTTCGATTGGTTAGAATTTATTAATATAGCAATCTGATTGGAGCATTTCAAAAATGTTCTACAAGAATTAATTACTATTGAGTGTACATCTAATATTTAACAGTATATTTAATAATGACATGTTAAATAATTAAATATCATCACAATTAATTTGTAAATCGCAAGCGAAGCGAGCGTTTTATGCTAGTCTTGTATTAAAGTTTAATAGTTTTACTGTAAACGAAGTCGTAATCTGATTCTCAGAATTATAATGACAAATCCGCTAGATATTATAAAATATAATCGCCTTGTCGTATAATGCTCAAAATCCACCCCAGTCAGTTGAAAATAGGCAGGACTAGAAATACTTTATTAGCTTAGTAGGATACCGTCCTAATCCTATTTGTACGGTTTTACCATTAATAATACAAAATTTAATGTTTCTTGTTAGCATACGTCTTCTTTAACGAAAAGTGAATTTATGGTTAAAACATAATTTTCTTGGTGCAGAGAACATTTGCTTAGAAGTTTTCTATTTGCTTATGACGATGTTGTCCTAATCCTAATAGTACTGTTTTAGACTTAATAAAAAAAAATTCAATATTTGTATTGGGTTCGTTTATATTTTTAACACAAACTATCTCAAGCAACGGTCTATAACCTTTTTTCGATGCGACGATCATTTGAATCAAAAGCATTTACACAATTTAGTTGTAATCCTCTAGTTAAACAAATTGCATATTAACGCTCTTACCTATTTTTTAAATTTTCTGTTTACTAAGAACATATTTGATATTTTTTTATTTTAAAATAAATATTTTGAGACACTAAACTTTTCATGCTTTATGTTTTTGAGTTGTATGTAGGTTTTTCTAACGATGTCGTAATCTTATTTCTAATCTTGACGCCAAATCGGCATAATTTTTAAAATATTTGACATTCTAGTTTTGTGCAAAAAATTACATTTTTGTCCGGTGGAACTGGGGCAAGCACGTGATATTTGAATGGCCCATAACGATGTCGTCCTCATCCTAAATGTACTGTTTTATCATACAGTAAGGGGAACGAGAAGACTGGACATGTGGAAAACTGTGAGTGCGAGTGAGAAGCATAGGGAAGTCCATTGGATGAAGAGAGACAGCCTTTACCTCCCTCAATTTTCCAATGTCTCCCACTCTCTGCCTAAAGGATGCCTCTATCCTTGCCTTCCACGAAGACAGGCGCAGGCTAATACACCAAAAAGAAGGTTCAGGCCCAAAGACGGTCAATAGAGAATTACGTCCCTTCGCATAAAAAAATACTTTTGAAAATTTCTACATTTTAATAATAACTCAATATTACGAAAAGTGCTATACAGAATTATTTATACTGTAAAATGAGCTGATAAACACTAAATTTGAATGAAAAAAATTGGACAGTATTTGCACTTATATTTTATTTTTATAAAACTTTATTTTGCAAAATTGCTTAAAAGACAAATAATTTAAAAAAGCGATAAGCACCTATATTTTAAGTATTGAAAAAATTAAATTAAATTTTAATAAAATAATTTTGACAGTTTTGCTTTTTTATTTCATGATTATTAAAACATATTATTTAATTTAATTTGTAAAATGATTTGTAAACTCAAAATGTATAGAAAAATTATTTCCTTTCCTTTTTAGCGCTATTTTGGTTATTTTGCCTTTTTCTAAGCCTGAAAATTGTTGACAACTAAATATAGATTTTTATATGTTTTTTACGATGTTGATATTAAAATAGCTTTAGACAACTTTTCAATGAGAATGCTCGACAATTTTTTAATGTAAATTTTTTGTTCTACTGATATCGCTTATCAAGAATAACTTGCAACTGAAGTCAGCCTAAAATAGCAAGAATGACAATTTTTGTGCATTATTCAAATAATGAATTTTAATTATAAAGTTTTTTCTGAATTCAATATTTTTTAGGTCGATATACTATAATTTTGCGATCATTTTTGTTAATGACAACAAAGTAAGGATTTGTGAGAGTAAAAATTAAGTTATTTTTAATAAGCAATGTTATCATAACAAATTCGAAAGAGACACGAAGAGATGGCATTGAACCGCGTACCCGGCTGGCTGGTCAGGCTCGCGCGGTACACGGCAATCAAGCCGTAAAACAATAGCCTGCTTCACACCGCGCAGGTAAAATATAGGGCTGGTGTTTTTCGAAGAGTTCGATGGCGAACGTCGTGCCACAATTTATGACAATATAAAAGCCATACGGTGTACACATTTCCTTTATCGTTACCTGATTTTTCGCGCCTCTTAAGTTTTTATATAGAAATGCAATAAAATCATGAAATTTTTCCCACTCTTTTTCCAACTCTTTCGTAAATGTAGGTGGTGAGATTTCCCTCAAAACTGTCAGATCTCTCATTTTGTCTCAAGCTCTTAATCAGTTGACATCGAATTCTCAGCGTTTAACTTAGCTTTTGCTTGCGATCCAAGTTTTAATTAGTTTTTTGTACTTATAATTATATATTTGCGTTTTTATTTAAGATCTCCAGGGTCAATTAGCATATTTTATACAATATTATTCCTATAAATTTCGTGATTATTTTAGTCAACATTTGTTTACATTTAATTATATTCTTAAATTTAACTCAACGCTTTTCCATCACTTTTTCACAACTTTTAGATTAAATTTTTAAGTTGATATTTCGTTTTTTTTATATTTTTACAATGCCCAACATTGTTTATACTGACGAAGAGCGCGTTTTCATTATAAGCCAAGTACTAAGCGCTGGCACTCCTTATCGTGAAACAAGCGAATTATTCGCTGTTGCCTTTCCGAGTCGACCGATTCCAAGTAAGTCTACAGTGGCGAACATTTACAACAGATTTCAACGATAGGGTGCGGACAATCTTGTTAAAGAACTTTAGTACCCAACTCGACAGCTATCTGAAGAAGTTAAAGTGCAAGTGTGTTCGTCGGCAGAATTAATCCATCACAGTAATGCTCGTCAAACTGCCAGTGATGTAGAAATATGTAAAAAAAGTGTTTTGAAAGTATTTCACGGCGAAAGATACCGACCGTATAAAATTATCCGACATCAGGAACTTAACGAAGCGAACAAAAAACCAACGGAAGTATTTAGTGTTAATCGACAGTATCGACAAACCTTAAATGTCTGGACTGGTATGATTGACACTTATATAATTGGACCGTTTTTCATTGAAGGCACATTAACAGGTTCTCGATTCCTTCAATTATTGCAGCATCAAATTGTTTCAGCTATTAGACAGATAGGAACGCAGACAGGGGTAAGTAGTTATTTATTTGTAAAATGCTTAATCCATCAACCCTCAAAAAATATGAATTTAATTGCTCAAAAATTAAAAAGTAAATTCTAGTTGAAAAATGAAAAGTAAAAATATTAATTGCGTACGAACGAACATATTTTATTAAAACGCATTTCTAAAAATCTTTTAATTTTTTTTTAGTATCCAGCATATTTTCAACATGATGGAGCTACGCCGCACAATACTCGTCTTGTTCGGGAATATTTAAACAAGCAGTTTATAAATCGCTGGATTAGTCTTCATAGTCCCGGACTGATTTGGCCACTTAGATCACCCAATCTTACGCCATTAGATTTTTTTTTACTGGGGGTATTAAAAAAATTAAATTTACAACAGCATGAAACGGTTTAATAACATTGAAATACTACAAACGCGGATCTTACAAGTTAGTGCTGGTATGTCAGAAGAATGTAAAAAACGTGCAATGAACAAATTTTACGACCGTTTAGGATATTGTACCGCAAAGTAAGGCGGACATTTTGAACATTTGATTAAATAATGTGTGTAACGAGGTGAGACTTGACGTGAGAGGAGAAAATTACAAAAGGAAACGCCGGGACCGAGAATCGATCCAACGCTCCCGAAATCTCTAGGCGCGCGTGCTACCGCTTGAGCCAACGCCACCCTATTTCGTCACTCTCTATCCTGCCTCGATTACCGGCGTGGCGAGGGACGTTGTTCCTTGTTACAAATGTAATAAACTATATTTAAAATATGTTAAATAATGATTAAATAATTTAATAACTATAAATAATATATATATATATATATATATATATAAATTGTCGAAGCTAACAAATTTATTCCAAAGATATATAAATTTGTTCCTAAACAAAAAAATTCGTGAAAAAATGTATTTCTGTTATAAAAAATTATATACAATTATATTGCGGTATCGCCACGAAGGCTAGTTTAAGAAGCAGACAAATCGCGGCGCCCGTGACACTATTTACTTCTATATTGGTGTTTGGATTTTTCATGATACAGAAAAAAATGCTTATCGGTACTGTTTGTGAGTTTTTTGGCTTATCGGTATGTTTTCTGAGCTAAACTATGATTTCCAATAAAAATATTTGTAGATAAGCCGTTTCATTTCATAATAAATGAGTTTATATATCACGAATGCTCGAAACAGTATCTCTACTTTTTTCTCCAGTGTGGTAGGACCGTGAAGTTGGCCGCACAAGCTATTATGTGTAATACAGTTGGGTATCGCTTTTCCACCGATTTCTATAAGCTGCGCAGAGTAAATGTGTTTACATTGTCTGCTTGAATTTAAGGTTATGTTTTTGAACAGCTGTTGCACTGTCGCTGCACAAACTTTCTGAGTGTTCGGGGTCTATCGTTTCGCGGTAGCCGATCAGGTGTTTATAGGTGCCAAGGGTTTTCGATGACGAGGCTGTCGAAATATATTGCGCGCTGTTGATTTTTGTATCCACGTATCAATATCTGCCATGAATGCGGTCTAGGGTCACCGATAACAAAGTCATGCAATGCGCACCGTACTTCTAGTGCAAAAATGTTCAAATCAGTTATGTTTACTGTCCAGGTACATGCGATCGACAATGTCGCGATCGAGGTAGGGCTCTCCGTAGCTTTCATTGTCTAAGGGGACGGATACACCTTAAATTGTCAAAAAATGAAAAATTCAATTTTTTGTTTATATTTTTCCCAAATTGTTTAAAAAATAAATGAACTATTAAATATATTTAGGTATAATGTAAGAAAGATAAAACCATGTTTATATGTGCCATATTATCAGGTATGACATTTCTTCGAAGGCCAAAATTTAGAATGTCCATTTTTCAGCTACCGCAGACTTACTTAAGATTTGGGCTTCGAAGGGCACTTTTATACTAATAGATATGCTTCAAACACATATAGTTTCCAGATGAGTGTGGGGTTTTACAAACAAATATTATTTATAAAAGTTTTCTGAAAATAATCAACAAAAATTGTTTAAACACTTTAAAAAGTAACAAATTTTATGTTAATATCCAGACAACGTTTTTTCCATCATTACGTTTTTTATTTGTAGAACAAGTTTTAGGTACTTTAAAAGTTCGTTCAAAAAGACATGAAATCTCTAAAAAAAAAACACTTAACCAAAGTAAAAAGGTTAGGCGCGTTTGATTTTTTGCGTATCATCATGCATGTCAATAATTTTGTTTACAGTGAAATTACAGATGGAAAATAACTAAGATCAATTAAAAAAAGTCAAGTTTACAATCATATTATTTTATTTATAATACGGAAAACAAAAAATCATTATTTTTAATTAAGGGGTGAGTCGAATGATTGGTGATTTGAACTTAAGTAATATATTGATCAATTAAAAATAACTCTCAAGATATTTACTACGTAACTTGCCACGCGATTTTTTTCAGTAGGGAACGTGTGCGTCACGAAATGACCTAATATATAAAATGAAATTATTTTACTCGTGATTGATTAAAAATTATTTATTTACAGAACGAAAACTACGCTTCACACAGATTTTACAAAATACTTCGGACAGTGTTCCCAAATATATCGTGTCGTGATAATCTCGTGGTTTTCGCTACAGAGTGTCATCGTAAAAATAGTTTTCATGTCTGTGTACTATGTAGTAATCATCAATGTTCTTTCTGGTACAATCTTAGAATGAAGACATCATAGCTTTGGACCTTTGCACCCTAATGTCTCCATGAACTTAAACCATTAAACTCCATGTCCAAATATAATGTTAGTATGTTATGACAACATTTCTTAATAAACTTTAGCTAACAAACTGCATGTTGTTCTAATCTCCAATGTTGAATTCACATAAAGGATAATCATATTAAAAAAACAACAACTGTCTTCTAATCAATAAAAAATAACTTATAATAACTTAATAGAGAAATTTTGACCTTATAAGTGACTACGTTCGATTTCAAATCATCACTCATTACAATAACAAGAAAATTTGTATGAAACTCCCTAAACTGCCACTCAGGCATATAGCACTTTAAGAGCTCTTCATAGTGCCTAATCCAATGCTGGCACTTTTGGGAGCTCCTAAAACTGCCCGATTTCTGTTTAAGCTGCTGTTATGTCCTAAGCTATTGAAAGCTGTCACCGGACAGTAACTCTACGGGTTATTTTGCTTTCATAAGCACGGACGAGGACAAAGCTTCAGAGCGCGAAGCTGAGCGCCGTCGGTGCTCGACTACCTTTGCGATTTGGTTAATAGAACGGCCTCCAGTAGCCGCCGGAAAATCTTTCAAAATTGCACTGTTTTCGTTACACTCACTGATTTTAGTTAAACTCTTTAACGTTGATTCCGTAAACTTCCGAGAAATTTGTGGTAAGGACGTTACTCTAATTGTAATATCGTTATCGCGAATATGGTGGGCTAATTGAGTCTCTAATTATGAGAGAGAAAGAGAGAAGTACGCGATAGAGGCATACAGCCTATTTAATTAAAATCACTTACCTTTTCCTTTATCTCGTGTCGGGCCTGCTCTGCTTCCAACACGTCCTCTCAGCGGCTTTGGCTCAGCTTCCGAAGCGGATGGTTTCGATTGGTACGGGGTGTCGGAGGTCAGGAGCTTTCAATTTAAATGTGTACTCGCGATGTAAATTTTAATACAGTTTATTCAATTTGCCACAAAATTTAAATAACGCTCGCTCGCAACTATCTAAAACCTTCGAATTATTTCTCGAAAACAAGGAACCACAATGTAAATGCAAATTATTTAAATTTAAATGATAGAAGTTTTCGAAGTCTTTTTGCTAGTTGAAATATTATAAATCCTGGATCTGAATTTTCCTAAGTCCCGTGTTGTAAAAATGATTCTAAGTCTTTAAACCGTCGGAAATTTCTTGATACACCGAAATAATTCTAAGTTTCCATACACCGGACCGAACTCAGCAGAGCTTCCGCGTAGTGATGATTTTTCGAGCGGACTGAGAACTTGAGGTCCTGTTGCTGGGCTCTTTTATGCCCTCGTAGTAGAGGCGATCTCCGATTTTTCGTCTCCTCGGCGGGGTGGGTGTTTGGCCAATTAGGAGGCCTAGATGCAGCTTCTTGCCTTATTTGGAGCTTTTTATGCATGTGACGTTGCAGAGAGGGCCAATCAGAAAACCAGAGTAAAAATCCTCTCCTCTAGTACATCGAGTCCCCTCGTGCTCTTCTCCTGTCAAACTCGCCTCTGATTTACCTTCTTTATCTGCAGGCTCATAGAAGCTTCCTCTGTACATTTTGAGCCGACTTGCGCGGTGTCCTCTTTGGCAGCTCCTCGAGCTTCCAGCGCGCGTGACTTATGTATCACTTGCCGATAGCGTTGCGTGTTCCGTGGCCTCTCTTCATTGCACGTGCATCGCTTTCGGGTATGCGCGGTCCATGATGTACAGTAGGCCTCTTGTTTTTTCTCTCTACTTGCGTCTGCTGTGTTCCCGCCGATATGTGTGCGTGCATATTGGTGTGGTTCGCTTAGCTTTGTGCCTCCGCCGTAGGACTGCAATGTGTGCGTGCATATCGGTGTGCTTCGCTTGATCTCTCTCCGTGGAGTCGTAAGGTGTGCGTGCATATTGGTGTGCCTCGCTTAGCTTTGAGCCTCCGCTGTAGAATTGTAATGTATGTGTGCGTATAGGTGTGTCGCTTGGCGTCTTGCCGTAGTGTCGTACTATGTGTGTACATATCGGTGTTCTATTTTATCCTTATTGTTTTACGCGAATCTACTATTATTGATTTTCTTAATTGATTTTACTTCGAGTTTAACTATTTTTTCTTGTTTACTTCGCCTTACGTTGTCGTTCCTTATTCTTATTAATTCAATTAATTATTGAATTTGTTGACTTTGTTATAACTTATACACTACATTCTAGTAGGAAGGGTATCGATTGATTTCCTTATTAGTATTTAATCTTACTTGTTTTTAATATAATAATAATGTGAAAGAAAGTGAGCATTTCACACTGCCCAATAGCTCATAAATTTCTCCTCAAAGTGCCTGGTATACGTATTTAGATAAATATAGATATAATTTAATATTTTAAGTTCGAATCGACAATATTTTCTGATTTTGATCATTGTTGCATTTATATTAATAAAGGTATATTTGTTCGATTAATTAACTAAGTTAATCAGTCAACTGATGTTCATAATAAGTAAACTCGCAGATAGATCAAGAAACTCTTTATAAATTCATTTAATTTTAGAAGCAACCAAAAATCAGAGCTTTTATAATACCAAATTTAGTATTTCTTGTTAGGATATGCCTTCGTTTCCGCAAACTATTTTTCTCAACATTATTTTATCGATACGGCGATCATTTAAATCAGAAAGACTAACACAATGTTGTTCTAATCCTATCTCCAAACTTAAAACGATCAATCAACTAATATTTTGAAATATTTTCGCCTTTTTGTCAAATATTTGTAAGTGTACTTTGTAACTTTTAAATGGGTAGGGATAGAAATACTTTATTCCCTTATGCTAATATCGTCCTAGTCCTAATTATACTATTTTATCATTAATAATACCAAATCAATATTTCTTGTTAGGATATGCCTTCTGAAAACATGGTTAACATTTTAAATAAGTGTGAATTACTTATTTTGACACACTTGGCCTATTTTTCTTTTTCGTGTCAAAGTAAGATTGTTTGTGCTTTATTCAAAGTTGTTGTAATCCCATCCTTAACCTTAGAACGATAATTATACTAATGTCAATATTTTATTTTTTTTATATTCTGTTCCACCCGTGTACCCGGCTACCGGATTTTTTCGGGAGCATCCCTACCAACTCTTTGTGGGGATGCTTTGGTCTTAACCCCTAACCCTCAACGCTCAGAAGCTTTGAACTACTCCCTTGCAGTCATTTACCATTGCCTCTACAGTATTCTTAGATTTTCACCTGAGAAGCTTCGGACTATCGCGATCCAGAAAAGTCGTATGTTGTTTCCACGGTAAAGCTCCTCCCTACTGTTACCGGCATTCGCCCAGATGCCGTGCCTGTAACGTAAGGGAAACTTCTCGAGGAGAAACCCTACGTCTGGTAACAGTCCGGAGTCTGTGAGTTTTTCCCCGGTAAGTTAAAAAGAGAAAAATCTCAATCTGCTCCCGCCGGGATTTAAATCCACGATCCCTTAAGCGAGCGTGTATTTGCGAGCTAGGACGTGCGCCTCAGCCAACTCAGCGACAGATGCTCCACCAATGTTGATATTTCTTGTTGAAATATATCATTGTTCACGCGAATTGTCTTTCTGTATGGTTCATAACATTACTTTATCGATACGGGGATCATTTGAATCAAAAAGATTTACATAATGTCGATAATCGAAAAATAACTGCCAATTAATGCTATAAAGTATTTCCAAATTTTGTGTCTGCTGAGAAGATGGTTAATTACTTGAATTAGCGGGAAATATCTATTATGACACACTGAGCCTTTTTTTCTTTAAGTGTCAAGGAAAGACTGTTTGTGCTTTATTCAAAGTCGTTGTAATCCCATCTCTAACCTTGAAACGATAAATCAGCTAAAATTTTTAAATATAAACGTCTTATCGTTTTATCTTAATAATGTATCCCCGTTAGTTTGAAATAGGTAGTCAGAAATACTTGATTCGTTTATGAAGATGTCATTCTAATCCTAATTGTACTGTTTTATCATTAATAGTATAAAATTCAATATTTATCGTTGAGATATGCCTTTGTTCACGCAAAGTATATTTTTTGATATTACTTTATCGATGCGGCGATCACTTGAATTAGAAATACTTACACAATGTCGTTGTAATCCTATCTAAAACCATAAAACGATGAATCAGCAACAATTTAAAAAAAAAATAATCGCCTGTTCTTCAAATATGTAAAAGTGACCCCCGTTAATTGCAAATGGGTAGGGCTAGAAATACTTTTTTTGCTTATGCCAATGTCGTCCCAATCCTAATTGTACTGTTTTATCATTAATAATACCAATGTCAATATTTGTTGTAATATGTATTCGTTTGCGCAAACTATCTTTCTTAAGGGGATGTGGGAGCTAAAAACCCTGTTTTTTACTTCATGTAACTTTCTAAATAAAGCTTGCCACGAAAAACCAAGACCGGAGCGCCATAGTGTTGAGTTTAATGAATCATTCTACTGAAAGAAAATGTCAATCGGACTTTTAATTTTTCTAAAAGTTGTGAAATACGAGCGAGTATTTACGTGTGTTTACGCGATTGGAGCGCCAACCTTAAACCCCAATTTTACTTATTAACTTTTTTTAATTTGAAATTTCATCAATATAATGAGCGCAGCGCCATAGGGTCAAGATCAGTGAATCATTTTACCAAAAGAAAAGATCAATCCGACTTATAGTTTTTTTAGGCATTTGAAATACTAAATACCCCGTGGCACATTTGCGAAGCTTTAGCTCCCACTCCCCCTTAATGGTTCAGATAGTTTAGATTGTTTGTGCCTTAATAGAGGTTGTTGTCATCCCATTTCTAAGATTATAACGATTATTCAGCTACAATTTATGAAAAATAATCACCTTTTTGCATGGTGCTTAAACATCGATCACGGTCAGTTGCTAATGAGTAAGGCTAGAAATAATTTATTTGCTTAAGACGATGTCGTCCTAATCCTTATTGTAGTGATTTATCATTATTAATACTAAATTTAATATTTCTTGTTGGGATATGCCTTTGTTCTTGCAAATTGTTGATATTTTATTATTTTTGAATTCCCGGAATTAACAGTTATCCATAGCGAACTTCCGGGAATTTCCGGAAATAACTAGTGATTCCCGGAAATAACTGTTCTATATATATATATATATATATATATATATATATATATATATATATATATATATACATGGGAGGTTCTCTGTCAAATCGAAGTTCAAAAATTTTTTTCTTCTTTAACCCACGGTAAATATGTTCCAGAAACAGTTTCCAATGCACCTGAATTTTTTTCAGATTTTTAAATTACTTTTTACCAAAATGGTAGGAAGCCAAAGATGTCAATTACGGCAATTTTTGGGTTTTCAACACAAATTAATTAATTCATAGCTCTTCAGGGAAGCGTTTTTCACTGTAGACATAGATATACTTTTTTTGTAAAATTCTCGCCTTTTCAATAAAAATACCCTTAAAGTCATACACATATGTTATCCCGGTTAAAAATAATTAGGTGAATTTAGTATATGATATTGTTACATAATTTTATTTCATGTTTTTATTATATGATTTGTTAGTCCTAAATATTCATGAAATAAAATCATATACTAAAAAATCATATTCGTACGAACCCTACTAAAAAAATATAATAAATTGTAATAAATTGTAATAAAACGTAAAAAAGGTCCGAAATCCAACAAAAACGTAAAAAATGGTACGATTTATTACATTTTCTTATATTTTATTACACTTTATTACATTTTTATTTCCACTAGAGAATATGTGAAAGATAAATCTATTTGTTAATATAACAACCACTTCGATTTATTGTTTAGTTTTGAAACAACCTTACATATAAATATTCAGCTCTGTAGCTGTGATAGTTTTCGAGAAACACAAATAACAATTTGTAAAACAACTACATGGAGTTGATTAAGAATAATGTTTTTAAAGTCACTCGAAACCTATTACAGTTGGAGAACTGAAATTTTTCATGTAGGTTTATTTCAACTTAATAAAACAATAAATCAAGTGGTTTTCATCTTAACTAATAGATTTATGGTTTTCATATCACTTATGTGATTTTTTAAGCCGCCACAGCCATAGAGACCACTGTCTAAGTGTGAACCAAAGCAGTTGAGTAAAAATTGTTATAATAGCACGTTTCTACACAATTTGTAAAATATTTGTATAAAAATTAGATGTATTGTTCTGTATAAGTAAATTTTTTATGAATAAAAACTTTCGAAATGTACATTTAGCGAATATGTAGAACGATTCAAAATCGTCTGAAACGCATAAAAAACACGGTTCTACAAGTAGATTTTTTTCTTACGGAACATTTTTAGCTGCGGAACTTAGTTAATTCACGCAATTGGCCAGATGAGATTTTGTCATGAGATCTCACCTGAGATTTATCAATAGGGTGTGTATTATGTTGTTGTGTTGAGTCTGAAGGAACGTTAAAATTGTCAAACGCGAGATATTTAGGATGGCATAAAAGAACAAAAAGCACGTGGGTCCGACAACTACAGTTATCTGTTGATAATTTATTATTTTTTTGAATGATTAAAGAAGGATGCCTCTACACGTCCAGCAGGAGACCAAAGCTTAGGTCGAATAATTCAATCACAACAACTGACGACGATCGCTTTATTCGGATACAGCAATTTTGTGTTGTCGAAATCACTACGGATGAATATGTAATATGTTATGATGTAAATGCTGAGAATTTCTTAATAGATTGTTTATTTGTAGAAAGAGTTGTAAATATTTCTCAAGATGATATTGCTATTAAAACTGATAGAATTAAAAAAATATGTATTTCTGTGAATGCCAATAATTGTACATATTTATCTGTTGGGCCTAATTTATATTATTATTAAAATATAGTAAATATGTAAAAAACATGTGTACAATATTCATTATAAAATATTCTACCATTTTGTCTACCTTTTATCTTGTAATGCTATATGTATATGTTTCATTTCCCTCATAAATCATATTGTTATAAATTTTTACTATACATGATTTTAGTATATGATTTTATTTCATTAATATTTGGGACTAAAAAATCATATAATAAAAACATGAAATAAAATTATGTAAAAATATCATATACTAAATTCATCCAATTATTTTCAACCGGGATACCTATCTTATAAACCATTTAAACCTTAATGTTGGTGAAAGTAAGAGTTCGATCTGGACTACGACAATCAAAAAATTCATGGAGATACCTTTCTATAGTGCAAAAGTTCCTGTATGGGTCCCAGAAAAGCTAAGACCCTGTATCTTTGGCTAAAGATGAAGATATCCATAAATTTGTGCTAAAATGATTGAAATTCATATTTAAAGCCTGTGGCAAAGCTTATGAATTGCTTCCGCAGTAGAAATGAAAAATATGCCAATCCCTGCTAAAACTGTGCCAGAGCTGTGCCAAAACTGTGCCAAAACGTGAATATTTTGGACATTTAACACACTTGTGGCACAGTTTTTGCACAGAATTTTTTTTCACTGGGGTTGGAGCATTCCTAAAAAAATCAGAGAAGTAGCAAACATCAAAATAAAGCAAGTCACCGTAGGAGAAAATTATTCCTTAATGACCATCATTGACTAAAAATTCAAAGCTTAGTGATAAATTATAATTTATAATATATATAATTATTTAAATACATGTTTGCTTATAGAAATAAATTGCGTCACTTGGATTATCGCCAAAAAAATCATAGAACTCAATTTTATTGTTACAAATATTCCTACCGAAGTCGAGGAATCGTAAATATATATAATTTTGCCTTATTTTGCGGGGTGGCTGTGGAGGAGAAGTGCGAGGGGCTGCAGGGGGGGGGCGAAGATGAGTATACACAAAATAACTATATTATATATATATGTATATATATATGTGCGTGTGTGTGTGTGTGTGTGTGTGTGTGTGTGTGTGTGTGTGGCGGTCCCCTCCTACCACCACATGCGGCTCGACGCGCCCCTAGCAGAGTACCACGACGTAGCAAACGCGAGGGGAGCTTGGAAGTTTAGTCACTTTCGTGAAACAGTCACGGCTTGGTCGCCGGTGCGAACAGACTTAGTCATCTTGTACATAGTTAAATATAATCTAGTCCTAATCTATAATCTATTCCTTTGTACCTTGTCTGTTCGCCTTTGCCTACATTATCTCCTATTAGGGAGCGTAGAAGATAGAGATTCAACAAACCATCCTAAGTCTCTAAATAAATAAATAAATAAATATATATATATATATATATAAAATATTTAAAATTGAAATATTAAAATATTTAAAATCTGTAAAAAAAAATTAACTTTTAAAAAAGTAAAAGATTAGGCGAGTTTGATATATTCCGCAACGAAATTACAGATAGAAAAGAACTGAGACCAATCAAACAAAGTCAAGTTTATTATATTTAATCGTAATAAAGCGAGGAACAACTCTCAAGATAATTACTTCGTAACTTGGCATGCATGTTTTATTTTGTTTATTGGTGAACAACTAAAATTTTCTTTGTATCTATTAGAACGTCATACAAACACCATAAGTACAATGAAACGTAGTATATATATATATATATATATATATATATATATATATATATATATATATATATATATATATATATATATATATATATATATATATGGGGCGCGATAGCGCCGCTTTGGCAAGAAAAAGTACGAAGTACGATTTATCGACGGCGCGTCCCTATATACTTTGAAATTATGTGTTCCTAACCTTAACAAATCTCGATTACATTTAAATCATTATTATTGCGCGTATGCGCAATCTGTTGGTATCTACTTAAATATATTATCCTAATTTTTCATGTATAAAAGGTTCATTCAAGAATATTAATTTATTAACTTAATATTGCAAGTTGAAAATTTGCTCGGTATATTTCATTTCGTTTAGAGTTTCCATCCTCTCCCGATATTTTTCGTCTCCTCCGGTCATGTGACTTCCGGTGAGTATATTTGGTATTATACACCAGTGGTTACAGTAGTTAATCTACTTTACCGACATTCGTCTGCTACTCGGCGACACGCGATTATTATATGCATGTAATGCTATACGTATATATGCAAATATTGCTATACGATTATATGCGCGATGCGATCAATGTCTGAACCAATAGTAGCTTGTTGTCTATCGAATAGATCAAGATTTAATGAAGTGCAATAGCAAGAAGAATATGCTTTGTAAAAGATGTGAAATCTCAAAAAAAAAAAACTTTTTTCAAAAGTGAAAATCATAGCAAGAAAAAGGCTAATAAACATAGTGAAATCTCTAAATATAAAAATGTCAAGTAAATGTTTTTTTGCTATACGCATTAAAATGTCATTTTTTGGGAAAACATAATTTTAACTTTAGTTTTATATCTTAATGCGTATAGCAAAAAAACATTTACTTGACATTTTTATATTTAGAGAATTCACTACGTTTATTAGCCTTTTTCTTGCTAAGATTTTCACTTTTGAAAAATGTTTTTTTTTAAATATTTTTATATATATATATATATATATATATATATATATATATATATATACACAAGTTCGCCCCCTGCTCGCTTCGCTCGCCAACCCCCATTTTAGTTTTTGTGTAATTTTCATTTTCAAAATGTTATTTTCATGATCTGATGATTACGTTCTAGTTGGTTAAGAACGATCTTATTGTATTATATAAAATTTGTAAATCATAAAAATGTCAAGAATTTAATGTTTGTCGAAATAGAGATAATCAAAAGAAAAAAAGTAAAAGTTCTGAATTAACGCCAAACTTTTACTGCTAAAGGCATTTAAAATATTAATTTTTTCCCCTATTTTTTCGGAAATCGTTTTAAAATTAATTTTGATTCTTCACATTTTCGATTATATGTTAAAATTATAAATAAATCTGCTCCGCTTTTCTTATAATAACTATTGCGGCGTTGTTGTATGACCTGTGGCTTCTTATATATGTTGATGATTGATTTTTTTGTGTTAAGTAGGAGTTTTTGCTGCCCTTTTAACTAATAATCCCCGGGAAGACGAACCAACCAGCCCCCTATACAGGAGACGCCAACACAACCTGTTAGCTGCCGCGGCTCGACTGTTTGTTTGAATTTGAATATTGACGACGGTGATTGAATATATCTAGTATATTTCACTTACTTTTCGTAGTTATTCGTACTTGTTTCGTAGACGTAGATGACTGTTGAGTTGACTTAAGACAATACTACACTATCTCCAAAATCGGAATGATCCGTTCTCTAAAAACCACTTAGGATTGGGTTTGGCAAAATAATCAGACGTGACGTCAAATTAATTAAGACTCAATGCGGTAGACCTTCTTTCTCCGGGTTTTATTTTCGTGATTTGAATATCTTCTAGTACATAAATTTTGACGTATGATTCTAATTAAACTTTGACTATGACAATTAACCAAATCTTAGATTCAAACTCTATTATAGAACTCAATGTAAAACACAATATAATACTCGAAAATTAATAAAATGCGTCCTTACTCTTGGATCGCACACACTGGAATGGAGATTCGGGGGAGGTAGTACTACAGAGAGAGTCGAAGCTTTCTCTCACGCAGGGTGCTTACTTCTGTTTGAACATAGCCATTCAGAAAGGCTGTTTCAACATCCATTTGTTCTATGAGTAAATTATTTTTACAGCTGTATGACAATAATATTTTCAAAGTTTGCATCTTGCCTACTAGTGAATAAACATTATCAATGTATTCTTTTTGTTGAAAACCACTCGCAACTAGTCTCGCTTCATATACATTATTGTTTTTCCTTTCAAAAACTCATTTAACATCAATGACCTTTTTATTTTTTGGTCTTTCAACAATGTGCCAAGTATTATTTTTCTTTAGACTATTTATTTCGGAGTCCATCGCAGTTTTCCATTGTTTATATTCATTTGAGTTTAACGCCTTCTCAAATGTATTCGGTATATTTGCATCAATGTGATTTACATAAATGAAATGAGTTACAGGATTCCCATATCTATTTACAGGACTTTTCTTTCTATTTGTCGCTATTTTTACAATAAAATTTTCTCTTTTTTCATTTTCTACTTTTTTCGAATCATTGTCGCTTTCATAATTATTTATACGATTTTCGAAATTAATTTCGTTACTCCTACTGGACTCGAATGTCGAAGTATAAGTCAATTGATTTGTTTCGTTCGAGTCTGCATCAGTATCGATTTCACTTTCGCTTATCAATTCAATGTCTTTTAGATCATCGTTCTTTTCTAAGCATATTAATTTTATATTTTCTTAAACTACTTGTACATGTCTAGCATGAATAACTCTACCGTTGACTAAAACTTAACTCCGCTGTATTTGCAATTGTACGATTCTTTAGATAAGCAACAGTTTTTATAATTTCTGGCCAGTATCGCCTGTTTATTTTTGCTTCACACATTAAGCATCTACCTATGTCCATAGCTGACCTATTGTATCTTTCCGCTACTCCATTTAGTTCATGGACGTACGGTGGGCATGTAACTAGTTCTATTCCTTTAGACTTTACAACAAAGCCGATGCGACCCTTAGTGCACTACTCCTGTGCACTGTCGATATCTTCCGTGCATAACTGCTCACCAACATGGCATCCGCCCATATTGTAGCCCCGTATAAAATAATCAATGTAATTACACTGGCTAAGAGTAACTTCGTTTCTGGCTTGGCCCTCCAACATTTGGCATCAACCTTGATAGAGCAGCACTAACTCTTGCTGCCTTATCTCCCACTATAGTAAGATGCTCTTTAAATGTCAATTTTGCATCTATAGTGTTGCCCAGGTATCTAATAGTTGGTAGGGAAATAATTTCATGCCCATCCACCGTCAACGTAATCGTCTCCATTTTCTTTCGGCTAAATATAAGGATAGCTTCCGTTTTATCGGTAACAAGCTTTGGACCTGTCTTGATTAGCCACTCATGAATTATTTGGACAGCCACGTTAGCAATTTCTGCAACTTTATCCTTTTCTTTTGCTACTAGCAACGCTGCGATGTCATCTGCGAGTCCTATAACTATTGCCTCTTTTGGTAATTTTAGCCTTGAAACTCTGTCGTACATGGTGTTCTACATTTGTGGGCCCATCACGAATCCTTGGGGGATGCCTTATGTGACTTTGTAGGCTTCTGTGCCATTTTTGTATAGTATAGTAGGATTATGTCCTTCAGGTAGTCCGACATAATCCTTTTAACACACACAGAAGTACTTATTTTTTTCGTAGCGCCTCTTGTATCTCATTGCAGTTAGCCGAATTGGACGAATTTTTGACATCTAGCGTAATGATAGCACAGTACTTCTTGGATCCTCCTTTCCATCTTTTTTCTTTTATCGCTGATTAAGCAGTTTCGATCACCAAGCTGACGGCATCTCTGGTAGAGCGCTTCGTTCTGAAGTTAAATTAGTAACCAGCTAGTCCACTTGATTCTTGTATGGCCTGGTCTATCCTTACGCAGATTATGCATTCAAGAATTTTGCCCGAAATTGGCCAATACCAAATCTAGAGGAAAGAATGTCTTTAGAAGCACCCGCTCTCCTCGGTTAGTCCTTTAGCTGCCTCACTCTACTGTCCAAGCGTTAAAATCACCGGCAATGATCACTGGCTTTCTTCCTGCGATATCCTGTACTAATCGGTCTAACATTGGTTCGAATTCTTTGATTGGTGCATTTGGTAAGGCATAGCAGCTGTAGATATGTATATCCGATATCTTTGCACGCAAAAAACCTTCCACCCGCGTAGCTGATTTTTCAGGAAAGCAGCGTCCCTGCATGCTTAGATCGCCGCTTTGCCCGATCCGTCAGATTCCGATGTTGACTGTTTCAGGTTTCTATGGTGCTCGCACACAATGGCTACGTCTACCTTCTGCTCACGGACATACTGGTGAAAGAGGTCCTGAGCTATTTCACGGTGTTTAAGATTAAGTTTTACAATTCTCATATTCTCTTTTTCACTACTCTTAATGCTGCTTGGTAGGCTGGGCATGTGGCTTGTTGTTGCAGTTTTAAAAGCAGTGTTGACTTCAGTTTTACGTGCTTGTACAAATTTTACAAATATGTCCAAAGCCTAAGGCATTTATAGTATCTGAGTGGAGGAGGGAGGAGAAGCTGAGATTTACTTATTACGAAAAAAACTATATAATATAAGAATATACGTATAAATATATTATATCAATTTCAATGGTGTAGTCTCTTTAAATAAAGAAGAATTTATGTTTCTAATTCCTCACTGATGAATTTAAAGAACGAACCTAAGAGGAAACGCAAATATAAATTATTTTCAAAGGTGCTGTTATTTGAATGGTAGTACTGGAAATGGAAGCTAGTGCTGAATTTTTTATCGTTACAACTTATGAACAAAATTATAACGATATAATAATAATGCAAAATACAATAATATAATACAATATAATAACAATACATTAATTTTTTTCACTTCCTGTTGGCTTTCAGTTTACTATTGATTAATTTCCGATTCACCCCTTAGGAGTAGTTTAGCAAATATACCCCGTTTTTCGGTCACTTGGTTTTCATTTTTGATATTTTGACGAATACGCAATCGCGTGTATCGCACTAAACCCGTAGTTCCATACTCGTCCACCAGGTGGACACGGCGCCGCTGAAGCATTGCGTACTGGCATCACGGCTTTTTATATCGGACTTATGCCCGCATAAGTCGCAGCAGTGGTCTCGTCTCCGGCTGGCAGGTGCAACCTCCAGTGGTAGAGTCAAGAGGTGCGACTCCTAGCTTTTAGGTAACTACCCAAGTTAGCCGTCAATACCGTCACTACCGACACTTAAGGGTACTACCGAATAACTGATGACGGCCAGCTCTGGTATAACACCGCGAATATTATAGTCTATCAACTAAATATTCAAGAAGCGTGCCCTTTACCGGAACCAACCGCACAAAGGCCTTGTGTTGCCAACTTATACATATTTTATATCTAAGGTTTTTCTAATATATATATATATATATATATATATATATATATATATATATATATATATTTAGTTCAATCATTAATTAATTTCGTTCTCACTAAGAACCCTTATATCATCCCTCGGGAGACGGTATATCTGTCCGTGTGCTTCATACCTGTGGGGCGCAACCCGCGTGTGAAGTACGCTGCACTAATGGCCACCTTATTGTGCGGCCGGCTTACTCACAGCGTTACAGTATATTTCCGGTTTATTGCCAGTTACTTTCGATCACCAGGTCATTTTGTATTTTCTTCGATTACTTCCAGTCATCTTTCGGTCGACTTCTGGTCTATTTTCAGTCAACTTCAAGTTTACCTCAATCCCTTAGGAGGTTTTGTAGATAAAGTAAACTTATAGTCGGATACTACCAATGACCAGACACATTTTAATATAATAGAGGATTTTTTGAGTTTGTGTAAAAACATGTTGTCTACTTAGTGGAGTTTAAGCCACCAAGTCTCATTTTCTTTGTTTTTACTAGTATATGGTAGGAAAACAATCCGTTTTTACATTTTGTAAACGCAATTTTATAATAGTGTTTTTTTAGTTTTTTCTAATAAAATTATTGAAAAAGATAATAAAAGTAAATTGCTTAATATGTATCTGAAAAAGAATAAAATTACCTGTCTTTTTACTGCGGAAAATGTATTCATCATTCTTTTAATATACACCATAAAGCGGAATTTGTTGAAATCGTCTTTACTCAAAAACCAAATATTGCACCTATCTAAAAATTAACATGATTATTGAAGGTTATCAGAATTTTACAGCACTTTAATTTTAAGTCATTTCATAAGGCAGATGCTAAGGAAAACATTAAAAATTGAAAAAAGTCGTTTTTCTGCGTGACGCGATAACTGGAGTAAAAAGGAAATAATCAAGTTCAAATTTTGGATTAATTAGCAGTATATAGCACCATGATCTCTTTCTTTGGGATGTTTATAGAATCAGGTAGTTTTCTTGATACTAAGGTTCAAAAAATTTATTTTTCACCCTGTATACTTTGTATAGCTGGAAACTGCATCGCTTGAATCTCAGCTTTTATTTAATGAATTTTTATCTACCCAGGCTTATTTCTCCTGTTTTTTTTTCTTACCGATTGATGAAAAATAAGATTGTCAGACTCGCATGGGCGCTTTTTAGATTACTAGCGATTTTCGATGCAATATACGCGAACTATCCTAATCATTATAATTTAAAAACTAAAAATGTCGTTAAAACTTGGTTATTAGAACTATAAAACTACTTTAATTTCAAGTAATTACATTTCCTTACAAATAAAAATGCGCCAAGATATCTACCGCTTGGTGGTGAAGAAAGATTGTCATCAATATGTAATTAATACAAAGATTACGTTCAATGCATTTTTTTCAAAGTGTCTAGGAAAATAAGATAGATATAATGGCAGAGATATCTTAACTAATAGAATTGACACCTTGTTTACAAATATATATGTTGGTAAAAATGGTGTCAGTTGAAAAAGGGAGAGTGATGTCTCTTGAAACTTAGTTCAACAATTTTAGCTATGCTAGAGAGAGAGAGAGAGAGAGAGAGAGAGAGAGAGAGAGAGAGAGAGAGAGAGAGAGAGAGAGAGAGAGAGAGAGAGAGAGAGAGAGAGAGAGAGAGAGAGAGAGAGAGAGAGAGAGAGAGAGAGAGAGAGAGAGAGAGAGAGAGAGAGAGAGAGAGAGAGAGAGAGAGAGAGAGAGAGAATTATTATTGATTATGGAAATGTAACTGATTAGAAATAATTTTATCTTACAGACGAAAAAGTACAAAAACTTTCTAGAATTATTTATAAACTAAAAACAATTCTGATATCAAAGCAATACATAACGTTGAAGAAAGCTATGTGCCAAAGAATTGTCAGCGGTTTTTCTATTATTTTTGCTTTCCTTGTGGTTACCTCCTGCCACGGCATTTCCCCTTTTGTTAGCTCCTGCATCGAGGATTAAGATGTGCCTGCCCCAGAAGCTTCCTTATTATTTTTTTCGTTTTTTTCTTGTGACTCTCTGGTTGCCCCTTCAGTTGAATTAAAGACATTTCCTTCTGTTTGCTTGGCGTCATTCCCGATTTAATTAACGTCATTCATGTCGGTAGTTATGCCGGATCGACGTTCCTACCGTCTACATCGCTTTGTCCTTCTTATTGATAAGCTGCAGCCCTGGTGGAGTTTTTATTCGACTAAGCATCAGTCCAAGGCTCTCCTTACTCTTGTTTAGAGCCATTTGTTCATATTTTAGTCGTTTGGCCAGCCTCATAATCGTCGCTACGTCGTTTTTAACAGGCTTGTGGATTTTTGTCGCAACTGACACTATCGCGTTCACTGAGTCTAGCTTTTCTTGTATCTTCTCCCAAGTCTTCTTACTATCCTGCTCTGTCGTACGGATTTTATTCCAGGCTTCGAGTATTTCCTTCCTTGCGCTTGAAGTAGCCGCATTTATGGCGCCAGTGCTTGCGTTTTCCAGACTGATGTTATCGTCTGTTTTCTGGATGTGGTACCCAGTTTCATTGACACTTTTTGGTGTATCTAAAGTCCCCAAGTTTATTCTCGTGGGTGTACCTACTTTCTACTCGTCTTTCTCTCTAAATCCTAGCTTTGCTGGCGTGTGATCTGGCCTTGCGCTACAGCGCTAGTTGTCCTCCAAAAGCATACAGGGGAGTAGTGAGGCCCCCCTTTTGTCTATGTCAGGACTATGTCCGGGCGCTACCCGGCACCACATAACCATCAGGATTTTTACTGGTTATAGGGCAACCAGAGCAGGTAGGCTAAACCGCCCCGAGCACTGTACTTACCGGCAGCCTAGGAGTGTCATAACCCAGTTTATCTCACATCCTTCCCCCTCAGCAGTCAAAGTTAAGTCGCACTGCGACAGCCAACAAGCGTCTGCTCAGCCTTGCTCTAAAGATCTAGCCTCGTTTTATGGTGGGTTTTAATGGGTCTTCGTAAGGCTTTTGGTCTAGGGGGGATATTTTATTTCTCTCTTATCATCTAAAGGCAGCACTACGTACAAAGCACTGTATGCCTACATCGAGCACTTTTCTATCCGCCACCTGAGGAAGCGCCACATGGGGGTACAGCCTCCCCCTTGTGGTATGTGTGCGTGTGTGTGTGGGTGTGTGTGAGTATGTGATCGACGAAGTATTACAATACCTTTTTTAATAATGAAGCTGAATCAAAAAACAAATGCACTGTGATATTAGGAAAGCGGCAACAAAAATTACACACTTTTTTTAGAAGTAATAATTTAGATTTATAATCAAGTTTTAAAATGAAGATTATATATAATAGTATATTTACTTTACAGGTAACTAAATCATTAAGAGGGACAATTAGTGATATACAGCAAAAAATTGGAAAACGTATGTACGAAGCCTGTTTGTCAGGACGAATGCCAGAAAATAAAGATTTATGCCTTAAGGAGGATCTGATGAAAATCAAAAGGTAATTTTTAATTACTAATGCATCAATAAACATGATAATAATTAAATATACAGGGTGGGCCATTTTAATCAAACCAGTCTAATAACTCCTAAATTAAGCCATGAACAGAAAAATTGTTCAGATGAAAGTTGTCCAGGATCAAGGGGGACATCTTTTTGTGCAATTAGTTTTGACCTTGAACTCACATTTCAAGGTCATTTGAAGGTAATTTTTTTTTAAATAGGAACCCCTATTTTTGATAGCAGATTCGGAAAGAACAGGAAATTTTACGTCCGAAACCGTATTTCAAAATTTTTTTCATGACCTTCACAAGGTCATTTCAAGGTCAAATGTTAAGAAATACTGTAATTGCTATTTAATCGCATTTTCTGATAGAATAATCGTAGTTAATGTACTTTTATGATGAATATTCAAACCCAATGTGACAATGACCATGAAAATATTGATCTTGAAAACAAAATAATTCCCTAATTTCCGCGCTACCCAGGAACAACGACGTGGACGTATTAGGATTATGTTCCCTTTGGGGTGCTTTTTTAACGTGAGTCCCCTTGCCTCTCACTGGGGTGCTTGTTTACTGTGAGTCCCCTTGCCTCTCACTAGGATGCTTCTTTAACATACTAATCTTATGTGGTAATCGTGATACGAGCTCTTAGAAGTAATCTGAGTAATGTGTCGTGAGTAGGACGCCTTCTTAGAGGAAAGCGTTCAGCGTAGAGTCGCACCGCGGCTCTGGCATTGTATTGGGTTTCGCCTAAGATCATTATCATATCAACAATTTCATTGGATTGATAATCGCCCATGTTGAAAATTTTGTTTATAATAAGAAAAACTATTTTATTTACATTCACTCTTTATTGAAATTGAAACTAAACCAAAATAAGAAAGTGACAACAAAAAAAAAGAGGAATTTTCAAACTGTATAATTTTTAAATCAAATTTGTAACTTCTTATTTTCTTACGTTAAGACATTGTGATTTAAATTGAAGACAGCGTGAGAACAATCGTTACAATTCATATTAGATTAAAGAAATTCAACTTAAAAAAAACATCTAAACTGGAAGTGATGCACTTTGGCAAATACAATTATTAAAATTTTTTTTTAATATTACAAAAGCAAAATGCTGTTTAATATTTTATCTTAAATAATGTATTTTTTAACATCCTACCTTTATTGTTTAACCATTTTTTACGCTTTTGAAACGTTAAACTTTTACTTGACTCTGCTTCGACCGTGAATGAATTGACAACATTGATTTTTAACGTTCTATTTTCCACTCCCATTAAGAACTCAGATATTTAAAATTATCATGTTTACTTCAAAATTTACTTTTGACCACTAAAAATTTGTTAACGAATGTTAAAGAAGCATCCTAGTGAGAGGCAAGGGGACTCACAGTAAACAAGCACCCCAGTGAGAGGCAAGGGGACTCACGTTAAAAAAGCACCCCAAAGGGAACATAATCCTAATACGTCCACGTCGTTGTTCCTGGGTAGCGCTGAAATTAGGGAATTATTTTGTTTTCAAGATCAATATTTTCATGGTCATTGTCACATTGGGTTTGAATATTCATCTTAAAAGTACATTAACTACGATTATTCTATCAGAAAATGCGATTAAATAGCAATTACAGTATTTCTTAACATTTGACCTTGAAATGACCTTGTGAAGGTCATGAAAAAAATTTTGAAATACGGTTTCGGGCGTAAAATTTCCTGTTCTTTCCGAATCTGCTATCAAAAATAGGGGTTCCTATTTAAAAAAAAAATTACCTTCAAATGACCTTGAAATGTGAGTTCAAGGTCAAAACTAATTGCACAAAAAGATGTCCCACTTGATCCTGGACAACTTTCATCTGAACAATTTTTCTGTTCATGGCTTAATTTAGGAGTTATTAGACTGGTTTGATTAAAATGGCCCACCCTGTATATATATCTACTTCTATATAGAGGAGATGAGCACCAAAATAGACCAGGAAAAGGAAGAGAGAGAGAGAGAGAGAGAGAGAGAGAGAGAGAGAGAGAGAGAGAGAGAGAGAGAGAGAGAGAGATTAGATTAAATAAGTTTTATTTCTGTACATTGTGTTGTACAATAAAACATAACAGTATAAAGTAAAACTAGTATATATAGAGTGAATGTGAAATGATATATATATATATATATATATATATATATATATATATATATATATATATATATATATATATATAGAGTGGAGGAGTGTAAGTGTTTGTGAGATGATTATGAGCTTTCAAGTGCATAAAAATATTCTTTAGCTAATTGTTTGAAGTGTGACATGGATTTAGTGTTGCGAAGGCGTGATGGTAGCGAGTTCCAGAGGTATGAGGCGCTTATATGGAATTAATCTTTCAGCGTCTCCGTCTTGAAAGTCGGGATGTCCAGAGGCGTCACCTCCCCCCTCACAGGCCTGTGCGCGACATGAAAGTCTCAAAAGGCCAAGATGTAGGAAGGCACAGCTGTGTTAAACAGTTTTCGTAGAAAACAGGCTGCCAAGTACTTGTACAGGCAGTTGTAAGCCATTGCAGTTCACGCATGTAGGGGGTCATGTGCTCGTCCCTCCTTACACCATAGATGTATCGAATTCCCGTGTTTACAAGTCTCTGGAGTTTTGTGTCAAGTTCTTGGGTCGGTCACAGTATACCAATGAGCAGTAGTCGATGATTGGAAATAGGAGTGCTTGCACGAGATGTTTACGCAACCTGAGATTGGTACTTTTCCTGCAAAAGTAAAGCCTATACATTAATGAGTGAGCACGTTTGCATAGTTGTGTAACGTGCTCTTTCCACGTTAGTTTGGAGTCAAGCACCAACCCCAGATTGCGCACGGATGATTCATAGTCGACCCGGGCTCTCCCTATGTTGATGTAGGTGTTAGCAACAGTTGGTAAAGCATTAATGTAGTAGGGGGAGCCCAGGACAATTGCCTTAGTTTTCAGGACATTAAGTTTAAGGTGATTTTGTGCAGCCCAGCCCAGCATTATCCTTTCGGCATTAGCTCTCATCTTGTCAGAACGAGAATCGAGCTCCTTAAGGTAGCATTGGCTGTATATTTGCAAATCATCCGCATAGATTAGATGGGACACATCTGAATCCAGGCAAAAACCAATGTCATTGATGTACAACGCGAACAGCAGGGGACTTCATCAGTCAGCTTAATTAAGCCAGACTGTGGCTGTGAGCGGTACGGAAGCCTGTTTGTAGGTTGTCAATGAGTAGTCTTGATTCAAGATATTCCGAGACTTGCCTGTGCACCAGCCACTCCAGCCCCTTTGATAAAAAATAGAGGAGAGAAATTGGACGGTAGTCAGTCAGGGCTGTTGGTGAGCTAACCTTGTTCAGTGCTCGCTCCAGCGACATCTTCCAGGCGGAGGGGAAGCGTGACTCGCTTAAAGACAGGTTGAAAATCCGACATAGTAAAGGAGCGAGTACGGATATTGCCTTTGAAATTACAACCTGTGGGATGCCATCGTTGCCTCTGGCCTGGGTGTGGAAGTGCTACACAGCAGCCAAAACGTCCGATTCTGTAATAACCTTGAAGTTGAAATGCTCAGGGAAGTCTAGACTCTCGAGGGTACGCAGAAAAACCTCAACTGCAGGAGCCAGTGGATCATTTGAGATGGAACTAAAGTGTTTGTTGAGGTCTTCTGTAGAGAAGCGAGAAGGTGATGGTGCTTTAGAGGTGGTGATTCCAAGGTTCTCAAGCTCTCTTCAGATCTCAGCGACATCAGTTAGGGTTGACAGGCGTGAATAATAATTCAGCCTGGCCTCCTCAATCTGTCTGTGAGCGTCGTCCCTTGCTACTCTATAATAATATCGATCACAAGGTAGACGAGTTCTGCGAAACCTTCTGTAAAGACCTTGTCTGTCCCGTTCAGTCAAGAGATCACGAAGAGCCGTGGTAAACCACGGGTGACGTTTACGTCTTGGAGTAACAGTCCGTGATGGGGCGAGATGATTTATGGCGTTTGTTAAGTTAGCGTTGAGAAGTGTGATGCATTCGTCGAGTGATGGCGTAGCGAGAGATGACCAGTCACATGTGCCAAGGAAGTCCCTTAGCTTCTCGGCACAGATTCCCTTATAGTTTCTGTAAGAGTATGCTTTAGGTACGTAGCGTGGGATCTGTATGAGTCTTGTAGTGTGATAGCAGGCGATCCTGCTCATCAATTAAGCAGAGGTCAAGCCAGGTGTCGGAGTCCTATTTATGGTGCGTGGCATCATAAGGGACCGACAATAATGAGTTTTCCTCAATATAGGCCTTGATGAACTTGGCATCTTCGGATGAGGAGAGTTGGTCAGGGTTGAAATCACCCATAATGACCTTTGTGGAATAGTTGTGCATAAAAGTAGTCAGCTGTTCAATGAAGTTATTATCCTGAATAAAAGGGGCATGTGGTGGACGATACACGACTCCCACAAAGATGGGTGAAACTCCCTTCGCGGGGACCTCGCAGAAAAGGTACTCCGGTTTACCTGGCTTGCCCGACCAAGCTCCATCAGAGGATGATAATACGTTTGCAGTCAGTGAGTGATGTATATTGAGGGCCACACCTCCTCCGTTCCTGTTTCTGTCACGTCTGTAGAGCGTATAGTTTTCCAGTGAAGGGATAGAAGTTACCTTCTCATCAAGCCAGGTTTCCGTCACAGCTATCACGTGAAAGAGGGGACGAGTGGACAAGAAGAGCCTGACCATCTCAATGTGACCCGTAAGAGAGTTCGCATTGAAATGGCAGACTCTTAGACCATCAGACAGAGTTACCTTAGGAGTGATTGAAGATGTGGTGGACGATTCAGATGATGGTGATCTACGTGGAATGAGGGGTGTGTACTTCAGATGGCTGTGATCGAGTCTAAAAAATTCTTCAGATCTTCATCCGACGCAATCTTCACAGCACGATCCCCCTTCTTTAGCTTGATGTATATTCGACTATCCCTCACAAACGTGGTGCTGCCGTGCTCTCTTACAGCCTCCCTTACAGTTTTGCGGAGCCGAAGGACATCAGACGGCAACCATTCGTTGACGTTGATGAACGAATCCGGAAGCGGTAGTGCAACGCGGACCTTATGCAGCAATTCGCTAGACAGCTGCGTAGTATGTAGCTTCCGAATCTTGATTTTAGCAGAGATGAGCGAGTGCATGAGCGTCCTGGATAGTGAGACTGAGAGCGGCAACCTGACTGCTCCAGGGCTTACATCAGAAGCGTCCGCAGTGTCATTGCGCGCTACTCTCATCCTTCCCAGGGGTCGCACAGAGATAATGTCTCTCTCCGTTAGCTCAGCATCCAAGGGCCGAAGAGCTGCATAGACAAGGTGCCTTAAGGATGTCGTCTCCGAAATGGTCAGGCCGGTTATGACCAATTCTGCAGAGAGCTTTGCCTGGGACGACACAACGCCATCCAATTGCGCCTGGATTCTCGTGTTGGCTTCACGGAGCTGCTGGATGGTCTCGGTAAACAGCGCCGGAGCATTCGATGGAGACGAAGAAGAGCCAGCGCCACTCGCCAGCAGTTGTTCAAGCTTAGCTTTAATCTTTCCTGTAGCGTGTTTGTTGCTGGGGCAGAGGGCTGCTGCTTCGTGAACATGGAGAAGAGGTAGAGGTGCTGCGTGGAGTTTTATTAGCAGCTACCAAGCAGTTCTTGCAGACTTGTATAGTCTTGCCACCTTCCTTAATTGTCTGAATAAAGGATCCACTTAGGATGGTAGTACCTGCCACATTCGTCGCATTTGCGCTGATTAATAACTAGTATTATTGCACAGAGCGAAATAGAGTGCGTGCTTAGCTTACCACCAGTGCCAGAGAGAGAGAGAGAGAGAGAGAGAGAGAGAGAGAGAGAGAGAGAGAGAGAGAGAGAGAGAGAGAGAGAGAGAGAGAGAGAGAGAGAGTGAGAGTGAGAGAGAGAGAGAGAGAGAGAGAGAGAGAGTAACTGGAAGCTGAACAATATGGGCTTACAAGAAAAAATATACAAAAAATGGAGAAAGGGCTGCAAATAGCGGAGGGTAAAATAAAAGGAGAAGATAAAGATATAAAAGAAACAAAAAGAATAGAGGGAGGCGTGGAAGAGGGAGGAAGAAAACAGGGAGGCGGATAAAAGGAATCTGGATGGGAAGTTAGAAAAGAAGAGGAGGAAGACAAAAGAGGAGTTAAAAGGGATACTAGAGAAGATAGAAAAACTATGATAGAAAAAAAAATAGATAAACATAAAAATAGAGAGACACAGATACGGGAGATTGAGGAGAACGGAACAGGGGCCGAGGCGTGGAAGGATAGAAAACAGAGAAAAGAATTAGAATAAAAAATAAAGGAGGGGGGAAGAGACAGGAAAAAGTATAACATAATGATAACGGGCTGGCAGGATAAGCACTGGGACAAGAAAACGGTGGAAGATTGGATGAAAAGCAGACTAGGGATAGAGATAACATTAAGGAGGACTTGAATACAGAAAGGGAGAATTCGCAGGATAGGCGCAGAATACAGAAACTGGGAAGAAAAAGGGTCAATTACAAGAGAAAAAGCAAGGTTGCAAGAATCAGAAATATTCATATACCATGTCCTAACATGGAAGGAAAGAAGAAACAAGGAGAAATTAATGGAATTCCCAGCAACAGAAAGGACGGAGGGCAAAGAAGTTAGGATAGGTTACAACAAGTTATGGATAGAAGGGGCAAAATACATATGAAGAGAAAGGGAACAAGACCCTTTTCTGAGAAAAAGGGGACAGAAGAGGAAGAGAAAAGGATCACAGAATGGCATAAGGATAATTAGTTGGAACGTAGCAGGAATAAAGGGATTGG
The DNA here is from genome assembly GCF_009193385.2 of Nasonia vitripennis. Classification (NCBI taxonomy): domain Eukaryota; kingdom Metazoa; phylum Arthropoda; class Insecta; order Hymenoptera; family Pteromalidae; genus Nasonia; species Nasonia vitripennis. The sequence goes on from NW_022279589.1 coordinate 2,133,456, forward strand.
ATAAGAGGGCATGGGGTAACATAAGAAGGCTTGGTGTGATCTGTCTACAAGAAAAGTGGCTAGAAGTCAAAGATGGAAAATTTTGGGAAAAGAAATTAGGAGGATTCAGAGTTCGAGCAAGAAACGCGAAAAAAGGGGAACATAGAGGGATAGTGAAAGGGGGAATAGTGGTGGCAGTAAAAATAGGAGAAAACGGAGAAAATAGAATGGATAAAGGAAAAGACGAACGAATTTATAGGAGCAAGGATAAGGAGATGGGGGATATATGGTGGATAGGAGCGGTATACATGAGAGAGGAAACACAGGACAACTATAAGGAAATGGAAGATATGTTAGAGAAGGCCAAAGGAAAGAAGGTAATGTGGTGCGGAAATGTGAATGCGAGAACGGGATTTGAAGAAGGTGGAATAGATGAAGAGGGAGTCACTAAGACGAGAGTATCGAAAGACGAAAAGAAAAACAGAGAAGGGTTAGAATTACTAGACAAGATTAGGGAGAGGGGGGCCTCATTATGATAAACGGAAACACAGAAGGAGACGAAGAAGGAGAATACACATGCATAGGAGGGGCAAGCCGTTCAGTCATAGACTACATAATAGCTAATGAGGAAGAAAGAAGAGGAGTAAGTAAACTGAATATTAATTACAGGTTCGAATCAGATCATAATGCAGTGGAGATAGAGACGGGCATAACGAACTAGGGTTACGAGAAAAAAGAGGAAAAAAGGTCAGAAGGAGCAATGCGGACGGAAAAAACAGTAGAGCAATTCCAGGAAGAATTGAACGAGGGAGAAGAGGCAACGGAATGGACAGAGCTGAAACGGAAATTAGAGAAAGCAATCAGAAAGAAAAAGGGAAACAGTAAGAAAGAAAAATAAAACTCTTGGTGGAACGATGAATGCAGAAACAAAAAAACAGAGGTAAGGAAGCTGGGTAAAGCAATAAAGAAAGGCGTAGGAAGGAAAAAGTATGTCAAAGCGAAAGGAGAATGAGGAATATTGGTAAAAAAAGGAGGTTGATATGGTAAAGAGGATAAGAGAAGCGGGAGAAGACAGAACCCGGAAAAAATTTTTGGAAGTGGTAAAATGTAGAAGAAGGAAGAGGAGAATGAAATGTAGCAGTGCAATAAAAAGTAAAGAATAGATATAAAATTTCAAAGAAAAGTTAGGGGAGGAAGAAGAGAGAGAGAGAGGGGGGGGGGAACAAGCAAACAAGGGACAGAGGAGGACGAAGAGGTTACAGGAGAAGAAGAGAAAACTATTGAAAACGAGGTGAGAAAAGCAATAAAAAAAATGAAGAAGTGAAAGGCGCCAGGAGCAGATGAGTTACAAAACGAAGTATGGATATATGGGAAGGAACAGGTAATAGAAGAACTAACAAAGATTCTGGATAGCATTTGGAAAGGGGAAGACGTACCAGTGGAATGGAAAACGGGACTAATAACACCTTTATTTAAGAAAGGGAAGAGGGAAGACTCAAAGAATTACAGAGACATAACTCTTATGGACACAGAAGACAAATTATATGCGGAAATAATAAGGGAAAAGATGGTGTTAAGTTGTTCTCTTACGATCTAATATATTATTGTTGTACTTACTTTGAGTCGATTCTGCTCTACCAGCTCTTCTGCTAAGGTCGGCAGAAACAATCGCGCTGGTGGATGCAGGATGTTTATTAAATAATAACTCCTTGATTGTAGTTTTAATTATAATTTATTGAATGCTATTAGATCGATTTCGTGGCTTAAATACTGGTAGCTTTGTCGACTCCTGGAGGGTCTCAGGTTAGAACCCTTGCGAACGCGACCAAAAGACAACACTTCGAGAGCTCAACCCCGAGGGAGCTCAAAAAGAGGTCCGTTGGGGACGCTCCAAAAAGCTACAGCCGAGCAGTGGCTACTGACTTAAAGGTGGCCATCGTTCCGGTCAAGTACCCGGAGGAGCGCCTTGACGAGGACTAGGGAAAGAAGGTCCTATAGGCCTTGGAGGAAGAGATTGATGACGCCCCAGACGGAAGCTATTTTCCGAGTTTCATGGACAATTGTTACCAGGGGGGGGGGTGCACAGATCTTCCACTGCAAGAACCAAAAGGACAAGGAGTGGTTACTTAGTAATGCCACTAAATAGTCATGTAGGGGGGGGGGGCAACTCAAGGCTATAGGTATAGGAGACCTCCAGAAGCTGGTCAGAGCGATGATCTACGCCCCCGGAGTGCATACTCCGGAGGTCGTGGTAAAGCGCTTGAAAAGGCAGAATACCACACTCACACCGGACTCTCGGGTGGTCGCTGAAACCAAAACGATAACGGTGGGCACCGAGGGAAAAAAGAAGGAGGAGACGGCCATTCGGGTGCTGCTGGGAAGGACTGAGGTCGAGGCACTGAAGGTCCTTGACTTTAGACCTTTCTGTGGAGGCGGCAGGGCACACGTCGTCCCGTCAAGGAAAAGATCGAGGAAGAGCCCGGACAGACGGAAGTCGAGGTAATGAAGGTCGATCCCGGCCTCAAAAAGGATAACATAGAGGTTAATGCGGGTAGCGGTGCTCTCGAACAAGATGGCTGATTGGGGGAAACGCAACAGCGTGAACAATATGAATGGGGTCAGATTTGTACCGGACACCACCATAGAGTTTACGCAGATTTATCTGCACCATTGCAAGAGCGCCTCGGCGATTCTAGCTAGACGTATGACGGGGGTGCGTACAGGTATTTGCCTAATCCAAGAACCTTGGATTCACAACAGCAAAATCGCAGGCTTAAATAGAATAGGTACACTGATCAGCGGCAGTCCCGTCTCGACTAGAACGTGCCTTATTGTTGAGGGGTTTCAGGTGGAGACGGTGCCAAAGTACTGCTCAAGGGATCTATGTACGGCTAGGGTAGGCTACAAGGGTACCGAAGGTGAGCAGAAAGTCATTATGATTGCCGCAGCATACTTTCCTAACGAGAAAGCGTGCCCACCAGAGGAAATAGTCACATTAATTAGAGAATGCAAAGCCGAAGGCACCAAACTTATAATGGGTTGTGATGCAAACGCACATCACACATGTTAGAGAAGCACAGACTGCAATTCTAGAGGAGAAAGTCTATTGGAGTTCTTAGCAGCAACGAACATGAACTTCTGCTGCAGCAGGGCATGGCTATATTAGTCCCAGCCTTGTAAAAATTGTACCGAGCCTGTCTGGCACTGGATTATGTGCCGAAAGAATGTGGGCAGGCGAGGGTGGCTTTCCTGCTGAAACCAAGTAAGACACATCACGCGGTCGCAAAGGACTTCAGGCCAATCAGCATGACCTCGTTTTTACTCAAAACCCTGGAAAGTCTGGTTGACAGATATATTAAGGAGTCATCACTAGTAGAAGCGCCGCTGCACAGTAAGCAGCATGCTTACCAGACAAGAAAGTCAGTGGACACAGCGTTGGTGGACGCGTTCAGCTTCATTAAATAGGGCATGAAAAACGGGTTTGGTATTGGTGGCTTTCCTAGACATCGAGGGTGCTTTTAATAACACGACCGGCGAGGCGATTTCAGCAGGTATGGAGGAGCACGCAATACCAGCAACTGTCGCCAGGTAGATCAGCGTTATGCTGAGGACCAGACCGATAGTGGCTGCCTGGAGAGCGTACTCTTGCAAAGGAGTGGTGAGGAAGGGATGCCCACAAGGAGGGGTGCTGTCACCGACACTATGGTGCCTGGTGGTGGACAGTTTGCTCTGCATTCTGAACGAGGCTGGTATAAACGCACAGGCATATGCAGACGACATCGTCATCCTGAATAGGGGGGACGACGAGGACGTGCTAGCAGGTCTAATGCAGTTCGCACTAGGCCTGGTGAAGAAATAGTGTAATAAAGTAAAACTGAGCGTTAACTTTAACAAAGTCAGTGTCATGCTGTGTAGGAACAGGTATAAAACCAAGCCGATGGAAGGGCTCCAACTCTATGGAGTTCCCCTGAAAGTGGTAAAGGAGGTCAAAAAATACCTGGGAGTCACGCTCGACGCTAGACTCAACTGGGGGAAACATATCAAAGAAAAATGCGAGAAAGAGATAGGCACTTTCTGGGCCAGCAGGAGAGCTTTTGGCAATACCTAGGGTCTAGAACCGGATAAAGTGAAATGGCTATCTGACGCAATCATAAAACCAAGACTCACCTATGGGGCACTGAAATGAGGCCGCAAATGTAAGTTGAAAACTCACACAGGGGCTCTATACAGGGTGTAAAGATTGTTTATGGGAGGAATCACGGAATCCATGCGAACGGCACCTCGCAATGGAAAGACTGCTCAACGAAATGTTCGGATTTCAAGGATGCAGCACATCTGAAACAAGTAATGCCGCTAATGGAATAAAGAGGTTGTGACAAAATGTCGGAAAAAAATTATTTCTCTAAGCCGTTCTCGATCATAATCCCAGAAAGGGAAGAAGACCACTATGCTACGGTGTTCCAGGCAAAAACCAGGGCCACTACAGAAGCTGCTAAATAGCTGTTGGAGAGAGGCACAGGATAAAGAACTGTAAGCTTCTGCTCGGATAGCAGGGCAGCTCTCATGGCGCTAGACAGTATCAATATCTCATTAAAAGAGGTACTAAGGTGCAGACAGGCACTGGAATCACTGGCAGAACGAATCGAATTGCAAAAATTAGTTTAAATATCTCACCGATATTCTCCCCGATATTCGTCCTTTTCATCTGAACCAAATCTGCAGATTACATCTTGTGGTATGCATGAACAGATACAGCTGTCGTCAATTCATCCTCACAAACAAAAAGCTTAAAAAAAATATACCTATACAAATATTTACTTGCAGCATCTTTTTCATCCAGATCAAGTCTGCAGATTACATCTTGTGGTATGCATGAACAGATACAGCATTCGTCAATTCATATCCACAAACAAAAACCTTAAAAATAGAGTATATTTACGCAAATAATTACTTGCACCATTTATTTATATAAATCATTTCTGCAGATTACATCTTTTGATATGCATGAACACATGCAGCATTTGCCATTTCATATGTACAAACACATAACTTTAAAAATTAAACATGTCTGCACAAATAATTATTAGCACTATCCCTTCCATCTAGACTCAATCTGCAGATTACATATTGCGGTATGCATAAATACATACAGCATTCGTAATTCCCTATGTACTAACACAAAGATTTAATAAAATGAGTATACCTACACAAATATTTACTTGCAGCCTTTTTTTATATAAATCAATTCTGCAGAATACATCTTATGGTATGCATGAACACATACAGCATTCGTCATTTAATATTCTCAAACAGATAGCTTTAAAAAAAAAAGTATACCTACACAAATGTTTGTTTCCTATTTCAACTAATTTTAATATGAGTATACCTTCACAAATAATTACTTGCAGCATCTTTTTAATCCAGATCACATCTTCTGATATGCATGAACACATGCAGATTTCGTCATTTCATATCCACAAACAAAAACCTTAATAAAAAAGAGTATATTTACGCAAATAATTACCTGCAGCATCTTTTTCATCTGGATCAAATCTGCAGATCACATCTTGTGATATGCATGAACACATACAGCATTCGTCATTTTGTATGTACTAACACATAACTTTAAAAAATAAACATGTCTGCACAAATAATTATTAGCACTATCCCTTCCATCTAGACTCCATCTGCAGATTACATATTGTGGTATGCATGAACACATACAGCATTCGTTATTTCATATCCACAAACAAAAACCTTAAAAGAAAGAGTATATTTACGCAAATTATTACCTGCAGCATCTTTTTCATCTGGATCAAATCTGCAGATCACATCTTGTGATATGCATGAACACATACAGCATTCGTCATTTTGTATGTACTAACACATAACTTTAAAAAATAAACATGTCTGCACAAATAATTATTAGCACTATCCCTTCCATCTAGACTCAGTCTGCAGATTACATATTGTGGTATGCATGAACACATACAGCATTCGTTATTTCATATCCACAAACAAAAACCTTAAAAGAAAGAGTATATTTACGCAAATTATTACCTGCAGCATCTTTTTCATCTGGATCAGATCTGCAGATCACATCTTATGATATGCCTGGACACATGCAGCATTCGTCATTGTATATTTAGAAACACATTGCTTTAAAAAAAGAGTGTAACTGCACAAATAATAATTATTTGGAGCATCTCTTTTATCGGGACCGATTCTGCAGATTACATCTTGTGATATGTATGAAAACATACAGTATTCGTTATTTTTATTCACTAATGCATTGCTGTTAAAAAAGAGCATATCTGCACAAATAATTATTTTCAGCATCCCTTTGATCTGGACCGAATCTTAAGATCATCTCTGATAATGTATGTAAAATATACATGTATATCTATGTGATGCATATGATTCATAAAATGATTCAGATTAAAAATGTAAATAAACATATGTATCATATTTTTCTGTGAACATTGTTATTTACAGCATCTAACATATCTGGACCAATCTTACTATGTTGTATGGTATATGTGTACATATACATTACTAATAATTATTTACTAAAGAAGATAACGTGTGTGTGTATATATATATATATATATATATATATATATATATATTAAATTTCATATCTGTATGTAAATATATGTTCCGGACGTAACCGAGGGGTACTAGGGATACGAGCAAGTGCAACGTATTTGTTTTTATTAACATTTATTTTGCCTTGTATTAGCTTTAGCGAACGTTTTTCTGTTACTTTATTCCCACATGCTCGAATCAACACGGCTGATCTGTGACTGCCAGGCCAGAGAGTTGAGTGGTGGGAGGCTTTCGCGCGGGCACATGAATGCGTGCGTATAGCTATAGATATAGAGAAGCGCGCGCACTTCTTCGAGTCCCTTCGGTTGTCCTCGGAATAGCGCCTTTATTTCACCGGGCCCCAGTTTTCGGCGGCGTTTAATGAGTATAGGAAGCCAGTTCTCGGCGACAACTTGTGAGAGAAGGTCACACTAGGACCTGATCGTTAGGAGATTTTAACAAAGTCATAATATCAAGTGGCGCGGTAGCGCCACGAAGGCGACTTTGAGAAGCAGATGAAGCCGCGGCGCCCGTGACACTATTTACTTCTATATTGGTGTTCGGATTTTTCATGATTCAGAAAAAAATGCTTATTGTTACTGTTCGTAAGATTTTTTGGCTTATTAGTATGTTTTCTGAGCTAAACTATGATTTCCAACAAAAATATTAGTGAAAAAGCTGCTTATTTTTATAATATGTGAGTGTATAATCCACAAATGCTAAAATTACGTTTTTCTTCTTCATCCTGAAATGTGAAAGGACCATTAAGTTAGCCGCAAGAAGTGTTAGGACCGTAAAGTTGGCCGCAAAGCTATATACAGATGACTTTCTCAAGAAAATATAATAATATATTACGATATTTTGCATTAAGAGGTTGCCAGTGCATACTCTGCGTTTCGGAGCTGTAACAGTAACTAGCTTGCCAGTATAGCTGATGACAAGGTCTAGGTGGCGCGCTCCGTGGTTTTTTGTGATTAGGTGTAAAAATCATTCGAGGAAGGTGTCTAGAGGTACAGGGTGGTCGATAACGACGTCTAGGTAGTTAGCCCCGTGGTTTTTGGTATATCGGTGTAAAAATTATTCAAGGGCGGTGTCTAGATGTATAAGGTGGCTGATGACGAGGTCTAGGTGGTGCGCTCCGTGGTTTTTGGTGTCTAGGTGTAAACATCATTTAAGGGCGGCGTCTAGGTAGGTGTACAGGGTGGCTGATGACGAGGTCTGGGTAGTTCGCACCGTGGTTTTTGGTGTTTAGGTGTAGAAATAATTCGAGGGTGATGTATATTAGAACAATCAGTGATTTCATCTTACAATTAGTAATAAAAATGTTACAAAAAAGGTGTGGTCGAATGGTGCTAAAGATGCTTATATTTTATTTTTACGACTTTGAATATGAAATAGTCTAAACAATTTTAAGAAAAAGGATTGAAATCTCTAAAAAAATTAACTCTTAAAAAAGTAAAAGGTTAGGTGAGTTTGATATATTCCGCAACAAAATTACAGATAGAAAAGAACTGACATTAATCAAAAGTTAATCGAAAGAACTGAGATTAATCAATTAATCAAAGTCAAGTTTATTATATTTAATTGTAATGAAGCAAAGAACAACTCTCAAGATAATTACTACGTTACTTGCCATGCCCGTTTCATTTTGTTTATTGGTGAACAACTAATTTTCTTTTTATATATATTAGAACGTCATACAAACACTATAAGTACAATAATTATTTTTGTCATTTTATATTCACAAACACATAGCTTTGAAAAAAGAATCATATCTGCAGAAATAATTATTTGCAGCATCCGTTTCATCAGGATCAAATCTGCAGATTACATCTTGTGATATGCATAAATGCATTCAGCATTAGTCATTTTATATTCACGAACAGATAGCTTTAAAAGAGAGATCATATCTGCACAAAAAATTATTTGCAGCATTCTTTTGATCTCGACAAAAACTGCAGATTACATTTTGTAATATGCATAAAACCATACGGCATTCGTCATCTCATATTCACAAATAGATGGCTTAAAAAAAAAAACAGCATATTTGCACAAATATTTAATCGCAGCATCACTTTTATCTGGACCAATCTTTAAACAATATTTATTCGTCCATGTATATACAGGGTGATTCTAAACCAATACAACATTTATATACTATCGTGATCAGCGTAAAAAACTGAGTCTAGGGGAATTATTCCGAAAAATTTTCCTCCACTTTTCATTTTCCCAGTCAAGAAAGAAAAATCACCCCACCACTGCGCCCAGCGGAAAAGCGCGTGAGGGGAAGTGAGCACGGCGGCCGCGGCGCCGTTGCTAAGGAAGTCGGCAGCGGCGAACGGAGTAACAAAGAGAGCTGAAGAGATTGAAAAGCGCAATTCTTTCGCAAAGTCTGACGATCTGCATGTGCGAATGATTTTCGTTCAACTGATAGAACTAATTTTAATAAATTTTCCAGACACTCAATTTCCAGGTCAAGTCAATGAGAGAACGGCGAAAGCCTCGATTTTGGAGCATCTGCTGCAGTTTTCCTTCGCTAATATTTGCAATTCAAATTCAAAAAACGTCAAGAGCTGTCTTTGGAGCAGCTGCGGCTGTCTTTTCGCGATTTTTCGGCCTTTTGAGATTGGCAAACGGCACAAGGAGCTCGATCTGCGTCGAGACCCGGAAAATACGGCTTTTTTTTAGAGCGTAAATTCAGAAAACGGTGAGAGCTGCCCTTCGTCACACTGGTAAATCGCACGAGAAAACCGCGGGCCTATTAGCGGAACTTTATGCGGAGCTTTCTGCGTCTCTTTTCGAGGGCCTATTAGTGGGTCTTGCTACGGCTCTTTCCTCGGGCCTATCAGTAGGACTTTATGCAGTACTTTCTGCAGTACTTTCCGCGGGCCTATCCGCGAGCCTATATGCGAAGCTTTTGTCGGGACGTTATGCGGGCCTATCAGCGAGACTTTATGCGGGCCTATTAGTGGGACTTTATGAGGTACTTCCTGTGGGACTTTATGCAGACATATCCGTGGGACTTCCGTGGGAAGTCCCGCTAATAGGCCCGCACAAAGTCCCTCAGATAGGCCTGCATAAAGTCCCGCAGAAAGTATTGCATAAAGTCCCGCTAATAGGTCCGCATAAAGTTCCGCTGATAGGCCCGCGGAAAGAGCCACAGCAAGTTCCGCTAATAGACCCACCGAAAAAGCCGCATAAAGTCGCACTGATAGGCCAGCGGAAAGTGATTCTCGTGCAATTTTCCAGTGTGACGAAGGGCACAGCATTAAGTGTCTGGAAAATTTATTAAAATTAGTTCTATCAGTTGAACGAAAATCATTCGCACATGAAGATAGTCAGACTTACGAAAGAATTGCGCTTTTCGATCTCTTGGGCTCTCTTCGTTACTCCGTTCGCCGCCGCCGTTATAGTAAAAAATTAGCTGTAAAGTTTTAGAATGGGCTTGACCTTCTACTAGAAATTATGTAGGAAACAAACATAATATAATGACTAATAAGTGGTTTTACATTTAAATTTGACACTTATAACCTAGTACATTTCATGACAACTGATACCAACATGAGGTTGTCGGAGTCCGGATTCAGATTTTTATAATTTAAGGTTTAAAATGCAAATAAGGTAACCTTAACAAACACACACACACACACACACACACATATATATATATATATATATATATATATATATATATATATATATATATATATATATATAGCTTTAAAAGTGTTTTTATTGAAAAATTCAGAAAATTTTATAAAAAAACTATTTGGATAGGTTTAGTTAAAAATGCATCCCTTATGATCTACAAATCATTGAAAATAGGCAAAAATTGCTTAGAACCTCAACTTTGACCAGCTAGAACTCGAAGCCAAATGAAGGAATCGAAATTTTTTATTGGGAGTCAGGTACAACATATAGAACATATATATATATATATATATATATATATATATATATATATATATATATATATACAGTTTGGGCAAAAATTAAAATTTTTTTTATAATTGTTTAACAGCTTCCAATCTACCTGGACCAAATCTTGAAAATGGTTTTTAGTAGGAATGTATATTTTTATCATATGCACCTGTCTATATCATTAAATAGTTTTTTATTTATAAAATACATGAGGTTTTGTGTAATAAATGCAAAAAAAAATCGGAACCGACGGACAGACGGACAGTCGGACAATTTTAAGTTCTTTTATTGCTAAAAACTAAGTGAAATTTGATGACCTGAATGATTTACGTTCAAAGAAAATTTCTACTGTGCAATAGATTTAATTTGTTTTTTCTACGAGTACTGCCGACTGCTTTTTGGTGTGAGTAGCTGTCCGGTCCCCTTCCCTTCTTGTGCTCTCTCTCTCTCTCTCTCTCTCTCTCTCTCTCGAATTTTTGTATTATAATTGAAATTCTGATGTCTTCCTATCGCGTTTTATGTACGTTAATGATTTTAATTATTCAGATTTTGTTTCTACTTCCTGTTACGTTGTCGTTTCTCGTTTCTGCTTCATTTTGATCAATTATTGAATATATTCGGATTTTCTTAATGTCATTTATCTGTTAGTGGAAATTTGGTTATATTATCTTTCGCTGCATTCATGTTTGTTGACTAATTTTATAATAATTGATCTTATTGTTTCATAAATTGTAATATATTAAAATGCAAAAAAGGAAGCATTTCACAGTATTTTACAGGAATTAGAGGTATAGTACGAATTATTTTTTATATCTAAGTGTTTCTTTTTTAACAAAAATAGAGAATTTATTGATATATTTAGCCAAATATTATGTAAATATAACTATCAGAGTAAAATACTTCAGTAACGTTTATTTGCAGATGTTTATATGCACTGCAAAGAAATGGACTTCCGCCAATAACAACTCATAATATAATTGATGACTGGAATGATCCCGTATTGAACGCTATAAGACGATGTAACTTATTTAACACAGTAAATGATCGTGTTAAGGTACTGTATTAAACATTATTATTAATCTTAATATTCAGAATTATCAAAAGACCAAGTTATATTGCTGATTGGTCTATAAATCGTCTAAATTTATTAAATATTTAATTAGGAAGTTAAATATTTGTAATATTGTGCAATTTAAAACGTTTAAAATTTTCAAGCGTAGATGATTTTAGAATCTCAAATTTAAGTTCTTTTTTAATACTTTGATGCTAGTAATATGCATTCTCCGTTTGCGCCTACCGACATTGGATACATGCTTTTTAATAATAGCTAATTTTCTCCATGTTAATTGACTATAACAGCATTTAAACTTTGGCATAAGACAAAGCAAAAGATCTAAATTTCACACGCCAAAATGTACAGCATACATAGGTATAAGTCTAAATCTGATGTGCATGATACCTCAATGAACTTATCCATTCGCTTCATGTTAAACGCAGTCTTGTTTTTAAAATATATCGATAGATACAGATACTAAAACCACAGGCGCATATGCAAAACTATAACAATCTTAGATTATATTGCACTAGAGAATCAGCAATAGATAGTTTTGCAACGGTAGCTTAAACTTCGAGAGCGAAGGCAGAGTCCGTAAACTTTGCGGGAGCAAGTTCTATAGACGTGCACTCTGAATTTATTCAAATCAGTGTCCGTTCTTGTTTTCAGAATAAAGATATCTCGTAACAAGCAAATTTTTTGGAAAAGGACCAAAAGGTACATTAACGCTGCCATAAAATACGTTCGTCTCTCTCTAATTTTTATCCAGTCCAGCTTTCTCCTTAAGAGTGATATGCTTATACCTTCTTACGCTATAGATATACCTCAAATAGGAATTCTTTAACCTTTGCAGTCAAGTCTTGAACCCTGACCCGTCAAGATACACTACGGAGCAATTATCCAGGTGAGAGATGGCAAGAGCCCTGGCCTGTTGTTAACGTAACGTCTTGTTAGTACAGGATCTGAATGATCTGAGCTTATAAAGAGCTCTGTTAACATTTTGGCTAACTGCTTGCACCCGCGGTTTCCACGTTAATTTAGAATCTACGACCACGCACTGAGGTTAGTAACGTAGTCTCGCTACGCTCGAGCCCTAACCTCAGGATGTGCAAAAAAGTGCTACTTAGGTCACATGTATCATAATAGCACAGATTAAGATAAAAAAAAAACAGAAGATGTGAGGAATGACCTACTAGCTGAATCTAGTAGCTGAATCTATTGAAGAAAGTGATATCGAACTTCTAAATACTGAAATCATACTGTTGAAAAGGTTAGTGTGTGAATTAACAGAGAAAAATTACCTTCTTAAAGAAAAGTTACAAAACACCAAAGTGGGACTGACATTAAGTTCCGCATGCCTTCAGATACCATAAAGTACTCAAGATCAAAACAGAAAAAAGTTTCTGAAACATCTGTTGAAAAAAAAAATAATAATAACAACAATATCGATGTCATGAAGTCTGTGATCGAATATCTCACAGCTGAAAAAAAACATTCAAACAAAAAACATCTACGTGAATAAAAATGATAAGTTCATTAAAAGCTGCCTGAATGATAACAATGCTGAATTGACTGAGACAGTACGAGAAGAAAAACTAGTGGATGAATGTAACATCATAATGGATAAACTAAATAATCCGAAAATCATGATAGTGGGTATTGGCAATTGCCAATAATTATAAAAACATGGAAAAGAAGGATATCGAGAAGGACATCAATGAAAAGAATTTCCGTTGATTACCCGATTAAACCTACTTTACCTCCAAGTGAATCAATCTATCACAGCATGAAATTAACAAACAGGCTTGAAGTACCCAAAGATGGAAATACTGCTGCAGATAATGAAATTCAGCAACCGGAAAATAACACTCCACGCAATAAATCGAGAAAAGAACCTCAGCACAACCCGAGACCATATACAAAACGTGATCAACAAATTCTGCTGAACCAACTAAAGCTGCAATCCTCTGCATCGACACTGGTCAACAAAAGCAATAGAAACAAAATTAAGAAATAGGTAACATAGATACTTTTGATTATTAAGATAGCTTTTAAAATGAATCAATGCAAAAAGAAAGGACATGGAGTAATATTGAAATTTTAATAGAACAAAAGTAAACTAAAAATTTTAATAGCAAGTTCAGCTATCAAACCAGCGATTGCGATATGTTCCGTAGTTTTTGAGCAAGCTAATTATAATTTAGAACAACTGAATAGTTCAGATCAAAAATGTATAATCTCTCTATATTATAAAAAAAGTTTCAGAAATGTTGTCCCTCAATTAGTGCCCCTCAATTAGTGACATTCAATTAGTATCCATCAATTGGTGCCCCTCAATCAGTGTCCCTCAACTAAAGCCCCTTAATTATAAGTACATAATATATATAAGTCTGTTTTGTAAATATTACACAAACACACTTCTACCTTCTCCTGGGGTAGTCGGTTTGTTTCCTTCTTAATATTATGTCGTTGGTTTTACATAATCTTAAACATTTTTTTTCTCTGTCTGAGAAATATACTAGTCTTCGCAGCGGGACTGCAAATGTACTTCGATGCAAGAGTTCAAAATTTATATACTATTGTCTTCACGGCAAAACTAAAATGAATATAGTCTTTGACGCAAATTCAAATGCGTCTTTGTTGAGTGCGAAGTAGAAATATACAAGGATAAATTTAAGCGTGACTTTTTTAATAAATTTTTACAATATTTCGATTTAGTGATTTTGATGCACTATTTTCTTATTTTTCCAACTTAATCGCAACTTTGACAGAGAGTTAAAAAATCTTAGGTGAAGTAATTATTGATCAACTAGTTAATTTAGGATAGGCAAAATATAATACAAATAACGAAAATATAATAAGAATAATAGTATCGTACGATATTTTATGATACAATGTGCGTAAACCGAGATTGAGAGAGTGCATTTTTGCACGAGCGTGTGGTAAATCGAGGTTTACGCCAAGGCGTGTCATACAGTGATAATGTTTACCGCAATAAGTCAATAATGTTTACCTGCAAACGTTTTGCGCATATTAAAAAAGTCACGTCGTCTAGTTGACGCAAAAGAATTGAAGTACCATGATAAGGTACCGCTATATTAGCGCGTCCGAAATCCGAGAAAACACGATAGCCGCTTGTAGCGTGTGTAAATAAGTGCGGTTGATATGTAAAGGAAGAGCTGAGCTGTGCGAGAATGCTAACATGCGCAGCGAAGAGTGCGTAGTGGGGGGAGAAAGCTGCCGCTGCTTTAGTGACGGTCGATATGTCGCACCGTGACCGTCGCCGCTCGCCGATTTACTCCCCAGTAAAACGTGTACCTGGCAAGCCTATAGAAGTATTCACTTCGATAATTTGAATTATTATACATGAAATCAATCACTTATTGAACATTTGAGTTTTGCAATTAGCAGGTTACGCGTGTTCTTAGAAAGATAGATAGGGACAGTAATTTGCGGCGTGCAAGTAAGGAATTTTATGATGAAAAGGACACCAATGTGTGGCATCTGGATTTTCTTTTTCACTACGACGTCATAAAATATGACTGTTGTAGTCGACTTACAGTTGAAACTTTTACGGGGGCAGTCTACATTTATGTAGGCACAACCCTCGTGAAAGTTATAAAATTTTCAATACATTCTTTTTTGGCCTTATTTTAGTTTCAATATTTTTTTAGGCACTCCCCCCGAAGAAACGTCTTATACCCAGGGCGAACGCCTATTGGATTTGGCAAAAAATGTGTTTTTTTCAATTCTTTCTCAGCCATTTTTTACAAACAGTTTTTTCATAAAAGTATTCTGGCTATTTTGTAGAAAATTAAATTCTGAACAAATTCATAGTATTTAAAAATTCTAAATACCCAATTGAAAAAAGTCTTCCTAGTAGCGAAGCCTCATTCTCCAAAAATTGACTTTCCGTCCGTGCGTAAGACCTGATGTTCATAAGAAGTGACCTTATATTACACAACATACTTGCTCAAAACAACTTTTTTCAGTCAAATTCACTATGTATATTAAATATACTATATTCTACATGATCACCATGTATATGCATCTTTTTAGACATACTTTTGTAGACCAATAAAGGTAGAAACTGACATTTCTTCACTATACCCATACTAAATTCTTGAAAAACTAAACTTTTCACACTTGCTTCTATGAAATACTTGTACGATGGCTATATATGTCCAATATACTATATTCTAAGCCACCACTGAGCATATGTATATCTATATATACGTATATTTGATATTTTATTCCTCTGCATAACCTTAAATCTTAAGAAAATATGAATTGTTTTCACTCTAACTATATTAAACACTTGCACTGTAACTGTATATTATCATACTTATCACCATGTATTACGTATTAATACCATGTATGCGCATACTTTTACTAATTTTCATACGAAGTGACTTTATGTTACATGTCATACTTGATTGAATCAACTTTTTTCACTCAAACTCACTATATATACTAAATATACGATATTCTGCACAACGACTAGACTGAATTTTCAAAATAACCTTATATTACACATATTTGCTCATACTTGCTTGAACTAACTTTTTTCACTTAAACTCTACACCATGTCTAAACTAAATTTTTAGAATGTTTTTACCATACTTCCTTATACCTTTTTTCTGACTAAACCTTCTCTTCATTTTGTCTTCGTGAATCTTTTAATCCTATTACTTTCTTATCACTCCTTTTTTTTAAAAGCACACGCATAATCACAATATATTATTACACAGCCTGTGAACGGTAGAGGCTTGTCTTTGTCAACCACTACTTTGTCATGTCGTACACAAAATTTGTGCTGCCCTGCTATGGCTGACAGCAGCACGTCACTTATATTGCCACTAAACACTTACATATGTGTAGATGTGTATAACATACATATACAACTACCGCATATAAATACAAAGTCTAAAACGATAAATCTTTAATCTTGCTTGCTCTGAACGTAACACTATGCCTCATAATTGTAAAAATACATATAAATTATAAAAATATAAATCATTAACTCAATGATATATGGTTACTGCATCACAAAATCGACTTCTTTAACAAATATTGAACAAGATACTTTTACTAAATTGTAATTTATGCATTGTATACATTAATTAAATTGTAACTAGATTATACATAGAAAATTATAATCATAAATAACAATCATTATTACATTAAAAGAATAATAATAATAATAATAATAATAATAATAATAATAATAATAATAAAAATAAGAACAATATTTTAATCATAATTTTAACCGTAAGCAAATTTTTAAGCAATTTTTGACTATAATGAAATATCAATGACATTATACTTACATTTATATACAAGATAAATAATAATTTCAATAAATTAAAAATAATATACTTTACTAGTAAAGAGGCTGATAGAAAAATTTATCTGCTACAAACATCATAAACATTGAAGAACCTGCAGCAATATAATCAATTCCACAAAGTAAATGCTTAATAGAAAAAGTTTTAAACAATAATTTTTGTTTTTAATTTATAATAAATCGTTTATCTAATAATTCCATTGAAGTAGTTTATTGAAGGCAGGATACGCATACATGGAACACTTGTGCAATTTAACAAATTATATACATACACGCACATATATCACTAATAATTAGAAAAAAATAATTACTATCAAACAATATTATTATGCACCAACAATATATGCAATATAATTTACAATTCAAAATTGAAAAGTAAAAATAAACTAAAATCTAAAATACTAACTAAATATGGAGTATAAACTTCAATATTAAAATTGGATAAACTATTCGAATCATAAACAACATAAATATAACTATAGAATAACACTATTAGTAATCAAAGGCAACTTCACTCCTTACACAATTTGCTAGCATGATTCCATGGCTTTTACGGACAATCTGAAAATTATTAATTTGCTAAAATACATAGCTTATACTTTTAACGCACAGAATGATATAATTTGCTCCATAAATATAAATCTCATTTAACCTTATATTAACAGAATTAAGAACTATTTAGATAAGAACACATTTATTTAAGAGAGAGCACACAGTGGCGCTGTCGTTGTTCAACAAGTCCAAAACTATAGGCCGCAACAACGCGACATAAACCGTCATAAGTGCCATACAATATGTCGTAGATGGCGGGACTATGTCGTACGTTGCAGTGTCGTACTGCGATTCCGGCTCCGGCATAGCCGTAGCAGCTAGACAGATGGAAGTGCTGCCACTGTCGTGACTGAAGAGTAGACCCGTTACACGCAAAAAGGAACAGAAACAAATAAATACTGACCCACCATGTTAAATAAGTATTATTCCGTAGTGCAGCATTTATCAGGAATGTTTCCTTAGCTGAAATAATGCTATTGCGAAAAAGGTCTCGTTAATTATTATTTTCTAATCGTATTATTAACTCATAAATTTTATATGTTATTATCATTACAATCCCTAAAATCTCTTATACTTCTATATATCTTCGAATCCACCTTCTTACGAGCTGCATTGGCAGGTGCTTGATCAAATTATATTTCCTGACAAGAGCTAGCAATATGTCTATTGGTGTGTTTGGGTGCAGGTTTAATGGTAGCTAGTGTTCGACAAATAGCTTGACCCTTGCGAGCAGCTTTACAGCAGCAACCAGGACGATCGGGTCAGCTTCTATTTGGCTCAAGATGTCTTCACCTCTTGTCACATCCTTAAGCAGGATAACTTTGGCTTTGATCTGGCAGCTGTAGAAGCTGCAGCGAGAAAGCGCAAAGTCATCGAAACCGATATCTTCGCTTACGAAGAGAGCGAAAACTACCAGAACATCGAGTGGATCAACGCGCGCAAGAATAACGTACTTTGTTTCTGGAACTACCTACTGGCACCGATCAGGATAATACTACGGATTTTATATAGTTATCTGTTTGTTACTCTAAGTGTGTATACAGTTTTCTCCCTATGTAATTTTGGGGTTGCAAGACAATTGTAAAAAGATCATCAGATTATCACATGGAGCAAAGATAAAGTCATCCATATCGGAATCGGTGTAGAAATTTTATCAAAAAATTAGGGCGTGTAGTTGTCGAATTTGAAATTTTAAAAGTCAATGCATTGTACGAATTCGTATATTAATTGTTGAATCTATCCGTGTATCCGCGAATTGCATTGGCAATTAAGTAATATGTCGCGTGTTCTCTCTTTGCCTTTGGCTTATTTTGCTTTGAAGCCGTGCCAAGAAATGTCTGCGCTTTATGATATTATTAACTCTGATGGGTGTTTTTTATGGTTCTTTTAAAAGTTTTATTTTTATACGTAGCATGACAATATGTTCATGTCTAAACTTTATTATGCATACCTATAGTTATTTCTTATTTTATGCTATTTAGTTTAATTGTAAACAAAAATAAAGCCAACATGGCGGATGTGCGGTTGCCTCCCAACAAGCTTTTTCAATTGTCATAAACAAACAAAAAACGTCAATAATTGTTTGTATTATCTGCGATGAAGCGTATCACCCGAACTGCTCAGCGCAAAAAGAAAAAAATTAATGGCAAGTGAGTAACAACTTAATGATCTACCCAGAACATAGCTACAAAGCCATAACCTCAAAAATTGAGGATGTCAGCATAAGTGTGTCAGCAAAAGTGTTAGTTGCGAAAATGAAGTTAAAGAAATCCGAAGAACGGAAATAACAAGTTCAGCACAAAATCTACTGGATTGTGATATTACTGAGAAGTACAAGATACTGAAAGTTGAAAATCAACTATTGAAGCAGCTTTTTAAAGAACTGCGGGAAAAAACAATTTATTGAAGGAAAAACTTGAAACTAAACAGTACGATAGTGTATCATCTAGGGTATCCTATGCTGAGGTGATAAAGCAGCCACAACCGTTCCGTAAACAAGTGTCAAAAATAACAGTAAATAACACGGGCAATGAGTTAATAGATATGAAAAAGAAGGTATATAGAGTGCTTAACTGTGAGTGAAAAAAAGATCCAAACTAAAAAAATGTATTATAATTAAAAAGAAGAACTAGTCATTAATTGTTTGAATAGTGATAGTGTTAAACTAACTAGTAGAGCATAAATATGCTAAATGCAAAACTAATACAGTTCGTCTAAATTGTGCAGATAGTTATAAGACCAGTGACTACACAAACAATATAATAAAGTTCTCAAATTGTGATTATTCAAATGTTCATTACAACACCACTTTCGACATTAAACATGTTGCTAGTGATCACAACCTACGCAACATTTTCAAGAAGAAAATGAACTTATGCATTGAAAGAGTCGACTATCCAAGGAAACCTACCTTACCATCTGTGATCCCAGTTTACCATAGAAGGATGGTAACTTATCAACAACCTCAACAGGATTAAGGTCCAACAGAAATCGAAATAAACAAGAAAAATCAAGATCGACTCAAAGCTGGAACAACTCAATAACAAGGTCGACGGAATTCTGCAATGAGACAACCGCCGTTCTCTACGCAAATTCAATAAAATCAGAAAGGATCAAGACTTAAAAGCGGTAAAAATTTAAACAAATATAATAGCTACTTTCGAATATTTAGACACTATGAGTGAAGATTCAATTCAGAAAGAGAGAACTTGTAATAGTATTGATAATTTTAACAAATTGATTAGTAATAAAAATGATTTAATTATGCACCTAAATGTTAGAAGTATGAATACAAATTTCGATAAGGTTAAAATTTTATTTGTGAGTCTAAGTATCAAACCATCTGTTGTAATATGCACTGAAACTTTCGAACGAGCTAATCATAGTATACATGAACTGACTAGATCTAATGAGAAATATGACTGCTATTACAACGATAGTAGCCCTGTTGAAAATATCTGGCTGGATATCCATGTGGATTATCCACGTAGATATCCATGTGGAATCCATGTGGAATCCACGTAGATATCCATGTGGAATCCATGTGGAATCCACGAGGAATCCATGTCAATCCATGTAGATATCCACGTGGATAATCTACATGGATATCCATCCAGATATTTTCAACAGGAAGGATAAATAAAAACGATGGGATTATAGTCTTTGTTAATAATAATTTAGTACAAAATACCGAAGTAGTTGAATATGGTAGATTTAAGATTGTAAATTCTAGAATTAAGTTAAATAGTAATAGTAATATTGAAATATCGTCCATATACGAAATACCAAAAACTGAATTTATGATAGATCTGAATAAATACTTAATCAAAAAGAACAATATCAAACATCATCTTGTAATTGACGATTTTAATATAGACTAGTTAATACTCGCTAACGCTCGCTCGTTATATTTGAACATTAATTCAACTTTTAAATATATATAATCCACACATTTATAATAATAGAAATATGAAAAAAAGATAATAATACAATAATATACCATTATTAAAATATAATTTTATTTTAACATCAGAAGTAATAACATCATAACATTAAAGCATAATACTTATTATTTAAATTTTATTTCACAATTCACATTCAAAGAATGTATTGTTATGTAGTTATTAAAAAAATTTATTTATTTTGATGCGATGTGATGTATTCAACATAATACCGAAGGAATTATATTTTATTTAGGACGGACAAAACATCTGAGAAAAAGGACTAATTTTGACGTCAAGACACAACTATATCACTACAATAAATGGGAAATTGCGAAATGTTCGTCATGGTGACGGTCATAGTTTTTTAGATGTTCTGTACATCGAGATCTGACGTTGATGTTATGTTAATTGAACTGCATTGATTGGTTGTTAGAGTCATACAACAGATATATGATATTGTGATTGTTTTAACTCGGTTTTCTAATATACTTAACACGGGATCTGTTGCCATATTATGGCGAATTGACCAAAGTTACTATATAACTTCTGTCTATTTATTAGTTAATACTATACATTTAATTGTAAACTAATATAAAAATTGAAGTTAATAACATTGAAGTCTTTAATTTAAGTTGAATATAATTTCAAATTTATAAGTTAAAAAATATTTAATTGTAACAATGCACACACACACACACACACCATACGACACGCGCTCTATGAGACGCATGCCGACAGGAGTCGCCCGCGAAGAGGGTGAGAAGAGTCAGGGCACAACGAGCTCGACGAGTTTCCGGAGCAGCATGTAGCCGACACCAAGCGACGCAGCGAAGATCGACGACGTATCTAATATTGTGAATGTCGGCGCGCAGCGTACCTGTTACTCTCTCTCTCTCTCTCTCTCTCTCTCTCTCTCTCTCTCTCTCTCTCTCTCTCTCTCTCTCTCTCTCTCTCTCTTTCGCGAAAAGTGCAAAGCGAAAAAGCGCACTTGAACGCTGTAGCTGTGTTAGTTTAGAATCGCGTTTAGTGCCATTGGCAGCACACGACCTCGGCGAGCGTCTCGTACTTACGACATACACGCGAGCATATGCGACCGGGACCTAGCTACGGACGAAAGAAACTCCGTTTGTTAAATTCAATAAATAAAAGTTGTAACGGGCGAAACTAGCCCGAGAGGTCAAAGAGACATCGAATGAGACTCTTTATTTTGCATGCAATCCCTGCTTCCAGCATCTATTTCAGCTAAGTCAAGCAGAGAAGGACCCCGCCACTCTCCGCGGTCCGCTAAAGCGGAGACGCTGAGTTAGCCGAGGCCGATCCTCGTTGTCAGCTTGACGACTTTTGAGATACGTGAGCCCCTTGCGCGTTGGCCCGAAGCTTGGTAGCGCTTAACCTGGACAATTTACGCGCGAGCAAGGAGCACTCTTGTCACACAATGGAAAAGTATATTAATGTTGTAATATAAGCCATGTTTTGTGGGGCGCGTGGCAGCATGGCAGCCGGCGGGCAAATTGCGTACGTTAATATACTAACAATAATATTTATTATTTTAATTTAATGGTTTACTGTTAGCTATTAATTAAATATAAGTGTATATACATATATATATATTTTATTTTGTTTTTAATACCATTAGTTGTTAAGACGAAAATCACTGGTAAAATTTTTACTTGTCCAGTTTTTAGGGTTGTTAAAAAATAACAAACCCTTATCGTGTATTTTAGAAGATGAAAACTCGGTAAAATTGGCTCATAATTTAGGTCACACATTTTTTACTGATACATAACCATTCGAAACTTATTATTATAGTGAATAGCGAAACAGAGTCTATGATGCAATGCACTATAAGTATATACAACAAATATACTAAAAAAAATTTGACTTTCTGTAGACGATGTCCAGGTATCAAAATCAGCTCCCGGATAGAGAGACATGGTCTATGATGCAACGCACTCGTACAAGTATACAACAAATATTTTATATATATATATATATATATATATATATATATATATATATATATCAATACCTATTGGTTACAGATCACTGGCAGGCGGTAAATAAATTATCACCTAATGTAGATAAAACAGTCTGCATGACATTTGGAAGCTATTGTAATAGTGTACCGGCACAAATAGAAGTAAAAATGAAGGATAGGATGTTGACTTTTTTTTTTAATGGCATTTGAAACTCGAAAGTTCATCGCCTCATCTACGCAAGCCTTCCACGCTGCCCTGCCCTATGTCAATCCCACCCAAGATGCACCCCTCCGATCGACACCCACTTGTCCTATTTCTACTAGATCCGCTTTTACGTTGCCCTCTCATCTGCGTCTAGGTCTACCTAGAGGTCGCATTACCATCGGCCTGCCCTTCATGACACGCGCTGCCGTACGGTCGTCTCCCATTCTCGCTACGTGCCCTGCCCATCCCAATCTGCGTGATTTTATTATTCTGTTAATATTTTGTGATGCGTACAGATTATGTAACTCATCATTGTGTAGTTCCCTCCATTCCCCGGTTTCCTCATCTTTCTTCGGCCCGTATATTTTTCGCAAGACTTTATTTTCAAATACCCTAAAACGGTTGTCCGCCTGCTTAGTGAGAGCCCACGTTTCGCACCCGTACAGAACCACCGGCAGTATTATTGTCCGGTATATTCTTATTTTAACGTTTTTAGACAACAGTCTCGACTTAAGTAAATTACTCACGGCGTAGAAGCAAGCATTACCCGAATGGCGTCTCTTGTTTATTTCGACATTAATCTCGTTTCTATCATTTATGGTCGTACCCAGATACCTGAATTCGTTAACCTTCTCAAAAGTAAAATTCCCAACTCTGTGATCGCCCTCCCCTCTGCAGATGCCTAGTTTATCCACAATCATGTACTTTGTTTTTGATTTACTCACTTCTAACCCTGTATACTCCGCCACTTTTATGAGGATTTCCGCGTTTCTTGCTACCGTTTCCCTACAATCCCCCAGTATATCCAAATCATATGCGTAGCCTAGTATCTGCGTTGTTCCATTAAGCGTTGCGCCCAGCTGGCTAACCTGCATTTTTCTAACGACATACTCTAACGTTAAGTTGAACAGCACCGTAGAGAGCCCATCCCCTTGTTTTAAACCATCGCGTATCGTGAAGGGTTAGAGGGTTAGTCATATCGTAGAATTTGATACATTTTGATTCGCTTATTAGAATCGTACGCTCTTTTGAAATCTATAAATAGTTGGTGTATGGTTTTGCAAAATTCCCACTTTTTCTCTAACAACTGTCTTATGGTAAACATTTGATTTCTCGTCGATTTGTTGCGCTACGTCAGAATACTCTTCTACGGTCCTATCGCTTCTATTGTGTAAGCTATCTAATTTAGCCTTTTTGAGCCTTTCAAACCAGACTTCGTCAAACCATGGTTTGCTCTTTGGCTTTTTCTTTTTACCCAGTACTTTGTTCGCGGCCTCTTTTACCGTTTTTTCGATGTCCCCCCATAAGCTATTCGGTTTGTCATTCCCCTCCGGCGATGTGTTTGCTTCTTCAAGTGTCTGAAACCTGTTATTAATTTCTATTTGGTACCTAATTCGCTCTGTTCTATCTCGTAGCTTTTCAATATCGAAGCTTTCTACCTTGTTAGTTCGCTTACTATTTTGACTACTACAAGGAAGTGGTCCGAGTCGCTATCCGCCCCTCTATGAGCCCTCCCGTCGAGAACGTTAGTATGACGTCTTTTTTTAATGAGAAAATAATCAATTTGGTTCTGTGTAGCCCCGTCCCGCGATGTCCACGTTGCTTTGTGTATGTCCTTGTGCTTAAAACACGTAGTTTTGATTATAAGATCTTTTGCTGTCGCGAAATTTATGACCCTAATACCGTTATCATTGCCGGCTTCGTGCAGGTTTTCCTTCCCTATAGTAGGCCTAAACATTTCCTCCCTACCTGTTTTAACATTAAAATCGCCTACTATTCTTGTGTCGTAAGACGTGAACTGATCGATTACCTGCTCTAAAGTTTTGTAATAGAGATCCTTAGCTTCTTCTTCTTTGTCCTCCGTAAGACGGTGTACATTAATAAATACATATCTATACCGTTCACCTTCGATGATGATGTACGAGAGCCTATTATTGACGGATTTGAAACTTTTAACCGAATGTATGATGCTTTTGCTTACGAGAAATCTGGTGCCTAGGGATCCCCCGCTCCCGGCCCCATACAGGTACCCGATGCTAGTAGTCCATCATCTGGCCACCGCGATTCCTGTATTGCTAACAAATCTAGATTGTACCTATCAGCTTCCTTTATGAGTTCTTTAAACGCGCCTGTTCTGTATAGACTGCGAACATTCTAAGTTTCGACCCTTAAGTCCCTTTTGGTTTGGTTTTGATTTTTTTTTGAGCCATAATAGTATGTTAAACCCACGCGCTTTGGATCCTGTTCCGATCGCAGGTGAGTCCACCGTTCTAGAGGTGATAACCCCCATACCTCTCTAGAACTAAGTAGGAGAGCTTTTCGACTTTGACGAGGACAGTGTCAACTCGTTGTCAGACACACTACGGTTTCATTCTCGCATCCTAACGCCCCCATGCAAGGCAGCGCGCCTTCGCTGGCATCGTTACCGCGTAAGACCAGGTGACGAATCATTCTACACATCCCCTTTCGGGCCAGTTGTCATCGCTCCCGCATCCTTCTCGGCAACAGGATTTTTGCCCATTTTTGTAATGTGTGATGAATGAGATAGATGAAGAGATAAGAGATAATGTGAAGTGTTTTTTGTTGTGGTGCTTGCGTAGTGTTTCTAGATGAATGCGTTCGACAGTGTGGGCTCATCACACCCACGCCTGTTTCTATCGGCTGTCCGCGACTGCTTATTCAATTTATTCGCAGCTACCCTCTTTCTTACGGGCTGTTCCTCTATCCGCAACCATAGGACGCGCTGTGTAGTGGTAATAGGCACCCACCCGTACGATCTGGACGACAACGCCCAAGACCCGCTTAGGGTAGCGGCATTGTAACAGGATAGGATGTTGACTAGAGTGGATAAATATATTCAATATAAAATAAAAAAAACTAAGTACTTAGTATAGAGTACATATATTTTTTATAAGCTAACAATCATCATGTCGACGGTAACATTACGAATAATATATTATGCTTTTATAGCATGATAAGCTATGGAATCTTAGCCTGGGGTGGAGTGTATAAAAATAATCGAGATCTGGTACAAAAATTGCAAAGTAAAATATTAAAGATAATTAATAAAAACAGTTTCAACGTACATGACAGCCCTCTAAACCTAGAACAACTTTTTATCTTTGAGGCAATAAGGCTACATTATAACGACCTCAAAACCCAGTACTTAAGTTTCACTAGGAAAAAGAGTTCAATTATACCTAAAACTTATAAAAGAGTCTGTGATAAAAAAAGTCACAACAAAGCAATCATTACATATAATGCGCTACCAAATAGTCTAAAAGTAGTAGATGTAAATAAATCATCGGATAAGAATTTAATCAAGAAGTGGATTAAGATGAATTGCTGACTATTTATATGCCATAATCTAACATAGGAATTATGTAAATGAAATTTGTTATTATTGCGTACGAAATAATATATAAGCAACGGAAGTTATTTGTTAAACGTACAATAAGTAAGCATGCGATTGATGCCTTTAGTTTGTGACATATAGCGTAAGAAGGAAAGTTTTTCTAGATTTTAAGTATATTTTTTAATATTTTGTATTTATTATGTAATGACTTTAACTTTTTGTTAACACTTTTACCTCTGCAAGGTACTGAGTGTCTCCATTTTAGTTATACTCTGTGTACTATTCTGGAATAAAATAAAAAAAAAGAAAAACGAACTTGTTTAGTGACAACAGTGCAGTGCAGTAAATTTAAATATATTAAAATTTCTCATAAATTTCTCTGTAAAAAGAATCAATTTCTTTCAGAAAAGACCATAAGTGGAAGTTTTTTAATTTTTGCTGCTTCTGTTGTACTTGTTATAGAGAATACAGAAAGATTTGTTTGCAAAGATTTTTCCGTTAATTCAAGGTAAATAGATAAATACTATCTATCGTTTTTTAAGTCGTTATGTAGAGGTTAAATGGGAATGTGTATGTTATCAAATACATCTCTTTTTTTATAAAATGTGTATTAGGAGAGAAAATTCAATCCAAAACATCTTGGCTAAGTCTCATGTGTTTTGTGGTGCTATAGATTAGTTGTAGCTAAAGTTGCGCCGTTTCAAAGTTTACATCAACGCACGCGTGCGTGTCTCTTATAACATATGCATTGATTTGTTGAAAAAGTAGCGGCGAACGAGGCCTTGGTGTCCAGCTGAGCTTGACAATTTAGATTGAGCAGCGTGAACGCATGGATCGTGTGCCTGTTATAGCGCAGATGCCTCTACTTGGGCGGCTGCCTTTGTTGCTGCTTCTGCTGCACGTCACGCTACTCGGCTGAACAAAGCTCTGCTGCTGATGCAGTTGTGGCTGAATCGGCGATTGCTGTTGCTAGCTTACAGCACGAAGCCGTGGGCGAGGTCGGTGTGTTGAGCGGGCTCGGCGCTCCGAAGAGGTTTGATGCGGTGGCGAGCTTGCTTACGAGGGACGATGATAGCGAGAGATGATAGACAAGAGCGAGAGCTTCGAGGTTAGATCAGTATTTTCGAAATACTGCTGTATCGCTGAATCATTGACGGCGACGGAGACATAATTGAGGCGCAGTAATTTCTCTCTATACTATAAAGTCAATTATTGCCTTAATTACTACAGTTTTCATTTCCTACACATACTTAATATTTGTTTCTACTATGACGAACGTGGGGGTTGGCAAGCGGACCGAGCAGGGGGGTACCCTTCTAGTTTACTATAACGAAAGTAGGATAATGGCGTCATTGTATTTGTTAATAACAATCTTGTCCAACATACCTAAGTTGTTAAAGTAGGAAGAAATAGGATAATAATAAATACTAGGTTTACTTTAAATAATAAAAATAGTCTTGAAATATAGTCCTTGTATAAATCGCACGGGATACCGAAAACTGAATTTATACAAGAATCTTAATGAGTACTTAACTAAAAATATAAATGTAAAGAACCACTTAGTGATAGGTTAATTTAGTATTGATCTGCTAGACTGTGATCACTATAATCAAGATTTTTTTGCAACTTCCTTGATAAGGGATATATTACCGGTTTTGTTGGTACTACAAAGCCACCTATTGGTAGAGCCAAAGAATCATGTATCGACAATATTTTTATTAATTTTCATAACATAAGCACAGTCAGATATAAGCTTAGGCATGACATAACGGACCATTACTTGCTTATTATTGAGTAAAAAAACTAAAGACAGTAAATGAAGATCCATATGTTTTCTTAAATTACAAAAAATTAACAGATTCTGTTAACTCTAGAAAGTCAGACAAATTATGTCGGTGAATAATCGCAATTTGGCTGTAAATGAATTGTTAAGGGGACACAACACCTTTAAAGCCTGAACAAAAGAATTATGAGTAAAAATGACAAAATTAAAGTAAAGCATTTAACATTTTTTTAGTGATATTTAGTATAAATACCTTTAACTTTACCGTGCTAAAACCTTAATTATCACTGCTGGCCCATTGTGTTACTCGATGATATATTTTGTGAATTTTTTCACCGTCTGTAGGATTCCAAGTGTACAAATGGTTCTTTTGGCCTCGAATTCCAGGAGGATACTTTGTACACCTGTAGTTTTGGTATGAATGCAGGGATTTTAATTTGAATGTTTAGAAAATGTTTTATACCCAAAAAGGTGGCATAAGCGAAAAAAAAGAAAAAATTCAGTATTTTTATCGTCAAACCATTTCTAAGCATTCAAATAAAAATCCCTGCATTTATAACAAAACTACAGGTGTACAAAGTATCCTTTTTGAATCTGAGCCCAAAAACCGTTTGTACACTTGGAATCTTACGGACAGTAAACAAATTCATAAAACATTGCACCGAGTGCCACAATGGGCCAGCAAGGATAATTAAGATTTTAGCACGGTAAAGTTAAAGGTATTTATACTAAATATCACTAAAAAAAATTTCAAATGATTTACTTAAATTTTGTCATTTTCACTCATAATTCTTTTTTTCAGAATTAAAAAATGTTGTGTGTCCCCTTTAACCATTTTGAACACTAGTTTTCGAGCAAAAATCGAAAACTAAAAAAAAGCAAAAAAACACACTGGTAGGAAAACTTGGATAACAGATGCAATTATAAAACTGTGTGGAACCAAAGAGTTTTTATATAATTAATGGCAACCGGATGTGCATGAATTAAATCTTTGATCTAAAAGATGCTATTAATTACATAAAGATGATTAATCAAAAAATTCCGAATAAATTCCAAATATCAAAAAACATGAATATTTACTTTTGTGTAATTGGTAGAAATCTAAGTGCAAGAATCGTAAAACGAGTAAACACTGAACTTAAGTTGCCTGACATAAATCCTATTTCTAGTTCTCTAAAGCCAACAAGTACTGCAGAAATAATAAGTATCAAGGGGCGCGGTAGCACCCCAATGGCAAGTATAAGTTTTTATATGCTGTGCCGTCGGGAGCATCGCGACCTAATATACGTCAAAGTTTCTTTTTAACCTCTTTGCGCCTTACTCATTTGACCTATATTTTATTTGATCTGTCGTTGACGCGTATGTATATGAGCATCTGATTTTGAAGATTTTAATTAAATCTTTCTAATTATCGGGCAATTTTGTTAAGAAAATTGCTCCTTCAGAAAAATAATTATGATTAAAATTATTGGTAAATTTTTTTTTAATTTTCGCCTACCCGATTCTCCTTTTTTCCAAGTCAGCCACTCCAAAATATTAGTAATAGGTTAAGAGGTTAAGCGGCTTTTGAATAAAGTTTTAGTATTTTATTAATAAGTGTGTGTTCACGCCGCGAATAAAATCTTCAGATCATCGTATCGGAGCCCGCCTCGCATTCTTACAAGCTGGTAATCCTGAATAAATACGCGGCACGCGTTCAAGATCGAATTAAGTATTTTGCTTTCTGCTGCTGTGCTGATTAGAATCAAAAAGTTGTTTTGGCTTTCAGCGATATTAAATATCTGTAAATGTATGAAATTCTCTGGATAGTATTTAAGTTCTGGTGCATTAATAGTGTCGCATTTCAAGTGTCGGAACTGTAGAAGTGCATCTATAGGTGCTGCATGGTGATACACTCCGGTGAGTTATTAGAAAAGCTAAACAAGAAATTTGGTCTTTCTCTACTAGCAGCAACCGTCGAAATAGTACCTTATATATAAGCGCCGGGCGGCCGTCAGGACGATTCAAGTACTACCATGGATCGCCAGTGATACAGCCCCGACGCGTAAATGTTGGATACAAAGCAAGGAGCATTAGCTGTAGCAGCTTTTGGGCGGTGCGTACGGCAACAATCTTATTTAGTTTAAGAAAGAGGACGAGGAGGTAGACGTCAACGAGGAGTCGAGGCAGTTCCAGGAAATCGACAGCTGCTACTGCCTGCTAGCATCAACAAGTCCTTTTTGACCCAGCTGATCAAGGATATTTAGTAACAACGGCAGCAGGCCCTTACAATCAACAAACACAACATCACCGGCATCTGACTCCAAAACCTCCAGCTTTTCTAGAACTCCGACACTGTGTAGATAGATATTGCGACCTTTGTGCAAGATGGCCGTATCTGGGCGGTGGTTTTGAGAAGACCAAATCTCGGCCGCGGCTTGAAAAAAACGATGTCATTTGTAGCCCGGGTGTGATTAATTTCCTGTAATTTTGTTATAGTTATATTGATGTTGTGTTTGTTCATTGTAAGGGCTTGCTGCCGTTGTTACTAAATATCCTTGATCAGCTGGGTCAAAAAGGCCTTGTTGATGCTGGCGGGCAGTAGCAGCTGTCGATTTCCTGGAACTGCCTCGACTTCTCGTTTTGTGTGTTACTAAAAAGTGTGATGTATAACGAAATTCCAGAAAATTAATTACTCTGGACTAAAAATGACATAGAATTAACAAAAATGAACTCGTGCTGCGATACGGCTTTCTTCAAACCGCAGCGAGATACGGTTTTCTTCAAGCCGCGGCCGATTTACGATTTTATTAAAACTGCCTCCGAGATACGGTCTTCTTGCATTCAGGTGTTGATTACAAGAAAAATATTTAATTAGTAGCACGCTGTAGTAGACAACCGCGTCGCAGTAGTAACTGCTTTTCGCGGTCGTTCATGTCAAGATTATTTCTTCTAAACTTTAATAAAATGCATTAAAAGGATATGAAATCGGTTAAAAAAAAACACCTTTTACAAGGTTAAATGTTGGCAACTATAAGATTTGTGTCCATCCTCACCAGTATGTATCTTAGTATTATAATTATAACTAGCAAGAAACGCTCGCTTCGCTCGCGATTTACAAATTAATTGTAATGATATTTAATTATTTGCCGTGTCATTATCAAGTGGCGCGGGAGCACCACGAAGGCGAGTTTGAGAAGCAGACGACGCCGCGGAGCCCGTGACACTATTTACTTTTATATTGGTCTCTCGAATTTTCAATTAAGGAAAATAATTATTTATCATTCATGTACCCAACTTATTTTGATAAATGTTTATATTGGTATGCCAAACTATGATTTCAAACCAAAATATTAGTAAGAAAGCAGCGCTTTAACATAATAAACAAGTATGCATGTGAACGAAAATGCCGAAATCACTTATACTCAATTTTTCTTCAGCTCGAAAAGTAGTAAGACCGTTAAGTTAGCCGCGCATGCAGTCTGACCAAGAGCGGACGAAATGGATTATAACCGTGAACTTATCCGCATATGGGTATTGTTTTCCCGCACTTAATACCTACTGTTATTGTTTTGATCTACTTATAAATTGCGTTCAAGTGGTATATCAGAACAAACAATGATGTATGTATATGAATGTATTGTGGTTTCATACACTTATTTGATCAGTATACAGTTACAATACTTTGATTGATAGATATATAGAAGTGTCTTTCTTCTCTTATCTTACCATCAGATATCAGAATCATATCGATCGACATTGATCTATCTACACCTTCTTGATTCACACCTCGTTTGGCTTATTGATTTATTGCAGAATCATTCAATAAATATAAAGTATCATGGATTTACGACCTTTATTCACTACAGATGAAGAGTTTGAGACGTTGGAAGATCAGGATGTAACCACGTAAATAATTAAAAATTTTTTTTATTTTTAATCTTTCATGTTTCATAGTTGAAATAAAATACTAAGAAAACGTTAAAGTGTGAACAAATTAAGCAAGTACTTGTAATAAAGTTTTTAATATGTTCTATTCAACGTGGTTATAAAGGTTATGTATTTCTTACATTGATTATATGTTATTAACAGGATTACGGTTGGGTACGTGAATTCAATTTCAGCTCCGTCTCCAGCTGGAAGTAAAAATGAAATTCTGTTCAAGTTTATATTATCTAATGGCGACAGAGAAATTCCTATCCTCATATGCGGTAGTGCTCTAATTAATAAGTATTATAAGGACATATGTATTAGAAGAGTAAGTATTCTGATTTCATTTATATACAGTAAATCGTGTGCCAATGTTCGTCATTTTTAATTATGTATTATGTATTTTTTTTGTATTTACAGGTAGTTTGTGTTAATGGTGGTTACTGCCGAGCTGTCAGCCAATCAAAAATCAGGCATCAAGACAATTTGGTTCCTTTTGAAATCATAATTAAAGAATACACAGCAGTTGATTTTTTGGGATTTTATGGCTTGGTAAATCAAAGCAAAACTTCTCTTTAGAAAACAACATTTGATGATATTCACACTGTTGAAGGACTAGTCCGTAAGTTTAAATTTTTTATTCACAACTTTGATTGCGTAAACATGTACTCATCTAAAAAATGTTTACCCTTTTTGTTAATATAATATTAGATGTCAAATTGTCATTTATTAGCTAGATGTCAAATTTACGTACTACCATCCGGATAACCCTTCTATATATCCATGTTGAATCAACTTGTAATCAACATTGATATCTATGTACATTATCCACATGTATATCCTCTCGGTTATTTCCAACAGGTTATTGTAACCAACCAAAAACGTATGGCAGACTATGTGATGCCATTTAATGCAAACACAAAATATTAAATGCTATACATATTTTTTAAATTAATGAATACTTTTTTTTAGAAATTTCAGGCTACATTAGAACAAAGTTTTCGTTTGTTCATAATAGAAATGGTTTGATGACGTATGGTATAGGAGCAATAACAGATGGACATAAAAAGATTACTGTTCAAGTTAAGCAGTTCACAGAATGTAAACTTGAAGTTGGTGACCATGTAACGGTAAAAGGAACTGTTAAAGGCCGAGGTATTCTTTTTCTATATTTTTTTCTTTAAAATTTTATTTAGCTTTTATATTAATATATTAATTTTTTTGTAGATAGTCTAATAACCATTTTTTGCAATAGCATGAATGATATTGAACATGATTCTGAAACGGTGCCTTTATCAGCAGAAAATGTCAAGCGTGGAGGAAGGCCTGTCAAACGAGTTCGTTCATCAGACAAAAAGAATGACTAATTTAATTTAATTTTAAGATTTTTTTATAAAAAAGGTTTTACATTTTTTCATACGATGAACTTAAAAGTTTATCCACTTTATAATTTTTTTTTTTGTTGGTTTACATTTGAAAAATAAGTAATCTTTATTAAATAAACCAGTACTGCATGTAATTATTGCATTGTTTGGCAAAGCTATATGGTAACTGTGTAGTGATTTCACGTAGCCAAAAATGTAAAAAAAGGTTATAGATGTACGTCTAACTATTGAAAAATAATTACAATTAATAATAAAATGCTTTTTTTGCCACTTGAAATCTTAACATACCATGTGGTTTTACCATGATGTAATTTTAGAAAAAAAGACATGCCATATTATACGGTAATCATGTAATAATTGTGTGTAGTAGAAGCATCTGGTTTTGTTCAACAGTAATGTCTTACCATTCCGTTTTAAGATATAGGTATCTTTATTATACTGTTGTCACAAGCAAAAAGGTACGTTTTTTTAAGAAATTTTGGAATTGAGATCATATTAGATGTTTTTTTCTTCATATTTTATTTATTTAAATCCGTTCGCAGAACATTCAAAAGAAAATTTCATCTGTACATTCATAATTTAATACAAATGTCATATTTTGATAAGCTACCTTTTTGTTTGTCAATTTATCAAGAATAAAAATAAAACCTATTATGAAAAAAATAAAGCAAAGCTTTTACAGGCACGTAAAGAAAAACGAAAAATGAAAACATCGAAATATTTACTTAATAGTCAAAGTAAAACTGATAATGAAACTTTGAAATACTCAGTTCAACAATTAAAATCTTCAAAAATAATAAGTAATGTCGAAAAAAATTCTTTTACAGAAAATAAAGAACATATTTTTTCTCAAAATAAGAAATCCAATACCCAGCTGGATATTAACTCACAGAACTACAAAAAGAACGACATTGGCAGTCATAATATCTTTGATTCTGATAAAAGTAAAGAATTGTCGTGTAGTAAAAATTCCGACATACACTTAAATTATACTAGTAAACAAAGTTTAAAAAATAAACGATATTACGAAGCTCATAAGGAAACGATACTAAGTAATAGAAAACTACATTATACAGCTAAAAAATCTGCAGCAATATTAAAAAAGCGTAACAATAAGTATAATCGTGATAAACTATTACTAATTACAAAAAATCAAAACATAAATAGAAACAAAATTGCAATGGCAAACATAATAAAAAAAAAATACAATATTATGAATGTGGTTAAGGACAGTACAATTAAATTGCTAAAAAACACTGAAAATTTTATACCTCAAATTATGATTGAATTAGGTTCTTCATATTCTTTGTCACAGCGTAGAATAGAAGCTGAAAATTTAGTTTCTACTTCTATTTATGTACGAGACAACTACATGCTATATAGCAAGAAAAGAATTGAAAAATCTTCAAAATAAAATTGAATTATCCTTAACTCGATTAGGTGATTTATCTATTATGGACAATGTGGACTGTGCATTAACTACCTTATGCGGTATTCCTAAACATACCTCCTCCTCGGAACCTTATTTTTTCGATGCTGCTTATGACTTTCGACTTGGTTTATTTAATGATTTTAATATTGAAAATAAAATTATAAATGAAGAAGGAAAAACCACAAATATTTTACCACTTATTGAAGATAAAACTAGAAAAAGTAAAGTTTGGCAGCGCAATGGTTACTGTAAAAGTATTGATGTTGATATATTAATTGAACTCAAACTCTTTTTCTTGGAAATTCTTGAAGTGAGTTTTAGAAGCGGTTACAAGTTTCTTCTATCTATAGATTTATGTTCGGCTCAATCGCATAATGCTGATAAACTTGGTCATCCAAATATTTGTTATGATAAACCGCTATTATGCAGTTCCAAATTTTTAAAATTACAAGTTTTATCTTTTAGTTATCCTTATTTGCGAACGATAAAAAGATTACTTTACGAATTAAAACATTTGTATACTGTTATTTTAAACATAGAAAATGCTTTATGTGATGCAAATGTACTGCTATTAAGAGACATCATTGAAAAATCAAAGAAGTTTGGTATACCTACAAGAAGTTTTAAAAACTTAAATCAAGTAAGTTTAAATGAATCAGAATAGAAAGAAAAATTTTCCATTGGTATCAAAGAATATACGAAAATAGTCACAGATCCACCTACGATCTCTTGTATTTCATGCGAAAGATTATTTTGTGCGAGAGACATTCAACATTATGACGTGAATAATGAAAATAATATTGCTTTTGAATTACTCGGTATACAATGTGAAAATATTTTTCAAAAACTTAAGAAATTGCACGATATTACACAAAATACTATTTGCAGACCTTGTTTAACAAATTTGAGGAAAAATATAATGCCGTCAAATTGTGTTTTAAATAACCTTTTAGTTAAAGAAGTTCTAGAAGAAATCAAAAGTCTCAATATGATAGAAAATATCTTAATACAAAGAGCTAAGGCTTTTCAAACAATTACAAAAATGAATACAGTTATGAATAAAAATGTTCCTCATTATGTAAAAATTGATAAAGTCATTGGTAGAACATTTCATTTACCGTTACCACTAGAAGAGACTTTGAAAAAGATATGTCCTGATACTGATCCCATAAATGTAGATCACGAATTATATATTTTGGTAAGGACTCATCCATCAAAAGCGAAGAAAATTTGGGAAGATTATATTGATATAAAGAAAGTATGGAAAGCTCTGCATTGGCTAAAGCAAAATAATTCTATTTATGAACAAATCGAACTTCCGTCAAATCCCCAAATATTATTAGATAAACTACACGAGCAACTAGAATATGAAATAAACCACGAAAATTCACTAGAAGAATTAGTATCTGAAAGTAATTTATTACCAAATCAACCACCAATACGTCCATTACTAACTCAAAAATTTCAAACTGATTCTTTTTATGACCACTACACCATTTACCCTTTGCATGATAAAAAAAATGAATCAGATACAGCATTGTACCAAATGTTGCAAGTTTCTGCTAATGCTTTAGATAACAGAGGCAAAGATTTAGATCTCAAATGTTTTCCTGATCTGTATCCTTACGGAAAATGGGGTCAACATGCTGAAAGAAAGCCTAATTTAAGAGATTTTGATTATATTACTAGCATCGAAACATTCGCAATTTAGATTGAATATTCAATATCTATTTTTTTCACTTTACAATAATACACTGAGACAAATAAATGCTGGAATATTTCAAATGCTTAATATTATCAATCCAAGGTATAAGTACACGGTCAAAGAATTTTTGCAAATGTTGAATTAAAATAAACTAGATGGTAATTTATTCACCATTTTCTCTCGTTTGCCAGGTACTGAATCGTATTGGAAAAAAGTTCGTAATGAATTGAGGTGTATGGCACGTGAGTATGGACCTGCTACTTTTTTTATCACTTTCAGCCCCGGAGAGTGGATGTGGTCTGCACTAGCGGAATACATAAAACAAGTCAATGGGTGGAGTGATAGTCGTTCTATTTCATAATTAATAGCTGCAGATCCGGTATCAACTGCTAGATATTTCCAAAATAAATTTAAAGCTGTGTTAGCTTATATACTATCTAAGTCAAATCCGATTAGAAAATTTATACATTATTACTGGGTCCGTGAATACCAAGGTAGAGGATTACCCCATTATCATTGTTTGTTTTGGATCCAAAATGCTCCGATTTACGGTACAAGTTCAAATGAAGAAATGCAAGAGTTTATCTTAAAACATATAACATGTCACATTCCAGATAAAAAGATTTCGCCAGAACTCCATCGTCGCGTCTTGGCCTATCAACAGCACAAACATAATGATTATTGTATGCGCAAGAAAACGACAAAAATAGGATTTTCAAGTGTTTGTCGTTTCGGATTTCCTCGACCCGTAACTGATACAATAATATTAAGAGACGTATCTGTCGCTATTTCAAATCGAAATAAATTGAAAAATAAATCTCGATTTTACGATTTACCTCGAACAAAAGATGAACAGAACATTAATGATTATATGCCTGCTCTTTTACTCATTTTGGAAGGAAATAATGATGCTCAATATATTGGAGAATCATCTTATTTGTTGACCAAATACGTAAGCAAATATGGAACAAAAGGCGAAAAGAGCAATTCAGATTTTGCAGATATACAATTAAATAAACCGTTGTATAACCGTCTTTGGGCTTTTGCTATACGTGCCTTACAACATAGAGAATGTGGAGCTATTGAAGCCGCTGATGTTTTGTTAGGACATCCTTTGCATAGTACTGACCCTGACACAATTGTTAAATGGTTGAATGTTAATATTATAAGGGGTAGAAAACTAAAACCATTTAATGGAATAAAAAATCTTCCAGAAGATTCAACAGATTTATTTTATGATTCTTTTATAGATAATCATTATCCTAACAGACCAAAGGAATTAGATTCATTATGTTTGCATAATTTTGCTAAGTGGTTTGAGCTTGAAAAATGCTGTCGTTGAAGCAGGAAACAATGTATTTAGTAATGGTCAAACGTACGTTGCAGCTTCAAGAGTAACTACTTTAGAAGGTTTGCATCTTATTAATTTTGATCCCTCGTGTTGTACTGCAGACATGACAGCTATTCTTGAGTATAATAGATTACGAAAAGAATATCGATCAGATCTAAATAGCTTTGATATTCCACAAGATCGCAAACAAATTCAAAGTTCAAAAGTGTATGTTACGCGATGGTGTATAAATAAAAATACATTATTGACAGAAGCTGAAAGTAATTTAAATCATATTTCCGATAGTACTTAGGATATTTGTGGTTTACCAAACAATGATGGAGTTTCTTGCTACGCCAATGCCTGTGCACAAAGCTTATTTCATTCAATAACTATTAGTTGAATTTTATTACAACATCGCCACACAGACACTGTCAAATTAGTATTTCAACAATATATTAATAAAACTAATGTCGATATTCAATCATTAAGAGAGTTTGCTGGTGAAGAATTTCAAACAGATACGCATACAGCAAGATGTGGCAGAATTTTTGTTAAGTCT
This sequence comes from Nasonia vitripennis, assembly GCF_009193385.2. Classification (NCBI taxonomy): domain Eukaryota; kingdom Metazoa; phylum Arthropoda; class Insecta; order Hymenoptera; family Pteromalidae; genus Nasonia; species Nasonia vitripennis. The sequence continues at coordinate 2,171,984 of NW_022279589.1, forward strand.
ATGCAATAAGTCACTTATATTACAAAATATTCTCAACAACCAACTAATCGAAACAATTAGATGTCCGGGATGCGATGAAAGACATCAGTAATACTTCTAATTATATCGTTAATCTTTTTTTACCGGATTTTCGAGTTTGTACATTACAAGAAATTATAGATTATAATATTGGCAATTGGCAAGATATTGACAATTATTGTGATAACGGCTGTCAGTTAGTTGATTATGTAATAAGTAATACATTGGTAATTTTACAATTGATGTTATTTGATCGGACTGATGATAAAGGTATTGTAAAAATAACTAATTTTAAAATAAATGCAATACCATTAGCTGGAAGGTTGATATAAATAGTAAAAAGTATAAGGTGGTAAGTGGGATATTTCACCATGGTAATATTTCTCAGGGTCATTATACTAATATGTTACGACAAAATAATCAGTGGTTTCACATCAGTGATAATAATGTCACCAAAAAACAATGGCCAAAGGATGCTAAAAATATTTATATTCTATTTTTGGAACAAATTTAATTTACTTCAATAAGTATGCTAAAAAGACATGAGATCTTTAAAAAAAACTTTTAACCAAAGTAAAAAAGGCGAGTTTGATGTATTGCATAGTATTATGTATGCCAATAAAATAATCTAACATAATTAATGATATAATTTTTTGTTTACTATGAAATTACAGATTAAAAAACAACTGAGATCAATCAAAGGAGGCAATTTTGTTTAGAATGAAATTACAGATTAAAAAACAAGTGAGATTAATAAAAAAAGTCAAGTTTCTGATCATATTATTTTATTATTCATAATACAGCAAACAAAAAATCATTGTGTTAAATTGAGGGTTAAGTCGAATGATTGCTAATTTAAACTTAAGTAATATATTGATCAATTACAAACAACTCTCAAGATACTACGTAACTCTTTAAAAAAGCATCAAGTTTAAGCTACAGGTGCGGAAATTATTGTATCACCTTCCCCTAAACCCATGCGACCCCTAGAAGCCACCCCTACCAAACCACAAGCAGTCTAACCCATCTATCCCAGGGAACAGCGAGTTAAATCGCTTTATTTTTTCTCAAAATAATTAAGCCACACACCAGAAGGCAGCTAATCACCTAAATACCTACCCCTAACCTGCTTAATCCCTAGAAATCACCCCTACCAAACCACAAGCAATAAAACATGGTCGATTTTTCACATTGAAATCATTTAAGATTTATTAATGTTTAGAGCGAAGAAATCGTATCCTCAAGACTTAAACGTCAGTGTCACAGTTTAAATTTTGAAAAAAAGGTAAAAGCACATAAAATGGCGTCTAACACTGGAAAATCGTGAAAAATGTCCAGTTTTGAAGATTTCTCGAATTTATTATATTATAGTATAATTTAATATAATTAAATCTATTGATCATACGAGTGTTTAATGGTTAAATGTTCATTTTTGAATTTATTAGATTATAGTATAATATATACTGAACAAAAGCTAGTGAATTCAAATTATATATATATATATATATATATATATATATATATATATATATATATATATATATATATATATATATTTTAAATTAAAATGGTGGAATGAGTGAGGGAAGCTTGGGTGAATAAATCATCGCAAAACACAATGAATTTCGCGGGAGAAGAAAGACGTCTTGCCGCGGCGTAAAAACTCTCACGGAGTAGAGAGAAGAGCCGGGCTTATGGTGTGTGGCTTAATTATTTTAAGAAAAAATAAAGCGATTTAACTCGCTGTTCCCTGGGATAGATGAGTTAGACTGCTTGTGGTTTGGTGGGGGTGGCTTCTAGGGGTCGCATGGGTTTAGGGGAAGGTGATACAATTATTTCCGTACCTGTAGCTTAAACTTGATGCTTTTTTAAAGAGTTTAAAAAAATCATGGCTCACTTGGCGCACATTTGTATAGAAACAATATTGGCCGCACAATACATTATTTTGTTTTAATCGGGACTAGCTTCATTTTCCTGAGTTGTTCTATCCCGTTCCCTACGTCCTTACCGCGAATACCGCCGATTCCGCGGGCGTTGCAACAAGTGGTTGCAACGCAAATCTGAGAAGCTGGCTTCACACAGGAGAGTGCAGAGAGATAGCACACGTGCAAACACGACGTTCGCGAAGCAGCTTTTGCAGCAAGCTGCTTTGCAACGCTGGTAAATCAAAGGCCTTGAGAGAGTTCTCCGCCGCACCGAGGGATTGTGATCCGGTCGGATATTGCCGAGTTTCCCCCAGAAATCGAGCTCCGTTACTACATATATCTACTATTATATTAAAGTGTTTAATGTACCTGTGAGCCGTAAAGCCATTCACATCTTTTCTCAACAACTGACATATTTTATTTGTTTATTATTATTTATAATTTATAGCGCATTATTTACATGCTGCATATATATATATACATATATATATATATATATATATATATATATATATATATATATATATATATATATATAATAGAAGATATTTTATTTGTTTATTATTATTTATAACTCAAAGTGCACTATTTACATGTTGCGCAAAATAATTACAGCACCAACTGTTAAACGAAACTGATAAGGTAGTAGGACATTTTCCGTGAGTGAATTTAAACATTCTATTAGTAACATCTCCTTATTATCATCTTTGCGTAAATTCACACTTAGATACTCTCATACATCGCCTTGCGTCCTATTTAAAATGTTAATAATAACTTTTAGTACATCATTGTTTTTCGGCGCTAAAATTACTCTTCCGCAAAGTTTATTGGCATTATTATTATCAAAGCAATCTCCATAAATTTGCATAATTATATCATTGGTTAGTAATAATTCTGTTGAAATTAAAGTTACGTCATTGTCCATTTCAAATTGGTTGCAATATTTTCCATCTCCAATTTTTAATAGCCATTATTTAAACTCTTTGTCACAATTTCTAACTCTCATCTTACCTTTTAAAATCATTATTTGGAATTTACTCCATAAATAACTATTTTTTACACAATTTTCAATAATTTTTGTTGACAACAGGTAGTGTTTGTCGAAAGTCACCTGATAAAATCATTACTTTGCCACTAAATTCAATGTCATTATTACATAGGTCTTTAAATAATTCATCTACTGCCTGAAAGCATGTTTTGATGTCATTGTTATTTCATCCCAAATTATGACTTCTACATTTTTTAGAATTTGTTCAATATATTGAATTGAGAGTAATGTTGTTCGTTGAATCAAGTGGCGCGGTAGCGCCACGAAGGCGAGTTTGAGAAGCAGACGAAGTTTTGGCGCCCGCGAAACTATTTACTTCTATATTGGTATCCGAGATTTTACTTTTAAGAAAAACGATACTTTCAATAATTGTTTCTAAGTAATTTTTATATATTATTACATTCGTGTGCTAATCAGTGATTTTTAATAGAAGTTGTCAAAAAAAAAAACGCTGCATTTTTATAATATAAACAATCTTGTATATGATTTGCTCAAATCATTATCTTTTTCTCCAGTGTGAAAGGACGGTGAAGTTAGCCGCCTCTTCATCAAAAATGATAGGGAATTGCTTTTCCACCTTTTTTACATATCCTCACATTCCTCATATCATTGCAGGGTTACATACAAGAAAATATTACTGCGGCGTCCTATTAAATTAAGAGTTTATATTATAGGTATAAAAATCATTCAAGAGCGGTGTCTAGGTGTACAAGGTTGCCGGTGACGAGGTCTAGGTAGTTCGCCCCGTGGTTTTTGGTGTCTAGGTGTAAAAATCATTTGAATGCGGTGTCCATGTGTACATGGTAGCCGATGAAGAGGTCTAGGTGAAGCGCTCCGTGGTTTTTGGTGTCTAGGTGTAAAAATCATTCAAGAGCAGTGTCTAGGTGAACAGGGTGGCAGATGACGACGTCTAGGTAGTTTTCCCCGTGGTTTTTCGTGTCTAGGTGTAGAAATAATTCAAAAGGGATGTATATCAGAACAATTAGTGATTTTATGTTAGTGATAAAATTGTTACAAAAAAGCTGTGGTCGATGGATTAAAGATGCTTATATTTTATTTTTACGACGTCGAATATGAAAAACTCAAAAAAATTTACAAAAAAGGATTAAAATCTCTAAAAAAAATTAACTTTTGAAAAAGTAAAAGGTTAGGCTAGTTTAATATATTCCGCAACGAAATTACAGATAGAAAAGAACTGAGATCAATCAAACAATGTCAAGTTTATCATATTTAATCGTAATGAAGCGAGGAGCAACTCTCAAGATAATTACTATTTAACTTGCTATGCCCGTTTCACTTTGTTTATTGGTGGACAACGTGAAATTTTCTTTTTATGTATTAGAACGTCATACAAACACCATAAGTACAATGAAGCCTTTTTATCCCTGTTAACATTGGAAATAGAAAACTCTTTTTAGTTTTTGAATCGTTACTAAAAAACGAATTAATCATATCACTTGAAACTTTTGTGGTACATAGTTTGTGACATAACCTATCATCATATATTTTTGCGAGATTCTCATATTTTATTTAGGAGATATGGCTTGGTGAGAAAAAATGACCTACTTGGTTTTTATTCAATTTAGAATAAAAAAAAATCATATCGATACCAAATTTTAATGGTATTTATTGACTGAATTGAAAGATAACGTGGTATACACACATACACATGCTTGGCCCATTATTGTAGAACATCATGTACGATGGAGTACTTAGGTTAAAGCTACCCGAAGGAGCAATGGTTGTAGGATTTGCAGATGACATAACAGTAGTGGTAGTAGCAAAGCAAATTGAAGAGGTGACGTAAATTGCTTACGAGGCAGTAAGTATAATCCACGATTGGCTAAAGCAGACTGGACTTGAGCTTGCTAGCCATAAAATGAAGGCTACCCTTATATCTAGTAGGAAAAAAATTAAGAAAATAACTCTGACAGTAGACGGATACGAAATAGACTTCCAGACGACCATTAAGTACCTAAGATTCACCATGGACGCCAGACTAACATTTAAGCAGCATTTCGAGAAGGTGAGCAATACGGCACCCAAGGCAGTGCTGCACTATCGCGACTAATGCCAAATGTAGGTAGAACAACGCAGGGTCGAAGGTTACTCCTAGTCAGTGTAACTGGAATTTTCAACAGTTATGATGCAATCCCTCGCAGGGGCTTGGAAAATGACCCGGTGGCGCCAGGCGCTCCTCGCCAGAGTCTCGCGACTCTTTGTTCCCCGGTGCAAGGGTTTTTCGTACGTGGTTTGCTCGGCTAGCTGCAGCCTTGAAAACGGTAAGGAGAGAGGGCGGTTCGGGATAATAGAGACACATGGTTCATCAGATAGAACTGTATATTCTTAATAAATTCTTACAACTCACAATCGACTCGTACAAATTACTGAGATAATTCGAGAACAAAGGCAACTCCGACAAGCAAATACCCGTACACGAAAGATATCCCGCGTGACTCGCGCGCGTTTCAAGGCTCAAGAAGCAACCAGATCACACACGCTGCTTGCATTTTTTGTCTCTCACTCACTCACACAATTACGTCGCACGCGAGTTCCGCAAACGCCGAACGACTTGTCCTAGAATTGCCCGACCACCTTACGCCTCGTGCGTCCAGGTGTCGGCGTCAAGTATTAACCTTACTTACTGGATTAATACAAGGAGATAAAGAGATAAAGACAGCGATCCGGAGGTAATTAACGCGTACGCAAGATAACCTTTTCGTTCGCGAAACCGAACGCAGAACTGCCGTTCACCCGCGAGACGGATATGACCAGAGAAAGCGGAAAACGATTAACTGACTTTAAATCCTTTTAGCTGAAACACCTGGTGAGGTTGAAGTTGAGGCACGTCCGTTTGGGAGCAGTCGGGACAGGCGAGTGCCGGCTCGAGCGCTGGCGGCTCGCGGCCGCTACTCTACTCTCCCTAGTTGCCGTACCACGCGCGCGCTGATTGGTCAAGTCGGAGTCGCGCGGTCGCGCATGCGCGCAGATAGTCCCGCGGACACGATGTCGAAACAGATAGCCGCGAAATTCAAATTATGGTAGCACACAGACAGCCTTTCACCCGCAGACAACCAAGATTACTCTTGACTGCGGAACCCGTAGTGACTCCCAATGCCCCGTCGTCAGGGCCCTTGACTCGGGCGGTATCTGTCACTACGGATGCTAGACGCTGTAGTTTTTGTTCCTGGCGTTCGTGAGGGCAAGCTACCATCACGCTGGTCCTGCTGCATCAGACGCTCCCGTAGGTAATCCGCACGAAGGGCTCTGCCACCTGCATCGGCTGTCTTACGGTGCGCGGGGATAACTTGAATGCCCTGTCGAGGTGAAAGGTCGCTGCTGCTGCGCCAACTTTGCTCATCGTCTCCTCGCATCTCTTACTCACGAGTCGGCGACGTGCGTTGTCCTTTTCGTCCGTCGCATACTGCTCCTCTCTCGTCGTTCACTAAAAAAATAAACGACGCACTTAGATATGTTCACTCTCACATTCACACAGGTAGCCTTGAGACACTCTACCCCGACCGCGTCGAACGTCGTTGTTACACGGTGAAATTTTGCCGTGTTACAAACTATATCAATTAAGGGGTCAAGCCTGGGATAAATCCTGCAAAAAAACAAAAATATATTCTTATTACCAAAAAATTTTTTATTTAATGTAATATGAAAAAAAAATTCTATCGAAAATATATAAAATATACACCATTTTTATCGAAAAAAAAACATGTACATACCTTGTAAAATCATTGACTAAATTGACTAAAATTCATGATATTTCACTATATGAATAAGTGTTTTTAGTCACTTGCCACGGCTTTCTGAAAGATCCGGACCGTCTTCTTTACTCTATCCGGGCTTAAAATGTAACTTAAACATGCTCCCTCAGATTAAACGAGAGACATTTCTAAAAAATATGAATTAAATATTGCTAGCAACGAATTTTGTTATCCAAATATATTAATTAAACATTGCTAGCAACAAAATTTGTTAAAAAAAAAATATTAATTTTTTTATTATTTATTAAAAAAAATTAACTCTTAAAAAAGTAAAAGATTAGGCGAGTTTAATATATTCCGCAACAAAATTACAGAGAGAAGAACTGAGATCGATCAGACAAAGTCAAGTTTATTATATTTATTCGTAATGAAGCGAAGAACAACGCTCAAGATAATAACTACGAAAATTGCTATGCTCGTTTCATTGTACTTATGGTGTTTGTATGACGTTCTAATACACAAAAAAAAAAAATTTTAGTTGTTCATCAATAAACAAAATAAAACGGGCAAAGTTACGTCGTAATTATCTTGTTCCTCGCTTCATTACGATTAAATATAATAAACTTTACTTTGTTTGATTGATCTCAGTTTATTTCTATCTGTAATTTCGTTGCGGAATATATTAAACTCGCCTAACCGTTTACTTTTTTAAGTGTTAATTTTTTTTACAGATTTTAATCCTTTTCAGTAAATTTTTTAGAGTATTTCATATTCGACGTCGTAAAAATAAAATATAAGCATTTAAAAGTTGATTGCTTTTAGATACTAATTTACCTTAAACATTAAGATGAAAATAATCTTCTCGTCCTCTTGTACAGCAGAAGTTTGAAGGACACGACGCGCAAAAAAACTTTACAAATTGTTAATTTATTATGTGGACTCTCTCTCTCTCTCTCTCTCTTTCTCTCTCTCTCTCTCTCTCTCTCTCTTGCTCTCTCTCTCTCTCTCTCTCTCTCTCTCTCTCTCTCTCTCTCTCTCTCTCTCTAGATTCTAGGCGGATAGCTATTGGTGTTTCCCTTGCCGCTTTCTGGACTTTCCCTGAAGTTGGTAGCAGCTGGCTACTTCGGCGCTTATATTGGTTCTCTCGTTGGAGGTAAACTGGCCAGCGTTCTTCTTCGGCAAATCTGTTTGTCGGGATGATCGCTTGCTCATTCTAGGCATTTGCACTTCTTCGCACCTGGAGCATACCCGAAACACACGCGGACACTCAGGAGATTCATAATCTTCTCGTTTTGTCGACTTGACATCGGCGAACACAAAAAAACGCTCTTTATTTTTCTTGCACGTCGACAGCCGGGTGAGAATGCTTTCATCGAGTCTATTTAGCTTACGCCTGTTTTGCTCGTAGTCCGCGCGGATTTTAAGCCATGCATCGGCGCTTGCTGAATGGCTCGCGATATGCGGAGAGCCAATTAGCGCACATGGTGACGATGATCGTTTTCGTGCTAACGTTGACGGCTAGCTAGCTGCCAGGCCAGCGCTGTCAACAACGACCCTACTCACTTGCTGTTAGTGCTCACTCGGGGCTTTGCCACATCGATCGAGATTACTGTGACGTTTGCAGCGTCGCAATCATATTAATTCATTGAAATTCAAAATGTCATTTTTTTTATAGGTCGTATTTCATCCGGAATTTTTGTCATCTACTAATCCACTTTTTGGATTAGACTATGAAGAATTCGTTCGTGGATGCCATCTAGGAGTTTTCCCTTCCTATTATGAGCCATGGGGATATACTCCAGCTGAATGTACAGTCATGGGAATACCAAGTATAACTACAAATCTTTCAGGATTTGGATGTTTCATGCAAGATCATGTGGCGGATCCAATGAGTTACGGAATTTACATAGTCGATCGAAGATTTATCAGTTTAGAAGCAAGTGTTCAACAACTTGCTCAATATATGTTTGATTTTTGCCGTCTAAATAGACGCCAAAGAATCATACAGCGAAATCGGACTGAACGCTTAAGTGACTTACTAGATTGGCGGAATCTTGGAATTGTAAGTTTTTATATACATATTGATAATGATTTAAATTTTTCCTACTGATTTAGAAATCATGTGTTATGTACGTATTATATTAAATATTTGTGATATTCAATACTTGCTATAAATAATAATTTTGTGCTTATAGAATAATGCAAGATAATTGTTATTAGTTTAAATTAAATTCTTTGCTGCTCCTAGAAAAATGGGTGAAATTCTAAATATTCCATCAGGTGTCGTATGGGAAAGGGGCGGTTTGGGGATGCATTCTTTCTCCCTTTAAATTCAAATATATTTAACCAATTTATTAAACAACCATGTTAATGTATTAATCACCCCATGGTCATTGTACAAAATCAACATTAACAAAGCTGATAGATATTAAAATATCAAAACAATCGTAAGATAGCCAAATAATCTTACAAATATATTATAATGAGACAACCGTTAGACAACCAGACAGCCTTTAAGATATCTTATCTTATCTTATTTTATATCTTGCTAAGATCGAACATATTTTTGTCTTCATTTTTCTCCGGTCCTTATTTTATATGTTACTTATTTTTATGGGCTATAACTTTTTTATCGGCTATAACTTTAAATATTGGGCATTGTAAATGTTAGATATTGCAAATCTTGTGCTTTAAAAATTGTGGTTATTACTATTTTTGGGTGTTACAAATTTTTGCCTTTACACATTTTGGGCTTTAAAATTTGTAGTCTTTAATATTTTTGTGCCTTACTATTTTTGGGTGTTAAAAATTTTAACTGTTGCTATTTTTAAGCGTTACAAATTTTTGGCGCTAAAATTTGGGCCTTGCTGTTTTTGAGCTTTGAAAATTGTGGGCCTGAAAAATTTTGTGCCTGAATATATGTGGGTAATTGCAGCCAAGTTTTAAAAAACGCTGCACGGGGGGTCTGCGAATGTTAATTAAAGTCTTTTTACTCTCGTAATCGTACAATATAGAAAATCCATTTTGCTTCCCCCTAGAGGAAGCTTTGTAATAGTAAAATTTTGAGTTTCGTCAAAACTTCTAGAAAATACTTTTTGGTGTGTTAGATGTTCAAATCAAGTGTTTTTAGATAATGTCCGTATGGATGCGTGTGTGTATGTATACCATAATATTTCTGGAACTACTCCGTCAATATCAATAAAATTTGACATGCATATATATTTTTGGATTCTGAATTTGAGAAAAACAGTTATTTTTTATTTTCTGAACTATTTTTTTATGGCCATTTTTTGATTTTTGAAAAATACTTATTTGCGTTTTTTTCAATCATCCCATTGTTACCAACAATTTAGCTATAATGCATTTGCAAGAGAATAAAATCGCCTATTTTTCATCGTTTGGTCCTCGAGATCGACCGCTTTGTTCGGCAAATAAAATAAAAAAGGTGCTTTTTTTTACATGCGTACTAAAAAATAATGTTGTCTGTAATTCTTATCCATATTAAATAATAATGAAAAAATACTTTGTTTTAATAATTCTTATAAAATGCGAAATTGAAAGGTATTTATAAAATCATTATCAAATTTATTGCTGCCTCCTAGAGGAAGCTTTGTAATTGTAAAATTTTCAGTTTCGTTTAAACTTCGTAATAAAATCTAACATGCATATATTTTTTGATTATAAATTTGGGAAATTTTTTTTTATGATTCTGACAATTTTATGGCCATATTATAGCCATTTTTCGATTTTTGAAAAAATATTTTTGCTTTTTTTTTGATAAAATGATTTATACAATGTATCTAACAATAGTGTATCTAAAAGAGCATAAAATTGCCTACTTTTTTCCGCAAGATTTTTCAGATTGACTGTTCCCTTTAATTTTAATGATAAAAAAGGTGTTTTTATTTAAAAATTTATATCTTTAAAACTAAATGGTCAAACGTTTTGAAAAATATATGATGATAGAAAACGATAATATCTACTTTCTGTAAAAAATTTGAACTATTTTAACTTAATTAAATGGCTTTAATTAAGTTAAAATTCTGGGAAAATATCAATCTTTTGATGACCTCGGCTAGGTTCTTTTTGCAGCTTATGAAACCGTTTAGTTTAAAAGATATAAGGATTCAAATTTTTGTCTCTCTCCCTGTATACTCTGTATGACTGAACATAATTTTTTTTGTTAATTTTCATAACTCGTTATCTAAAGCTCAGAATGTTTTGAGAACATTTATGATTTTATGAGGTGTTATGTCCTAAACTATTGAAAGATGTCACCTGACAGTAACTATACGGGTTGGTTTGCTTTATGAACACGGAGGACGACAAAGCTTTGAACGCAGAGTCTTAGCGCCCTCGGTGCCTGACTACTTTCACGATCTAAGAAAGAACAGCCGCCAGTAGCCGCCAGAAAGTCTTTTGAAACTATTATCGCCATTGTATATTTTTAATTGGAATCCCACACTGAGGTGAATAATTTAAATTAATCCTCTCTTGACAGTTGGCTAAATAAGACGTCACTCCTATCGTTATGGTTGTATCGCGGACTAATAGTTTGCTACGCTTTTGAGTAGTACGATTAACTTCTTATGAAACGCAAAGAGAAAGAGAGAAAGAGAGAAGCGATGCGCAATAGAGGCGTGCAGCCTGTTTAATAATGTGTCACCTACCTTTCTTTATTTTCTGCTGCTGATCTGCTCTGCTCCGAGCACGTCCTCTCAGTGGCATCGATTCGGCTTCCAAAGCGGATGGGTTTCGATTTCGAATAGGTACGTCAAGGATCAGGAGCTTTAGGGTCAAATGTGCACTCGCGATTTAACTTTAATAAAATTTATTCAATTGCCACACGAATTGGAATTAACGCTCGCTCGTAACTATCTAACTTTTTGCGAATTATTTTAGATTTTCAAGAATGACGAACAACAACGTAAGTATGCTAGTTCGATAAAGTGGAAAATTTTATAAGTGTTGCACGACCGAAATTTTTCTAAGTTCCTGAACTGTCGAGTTCCAAGATGTTATATCGGACCGGGCTCGGGCAGAGCTTTTGCGTGGCGACGAATTTTGAAGCAGACTGAGGACGTGAGGACCTGTTGCTGGGCTCTTTTATGCTCTCGTAGCAGAGGCGATCTCCGATTTTCGTCTCCTTGGCGGGGTGGGTGTTTGGCCAATTAGGAGGCCTAGATGCAGCTTCTTGCCTTATTTAGAGAGTTTAATTTATGTGCAGGGAGGGCCAATCAAAAAACCAGAGTAAAAATCCTCTCCACTAGTACAACGTGTTTCCTTGTGCTCCTCTCCTGTCAAACTCGCCTCTGATTTCCTTTTTCTTATCTGCAGGCTTATAGAAGCTCTTCTATGAATTTTGAGCTGACTCGTACAGTGTCCTCTTCGGCGGCTCCTCAAGCTTCCAGAGCGCGTGAGTTATGTGTCACTTGCCGATAGCGCTGCGCGCTCTGTGGGTTTCCCCTTCATTGCACGTGCATCGCCTACTGGTATGCGCGGTCCATGATTTACAATAGGCTTCTTATTTTTTTCTCTACATGTGCTGTGCTGTATAAGTTATATTTTCTAGCGGCTCGGTTTTAGTATCGGTGTGTTCTGCTTAGTCTCCTGCTGTAGAGTCGTAATGTGTGCGTGCATATCGGTGTGTCTTTACATTATTATGTTTTTATTCTAATTTATCATTATTGTCTTACGTGAGTCTACCATTATTATTGATTTCTCAACTGATTTTACTTGTCAACATTCGAATTTAATTTTGTTTTTATTCTTACTTCGCCTTACGTTGTCGTTCCTTGTTTTTATCTATTTCATTAATTATTGTATGTGTCAATTACTATCGGTTTCGTATTTAGGGTCTGTTTAATGCCAATTTGATAGTATCCTGATGCCAAGTATAGTGTTATACCTTGTGGTATCGAGAGCATATTTTACTATACGCTGCATTCTAGTGGGAAGGGTATCGATTGATTTGCTTATAATAACTAACCATACTTGTTTTCAATATATTAAAATGCGAAAGAAAGTGAGCATTTCACAGAGGTAGAACATTTTTGTTTAATTTAATTCTGGAATCACGCGACCGATTCTAATAAAATTGGACATGCATATATGTTTACTGATTTTGAATTTGGGTACATTTTCTTTCAAGATTCTAACCATTGTATGACTATTTTATGGTTATTTGATGGTCATTTTATGTCCAGTTTTCGATTTTTGAATAACTATTTTTGCTTTTTTTTAAACTAAATAGTCAAGACTTTTGAAAAAATTATGATATTTGAAAAATAGATAATATCTACTTTCTCTAAAAATGTTAAGCCATTCTGATGAAAGCCGTTTGGTTTTAATTGACATTTACTTGTTACCTTTTAAAAATGCAAAAAATGCTTAGATCACCTACGACTTGACCCTCTGTAACTCGAAGAATATTTATAAAAAAATTCTGAAATAATTCATGAGATCCTTGGAATATATTGGGAACATATTCCCACAGTTTCAAGACAATGCAATACTGTATATTTGAACAACATTTTATGTATTGGAACTATAAATTCAGTTGGAGGAAGCTACTTGCCAAAGAATTAGAAGCGGTTTTATTGTATTATATTAGTAATGTCATTAACTATCATATGCTATTGTGACGTGGGTGTGATCTATCCCAGTAATATTCCCTCTAGCCCTGCCAAGCGTCGGGCTGACACGCAGATACTTCCCAGTCAACAAAATGTCGTTTCGATGACGACAAAGTCCTCGGCTGCTTAGCGACTGCGTCTTGATGGACCGCGGAGAGTGTCAAAGTCCTCTGCTTGGCTGTAATGCTTATGGGAATCGGGGCAAGCATGCACGGATAAACAACACGGGTTTATTATACCTTTAGTTGAAGCGAGCTGATTCTACCCTCTTAACGTTTATTTACTTAAAAATAACGACGTTTCTTTTAATCGCGTGTGGCGGGCCGCGTGTGTTATTCGTGTGTTTGGCGATGAAACGATCGTCAAGATCGGCCGTTCAAAGTTCGCGCCTCTTATAATAATTATTAAAATCCATTCAACTAATAAAAAACGAGTTCAAGCTAAATAGATTAAGACTAAAAAGACAAAGAAATAAAACTATTATAGGCGGAAGGAAAATACAAAATAAAATTCTAAGATTGAAACAAAATTGCAAAAGATGTATTGACATAAACTCTACAAGGCGAAGCTCTTAGCTCCTTGTCGCGATCTAGACTGACCCGCAGAGCACGCGAGGCGACGCTTGCCCCTGCAAAGTCCCCGAAACTCGGCTTCCCCTTACCGGGTCTCTGTTTTTCACGTTCGCTGGTTTGGATCGCCAGATGCCGATGCATCTGATATCTCGAAATTTTTCCCTCCGCGAAAAGCTATAAAAAAATCGGACCCGACTTCGCGCTCGGCGCTGTGTTAACATAGTGACGCGCGCGCTCTCGCTGCTTGGGACCTGAATTCGCACCATGCGCAGCGCTGGGTCTTAACGCCGCGACGCGAACAAAGGCCCTCTTTTTCCGAACACGCACGTAGCCGTCTTCACATCTTGTCCCTGCCCTGTTCCCGCTTCACTTAGGCTTTTGCCCGCGATGCGGGGAAAACCTCTTGAGAGGAAAACCTACGCCAGAAACAGAGCGCATATATAACAAATATCTTAGCCTAAACACACGCAAACTCATTGTCGACCATAAATCTAACAATAACTGATACTCCCATCCGCACACCCGCTCGACCGAAGCGTAGAACAACGACTCCATGCTTTCACTTCATCGATCCGGACAACATACTCCCAACAAGCTTCGCTTGTCTTAGCCAATTCGCGTTCGCGCAGGAAAATCTTGGCTTTTCCTCGCCCCGCGGTCTCTCCAATTACCGGGTGTATTCATCCGAGAGAGAGAACAGAAACACAAGTAGCCACCCATACTACGAGGCTTACACATCATTTTACATGACGCGCTGAAGCACTTGTCCGACGATCTTTGCTTTCACTTCGATCCGCGCCCGTACGTCAGGAACAACGCCGTTGAACAGCACGTGTCAGTCGGATTGTAGATAGCCGGTGGCTTTAGCCACTTGCGCCTGCTAGCGCAGCTAGAATCAGAGAGCACCTTTCTAATCTCTCCACTTCAAACTATCTTATCTGTTTCCCTTTCTTCCGGGCTCCTTCGTGTCGCCCGTCTCTCTCTTTCTTACAGCGTCTCTATAGGCGCTGCGATTGTCAACGCGCTCTCTGTTGATTCTCTCTCTCTCTCTCTCTCTCTCTCTCTCTCTCTCTCTCTCTCTCTCTCTCTTTCTGTGAGTATATCCTTACCTCTATGCTTTGCGTGTGGCTCCTACCGCATCGATCATCGTCTCGTCGCGCATCAGTGTGTGCGTTGTGTGTGTGTATGCGTGAGTGAGTGTGTTCTTACGCGCGTACTGTGCTGGGCACATGCTACATTTTTTGATGAACAAAAATAAAATGCAATGATCAAAGAAAATTACAAAATCAAAAGATTCTAATGGTTTTCCTTGACTGTGCGGTCTTGTCAAACCAATAGGAAACACTGCAGGGGAAAAAGATCCATAAATATGCTTAGAAACGAACATTTTCATCACGATAAAAGTTCTTTTGATCACAACTACGCTTGAAGCGCGTTTATGTTAATTTTTCTGAAAAATCAGTAAAATTGACAAAATTCTAAGGATTTTCAGCGTCCGTAAAACTTTTTCAAATCAATAGGAATCACTGCGGGGGAAAAAGATCCATAAAATATACTTGAAAACTAACATTTTCACGGCGGTAGAAAGTATTTTGGTCGCAACTACGATCGAAGTGCGATTTAGTTCATTTCTAAAAATGCAGTAAAATTGTTACAGTATAATGTTTTTAATGTATTATAAATTATAATAAACCTGGAATTATATATTTTAATCCTTCTAAAGAATTTCGAAGATTGAGTTAAACATTTTATTGATATTAGCACTATTATTTTATAAACAATATTCATTGTGTGTACTTTATTTTCATTTTGTATATTTGGTTCTTTTATTCTAGCATTGTTAAGTTATAATAATTATAAACTAATAACGGTCACATTGCTCACTGTCGCTCACTCGGTTGTATTTCGATGGAGACTTGGTTTAACATGTACATTGTAAATAAGTATGTTTAAAATACATTTTATAGCACAGTGTGGCTAAAATCCGCTGTTAAGTCACGCCTATCTGTGACTAAAGTAGTCCTTTTTTGCACCGTACTTATCACGGATCTAACCTCACGGTGCAAATAAGGACTACTTTAGTCACGAATAGGCGAGACTTGCGGATGTTAGCAGTCTGTGCTATAAGATTTTATACGATACGTGTGACTTAAATGGTTCAGTTTTACACGGTGCTTAGGGCCCTCGCTACGCTAAGGTACTAACTGCGTCGTGTAAAAATGAACCATTTAAGTCACACGTATCGTAATGTACTATTTCAGCATTGGAATTTTTAATTATGTACAAGTTGACATTTTCATAAATACTAGCAGGATACGTCCCTCTAGGTCCGCGACGGCACTTCCGTAGCAGGTCCCTAAATGGTCACAGGTCGGGTCAGTCCCAATAGCGGACTCTTCGCGGATTTGGAGACGACCTTCTCACTCGCGAGCTAGTAGCGAAAGTCTGATGATTCCCTCGGGCTTTGTCACCGGGTACCCTCTCGAACATCCTCTCTGCGGTCTGCTGTCGGTACAGCCGCACGACAGCGTCGTCTGCTGTCCTAATCTAACCTCTTTCGACAAACAAGCACAATTATTATTTTAATAATAATTTTTTATAAATACTTGTATTTTTTTTTAATAAATTCGATAAGAATATTTATTTATATGTAATTTGTAAATTTTAATTTTTTTGTATCAGAATTTAATTAAAAATATTCTAAGTTAATATAAATTGATATAATCTACAAATTATTTGAACTTTTTTATAAGAAATAATATACAGTAGCATGGGGTGTGTGGTTGCATGGGTTGCAGAATTATAACATTACATTCCAGTTATTATTAAGTTTTTCTGCTATTTTAAATAATTTAATAGAGATGAGACATAATTCTAAAAATTTTTTATATTACAATTGAATTCTAATGACATAGCATCGTTTTCAGGATAATCCACTGAATATTGATTAAATATAATCATTATATGTATATAATTATTATAGATTATATTGTTATAGTTATATGATATTATATGTATACATATATACATACTATAATATAACTATAGTGACGAGCGAACGCGAATTCGTATTTCGCGTGCTCGCCGCGTCGCGCGACCATTTCATGCGTAAGGGCGGCGTTGCTAGCTTGGCGGTACGGAAAGCGCGCGCGGTTACACACGCGTTCTACAGTTTAGATACCCGATATTTTACGGGTGCGACACCCGCGAACATCCGCATCAACGAGACGAGAGTGCTACCAACGACCAGAGACCACCTGCTGGAGGAGTCGCCCAGGCCAACAACATCTTGAGCACCCGAGAGCCAAAATCTGTATCGTGTAAGCGCGATCGCACAGGACTCGGAGAAGGGGCTTCTCTCGGTGTTTCGCAACAAGTTTAGGTGGGTCTAGTGGCAGGCCTACGCGACGAGACGTCGCAATTAATTCCTTTTTCACGAATTTTCCTAGTTGAATAACTGGACTGAAAACACCGAGGGGCTTGATACTCGAGTCTAGCTCGCCGCGCCGACATAAACAGGGCTTCAGAGCGGCGCGCAACGGTTCGAAGTTGCGCGGGCTAAAATAAATACGCCTGCCTAATAAACAGGCGACGGCTCGCTGTGCAGAACGGCGAGCAGGTTAGAAATTTAGATTTTGCCTGCTGAGCGCGAAGGGGCGATCGTACTTACACAAAATGCATGGAGTCGAAAGCGTGTGTTAGTTAGGCATTTTTGCGTTTACAGCATAGGAAACATTGTAAAATTTCTGCAAAATAGCAACAGAAGTGGCAGTGTCACCAGTCGGATTATCGGGTTGGCTCGACGCGGGGTCGACGACCACGACATCAATTTATTTTTTTTTTTTTTGTTATGAAATTAGCGAGCGACAAGATAAGCGGGATTTGTGTTATCTTTTTGTTTTCTTGACTGGGGACACAACAGCGTAAGCGAGCGTAACGCATAGCTAGGGATTGCGAGACAAATACACGCGCGCGCTCGACTCTAGCAAGCGATACTTGTTGCTAAAGCACGAGCATAGAAGAAAATCAAGCAACCCAGAAATGTTAAACGTCTACAAATGGCTAATGGGCGAATACGACCCGTCGGGCTTCGAGCCGACGGGCAGACTAGGAGCCGCAGCGGTGAAACAAGAGCGTGTAGAGAGCCGCAGATCATTTTTAGAGGCAACATGCATAGAGGAAAGAAGAAACGGCGTTAACCCGCACCCATTAGGAGAACTAATGTCGGACCCAAGAGCTTAAGAAAGACTGCAGAGGACGTTAGACAATGCCGTTAAAGAGATCGTCATCACGCCAGAAAATGTACACGAAGAAGCCGGAGCGGGCAACGACTACTACAAAAACTGCATCGCGGGGGTGGACAGACAAGAGTATCCGATGCCACCCGGCATGATAGATTACCTGGAAAAAATGCAGTAGACAGTTAAAAGCCTGCAAGAGCAGGTGAGCCAATTCAAGCAAGAGCGCACGGAAGCGCGTGCTTCCAGCACCAGGACGGACGGCGAGTCGAGACAACCGCCGCCAAGAGTCACGTTCGGCGACGCAACAAATTTTGAGACATCAACCACAGCAACAGGCGCGAAAGGCGCAACTCCCAGGAACAGGTGAAGAGAATGGTACGAGGCGGTAGAAAGACACTCGCCCGCACTAATCCGAGGCACGACGAGAACGTTCGTGAGAGATATCGTGACTATAGTTCGCAAGTGGGACTTGCGATTTTCTGGAAGCATGACGGATAGAATCGACAGGTTTTTAGAGCGCCTAGAGTCGAACATGAGGCTAGCACAGATGACAGAGGTCGAGAAAATGAAATCGCTGCCACACGTGTTCACGAGTGTTGCGGCAGAGTGGTATGAAAATAATAAGGATAACTGGAAGTACTGGAAAGAAGTTCGAACAGCAGCTACAAGGTGGTACGGGACGATACCAAGGGGCGTACGAGCCCGAGCACGACTATGTGACGTGCCTCGGAGAAATGATGAAAGAAATGAGGCCTCGTCCGAGCCTGGAGAAACAGTTAGACCTGCGACGTTAAATTGCTGCGACTGGGATAACTTCTGAGAGAAAGCAGAAGAAGCCGAAACTGTATTGGCGAGCAGTCAAGAGTACCGCGCGCCACCGCTACCCGAGCAGACTATGGTGGCATCGCTAGCGTACGTCTTACCGACGAAACGCAAACCAGCCACAGTACCACCAAAAGTTGCACAGTCAAGTGACGGAAATACACAATTGGCAGAAATGTTTAGCAGAATGTTAGATAGATTAGATAGATAGATAGATAGATTAGCATTTATTTTTGCACAAGTCAAAAAATACATATGTATCACATATTGTCACAGATTTATCACAGATTTGTTAAGTAATTATCACGCATTATGTAAATTTTTTTCTTATTTACTACTCACGTTACTTAAAATAAAACCTTTGGTCATAGACATTAAAATAAAATAATAATATAAATAAATAGTTGGACGGTACAATATTAAACGGATTCACGGAAATGTGGCAGAATCAGTGTTCTGATCGATAGTACATTCAATCTTGCGTACGTATATGCGCCTACGCATCACAGCCTTAAAAGATTTAAGCGACGGAAGATCTCTTGCGTCGCGCGGGAGAGAATTTCAGAGGCGCGCACCTTGGGCTTTAAAGGAATACAGTCTCGCGTCGGTACGCGCTCTAGGCACTACTAGTTCTTGCGGATCCCTAGCTTAGGTTCTAGACTGGTTCCTGTCTTCCTTCTATAGGGGGAGATGTGCTCGTCCCTACTAACACCACATATGTGCCTCACACATGAGTTCTGCAATCACTGAAGTCGTGTGCTTTGTTAACCTGATACGTCAAGGTAAACAAGGGAGCAGTAGTCCAGGTGCGGGGTGGCAAGAGCGCCCGCCAGTCGCCTACGCAGTTTCTCGGTGGTGCAGGATCTAAAGGATCAAAGGCCATAAAGGACTCTATTAACCTTTCGGCTAATCGCATCCACCTGCGGTTTCCATGTTATCTTCGAATCCATTACAACACCGAGGTTGGTTACAGTGTCCGCAAAGGGTATGAAGACTCCATCCTCAATCGCAATGCCAGGCAACTTTAGACTTTGCACCTTGTTAATATTACTATTAGCTCTCGAATATGTTTGGAGGGCGAAATCGTGTCGAACGCCTTACTGAAGTCAAACATCAGGAGGATAGTAAGCAGTTGCTTTTTGCTATTAATACCCGACCTAATGTCCTCTGACAGACTCAGTAGTGCTGTTTGCGTGCTGTGATAACGGCGAAAACCCGTCTGGCGTGTATCAAGAAGCCTCCTCAACTCTAAGTACTCGGATATCTGATCGTGAACAATCTTCTCTAGAACCTTGACAAGAAAACATAACAGAGCGATCAGACGAAAGTCTGAAGCGGCTGATGGAATAGCTGTCTTCTTGAGGGGCACTAGACAGGCCTTTTTCCATTCTCCAGGGAAGACGCCACTAGACAGAGAGAAGTTAAAAATAGATACAAGGTGTTGGCCCAGGACCGCAAGCGATTTAGCAATGACATCCTGAGGAATGATATCTTCCCCTTTTACCTGTGACGAGAATTGCGCAACGGCCAGGACCACGTCCGAAAAAGTGATTTCACGGAAAGTAAAACCAGCTTTACTGGCCGTCGCCACGATCTCATCGAAGTTCACCTTGCTCTCTGATTTTGATACGGAGACCCCAGCAAAGTGGGCATTCAGCTCGCCTGGGGAGAAACTGTGCAGTTCCTACTTAGTCGTGGACAAAAGTCCAAGATTGCGAAGCTCAATCTAGATGTTTGTGTTGTTCTTTAAGGCCTCCGAAATTCTAGCCTGAATTAAAGTCTCTCGCGCCTCGATTGTGCGCTGTTCTGCTTGAGCCGCAAGAGACTGGAATTCCGACGAGAACCTCGGGTCACGGGTTCTTTTGAATCTTTGCTGGACCGCATCACGTTTATCATAGAGATCCTGAAGCTCAGCGTTGACCCACGGTGAAACTTTTTTATTTTTGGGTTTAAATTTCTTTAAGGGGGCAAGTTTATCGATGACGGTCATGATGTTACCACTAAGTGCTTCTAATTGACTGTCTGTGGTCATGCCCGGGCAACTGATGGTTGACCAATCGCAGGCATTGAGAAGGGAAAGAAGCTCCTCGCATCTGGTGGATTTAAAATCTCTATAAAAGAATGAAGTGAGAGTAGGAGATTCCGACTCAGGAGTCCGAATCGTAAAATCAATGATGTTATCCCTACTCGGAAAGGTCGCCATCATGTTGTTCGCATTCAGCACTACTTCATTGTCGTCAGTATAGATTACGTTAATCCACGTATGAGACTCCCCGACGTGGTGCGTCGCGCCATGTTTAACTAATTTGAGATTCAACTCACAGGCCAAATCCTTGACAAAATTCGCATCATGAGACGTCGACAACATATTTGCGTTTAAATCCCCCATAATTATACGATGTTGAATTAGACGAAAGGCTAGCAAAATTCGAGAAGAAAATACGATCAGAGAGCGAGCGCAGCAATAAGAATGAGCAGAAAAGACACAGCACGCATCATAACAAACACCAAGGCAATAAGCCGAAGAGCGAGGCTCTGTGTTATAACTGCAACAAACCCAGACACTTTAAGCGAGATTGTCCGGAGGGAAAAGAGGAAGCGAGCGCATTAGTACGGTCGACACATGCTCGCGAAGCTCCAAGAAGACCGAAAAGGCGGTAAGTAGGAACGAGAGCCCTAGAGTTACCAGGGCAGAAAAGAGATCAGTCTCTGCAACACGAGCTTCAAGAGCAGAAAAGAGGAGTACACGACTCGGGAAAGCGTGCGCAGTTCCCCTGCGCACGGCGAGCGAAAGCTCGCCTGAGAAGCAGAAACGACACAGTGCGATAATGAAGCCGAGTCCGAAAAATAAGAATAAAGCTCGGAAGGCGGGCAAGAGCATGCAGAAGCCTGCCGCGCTCTCATCACTGTCAGCAGAAACAGCTGACAAGGGGGGTGAGGCAGGCCAGCGTGCGCAACAGCGCGGAGAGCCTGGCAGAGGTGAGCGGGATGCGGATGACGTAATCGACTCAATTCTGGAGAGTCGAGCGAGAGAGGAAGATAACCTCCCAGGCGACGAAGACAATCCCCAGGACAAACGCTGGTGGATGGAGGCAGGGGTCGGAAGTTTTCTATTCCGCGCCTTATACGACAAAGGCTCATCTCGTGTATGCATGGGTCCAATCGGATTGCAACTAGCGAGTGCGCTGGGACGGCCGCAGTGCCAAACTAGCAGACGGTAGCTACACGATGATCGTAGGCTATGTCTAGCTGCCCTTCAGAGTCGGCAATGTCGAGAAGGAAGTCCGTGTGGTAATAATACTGGACCTTCTGATGGACTGCATTGTCGACGTCAACTTTATGCTAACATTCAAGGCAGTGTTAGATCCTGCGACATCAAAGCTGCACTTCAAGGAGATTAAAGAATATGTCAGCGTCGAGTTGGCGGCGATGGAAGGAGACGCACTAACTCTAGTCTCCATTGGGCTAGCAAAAGTAGAAGAGCAGCAGAGAGAAGCGCTGCGAGGGCTCCTCGACAAAATTATTAGCCCAGAGACAGGAGAAATAGGGGGCACGACGTGGATAGAACACCACATAAAAGTGCAAACTACGAGGTCAATAAAGCAAAAATATTTTCTGGTCTCCAGGAAAATAGAAGAGGAAATGCACGAGCAGGTGAAAGCCATGCTCGCGGCAGGGATAATCGAACCATCTAACAGTGCTTTCGCGAGTCCGGTAGTGATGGTGAGAAAAGCGAATGGAAAATATCAGAAGCGGGAGCCACGTTTCAAGAGTTGATGGACAAAATAATTACACAAGAGCTGCAGTCACACGCCTTTTCTTATTTAGATGACGTAATCGTCGCAACAGAAACGTTCGAGGACCATGTTAAAGTCCTCGAGCGCGTGTTCAAAAGAATCAAGGAAGCAGGTTTGACTGTCAACAGAGAGAAGAGCATGTTCTGCAAAGAAGAGGTGAAATACCTCGACGTTCTTGTAAACAGAGACGGCTTCAGACCAGATCCGGAGAAGATCGCTCCGCTAGTGAATTTTCCACAGCCGAAGAATCTAAAACAACTAAGGCCACGGCATGGCATCGTGGTATAGGCAATTCTTAGAGGGCTACGCAGCGTTGGCCGAGCCATTGACTTCGCTAACAAGAAAAGATCAGCCGTTCGTATGCGAAGACCAGCAGTCAGCGTTCGAGGCGATAAAAGCTCTCGTCGCCTCGACACCAGTGCTGCACTGTCCAGATTTTGACCAGAAATATATATATAACCGATGCGAGTGATACGGGGCTCGGTGTTGTATTGACGCAATGTATTAACGGACAAGATCGAGTACTTGAATTCGGCAGTCGAGTGCTCACGCCCGCTGAAAGGAACTATACAGTCAGCGAGCGGGAGTGCCTAGCCGTGCTGTTTGCGGTGCGCAAGTTTCGCCAGTAGAAGGAGACGAATTTAAAGTAATAACCGACCACAGTAGTTTGAGATGGTTATGCAACTTGCGTAATCCAACAGGCAGATTGGCTTGCTGGGCGCTCGAGCTACAAGGGCATAAGTATACCATCGAGATTTCAAAAGGTGCAGACCATCATATGCCAGATGCTCTATCTCGGATGTATGAGGAGACAGAGCCAGAAATAGCAACAATGAGTCAGGATTCGCAACCCCAAGACTACTGGTATGATGGCCGGTTTGAAGCAGTCAAGAGAAATCCAGAAAATTTTCCGAAATGGAAAATTGTGGGAGGGGGGGGGGCGGATGTATAAGTACAGACCGGATCCTGACATCACGGGCGCCATGGGAGACGACGACGATGCCTGGGAGCTCGTCGTCCCGGCAGAAAAACGACTGCGAGTGCTGCAAGAATGCCACGATCGACCGACGGCCGGACACTTCGGCCGCGAGAAAATATATAAGAGAGTGACGTAGAAGTATTTTTGGCCGAGAGTATATCGAGACGTAGCATAGTACGTACAGCGCTGTCGACTCTGCCAGCTGAGGAAGGTAGAACAGCGCGCACCGCAGTAGGCAAACACGTGGTGCAAAAACCCTGGCAGTGGGTGGCAGGGGATATCATGGGCCTCTTGCCAAAATCAGCCAAAGATCATGAGTATGCTCTGGTCTTTTAGGATCAATTTACTTAGTAGATACTCTATTGCATCAGTAGATAGAGGTTTGGAGCGCCCGAGATCTTTCACTCCGATAACGGTACTGAATTCAGAAATAAAACGATAAATGAGTACCTGGCGGCTCAAGGCATCTACCATTCGTACTCGCCGCCGTACTACCCGCAAGCTAACCCGGTGGAACATGTAAACTGAACGATCAAAAGAGAAATTGCCGCATTCGCGGAAGAAAATCATAGAGCGTGGGACGAGCATCTCAGCGAGATTGAATTCTCATTTAATACCGCGGTACACGAGGCTACAGGTGCCTCACCTGCATTGCTGAAATTAGGCAGGCAACTAGCGATGCCAGCGTCACTTAGGGCGAAAGAAGACCAAGAAGCAGCGCGGCAAGGAGCCGTAGGTGATTAGCAAGCCCGCCTCGCCAATCTACCAGTTTTACAGGAGCGAGCAAAAGCCCTGTCTGGCGAGGCACAAGATCGAAACGCGTCATATTTCAATACTCGCCGCCGAGCGGCAACCTTCAAGGTCGGCGATATTGTCACCAAGAGAAGGCACGTACTGTCGTCGGCTGCCGGTGAAATAGCGCCGAAGCTAGCCTTGCCTATGCAGACCCGTACACCATCACCGTACAGGTCGGCTCGAATACATTCAAGCTAACCGGCAAGGGCGGGAAAATAGAGAAGCTAGTGCCGGCTGAGGAGATGAAAATCTTCTACGATACGGCAGGAGACGAGACAGGCGAGGAAGTAGTCGACGAGAAAATCTTGCCTAGGGTGTCCAGCATGCAGAGTGGTCTGTATGAGGCAGCTTCTTCAGGTGGCTTTCTCCTTTTGGTAGTAGCACCAGGCGTTGGTTCTTTCAGTTCTTAGGAAACGTCTCTTCTTTGAGACATGAATTGTACAGGTCCTCAAAGACATTGGGGCGTGCCTTAATAGCTTGTTTTAATGCAATATTGGGTATGCTATCCAGGTCTGGAGCCTTGTTGTTTCTAATTCTTTTGCATGCAGCCAGTAATTCTTCTGAAGTGATTGTTGGAATGATTCCTTCATTTGCCTCTGCTTCAGGGATAGCTGTTTCTTCCAGTTGAAGGGGAAACAGTGTGGTCACAATATGGTTCAGCAATTTCGGGCTCTTAGGAGGGGGAATATAATCTCTCATTATCTTCTTCATTACTACTTGGTACGGTCGCCCCCAGGGATCCAGCTCAACCTCGTCCTGTAACTCTTTAAGGCACCTTCGTTTATTTTTTCTGATTTTTTTCTTGAGTATCCATTTAGCATTCTTCATTTCTTTGCTCAGGGCGTCTACTATTTCTCTACCTCGACTAGTCTTGTAGTATTTTTTCCGAGCCCGCTGTTCCCGACTTTTGGTTTGATGGTACTCGCTGCGGGCATTTCTTTATCCCACCAGTATACTGGCGGTCGTTTATTATTGGGAGCCCTCTTAGGCATCGTTGCATCGCAGGCTCGGGTAATATTTCTTATTACCTGGCCCTGCTCGACCTTATCATTTGCAGATTTAAACAGCTGTATTTCTTCTAAAGCTAGCAGATATGTCTTCTCATCATAATCCTTCGTTTTTCAACCGACTCTTTTTGTGGATGCCTTCCCGTTGGATTTCTGTTTTGATTTTTTTATCTCCAGTATGGCTTGGTGGTCACTATTTGTGTAATGATCGCTTACTGTCCACGTTCTAACTAAGCTAATCAGGCAGTTGCTGACAAACGTGAGATCTATGATGGACCCTGCGTCTCTTCTTGGAAATGTGTAAGAACATCCCTAGTTAACTAAAACCAAGTCAAGGAGGGCGAATGCTTCTAATAGCGCTTGTCCTCTTTCGTTCGTCTTTTAGCTGTCCCACTCTTCTGCCCAGGCGTTGAAATCGCCTGCTATCAGTACCGGTTTTCTTTCTACAGCATCTTGTACTAGCCAGTCAAACAGTAGTCTGAATTATTTTATCGACGTGTTAGGAGAAGCATAGCAGCTGTAAATGCGTACGCCTGCGACCTTAGCGCGTACGAATCCTCCATTACGTCTTGTCATTTATTCCTGGAAAGCGGCGTCTCCGCATGCCCATATCGCCGCTTTACCAGTACTGTCTATATCTCACGACGGTTTGTCCAGGTCACTGTATTGTTCACAGACTATGACTATGTCGATTTCTGTCTCACGGACATACTGGCTCAGTAGATCCTGTGCAATCACGCAGTGATTCATATTCAACTGCACTTTTTTTATTTTCTTCTTCTGTCAGTGGCTTCTACTGCAGCTCGGTAAACTGGGCATGCATAGCTAGTAGCTGCGTGGTCACTCTTTCCCCCTGTGCCTTCTTTGCAGAGTACACAGTTGGGTTGGTTTTTACACTTTTTTGCTTTGTGCCCATCTTTTCGACATTTGAAGCAAAGCTTACTTCTATCTTCAGTTACTGTGCAGTTTCTGTCGATATGGCTAAAACCTAGACATTTATAATACCTAAGCGGCTCATTTTTGCGGATAGTCACCCGGATCCTACAGATCTGTAGCTTAGTGATCTTAGTCGTACCTAAGCTGGTACCCGTATCACTGCAATCTGCGTGTCACCGTACGTCTTTCGCAGATATCTTATCGTAGAGTCTTCTATGATGTTCTCTTCATCAATTTCTTTCTGTAGTGCTTCTAGTACCTCCTCTTTTAAAGTAAGCATGTCCAGATCTCTTACTTCAATGGTTTCTTTTTGCTGGATTGCTTTTATTGTGGCGCCTTCCATTAGTACCGCTTGAACTCCTTCTTGGAAGTCCGAGATTTTGACTTTTTTGTGTGTTCAAGCTCTATCAGAAGATCTCCTGCAACTGTTCTGCGTATTTTATTTGCGCTATTAACCAGCGTGTTAAGTGACGGAGCGCTTTCCAGCCACGCTGCTTTTTTTTGGGTGATTATCCTCTCCTTTATTTTCTCCGTTCCTATCCTGCGGAGTAGTTGGGGCTTCCTTTGTTGTACATACCTTCCGATATCTAAGGCCTAGGGTTGTCTAAGTTTCCCTCCCCTGAGTTCCCGAGCGTTAGCATTGCTGTAAGTTATTATCTACTATGCAGAGATTTTAATAGCTCTTATCCATGTCACCTTCGTCTCTGCATGCAGCAGGGGTCAGGTGACAAACCTTTGCGGCTCCTAAGTAAGGTTGGCCCCCGCAAACTCCATAGGGACAGCACCGACCACCAGGGCTTTCACCCGATCGGAATCGACGGCAAGACTGGGCTCTGTGGCTTGACTCGCTTAGAGTAGTTATGTTATCAACTCACTATCTATGTTTGATTTATCTTCGTGGCTTTTCCCTCTAGTCTGTTTAGTCTGCGGAGCATATTTTATTTCTGCTCTACCCTTCGGCCGGTTGAGGAGACCTCTACACGCCGATGAGCATTCTCCGCCACCCAGGGGACGCGCCACCTACTGGGTATCAGCATTCCCGCGCAGGTATGCGTGTGTGTGTGTGTGTCATAATATACCTTAAAAATATAAAAACCAATAAATTAATTTCTTCCGTTTTATTTTTGAACTAGCAAGGTCACCTCACTCCTAACGTCGCTCGGTTGATTAGGTATATATATTTATAGCTATGAAGAAATTTAAAAAAGTAATAAAAGTCAATAGATTATAATAATAACTACAAAAAATTGAAAAGTTACGCTATTAAAAATTTCAGTGAATTTTCAATAACAAAATTAGATGCCACGTTTGATTTTTATTTCGATGAATCAACAATTATAGAGAATGATTTAGGTAGCATAAGTGAAATATGTGAATTCCATAATGCAAAACATTTCAAATTTGAAATATTTTGTCATAAAAAGTTTTCCAATGGTTACAATAGAGGAAACGTTGTATTATCTGACAATATTACTTAACCTTAACGTTTAACAGAATTAGTTTCTGGAAAAACTGACAAAAGTAAACACTTTTTAAATATTGTTAGACAATATAATAATACACTTGCCTTCGCAAGTTTTGGAGCTAGATTTGACGCTCTTTTCGGAAAAGGCCCTCGTCTTATTCGAATAAGTGGTCAAATTTTTCACAATATTTATACCTTACATCTAGACGAAAACAAAGCCAGAATATATGGGCAACTATACATCATTGATAATGAAATCACGTCGCAATCACGATTACAAACGAATGTGTCATGTTCTTTAATGCTATTTAAGGAATTAGATTTTTTTGACAAGTAAAGATGTACGCTAAATCATACCAAATGATGCACGAAGTCAAAATGAAAAAACAAAATCGTTTAAAAAACAAGAAAGATGGGTTTAATAGTAAAGAAATTATAATGTATTTAATACGCAATTCTAATCATGATAAACGTAGATATAACGCAACTAAATGTGATGAAGTAATTGTGGTATTTGTAGGTGCAAATGGTTAACCACCAGAAGATCGAGATGTATGTATATATTCAAAACATAGAGCACCTAATAATATACCGTACATTAGTAAACATGTAGATCTTATGTCATATCTACTTATGTATCCTAATGGAGGTTTTGGATGGATGGCCGATATAAAAAATAAGAACAAAAGCAATATATTAATGCTACAATTTAATTGTCATAAATTTAGCATTAGAAACGATTTTAATCCTTACTTAAATTTAGGAAAATTAACTTAACAATACATTGTTCATGCTTGGGTAAAAGTTAAAGGTTCACGATTATTTTTTTTTTTAATGAAAATCAACACCAATTAAGGGCAGATTTATACAAAGGTGTCATGGATAACTTGGAAAATAAAAGTAACGATGACAACGTAGAAATTAGAAAAATGGTGCTCAATCTTATGAAGAATTAAAAACATTTGAATATGTTACATACACGCAACATTTCATGAAGTAGTTGTAGCTAGAAAATTAATAACCACCGAAAAAGAATGGGATAAATGCTTGAAAGAAGAAATCTAGGTTAAATTTCCTAAAGCTCTGTGCTACCTGTTTAGTTATATATAATGCATATTTCATAACTCAGCAAATGTTAAAGAATTATTTAAAAAATATGAAGCATATTTTTACAGTCCATTGTTAACTAAAGAAATACGTGAAAATATCTCACTGAAACATATCAATTCTATTTTAACAAGTCACGGGTACACACTGACTGACTTCAATTTACCTAAATTTAGTGAGGATATTAAGGAATACCAATTATGAAGAATTTTATGCAACAAATAAAATTGAAAATGATTAATTATAGAATATAGGCTCTTTAACGAATAAACAACGTGAAATTTTCGATGAAATAATAAATATTGTCATTAATAAAGCTAATCAAGTGAAGTGTTTCTTTATTGATGGACCTGGAGTTAGTGGAAAAAACTACTTACTAAGGACAATTATCACTCATTTAAATAAAGAAAAAATAAGTGTTTTACCTGTAGCACGGACTGGTATAGCAGAACATTTATTAATAAATGAAAGAATTTCACTTGTAATTTTTAGAAAAAATCTGGGAAATGTAGAAGTCATAATTTGGGATGAAATAACAATGACATCAAAACATGCTTTACAGGCAGTGGATAAATTATTTAAAGACTTATGAAATAATGACATTGAATTTGGTGGCAAAGTAATGATTATATCAGGTGACTTCTAACAAACACTACCTGTTGTCAAACATGAAAAGTGTGGAAAATTGTGTGAAAAATAGTAATTTATGGAGTAACTCCCAAATAATGACTTTAAAAAATAAAAAAAGAGTTAGTTATTGTAACAAAAAGTTTAAACACCTAGACACCAAAAACTACATGTAGATGTGAGTGAGCATGCAGAAAACCGATAAGAAAGCAATATCTATATAGCTGTGCGGCAAACTTTACCGTCCTAACATTTGTTGCGGCTAACTCAACGGTCCTAATATTTTTTGATTTGATTTGAGCATTTGGTGAATGACACACTTGTGTATTATATCAAAGTTAGCTGTTTTTATCAATATTTTTGTTAAAAATCATAATTAGGCATAATAAAACATGATATAAGTCAAACTATATTAGAGATAACAAAGAAATGCATCTATTTTTTGTATTTAAAAATGCGAACCTCAACATAAAAATAAATAGTAGCACGGGCGCCGCAGCTTCGTCTGCTTCTTAAGCTCGCCTTCATGGCGCTACCGCGCCACTTGATTCAATTTTCTTATTTTTATTGACCAAACATAAAATTTTAATATAGTGTAGATGTCCTATCATATCTATAGTGTAGATTCCTCTCTTTGTCCCTGTCTCTGCGTATTCGAGGGGGAGAGAGAGAGAGAGAGAGAGAGAGAGAGAGAGAGAGAGAGAGAGAGAGAAGTTAAGTAAAATTCTTGATCATACAGGCGAACTCATCACGAAAATTTATTAATGTAATAATCGAATATTGAGTTTAATCGAGCAAAAAAAAATACACTAAGATTTGGAATTGATATTGAATAGTAAATTATAATAAATTATTGGCGTAGACGAGTGCTGAAAACACCTTACCCGAGTCTGACATATATTCCCGTGTTGCACGCAGTTTTTTTCAACAAGGGCATAAAAGGGAGTTTATTATGCGTGAAAGTTAGGTAGGAGATCGTGCATTTCAAGTTGTGTATAAAAAATTTGAGAAATTTGAAAAAATTAAAAAATTTGAGAAAATTTGAGAGATTTGAAAAACGGGTATTAACAGAGGGAAGACAAAAATTTTCTCCCCACTTTAGCTCAAACTTTTTCTAACACGCTTGGAATAGACGATTTTCTACGCTACTTTTAGAAATGAAAAAAGGGCCATTTCATGTGCGTGTTGGGAAAAAATATTTACAATGGAAAGAAAAAAATTATTCAGATTGCAATGTCGGCGAAATTATTTGATTAATCGATGCCTGTCTCGAAGAACATTACTGTGTCATAACGTATAAATCACAGTCCGAGAATAACATTTGTTGGATAGTAAGTAGTATCATGAAATGATTATTAGTTCGCGATTATTGAAAATATATTGATAGAAAAAAAGACTATTTGCTTTCTAGACATGAATTAAAGAAAATAACTAATTTTGATAGTTAAAACGGATGTTAGAAATTTAATAAACTTGTTCACGATATACGTAAAGATTAGTGTAAGTTTGTGTTATATTTTTTCCCCGCGATACGGATGAAATCCGGTATTCAGCAGGACTAATAAACACTAGACAAATTACCTGGAATGTTTACGAATGAATCACCGTAGTTCGTCAAATATTAATGCGGACAGAGATGTTATGTTTCACGCGTCAACGCGTAAATATTACGACGCAATATGCCCGCTATTGCGGAAAAATCGATATAAATGATTGCGTTGTGCGCGTCAAAAGTTATACGTAAAATGAGGTTACGAATGAATCTGTTAGTTAAAGAAAACACTTAACGAAGTGAGTCCTAGGACAACCGACTGTGGATTACGTAGCCATCCCAGCCAGATGGCACACAGCAGTCTTTTTATGTCCTTTCGGAGGCAGGTAAGATATTAGTATGTGTGTTGAGTTTTCACTAAAACGAAAACTCACCGGATCATTTCAGCAAGGAAGATCTCCGGTTGCACTTTATTAGTGATAAAAGAATAAATGTTAATATGTTTAATACTTATTTCTTGTTGTGGGACCGTATCCGCTCGGTTTGAGCTATCTACATACTTCTCCTCGGAATCTCGTAAGAGACACGTGGCGTAGCGGTTTTTTTGGCTCTCGAGATTGATGCTTCTGTTATTGAGTATGAAATGTAACTAACTGCAGCGGCGCAAGGCGCGAGCATGCTGAGAGAGACGCGCTCGACAAGTTAAACTTAGTAACTCGTTTGCGAATACGCGTTACTAAGTTTAATTGCGCGCAGACGCGCCCGAAGAAACCCGAGTGGCACGAGTCTGTATCAGCCAGAGAGAGAGAGAGAGAGAGAGAGAGAGAGAGAGAGAGAGAGAGAGAGAGAGAGAGAGAGAGAGAGAGAGAGAGAGAGAGAGAGAGAGAGAGAGAGAGAGAGAGAGAGAGAGAGAGAGAGAGAGAGTGAGAGAGAGAGAGAGAGGGAGAGAGAGAGAGAGAGCGCCCAAAGCGAAGAAGTAGGCGTGGCTTTACTGCCTAACGCTCGCTGCTCACACTCGTACCTACAAAAATTAAAATTTGAGGTGCTGGGCCCTGAATTATAGAGCAGACACTTACGACGCTGTCTTGGCTCCCCTCTCCAACTCAGTGCTCTGGTATATACATTCCAAGATAGAAGATAGCAGATACAAGCAGTGGAGATCAGGGACATCGGGAGACTTGAAAGATGTAGAAGATTGAAAAGGAGAGGGAGTAGCAGCAGGCAGCAGAAACACAACCATAAACACGAGCACAAGCACACGAGGTGCCCAGATACATACACATATATAAACACACATACACGCAAACTCACAAAAGAATGCATAAACAGATGTACAACACAAGCAGACACACGCTTTTTTCGCTTTCTGTCTTACAATTTATCCACCCATCCATCTATCCATCTATTTATCCATCCATTTATCCTTTCGTCTATCTATTTATCTATCAATCAATCTATCTATCTATCTATCCGTCTATCTATCAATCTATGTATCTCTTTATCTATCTATCAATCTATGTATCTCTTTATCTATCTATTTATCTATCTACAAATTCGTAACTATTTTTTGTTGTTGATGTGATGCCAATTTCCAAATCTCTCAATATTATAAAAAAAGTTTCGCTGCCGCCGCCGCCGGTTCAAGAATTCTCCCCCTCAATTTTTCCTTCAATTTCCCCCCTAAATTTTCACCCTCAATTTCCCCCCTCAATTTTCCCCCTCATTTACTCCATCTTACCTACTCTCCCGTATTTACTATACACTGAAAAAAGATACGCTCACCAGGATGGTCTGCTTATGGACCTGTGCGATGCGACAGGTTTCGGGCTCAGAGGTCCGATTGAACCTACCGATATCTCGCGAAACAAAAGAATACTCGCAGAAAATAGGCTTGTGCAACGCAAAAGCAGACAATCGTTGTCGTTGCGGTGGGCCAGCAGTGGTCGCCCTACTGCCACCTAGGAGCTGAACATGGCTGCCATAGTGGCACCACTGTGGCATGTAATGGGACGCTGACACGTTAGCCGAAAATTAACTTGGCTATCCGGTAGTTATTGATATTTTGAAATTGCAAATAACTTCAGTTGAATTCTACTTACGCAACAAATAACGCATTTACTACCTTATATTATCCATAAATAAACGGTACATCGATAAATTATACACTTTACACAGCAAAATTAGTTAATTGAACATGCGTATGTCAGATTAGATTTCGGGGTTATGGAAACACATAACAGCCGTGGCTCAAGCGCGCAGTACGCATGTGCCACATCAGCGAACAGACCGACGCACTCTTACACAAAGCGATTGACAGAATGCACCTGCGTTTAATATTGTACGCACATGCTCAAACAGCAGCATCATTACCCGAGTGAGGTAAATCGTGCGCGCCCGCGGTGGCCTAGAGCCGAGCCAGGTGGGGGCACAATTACATTTTCAATGTGGGTCAACCGTGGCAACCACAGAGGAGCCATCTCTTTTAGCATGGCAGCAACGCTAACATTTTCAGGTGGGTTGCGAGCTGCAGGATAGCGGCGGGAGCGCTATTATGCACAAGGGGGCACTATACGTCCCAACACGAAAGGACATCAGTCCCCCTGCGAAAAAAGCCTACGGTGACCAGCAGAGGATAGCAGACGCGCCTATATTTTTCAGTGTAGCTCGAATCGACATCTTGTAGAATATTTTCGTGAAACATGTATGCAATTTGCAGATAGAATAGGGTTGGACGAGTAAATGAAAATAGAATTCAAAATATAGACAAAGGTTGAACAAAAGGAAAAATAGAAAGCTATCAAAGTATTCCGGGCGTAACCGAGGGCTACTATGATTAACATTGATTTCACAGTTTATTTTTGAACCTCAATGTATTCTTGTCCCATACAATTTTTGGTGCCAAAACCCGGGAACTATTTTATAAAAGTATACGACGTGAGTGACGACAAAATAGCAAGAGAATTAAGAAGATCATCAAGCGATGGATGCAGCCCGTTGAGAGGAACAAGAAATGTTTTAATTGGGAGGAAAATTCAACAACGCGTAGACATAAAGAAAAGATGCAGAGGACAAAGGCAAGACCAAGGCGTATTGAAAAATTGATTCTATGGGACTATTTTTAATGGACGATCAAATGGATACCTCACAGCGGATTCCAGATAATGCCAGCAGTTTTGGAAATTAAACGCTGGATGTAAAGATAAGTACTTGTGCATTTATCGGACATAGAAAATACGAAGTTTTTTCGTATGAAATATTTTGTCTTAGGCAGTAAGTGTTGATAATGTAGTTACGTGAGAGTAGAATTTGCTCGCGATTTGTTATGATTCAATCTAATGTATAAATTGTTCTTTTTGAGATATTCGGCAGAAATATATTGAGATTTTGCGATTTATTTTCACGTAGAGATTTTTATTAAGCATGCTTTGTGCATTTGAAGTATAGCCATTTTCGAAATTAAATTTATTTGATTAGTTTTTGATATTTAGACATTAATATAATGTGCCTAAGAGATTATTGTGTTTATATTGATAAATTTATTGTCTAGTTAGAGAAAGAAGTTAACTAAATTGATGTACAGTTTCATTTGTAATTTAATCGTTCGCAGTTTATAAAGATTCTAGTAAAACTTGACAAAGAAATGTTCGTTTTAAAATGCATTCGTTTTAAGTGTGCGTGACGTCACAATAGTGCAGTGTTGTTGCGAGAGTCGCGTCGTAGAACAAAGCGAGCACATGTTCGAACGTGCGTGGAAACGTTGGTGGGGACAGATTTCGGGTGTCAACTAGCCGAGTCAAGAGCCCACGTGCGCATCAGGCTCGAAGTTTTTATGAGTTGGACTATTTGTATTTTAGAAAAGAAACTCGAATCCTTCGATTTTTTCTGAGGTTAAAATATTTTTCTACTAGAGGGGACGCGTAATAAAATCGAGAGTAAAATCTTGTAAATGTATTTTAAATGTAAAGTTAAAAGAAAGATAGCAATTACTAAACTCATATTATGAAATTTGTTAATGCAATTAAACTGCAGAAGTATATGAAGAATTAGTTTGCGACAGAAGTATATGAAGAATTAGTTTGCGACAGAATATCTTATGTAAATATGAACTAATTAGTTTGAATGTTATTAAGAGATAAAGGTAACTTTGTATATTTTATTTGCTTAGAGTTATAAATATAAACATAATTTTTGCGTGACAGTTATTCGAGTTATAAGCGAAATTCAATGCGTTGTTCTTATTTCATATCTATTGAGAGTTGAAATTGCAAATATATTACCTGTTGAATTTTTCTAGGACGAATTTTGTTGCGGTTATTTTCCACGGAGTCACTAATATTCGAACTTGATGTCTGCGAGAACGACGAGGCTACTGGGTACAGCAGTTACGGCATCGCTGTTTAAAGAAAAGTGCATTACTTAGCACGGCTAGGAACGATCATCATCACGACCCGGAGCGGAAAGCAAGCAGCAGAGAAGCATCATCCGGAGCGGCGATTTAAAATGATAAGAATGTATATGCGAAGATTTCTATTTTACGCAGTTATGCTTTCGTATTCGCATTTGAATCGGTTTTGTTAAGAATTGTTGGATAATAATTTGACATCGATATGAAGAGTTTATTGTGCGAAGTAGGATTTCATGACAGAAAACGAATTATTTGTTGATTGATAATTAGTCGCAGTGGGCTTTTGAGGCGCTGCGACGAAAATAATAGAAATTTAAATGCGCAAACATTTCACGCAGTAGATTTTCGAGGCGCTGCGATATAGTTGAACTGAATATAATTTGATTTCTTTAGAAGTTTAAAATTGATTTTGTATAATTTAATAAGATA
Source organism: Nasonia vitripennis (assembly GCF_009193385.2). NCBI lineage: Eukaryota > Metazoa > Arthropoda > Insecta > Hymenoptera > Pteromalidae > Nasonia > Nasonia vitripennis. Next base: position 2,207,997 of record NW_022279589.1, read on the forward strand.
AAAGAAAATGATGTGGTTTTAGGGAAATAAATGTTTATGATTTCACACGACTCTAAATTGCTTTAATTCTGACAGTTGCTTCGCTGATTGCCTAGGGCGAAGGCGAATTGGCGTGGCTCTTGTGCTGAGTTGGGTAATTTCTTGTTTTGTAAATTGTGGACAGTAAGAAATTTCTGTGATAGTCATCGTGAATTCTGTGAACATTAGGCCAGCCGCACAGTGGGAGAAAATGGACAAAATTCGAGCCACGCGTCATTTTTAATCGTAGAGCCATGATTTTTTTTAAACTCTTTAAAAAAGCATCAAGTTTAAGCTACAGGTGCGGAAATTATTGTATCACCTTCCCCTAAACCCAGGCGACCCTTAGAAGCCACCCCTACCAAACCACAAGCAGTCTAACTCATTTATCCCAGGGAACAGCGAGTTAAATCGCTTTATTTTTTCTTAAAATAATTAAGCCACACGCCAGAAGCCAAAAAATTACCTAAATACCTACCCCTAACCCGTTTAACACCTAGAAACCACCCCTACCAAACCACAAGCAGGCTAACTAGCCTAACCGTGGGAACAGCGAGTTAAATCGCTTTATTTTTTCTCAAAATAATTAAGCCACAGGCTAGAAGCCAACAAATCACCTAAATACCTACCCCTAACCCGTTTAACACCTAGAAACTACCCCTGCCAAACCACACGCAGGCTAACTAGCCTAACCATGGGAACAGCGAGTTAAATCGCTTAATTTTTTCTTAAAATAATTAAGCCACACACCATAAGCCAGCTCACCACCTAACCACTCACCCCCCTACCCCTAGAAACCACCCCTACCAAACCACAATCAGGCTAACTAACCTAACCCTGAGAACAGCGAGTTAAATCGCTTTATTTTTTCTCAATATAATTAAGCCACAGGCCAGAAGCCAACAAATTACCTAAATACCTACCCCTAACCCGCTTAACCCCTAGAAACCACCCCTTCCAAACCACAAGCCGGCTAACTAGCCTAACCCTGGCAATAGCGAGTTAAATCGCTTAATTTTTTTTTAAATAATTTATAACCACTTAATCACTCACCCCCTGCCCCTACAAACTACCTCTGCCAAACCACAAGCTGGCTAACTAGCCTAACCATGGGAACAGCGAGTGAAATCGCTTAATTTTTTCTTAAAATAATTAAGCCACATACCATAAGCCAGCTCACCACCTAAGCACTCACCCCCCTACCCCTAGAAACCACCCCTACCAAACCACAATCAGGCTAACTAGCCTAACCCTGGGAACAGCGAGTTAAATCGCTTAATTTTTTCTTAAAATAATAAAGCCACACACCATAAGCCAGCTAACCACTTAAGCACTCACCCCCTACCCCTAGAAACCACCCCTACCAAACCACAATCAGGCTAACTAGCCTAACCCTGGGAACAGCGAGTTAAATCGCTTTATTTTTTCTTAAAATAATTTATAACTACCTAACCACTCACCCCCCTGCCCCTAGAAACCACCCCTACCAAACCACAATCAGGCTAACTAACCTAACCCTGAGAACAGCGAGAAAATCAATATGATGTCTGTATCCATTATTTCATTTCTAAATAAATCTTAAAAATCACTACTGCTGATATGAAATATAAGAAAAAAGTTAAGTAATTTTACATCCTCAATTAAAATTGAAGTCCATGTGTTTATTAATGTAGAAACAGAAAATATGAAATAAAAGTTGATTGATTCTTTAGTCGCAGCTGTATTAACTAATGAAAAATAAATACATAGAGTTATAATCAACAGAACGCACGTATGCCTTAAAATGAAAAATGCCAAATATGCAATAATAAGAACCATACTGCACAAAAATGCTAGTACAGAAACCAGATGCCGATTAACGAAACTATAAGATCACCAGTCCGGCCGCAAACGAACCCGAGGGAGGGGCCAAACAATAGCGCGGCGCAGGATGCAAGGCAGACGCCATGGCGAAGCCAACCCTCGCTGCGATCTACGCCCCAAAACCAAGGGGAGCAATACGTTCACAGACAAAGGGTAACTTTTGCTAACGGAAACGCGCGCGCGGAGAACAAACCCACATGCAATTATTGCAAAAAAGAGTCCATTTCATAGCAGAATGTAGAAAAAGGGAATACAACAACAAAATGCGCGAAACGAAGCGGGTCAATCGTATCAGGGTGCGGGACGAATGACCGAAAGCAGGCCGCACCCGGCGCAGGGGTTTAATCGCCGCGAGCAACAAGCATCCGCGAAGTAAAACTCAGCTTGTGCGCGAAGTCACCTTCAATCAACTTAATAAACTCGCTAAACAGCAAAGAGATCGTGTTAATACTAGACTCAGGAGCAGGACCAAACTTATTAAAAGAAAGCGAATGCGTGGAGGGTATCAAAATTAACGAAAACGCTATTATTAAACTGAGAGACATCACAGCAGGAGTAACGCAGACGCAGACTTTAAAATAGAATTTCATTTGGTGAACAACGACTTTCCAATAAAAGAAGACGGACTGTTGGGATGCGACTTTTTCGCGCAATCGGGAGCAAGTATCGATTACAAAAACAGATGCTTAAAAATTGGAGAACATATGATAACGTTCGCTAATAAGATAAATAAGGAAATCGCGGAGATTGAAATGAGCGAGAAAACGGAAATCGAACACAAAAAGACGGAGCGGAGTGCGCTGATAGCAAAAAAATCAAATCAAGTTACTCTAGGAAACATAAAAATCTAAATCAAGGAAAAAATCAAGATAATATTCTAAATCAAGGGCGAAATCAAGTCAAAAGTAAGTATAGCAAGGGTCTAAATCGAGAACAAAAACAAGACAAAATCGGAGAAATAAAAATTCTAAATCAAGGAGAAAATCGAGATCAAAGCAACAAAAGCAGAAATCGAAAGCGGGAACAAAGTCGGGATAAAACCCGAGAGCTAAATCAAGAACAAAATCAGGCAAAAATCGAGAAACTAAATCCGGAAAGAGATCTTGATCAAGAACGAAATCGACGGAAAAAAGTAAACAAACTCGAGGAAATGGGAAGAGAAAACTCGGTCGAATAAGAAAGCGCGCTCGAAAAAAGAAGCAATCCTGAAGGACGCGGAGCGGGTCATAAAAAAGGAAGTGCCGGTGGAGGAGATTATTTTTAATATGCATACTAAAATAATAAGCGTAAGCCTCAACAGCCTAGCCGGGTACCGCTCGGAAGGTACAAGGATAGCACTAGAAAGAATATTGGATGCAATTAAACAAGGCACCTGGCGAGAAGCGAAATTCCACGGTGTTTTAGAGAAAGCGCACGAGCAGCTGTCAAAAACCCGCAGGGACCTGCAGGGTGAGCGGGTAGAGGCATGCGTATATTGTCAACCCGCCACGATCATAAAAATCGAAAGGGTAAAAAAGGTGTCCGAGCAACTGTGCTTGGAGCATATTTCCGAGAACGAGAAAATCGGGGTACAGAGGTTAGTGGAGGAATTCCACGACATATTTCATGTAGAAGGGGAAAGATTGTCAAAAACACCGCTACTTAAATTAACAATACCTACAATCGATGAGGTACCGGTATCAACTAAGCCTTATCGGCGCTCGCCCGAAGAAAGAGAAGAACAGGAAAAACAGATAGCCGAACTACTCGACGAAGGCATTATCGAAAGGTCCACGTCATCTTTTTGCAGCCCGTGTTTTCTAGTGCCAAAAAAGCCTGACTCCAAAGGCGTTGTGAAATTCAGATTAGTTATCGATTATAGCAAGGTCAATGCTAAAACTCTGAATGATCAATATCTAATGCAAAATATACTTCACATCCTCGATCAACTCGGAGGAGCCAAATATTTTTTGGTTTTCGATTTAAAATCGGACTATCATCAAATAGAAATAACAGAAGAGTACAGACACAAAACAGCATTTGCCACGCAGAGCGAACTGTATCATTTTACGCGCGGCAGTTTCGGTCTACGCACAATGCCGGCGACATTTTCGCGCGCACTCGCAATAACACTGGCAGGCCTCACAGGCAGCGAACTCTTTATCTACATGGACGACATAATAGTACATTCGGATTCGTTTGAACAACATCTAGAACGAATCAAACACTTGTTTGAAAGATTAAGAAAGCACATATTAAAATTACAGGCAGATAAATGCGAATTTTTAAAGAGGGAGGTCGCCTATCCCGGACACATAATATTGGAAGCGGGTGTAAAACCGGACCCTAAGAAAATTGAGGCTGTAAAGGACTATCCCGCTCCTCACAATAAAAGAAAATATAAAACAGTTCTTAGGCTTTGTAGGCTATTACAGGAGGTTCATTGACAAATTCGCAAATATAGCAATACCGTTAACAGAAATGCTTAAAAATGACGCGGAGTTCGTATGGACCGAAAAGGCACAAAAAGCGTTCGAAATTCTACGCGATAAACTGTGCAAAGAGCCTATTTTAACGTTCCCGGATTTTAATAAACCTTTTACGCTGGTAACTGATTCGTCGGGTTATGCACTCGGAGCAGTATTGCTAAACGGAGAACCGAGAAAAGAGCATCCGGTAACATATATGTCACGCACACTGACGGAGGCGGAAAGAAAATGGGACACGTATAATAAAGAGACGAACGCCCTAGTATCGATAATCAAACATTTTCGGCCGTACCTGTTCGGGAGATGTTTCGATTTGATAACGGATAATATAGAGCTACAATGGCTGCGTACTCATAGGGACCCGAATTCGCGAGTTAACAGATGGAGATTGTTGCTCGCGGAATTCGAATTTAACATAATCTATAAACCGGGATAAACGAACATAGCTGACGCGCTTTCGAGAAATCCGGTAGAGAAGGCTATAAATATCGTGACGGCGGAGGATATAAACAAGTCACAGAGTGGCAAGTCGGCGGAGGATGCGGCAGGAGGCAAACCAACCCCCAGTAAAGACACCGCGCCGTCGCACACAATGCAGACGCGCGGTCGAGGCGGAAGACTACAGGGGGAGAAATATAAAGAAGCTATAGCAGCTCTAATACCAAAAAAAACGCAGGCCGAAAGAAAATCGCTCAAAAGAACGGGTAGAAAAAGAAAGCTCAGGAGAAAGTCGGGAAGAAAGCCCGGAGATAAAGCAAACCACCGCGAGGGGACAGGACGATGACTAGCGGCCAGAAGCGGAGGAGCCCGGAACCGAGATAACGGAGACGCGACAGGACTCAAACGAGGGGGAGGTACAATCGGAAAGCGACATTAGAGAAACGCAAGAGGGGATCGATGAGGGGCAAAGCGACGACCCGGGAGAAGGGTCGGAACCCCCGAACACGACTGAAAATGGAAGCCAATGGGATATTCAAAACTCAGAGGAAGCCATTACCTGCCGAGAATAGATGTTTATGCGGAAAGACAACTTTATGTACTTTATCTCGACAAAGGGAGAACCTTGCGATGAAGGGGCAAGACAATTAAAAATTATGGGAAAGTTACCGATGTTCGCACGACTACAGGTCGGAGTTCCAGTGTCGATACGCATCAATAATAAAACGCATATAGCGCTACCATTACGAGATGAGGCACGAATCGGGCCGACCCTGGCACGACACAACATCGAGATTTTGTGCACCAATTTAATTCCATTTTTAAATCAAGCAGGCTTGAAATCGATAAGTATAGCAAAAACCGAAAGAATCGAAGAATTGGAATGGCGCGACGCGATAAAACCATTAAAAGAATCACTCGCTCGCTCGCGCACTAAACTAATAATTTGTTTGGGGCTTATAAAATATCCATTGGCGGAAGATCGTGAAACAATAATAAAAGCGGCGCACGCATCCATAGTCGGGGGACACCGCGGCGTAACAAAAACCTATAAAAGAATTAAACTAAACTATTATTGGGAAAATTTAAAGGAAGAGATACAAGCTTTCGTGCGAAAATGTTTAGACTGCCAATTAAAGAAATTAGTTAGAGTAAAAACAAAACTCCCTATGGGGATTACAGACACACCAACAGTAAGGATGGAAAAATTAGCCATGGACGTAGTAGGCCCGCTACCTCCGACGGATAGTGGCAACGAATACGTACTAACGTTCCAAGATAATCTGACAAAATTCGCGACAGCCGAACCAATGGGGGACGTTACGGCAGCTACAGTCGCAAACGCACTAATACGGAAAGTCATTTTTGTTTTTGGAGCGCCGAGAGTAATATTAACGGACCAAGGAACAAATTTTCTTAGCAAACTAATGAAAAGAGTGGCAAAACGATTTAGAATTAAACAAATAAAAACAACGGCATTTCACCCACAGTCGAACGGGTCACTCGAACGCTCGCATTCCGGCCTGATGGAATACGTGAAGTTTTTCGTACAAAAGAATAAAAAAGACTGGGACGAGTATATAGACTTAGCAACATTTAATTTTAACACCAGTGTTAGTGAGGCCACTTGGCACACGCCGTTCGAGCTCGTATTCGGGAGGCTAGCATGCACGCCGGAAGAAGGCGAACTCGAGGAGGAAGATTTATTACCAACCTTTAATGGTTATATGAGGGAGCTGGTAACCCGACTTAATAGTCTCCAAGCGACGGCGAGAGAAAACTCGATTAAAACGAAGGAGAGGGCGAAACAATATTATGACCGACGAGTAAATATTAAAACACTACAAATTGGAAACTACGTATGGCTACTAAGCGGCCCGAAACCGCATAAATTCGAGGATCAATATAAAGGACCATATACAGGGCTCGACGTGAGCCCCAACGGTAACGTAAAAATACAAATAAGCGCGACTAAAGAAAAAATCATACACGCAAACAGGCTACGCATGTCGCATGTGGAGAATGAAAATGATAAGACTAAGTAGAAGAAGAACTACAACATAACCGTATGCACATCGTAAACAATGCATGAAAAGCACAGTAAAAAAAATTAAATCACATTCAGTGCAAGTTGTAAAATTTTTTTCAAACACGCTACAGGCCAACACGCATACACGCGCTATTATGGCAGACACGAATACGCGTACTCTAGAAATACGCGATCACCAACAAACACAAGCTTCAAAAATTTTTTTTTTCTTTTCCTGCTACCTACCCGCTCACAATAACCATAAAACGAAGACAAATAAAAACAAGAACAAGCAAGCGGTACATGCAAACAACAGACAAACATGATAAACAATACACATAAATGTTTGTTAGATAAAAAAAAGAGAACGAATGACGTTTAATGAACTAATTACAATGATTACAGATGATAAACATGTGGATTTTGTGGCTAACAACGATAGCTCAACTTTTCATCGGGGGTGCCGCGATAATAGCATACGACTTTTCGCAGCAAGTCTCTAATTTAACAACTTTCTCGCTAATTAATGTCGGAGAATGCGATATAGTAGTGCCGATAGTAAACACGACGCGAGTATTCGTAAAACTGTTGCAAATAAATGAATTTACGAACACGCACGTAAGATTCTGTAAAGTCGAAATAAAGAGAACGGCAAGAACCTGCGGTGCGTTTTCACACTCGAGCGACGTGTTTAGAGGCGAGGTCAAGTTTCTCGACGAGATAACGGGAGAAGAGTGCAAAACAATGCATAGGCATCGAACACACAGGTTTCGCGACGAGATGATTACTAACTTGAAAATAAACGCGACTACGGTGCACCCGATGACCTTCGCGGGGAAAATAGATCATTCCGGGAATTGCGAACAAGCGGGCACGTACATGGACCCATACGGGGTATACGACAAAGTAGTAGTTTCAGGATATCTCAAAATAACGTTAAAAGAATACGAAGCATCAGTTAATTTAAATACGAACGAAATAGTTCTGAGATCAGGAACGAGGTGCACACTTACGCAGGACCAATGCATAGACTCGGAAGACTGGTACGCGTTTTGGGACCCGGTACCGCCAACAACGTGCGAGTTCAATAAATACGTGGAGTTGTACGCAGGCGAAGTAAATAAAGTCACGGAGGAAGGAAACGCGCAAAGGCCGGTGTATATTATGGAATCATCGCAAGTCACGTTCGCGTTTACAGTGGTCGGCACAGTAAACGTATGCGGTTACGACCTCGTGCGTACAGAACACCCGAAATTATTATTTTTAGAAGGCTTGCAAACTGAATACTTTCGAACTGTAAAAGCGCCGTCAGTCAATAATTTAGACATATTTGCGTATGTAAATTCAAAATTTGTGTACGTAGAAAAACATATAAAGGGATTTAATATTACAAAAATGCGAACTCGAAAAAAGAGTAATAGCAAATGCGCTAAGCATAGCGGCAGCGGCACCAGATTTATTCGCATATCAAATCACAAATAAGAGCGGCTACATAGGGTTAGTAGCAGGCGAAGTAGTTCACTTAATGAAATGTGTGCAAGTCGAAGTACACCGGAGGGAAGAAAGCACTTGCTATCAAGAGCTGCCCGTAATGAAAGATGACAAAAAATACTTTTTGACGCCGCGAACACACATACTTAAAACGTTCGGGACAGAAACTACATGTAATCCACTACTCCCGCCTATGTTCCAACTAGAAAACGAATGTACACGGTGCTACCAGGGTCGGTAACAAAGGGAATAACACCAAACACGCTAAAACCGAAAACGAAACCGACGTAGAATTACACGGACCCAGCGAACCTCGCGAAAAGCGGAATATATACGCCGGCGCAAATACAAGCGCTGCGACATCACCTAATGTTTCCGGTCGAAATGCCAGCAGTGCTTAATTCAATCGCGATGAGCATGTCGGGCAGAAGCTCTAGAATGGATGGGCTATCAGTCACGAGACTGTTCGATGAGAACACTATGGCGAGACTCGCGGAATCAACGTGGAGTAGAATATGGGGAATGTTTTTGACATTCGGCTCGGCTTCGGCGGGGATAATTGGCTTGTTTATGATAGCGAGACTCGTTAAATTCGTGGCTGACACAATAATTCACGGTTATGCTCTACACTCTATATACGGATTCTCAATTTACATTTTAGGAAGTTTCTGGAACTCGGTAACGTAATTATTGTTGCATTTGGGATCGCGAAAGGAGAAATCAAACGAGCAAGGCAGGGAGAGGGAAAAGGACCCGGACCCTCAGCCGCAGCCGAACGAATACCAAACACAAGCCCCGCCTCCTGCGAAGGACGTCAGCATCGCTCCCGCAGCGATTTTAACCGAGGTGGGAGAGCAACCATTGCGGTATCAAGCGGTAGCGAACCAATTATACCCGGTGTTACCAAACGCTAACGGAGTATTCCCACTGCTAAAGAGCTTCAAACGCTCATTCGAAACGGAAGTCTAATCAAACAAAAATTATCGTCTCAACAACTCTGTTATAACTGTACCGATACGCTTATTGTAGTATGTATGCACTTGATGACAAAGCAAAGAAAACATTAGTAAATCAATTAATCGAAGTCACAAAAGAAATTATGTGCTCAGCACAAAGACGCGGTGAGTCGGCGAACGAATACGGAGCACGAGTAGCGGAACTTCTCCTAGTCTACAATAGTAAAAGCAATTTAGAAAAAACTGAAGTATTCGAAATCACCGATTCACCCGAAGATAGGGAAAGATTGGCGATTTATTCGTTCTTGACAGGAATCCGAGGTGAAGTTAAGAAGTATATGTGTGATCTCGCGGTTTATAAAGACTTAACACACGCGAGAAGACACGCACAACAGTTCGCGCGCCGCCTGGAAGATATTAAACAAATTAAGAAAACTATGATGACCTTTGTCTAGAATAGCAAACTAAGTGTAGAAAAACAAGGATTGAACTTTCGAGAACGATAAAGAGCTAATGGACCACTGCTCGGTCCGTAACATATTGGAAGGCTGGTACTCGTTCCAAACTATTAATTTAATACTATTAATTTTTTTAATTAATAAATTATTAATTAAAAAAAAACAAAAAAAAACTAGAGCGGGAGTACACGGATACTACGCTAACGATCACAAAAAACTATATTGTCAACTCTGTTACCATTAGCTTGTACAGGATACTCGGGGCGATTACGTCCGATTTCTAGACACACATATACTCTCAAAAATCACTTTACCGACTTCTTGCAACATTTGTGAGGCGACACTGCTTGAGGTAACGCCAGCGCGCGAGTTCGAAAAATGTCACAAGATTTATACCGGGCAGGCAGCAATCAGAAGGCCGACCACCTCAGATTTCGTGATCGGTTTCGTAAAACTGAATCCGAACTAATCAGAAATTACGAACGTGTTAGTTACCAATACGGATTAAATTTTCTCTGCGAACGGTGCTATTCGGAAACGGCATTCGAATTACGAAATTTAGCTTCACTTCACACCATTCGGACAGTGGATGAACTCCGGAACGAAATCCCGCACATCTGGTGTGGATACTGCAAAAAAGTCATCGGGTTCGATCGATGTCATTTAGATCAGGCGATCAAAAATAGACGAAAATTCTCAATAGTGGGCAGAGTGAAAGAAAAGGTTTTAGCCACGCATATCGGAGTCAGGTGGGAGTCAATCTCCGAAAGAACGATAGATAAGATAAACAGCACAGCAGTGCAAGAAGCCAAGCGATTACGGGAAAAGAGAGTAAATGAGTACGGAAAGCTATTAGCTGAACAGCGAGCACAACAGGCGCGACCCGCAATTACACACGAGAACTCTTAGAAGAAGTCGGAGTCCCTCATCGCGGAACAACAATTGCTGCCGGAGATACGGATCCAGTTCTGTAACACAAAAAAAAACACAGAAGAAGCTTTATTAACTACAAACAATGAAACTATGGACACAAGAAAAATATACATAAGAAAAACTTACGCCTTTGCAACAGAGGCGCATCATGTGGGGAGGATGGTCCAGGTGACAATGGCAAATAGGGCAGATCCTCCAGGCAGCGTAATCCTCCCATTTCTCTTCATGGCATTCAATCCAGGAATCGGGGAAATGTCCTGAACAGCCGGGAACTGGGAATTAAAGACGTGCTACAACAGAAAGAAAAATAAGATAAATATACCGAACTATCGGGAGGGGTCAAATATTTTATAAAAAAAAAACTACATCTTACCCTGTCATAACCGCTGTAATATTCGCGCTCAATAATTGGGGAAGTATGGCGTGGCTGAAGGCACCGGGGGCAAAATGACCCGATGTCAATCCACCAGGGAACCTGCGCATGGCAGGGCAAGGTGAATAAAGGTGACTCTTCCTCCGGGTCAAAGTCCGACGGTGGAGAAGGCGACGGTGCAATCGGGGTTTGACGGTCGGTCTACAAGGAACACAGAACAGGAATTTAAGATCAAGCCGGGTAACAACATACGTGGGGAAAACGTAAACAAAAAAAAAACGAAACTTACCCAACCTGCAGGCTTCATAGGGACCCACTCAGGACGATGCCGACTAAAGACCCGGGGTCGAAAATCGGAGCCAGAGAGGAGATCACGGCCATCACGGAACGCACCAAGACACCAACACAGAGAATTATCGCGGAAAACATCGCGAACAGACGAAGAAATTCACGAGGCAGCAGAAGGCAAGAAACTGAGTACGGAACGAGCAGTACAGGCTTTTTAAAGGGACATAGGTAGGCGAACCCCGAGAAGGACCGGGAAAGCGAAAAACCAATCAGGGGACGAATTTTCCGAATAGACCCAAAGGAAGGGACTCACTCCCGCAAAAAGAACCAATTAGAGGAAAACGCCACGGTCAAGAAGGAAAACAAGGAGGTACGCCCACCACAACGACTAAAAATCGGAAGGGGAGAGACCCTGCGGCGATGGGACCGACCACGTAGGACTACCATCAACAAACCGAACGGACCTCGGACTCCAACATCCAGGCTACTGCGACTCAAGAATCACTCATTGTAAACAAAAAAAAAAAAATCCAAAAACGCGGCGAACGACAATTTTTACAATATATATAAACTTACCTACTTCCCGCTCTCTATCCTTAAAAAAAAAACCTACTTATCCCGATTTAGTAAGATTTAAAAATCAGCGTCCTACGCTGAAAAACAATCAGGAGGGGGAGTGTCACGTCAGCCTACTATGATCTAAACTGGCCGGTCAATGCGCACGCGAATACCACGCTCGACCAAAGGAGTACCTCACCACGGTAAATGGAACTATTCCACGGCAGGCATAACGGAGACCAACAAACCAGCAACAGTCGGCACGACAAAACAGCCAAGCTACTGACACGCTCGACGGCAGATGAAAGGGCGTCGATCCTGAATAAACGAGGTCAAACAGGGGGAGACACCCCAGACCTAACAAACAATAAAGAAGCTATAAATCTCAGCCGAACGACCCAAATAAGCGGAAATCGATACGACAATGAGAGAATTACAATAAAGAAAAACTATTACAGCTGGCCAGACTAGGGGACACGTACTAAGGAACATTGATTAATGAAAGGGGAGCCACCCCCGCTGAGACATACACCCTCCTTAAATCCTGATTGGCCAGAACCTTCCCTATGCTTATGCATTACCCTCATCCCTATAAATACCAATAGAGAGCAAGGAGGAGTCTCTCTCGTAGTCCGGAGTTCTTACTGGTAGGGCGAAGCTCTGTCCGACTCGCGACTTAAACTATTTTTCTGTAACCGGACTTAGACTCAGAACGTTCGCCAAGTTTTTGGACATAGTCATATTTCTACCTCAGACACGAGTTGTGCTCAGTCGAGAACTTGTATCTTGTACCGTTTATAATCTGACGAGTTGAATAAATCGTTTCTCTCAATTACTTAATCCTTGCGTACGAATTATTACATTACGAACTTCGCGCCCTTTTGAGACGAGCTACAGCGCCAGAACGAGAGCGAGCTAGCCAGTCGGTAACTACAATTCCGCTTCGTCAAGGTAAGTCGTTTCTCCTATCATTATTCACAATTTCACGTCAGTGTCGCATGTAACGTTATTGTGTCAGTACATGGTGTCTTACTGTAGCTAATATCAACTCGTACAGAAGTCACTCTGAGTTACGCTACTTGGTGAGCTATCACTGTCTCACCGTCAGTCGAGCTACCGGTCAAATTGCGCCCTTCTTTACCTTTTTCCTAGGCGGTATCGCGTGAGCGGGCTGCGCTAAATAAAAGGTCTCGTCGACTCGGAATTTGTAATTATTTCTATCGTGCGAGTAATCGCTCTGTGCGGCCGCCCGGACGTAACATATTATACCATAATCTAATAAATTCAAAAATAAACATTTAACCATCAAACACTCGTATGATCAATAGATTTAATTATATTAAATTATACTATAATATAATAAATTCGAGAAATCTTCAAAAAATTCTGATATAATTTCAACGTATTTTTTATTTAATCTAAGAACTTTTTCTTCAGTAAATTTTTTTGTAAAGTCTATCATTCTCAAGTAAAAAATTCTGGAAATTTTTCACGATTTTCCCGTGTTAGCCGCCATTTTATGTGCTTTTACCTTTTTTTTCAAAATTGAAACTGTGACACTGAAGTTTAAGTCTCGAGGACACGATTTCTTCGCTCTAAACATTAAATTTTAACTGATATCAATGTGAAAAATCGACATGAATAAAGATTTTTCCATGTTTTATTGCTTGTGGTTTGGTAGGGGTGGTTTCTAGGGATTAAGCAGGTTAGGGGTAGGTATTTAGGTGATTAGCTGGCTTCTGGTGTGTGGCTTAATTATTTTGAGAAAAAATAAAGTGATTTAACTCGCTGTTCCCTGGGATAGATGAGTTAGACTGCTTGTGGTTTGGTAGGGGTGGCTTCTAGGGGTCGCATGGGTTTAGGGGAAGGTGATACAATAATCTCCGCACCTGTAGCTTAAACTTGATGCTTTTTTAAAGAGTTTAAAAAAGAATCATGGCTCTACGATTAAAAATGACGCGTGGCTCGAATTTTGTCCATTTTCTCCCACTGTGCGCCGCACAAACACGCACAGGGATGAGCTGCATGAGAGTAACTAATATGTGATATTGTCACTAGGGATACCAAATCTGTGTACCGGTGACGTTTTTGATTTGCGAAAAAGCTCTTGCAGTGCGTGAAATTTGGCAGTGCGATTCCACGGCTGTAGCGCCTCTTGGGTTCAGGACGACTCGCGGTCGTACTTAAACTGTTATAGCACCTTGGTTAAGAGTCGCTCTGCGCTAAGGTAGTTCGAATGTCGAGGCCGCAGTTTTATATCGCGATTGATAGAGATGAACTGACAAATAAGGAAAATGCTAGATGTTATTTCAATGCGAATGCGAAAAGCGTGGCTGTTTTGATTAGGCAGAAAGTGTTCGATGCACGATGCACATAATGTAATTTGGATTGCGAAAGTCCAAACTTTTAGTGGCGAGTATAGCAGGCCTGCGCATAAGTTAATTAGATTGTTAAAAGTAAGTGATTTCGAAGTATGAATTTTTGGGACGTATGTTTGGGCGTATGCATGTATGTGTGTTCTTTACATTTTATTTTGTGCGTGTGTTCGATGCCATTTACCTTCTTTAAGTTTACACGGTTTTCTTGGAGGCATAGGGCGAATGCCAGAGATTATGTACTTTTAAATTCGCGCTAGTGTTTAATTGTACTGGCAGCACATATTTGATTTTAGTGTGCAGTATGATGTGTGGTACAAAATTACGGAGATTTTATACGAGGGGGAGAATTGTTCCGGACGTAAACAAGGTCTACTAGGGTTAAGAGCAAGAGCGGCGTATTTATTCTTTATTGCTAATATATTCTACCTATTGGTAGTTTTAGCGAGCGTTTCTCCGTCATTTGGCTCTCATATGCGCAAATCGACAAGGCGATTTGTAGCTTCAGGTCAATATGGTTAGAAGTGATTTTATAATCATTCCTAAACTACCACGACCTCCTCTAGGAGTTTTACTCCGCGGATTTTGAAGGTCACTTTCAGTGCGGAAAGGCTAAAGGGCCGATCTGTGACTGTCAGGCCAGAGAGTCGAGTGGCGGGAGGCGTTTGCATGGGCACATGACTGCGTGTGTATAGCTATACGTATGGAGGAGCGCGCGCACTGCTTCGAGTCCCTTAGCGAGTCCTCGGGAAAGCGCTTTTGTTTTAGTGGGCCCGAGTTTTCGGCGGCATTTAATGTGTAGAGCGTCAGTTCTCGGTGACAACTTGTGGAAGAAGGTCACACCAGGACCTGATCGTTAGGAGATTTTTATAAAGTCATAATATCTGATCAACATTGATTTTACAGTTTATTTTTGAACCTTAATGTAGTCTTGTCCCATACACAAAGGTAGAGATCGCGACAGACATACAAACAATTAAAATGCAATAATGTGTAGAGCTGTGGATTTAAATAAAACATTTTAGAAAGACAGATACAGAGATCGGAAATAGAGATGAAACCTGAAAAAAAAGATAGATATGCAATTCAAAATCAAGATGGTGATAAAGAAAATAATAAGAGATGAAGAAAAAGAATCAGATTAAAAGTTTGAGATAGAATTACAATCAGATTTCGGGATGTCGATGGCTTTCGCGATAGAATTAGAGATAAGTAGAGATGGAGATGAGTAATATGGATGAAGTATGAAAGACAAAAGACGTCCTTATAGAGTAAGAAATACAAAATGTGTCCTCATAAAGTAAGAAATACAAAAGGCGTCCTTATAAAGTAAGAAATACAAAAGGCGTTTATACTTCCGAAGGTGCTCGTAAAAGTTTAGGTTACAGATAGAGATAACTTAGACCAATCAGAGGTTTAGATAGCAATAAAGATAGAGCTACATATGTAGTGCTATCTTTATTGCTGGATTTACAAAAGAGTAGAAATATACACGAGAAAAATTTCTGACATCAGCCGTCTTTGAGCAAGGACAGAGCACCTCTTACTTTTAAGATACGGCTGCAGTTCCTATTTCACAAGGTATGCAGCGCAGTCTCAGGGAACAGTGCTGTCCGTTTCTTAGTGGCAGCTAGCAACTCGACCTGCACGCATCAGCTTTTATTAGACCGCAGCGTTCCCTGCCATCAATGTCCGTAGCTGCCATATACAGGGGCTACTGCTGTACCTGGCACTGAGCGCTACGATCCCTCTCTACAAAGAGCATTGCGCTTCCATACTTATGACGTTGTAAATACAGCTGAGATCAGAAATTCTCTGTGTAGATCCACATAAGAAGTTTTAAAAAACATAGAGGCAATGGACCGGGTGTCAGAAAAAAATAAAAAATAAAGAAATAAAGACGAAAATTGAAAAGATACGAAATAATAAAAATATAGATTTTAATATAGATGAAGTTCAAGCTAGAAATGTTAGAATTATATTAAAGATAAGAATAGAATTCTTCATAACGAAAAAGGGAGGACGGGAATATGATATGATAACGATGAAATTTGTGATAGATCCAGAGTCGTATATAAATGTATAGGGATATCGATGTAGTCAGAAATAACGATAACATTAGAAATACGTATGAAAAAGAAGACTGATACAGAAGTAGATAGACAAAGTTCAAGATAGAAATACAGGTAAGTCGCTAAAAGTTATAAAAATGTAGATCTACATAATAAGTTAAAGAAAGACAGAGAGACAATTGGAAACGCAATAGATACGGCATTAAAAATTAAACTATAGATAAAGGTAACGATAGATTATCCTTGAGCGACAAATTAGTTTGGAAATGTATAGCAAGCAGAAATAGAAATCACGACAGAGATCAACATATGTAAAGAAACAAAATCGAGAATGAATATGCAATCTGTGAAAAGAAAGAAATAGGGATGATAAAGCGAAAGGATCAAATGAAAACCTCAAGATAGAAATACAATAAGAATTCGGGATAACGATGGCATTCGTGAAAGACTCGGAGATAAAAGTAGAGATAGCGATAAAGATAGGAACAGAGTTAGTGTAGATTATAAATGTAAAATATGAAATTTAGATATAAAGTACAAGAGAAGGATAAAGAAAGAAAAAGGAATAGATTTTGGAGTTGTTAATGGTTAGTCAGAGAGATGAACGAAGAAGTAAAATACTAATAAAGAGGTAGATACAAAGTTAAAGTTTAAAATAAAGATAGAGGATTAATGAAAGGATAGATATAAATAAAGTTTAGGATAGAGATCGATGATCTGGATAGAGTTAGACATAAAAATAATATAAATTCAGATTAATATTAACGAAAGAATAGAGATGCTGATACATATAATGATAGCGGCAGAAAAAATATGGAGTCAGGAATAAGAATAGTAATATAAATAAACTAAAATCAAATTATACTCAGAGACATCAAGGTGAAGTCAAAGGTAAAGACAGCGATAAAGACGGATACAAATATTATAAGGCGACATAGCTAATAAAAATCAGAATTAGGTCTGAGTTCGACATCAGGACAAGTTATTCAAATATGAAGTTACAGATGGAGATACTGATTGAGTTGAAGTTGATGATATAAATTAAAAAGAATTTTAAATATAAAATTTAAATATAAAATTTTTAATTTATCAAAAAATTCTATATAATAGTTGTAAGCTTGAATTTTGACATAAAAATTATAATTTGAATTTAAAATATTATCAACATTATAGCTTTATTTTCAAATTACATAGAAAATTTCGATTATCACTTAAAATTTGCACTTGGGGGGTTGGCGAGCGAAGCGAGCAGGGGGGACCCCCCCCCCTAGTCATCTACAAAAAATGTTTTAAATTACGTTACTGAGTCTCAGTAAACAGTTGAAATAATCGAATTTAATGGTCATATTCAAAGAAATAATGAATCGTCTTCCTTCCTGTCAAGCATAAAAGGATTCAGCTACTTTTTGTGATCCGCTGATGCGGAGTATGCTGAGTAGCCGAGGTTTGATCTTTATCGTCGATTAAACGACTTTTATTGCCAAGATGACCTTTACACCCTAACCTAAAGTTTAGCAGGGCTTGGTTAGAACTAATTACGCCCAGGCAAAAGCCATATTTGTTATAATAACAACAAATTTTTTATCCACTTTTAGCTCATTTCGGTAACTTTACTTGTTGCTCACTTTAACTACTGCGTCATCCCTAGTACGATTGCTATTCAAAAAATGTTTTATACCCGGAGAGGATTATATACTTCATATTTGACATTTATTAATTTTTTAGTTCTAAAAACATACTTTTGATTTGTTTCAGTATTATCAGCATGCTCGAATTAAAGCATTAATAAAGATGTATCCTGAACTAGCTTCTGAATTTACTGAAAGCAGTGTTAAATGTTTAAATTATCCAAGACCAATAAGTGAACCTTCTTCTCCATCATCATCACGCCATACTACACCAGCTGCATCAGTTCAAGGATCGGATGATGAAGATGAATTCGACGAAGAAAAAGAAGTATGTACATAATTTCACTGTTGTTTATTGATTCGATTTTATAAACTGTCTAGTGCTTACAAGTTTTTATATAAGTTTGTAAAAAGTTATGGTTGCATACAAAATTTAGTTTTTAAATTTGGGCTTTTATAACTGAAATTTATAGGAGAGGTTGAAGTATTTAGGGGGTTTAATATAATATGATTACAGGATACGATGTTAGAAAACAAAGTGGGGGACTACTGGTGAAAGATATAGGGTACATATGATTTTGGGAAAAGGAGCGCAAAAAGAGAGGAGAAAGAGGTAGGGTGAAAGGACTATTGATAATGACAGTGAAGGTAAGTAGGACAAAAGAGAAAATAGAGTAAATAAAAGAGAAAACGAATAATTCCATATGGACGAGAATAAAAATAAAAGGACATACATGGTGGATAGGGAATGTTTGTAAGAAAGAGAAAAAGGAAAGAAAATTCAATAAAAAAACTCGTGGAAAAGGTGGGAGGAGAAATGGTACTATGCGGCGACATGAATGCGAGGACAGGGACGGAATAAAGTGGACTGGACGAAGAAGAAAACACAGAAATAAAAAACTCGAAAGACGAGAAGATAAACACGGTAGGAGTAGAACTGATAGACAAAGTAAAAGAGATGTTTTAATGATATTTGAAATGAGAACACCGAAGGAGACAAAAAAGGCGAAAACATATATATGGAAAGAAGCAGGCTGCTTCTTAATAGACTCCAGAATAGTTAACGAGGAAGGGAAAAGGGAGGTAAGGAAAATCTGTATTAATTGTAGGATAGAATTAGATTATAATACCTTAAAGATAAATGCATACTTAGCAGACTAGGAAAAGGAGAACGAAAAAGAAATGGAGAAGCTGGTAGCTCTGTGGACAGAAGAAGCAATATAGGAGAAATTGGAAAAAGGTAAAGAAACGAAAGAATCGAAAGTGCTAAAACAAAAGGTGGAAAGAGCAGTAAATAAAATGAAAAGGAGTAAGGGGTAGGGGAGAAGGAACGCGTAGGGGGATGACGAGTGCTAAAGAAAGAAAACAGAGGTTTAAAAACTAGGCAAAAAAGTGAAGAGAGGAGTAGCCAAGTTTGTCAAGGCGAAAAGAGAGTAGAGACTACTGGTAGGGAAAAAAAGAAGAAAAAATGGAGAAGAGGATCAAAGAGGCAAGGGAAGATAGAACCGGGAGAAAACAATGGGATGTGGTAAATGACAGAAAAAAAGAGAGTGAGATGCAGTACTGCCATTGAGGAAAGAGAATGGATAGAGCACTGTGAATATCTACCAGGGGAAGCAGACAGTAAGACTGGAAGAGAAGCAAAAGCTAAGGAAAACCAAAAGAAAGCGGAAGAAGATGTACTGATCACGGAAGAGGAGAGAGATAGATAGATAGATAGATAGATAGATAGATAGAGAGAGAGAGAGAGAGAGAGAGAGAGAGAGAGAGAGAGAGAGAGAGAGAGAGAGAGACCTTTTATTCGCCTTAGCAAAACAGTACAAATATAATCAGTAGATACAAATCAGTAGATTTAAAATATAGTTCGTGAGAACACATCGAAAATAGTGAGATTACACAATAGAATATTAATTTATACTTTTGTCAAGGTATATCGCTTACATCGTGTAATCGGAAAGTAATAACACTGTCACTATAATAAAACTTAAAGTTAGGTTGTTTCATTACGGGTCAATCTCAAATAGATGTTGACGCACCATCCTTTTGAAACTCACGTAGGATGATGCGTGACGCAAAGATGATGGCAGAGAGTTTCACAGGCGGACACTATCAGTCTCAAAAAACCCCGCGCACACCGCCGGAGTGGCGAGTTCCGGCGGCTCTCCTCTATATGTAGGACGTGGCTGAAATCCAATACGCATGATTTTATACATAAGCAGTGCAATGAAGTACTGCCTTCGCGAGTCAGTTCGGAGCCAGTCCAGGCGTTTTCGGTACGGAGTGATGTGCTCATCCCTCCTAACTCCGAAGACATATCTCACGCATGAATTATTCAGTCTCTGTAGTCTCGTCCTTTGCTTGTTCATTGCATCTAAATATGTCACAGAGCAGTAGTTAAGATGCGGCAGGACCAGTGCATCAACTAGTCGCTTGCGAAGAGCCTCAGTGGTACAGGCCCTGATAAACCGCAAGCTGTACAGGACTTTGTTGATTCTCATTGCTATTTGGTTTATCTGCGGTTTCCACGTTAGACAACTATCAAGTATAACACCGAGACTCGTCATTTCGCCACTATCAGTTAACGATATTGCCTCGTTAACGATATTGCCATTCCTTGGCCCGAATAAAATTGCTTTAGTTTTGCCTGCATTGAGGCGCAGTCCTGCCCCCTCCGCCCATCCAGACACGAGCTCCGCCGCATCAGTCAGTCGAGTAATACCCTCCGGGATTTTTTCCTTGGTCGTGTGCAGATAGATTTGGAGATCATTTGCATAAAAGATATGCTTAACCGTACTGTCAACAGTTGAGTCGCTTGAGTCGCTTTTGGGGTCTGATGTAAAATTGTCTTTGATTAGGTGTTGTAGGTCGTTGACACAAAGGCAGAATAAAAGAGGGCCCAGGACGGAACCTTGTGGAACTCCCAGATTGGTTTCGGTCCAATCTGAGCACATGTTCTTTCTTGTTATGACTTTCTGAGTACGACCTTGTAAGTATGACTTAATCCACATGGAGGTGAGGAGAAATATAACGAATCTGAAAATTGGAAAAGTAGCACACTCAAATGGGCTACAAAATGAGGTATGGATATACAGAAAAACAGGTAATAGGTGAGTTGATAATAATTCTAGATAAAATATGAAAAATAAAATCGGTACCAGAAGAGTGGAAAACAGGACTGATATCTCAAATATATAAAAAAGGTAACAGGAAAATAATGTAAGGACTATCGAGGAATAACATTAATGGATACAGGGCACAAGATATGCGGAGCTGATAAAGAAAAAAATAGAAAAGATACTGGAGGAAAAAGGTATGCTGGGTGACGCAAATGGGCTTTAAAAAGAGTATAGGGATGGCAGACGTGATTTATATACTAAGCAAGGCAGTGGAGACGGAAATATAGAAAAAGGGAGGAAAGCTGTACGCGTTTTTTGCAGGTATAAGGGCAGCATTTGATAAGGTAAAAGGAAAGAGTTATGGGAAATGAGGAAATGTGAAATAGATAGTAAAACAAGAAAGAGAATGACAGATTTATAAAACAGGATTAGAAGCGAGCTGAAAGTTGGGGATAAAAGTATTGGAGGGTTTGATATTTTCAAAGGAGTAAGAAAAGCATGCCCACTTAGCCTTACACATTTTAACGTAGCGATGACAAGATAGGAAAAAAATTGAGCAAGGTGCAAAAAAGAGGGATAGTACTAGGACAAAAGAAATTCTGGTCACTGTCATACGTAGACGATGTAGTGCTGCTGGCAACTAACACAGTAGGTCTGAAACAGATGTTGAGATGGTTCAAGAGGATAATATGTAGGAATAGACTAGAGGTAAACATAGATGAGTCGAAAATAACGGTGTTCAGTAACGGGAAAAAAAAAGGTTTACGTGGGAAAACAAGGAATAAGAAGTAGTAAAGAGTTTTAAATATCTAGGTTACATGTTGAAGGAAAATGGTAAGGACGAGGGTCATTTAAAAAAGCTAAGAAAAAAAGCTTATACGGCAATGAGTACAATATGGGGTAAAGGAGAAGAGCTTTTCAGAGATATCTGGGAACTTGGAAGTTGTTTGATACGCTAGTTCAAAGTATGATGGAGTACGGGACAGAGATATAGGTGTGGAGGATCAAGGAAGAACTGAAGAGGATCCACATAAAGTATATCAAATAAGGTGAGGGAGAGAGAATGAGAGATTTTTTTAGATTTAGATTTGTTTTTATTGCTGTACATTATGTTGTACATTTTTAAAATAAGTATATAAAGAAATAGCAGAAAATTGTTTGTGTAAGTGTGCGAGATATTAAGCATGTGGAGTGGAATGAAATGAGATAAAAGAGTTCTGGGGATTGTGTAAGGATTATGTGTTTTCAGTTCTGAGAAGTATTTTTTAGCTAATTATTTGAAGTGCGAGATGGATATTGTGTTGCGAAGGTGTAATGAAAGCGAGTTCGAGAAATAGGAGACGCTTATAAAAAATTAATTCTTAAGCATTTTTGTCTTGAAAGCCTGAATGTCCAGGAGGATCACCTCACTCCTCAAAAAAAGTCCTGAGCGCGACGTGAAAGTTAAATAAGGCTACAATGTAGGTATCCACTATTGTGTTAAAGATTTTTCTCAAAAAGTTGGTCATGAAGTACTTCCTACGCCCTGGCAGTGGTAAGCTATTGCAACTCACGCCTATAAGGGGATATGTGCTCGTCCCTCCTTACACCATAGATGTAACTGATCCCCGTGTTGACAAGTCTCTAGAGTTTAGTGTCTAGTTCTTGGGTCAGGTCGCAGTACACTAATAAGTAATAGTCTATGATGGGAAAGCAGCCTAAAGTTGGTACTCTTCCAAAAGATGTATAGCCAGTACATCAAAGAGTGAGCACGTTTACATATTTGTGTTACGTGCTCTTTCCATGTAAGTTTAGAGTCAAGCACCAACCCCAGATTGCGCACTGAGGATTCATAGTTTTAAGGACATTTAGTTTGAGGTAGTTTTGTGCAGCCTTATTATTCTTTTGGCGCTAGCAAGTTATTCTGACAGAAATAGAATCAAGCTCCTCAAGGTCGCATTGGCTGTATATTTGCAGGTCATCAGCGTAGATCAAATAACACACATCTAAATCTAGGCAAAAACCAATATTATTGATGTACAGCGTAAACAACAGAAGACCTAAAACTAATCCCTCTGGGACACCGGTGTTTAGTGGTAGAAAGGTGGAGAGTTCATTGTTATCACCAATATCGGCTTGTTCTCTTTCCGTGAGGTAAGATGCCAGCGGATAACCTGCTTCGAGAACGCAATTGCCCATAAACCCCTGCGGTGCGCGCTGTTCCACCTTTCCCAGCTGGCATAGTCGACAGCGCTGTACGTACCTTGCTACGTTTCGGTACACTCTCGGCCAGAAATACTTCTCCGTCACTCTCTTATACGTTTTCTCGCGGCCAAAGTGTCCAGCCGTCAGCTGATCGCGGCATTCTTGCAGCACTTGCAGTCGTTTTTCCGCTAGGACGACGAGCTTTCAGGCATCGTCGTCATCGCCCATGGCGCACGTGATGTCAGGATATGGCCTGTATTTGTACATCCGCCCCTCCACAATTTTCCATTTTGGAAAATTTTCTGGATTTCCCTTGACTGTTTTGAACCGGCCATCATACCAGTAGTCTTGGTGTTGCGGATCCTGACTCATTGTAGCTATTTCTGGCTCTGTCTCCTCATACATCCGAGGCAGAGCATTTGGCACATGATGGTCTGCACCTTTTGAAATCTCGATGGTATACTTATGCCCCTGTAGCTCGAGCGCCCAGCAAGCCAGTCTGCCTGTTGTATTACGCAAGTTGCATAACCATCTCAAACTGCTGTGATCCGTTATTACTTTAAATTCGTAGCCACCTCTTCCTGGGAGTTGCGCCTCTCGCGCCTGTTGCCGGAGTTAATGTCCTAAAATTTTCCGCGTTGCTGAACGTGACTCTTGGCGGCGGTTGTCTCGACTCGTCGTCCATCCATTTTTTCTAGGTAATCTACCATGACTGGTAGCATCGGATACTCTTGTCCGACTACCCACGCGATGCAGTCTTTAAACTCGTCCTTGTCCACTCCGGCTTCTTTGTGTACGTTTTCTGGTATAATGACGTTCTCTTCGACGGCGTTGTTTAATGTTCTCTGCAGTCTTCCCTGGGCTCCTGGGTCCGACATCAGTCGTTCTAGTGGGTGCGGGTTGACACCGATTCTTTTCTCCTCTGTGCATGTTGTCTCCAGGAATGATCTGCAGCTCTCTACTCGCTCTTGTTTTATCGCCGCGGCTCCTAATCTGCCCGTCAGCTTCAAGTCCGACGGGTCATACTAGCCCATCAGCCATTTGTGCAGTCGCTGAGGTTCAATACCCAGTCCCCAACTTCGTCTTCCGTGCCGCTCAACATTATCTGGATTTCTTGACTTTTTTCTTTGCGCACGCTTTAGCAACAAGTATCGCTCGCTAGAGTCGAGTGCGCTTGTGTATGTGTCTCGCAATCCCTAACTATGCGTTACGCTCACTTACGTCGTTGTGTCCCCAGTCGGTGCGACAAGTAGCAAAAAGATAACACAAATCCCGCTTATCTTTTTCGCTCGCTAAATTCATAATCAAAAGGAAAAAAATCAATTGATGTTGTGGTCGTCGATACCGCGTCGAGCCACCCGATAATCCAACCGGTGACACCGCCACTCCTGTTCCTATTTTACAGGAATTTGTACAATGTTTCCTATACTGTAAATGCCTAACTAACACACGCTCTTAACTCCACGCTTTTTGTGTGAGTATGATCGTCCCCCGCGCTCGGCGGGCAAAATTTAAATTTTCAACCTGCTCGCCGTCCCGCGCGGCAAGCCGTCGCCTGTTTATATCGCAGGTGTATTTCCTTTGGCTCGGGCAACTTCGAACCGTTGCGCGCCTCTCTGAAGCCCTGTTTATGCCGGCGCGGCGAGCTCGACTCAAGTATCAAGCCCTCCTGGTGTTTTCAGTACGGTTATTTAACCCGGAGAATTCGTGAAAAAGGAATTAATTGCGACGTCTCGTCGCGTAGGCCTGCCACTAGGCCCACCTCAACTTGTTGCGAAACACCGAGAGCAGCCCCCTCTCAGACTCCTGTGCGATCGCGCTCACACTATACAAATTTTGGCTCGCGCCGCTCCTAGTGGACCGGGTGGCGTCCCTCCAGGTTGAAGCAGCGGCATCGCTGGGGTACCCCGGGTGATCGAGTCGGTGTTGGCTCGGTTGACTGCTCCAGCAGGTGATCTTCTGTCGCTGCCTGCGTTCTCGTTTCGTCGATGGGGAGGTTGCGGGTATTGCACCGGTAAACATCTCGCACGTCCAAATCTTATTAGCGCTTCTGCCTATCTGCTCTCGCGCGCTGATTCCGCGCGCGCTTCCTCACGATCGCCGAGTTGGCACGCCACCCTCACGCATGAAATGGTCGCGCGACGAGGCCAGCGCGCAAAACACGAATTCGCGTTCGCTCATCACAATATATAACTTTAACGCCATCTATTAAAAAGAACCGAAATTATTTTTTCCTTAACTCGATATGACAAGAATGAAAATAGTGAGAGATCCGTAGAGATTGTTCGACTTGTTAACTAGACCTGATAGAATTATAAATTTCATATTGCCAGCCAATGACGAAATCCTCTACGTTAGTTGTGTCGATAATGATGATGACGATACTCTGAAAGAACGAATATTGCACTACTTTACACATCTTAGCACAAGACGCTACATTAATGTGCTAAAGGCATTGTACAGTCTTAAAATGATTCGTGGCATAGCGCGATAAAAATGACGCCATCTAGTGTGAATATGTATAATGCAGCTAAAGCTCGGAAAAATTTAGCGTGGTGCTAATGTGTCAAGCAGCAGTCACGCTATACCCATAAATATAATGTTGACGATTTTCATATCGATTAGGTATTGCGCAGCAGGGAAGAAAAGAGAGAGGCTCGTCTGTGTAACGAGAAAATCCACACGCGCTACTTACAATAGGTTACGCAATGATGATGGCGATGATGATAATGATTATCAGGAGACTTTTAGTCAAATAAAATGCGGCGTTTATGTCGGCCTTTATACTCTTATGATTGAGATAAATAACCTCGACAATGTGAAAGATCATTTTAAATTTGAGATCCAGTGTAGTGGCTATATTCAAGTCAAATGTACTTGCAATGAGGCTAAGTGCGCTGGTTATACTCACTGACACTCTCTATCTCAAAAGTTGTGTGGAATATTAGGCTTCAAAAGTAGTGAATTATAAACTTAAGATGGTAAAAAAGACAGCTACATTATTGTCAATAGACCGGAAAATCTTGCAAATGGTTTACAAAGCGTGCTGATGGTTTAGAGCAGTATTTGCCAGCCTTACGTAAAGGTGATGTTTGTTCACGATTGCTATGAACTATGACTCTTTAGTTACATGATGATTTATACGGTAGAACACAAATTTAGAACTTTACCCCACTGATCTATCTGCCCTTGCGGTCCTCGTATTTTATTCAATCGAGATGGATATAAGAGGTGAGCATGGACATCCTGTCCCGTTTGACTACAGTGTGGTGACAGTGACGCTTTATTTTTAGAGCACAAATTAAAAAAAAAATGTCTGACTACAGTATTTTTCTTGTTTACCAAATCTGGCTGTGGTGATAGTGGTGGTAATTACTTTACAATTAGCCGTAGGCGTTATCAGACTGGCGCGGGTATTGGCAGTTATTCAATAGTACATTACGAATTCTCCCCTTGTTGTGTACCGTGTTTTTTATGGTCAGTGCATCGATAAAGCTCTTTTTAGCCTGCCTAAATATATATATATATATATATATATATATATATATATTTAGGCTTAAATATACATATATATATATATATATGTATATTTGATATTTTATTCCGTCTGCATAACCTCAAATCTTAAGAAAATATTAATTGTTTTTACTCTTACTATATATTAACTCTTTCACTGTAACTGCATATTATTGTACTCGTCACCATGTATATTTACGCATACTTTTACTAATGTTTATACTAATTGCAAGTGACCTTATATTACACATCATAATTGATTGAACCAAATTTATTCATTCAAACTCACTATATACAGGGTGACCCAATTTAAACGGGCACCGGTGATTACTCGTTAGGGCAGTCTTAATCGAAAAAATGGTAGAGACAAAAGTTGTAGGATATCGAGGGGGAAGTCTGATGTTGACCTTGGATCAATCAAACAAGTCAAAGTTTTGTGTGAAAATCATTCAAGGGCGGTGTCTAGGTGTACAAGGTGGCCAGTGACGAGGTCTAGGTGGCGTGTTCCGTGATTTTTTTTTAATACTCATTAAGAACTGTACTTTGGCGTACAACTGCAGATGGAAGCCGTTGGGCTAACCTAACCTTGCAGTAGGTAGCACAATACAGGGACTAAAAATCACGGAAAAACACACAAAAAAAAGTTTTGATTTCGCGACCAAAACAGTATATTTATATGTTTTTGGGGTTGCTCAATCCGAATCCGGGGTCTGTTTGACTCTAGCAGGTCAGGGTCAAGGGCATTCTGGTCAAACTGCGAAAAAAAAATGTGTATGTTTCGGGGACAGCCGTGTTCGGGTCATATAAGAGCGGGAAGGGGAATTTTGAATTTTGCGCCGTAGCGCGGCGAGCTCTGCAGCGAGAGCGGTCGAGCGCCCGCGCGCGCTGATGTGGACCTTTCCCGTTTGCGCGGGCTCCGGCGCGCGGGAGCACGTGCAGTTCAGTTCTGACAGCTCCTCTCGAGTAGTCAGTTAACATTGCGCTTTTGTACTTGCGATTGCAAAAGCCTCTTTGTGAATTGCGTGCGAATAGAGTTGTCATCATCGTCCTTTTCAGAACGATCGACACTCTTTATTGTATTACCGCGCGTTGCGTAGTGTATGTGCATTTTGCGTGCGGTGTGCGGATTGTGTGAGTTCATCGAGTGTTGGGACTTCGGCCACGTGCGAGCTTCCACGCCGTGTCGATCTCCACCCATCGATTGCTAACTACACGGCAGGGTTGAAAAGGCCTGCCCGTGGTCCAGGAGTGGAGACGTCGAGGCGTCCTGCGACCGAGGAAGGTGCATCCCACCAACGTGCGGCCAGGGCTTTACGTCGCGCCGTCCACGTCTCGTTCTGCGAGTAAGGTAGGAGAGCTCTCCAGCGTGCGAAAGGTAACTCGCGGCGATAGGATTAAGTTACTTGCGTTTCTGTCTCTTTTGTTTCCTATAGTAGAGTCTCTCTTAGTTTTTGTATAAGCGTACATTGTAATTGCGCTTCTCCCTTTTTGTTTAGTCTATCCTAGAGTCACTTTTCTTTGTATAATTTCCTTATTTCTAAAATAAAGCTATAGGCTTGTCCCGGCTTTTCTCTCTACTCCGTGAGAATTTTTACGCGGAGGCAAGTCGTCTCTTTTTCTCCCGCGAAATTCATTGTGTTTTGCGTTGATTTATTCACCCAAACTTCCCTCACTCATTCCACCATTTTAATTGTATAAATATATATATATATATATATAATTTGAACTCATTAGCTTTAGTTCATGGTGCCCCGGGTGAGGAGTGAGTGATTGTTTGGGTTTTTAAAATCAATAATTTCAAAGCGAACTTATAAGCGAGCGAGTCGCTGCCGGCGTCGGTCGGCAGTTCGCGGAAGCGGCCATTGTCGGCGAGCGGGCTACGGCCTCGTGCGTTATTTTCGCGTTTCAGCTTCGCACCGTAGACTTGCGGCGTAAACACACCGATTCTGGGAATCGAGTCGCGAGTAGCACACTCATACAGCGCATTCTCAATTATTATTTCGAATTTCACTCTCATTGTTGCATTTGATAATTCCTCTCGAATTCGTTTGTCGATTATATTTCGGTGTTTCCTTTTTTTGTTCGAAATTTGATTTTGTCCTCTCGTTTGCGTATTTCAAGGCCAGTCTACCATGGCTCCACCGCTGAGGAAGTTGGTAGCTTTGCAGGCAAGACGCTTGACGGAAATCAGGGGCTTGCGTAGTCGTTTGCTCGCTAAGCCCCCTGCGTCTCTCAAACAAAAACATCCTCTAGGCTCGAGTCGGCGCTTTGAAGGAGGTCTGGGATGAGACTCGGAGGGCTCACTCGGAGATCGTCGCCAGAGATGATGCTGAGGCGGATGCGTACGTCACCGAAGATAATTTCGGGGATCTCCAGGGGGCTTATGAGGAGGCTCTCGATGAATTTTTGACGTTGCTGTCGCAGTTTGAGGTCGATGATCAGTCAACACTTCCTGGCGGATTGCTGAATTCTACTGCGTCAGATGCTGGGTTCACGAAACTTCCCAAAATTAACCTTCCTTCGTTTTCAGACAACTACGAGGCTTGGGCGAGTTTTAGGGATAATTTTAGGTACATGGTACATGATTTGCCTCGGATTTCTTATGCTACTCGATTACAGTACTTGAAAATGTGCTTGACCGGTAGCGCGGCTGATTTAGTGAAGGAAATTCCAACTACTAACGCTAACTATGCAAGCACATGGAAGGCGTTGGAGCTTCGTTACCATAATCCGAGACTCATCATCACCAGGTACTTGACGGCTTTTATGGCTCTTCCTCATCTTAAGAAGGAATCAGGTGATGAGTTACGCTTTTTCATTGATGAGACTACGTGTATCGTTCGTGCTCTGGAGAATTTGAAGATGCTGATACACCAGTGGGATGTATTGTTCGTCTTTCTCTTATCTGAGCGCTTAGATCCGGAATCTCGTAGTCGATGGGAGCTCTTGCTTAGCGAGAAGGAGCGAAAGAAGATCGAGTCAGGAGCAGGCGTAGGGCAGGAGGTCACTGAGTCGTCGTACACTCCTGCGACATTCCACGAGTTTATCGAATTCCTTGAAACTCGAGCTCAAACTCTTGGCATGCTAACTCTTGATCGACGTGGCGAGAAACGATCGGCTGCTCCGCTTAAATTGATTCATCCTCGTAAGGTGTTCCACGCGAACTCTTCGCAGTGTCCTCTTTGTGCTGGTCCACACGCGCTGATGCGATGCTCTCAGTACAAGGAGAAGAAGCCCCAGGATCGCCAGAAGGAAGTTAAGCGACTCCGGCTCTGTTTCAACTGTCTGGGACATCATCGAGCGAATTCTTGTTCCTCTTCGGGTCGTTGTTCGGAATGTAAACAAAAGCATCATTCCTCTCTTCATGATCCGAGTAGGAGCAGTCAAGGATCATCGTCTACTGCGCCGAAGAAGGACCAAGGGAACTCCGGTAGCGGCTCAGCGGTGGTTTTGCATGCTGCTAATTCATGGTGTCTTCGAGGAAGATTCTTCTTGCTACTGCGCGTGTGTTAGTGGTAGGCCCTAAGAACAAGGGCATGTGTGTACGGGCGCTTTTAGATCAAGGCTCAGAAGCGTCGTTTGTGTCCGAAGCCATTGTGCAGTTACTTGAACTGCCTAAGCGACGTACACACGTGCCACTGTCTGGCCTGGGAGCTAATGCAGCTGGCACTTCTCGGTCGATCGTTCCACTCACTCTTTGTTCAGCGGTAGATCCAGGATTCCAGGTTGAAACTGAGATGCTAGTTCTCCCTAAGCTTACGTCGCTTTTTCCTTCTTATGAAGTCAGTGAGAAGTTGGCGAGAGAGCAGTTTTTAGGCGTCACTTTAGCTGATCCGGAGTTTGCGATCTCAAAGAAGATCGACATGAGTTTGGGTGCTGATCTTTATGGTCAGTTGCTTCGCTCTGGGGTTAAAAAATCCTCAACTTCGCAGCTTGTCGCTCAGAACACCGTCCATGGTTGGATCGTTTCCGGGCCGATGGACTCAGGGATGACACGACGGGTGGCAGGTGCTGCTACCCAAGCTCCAGTTCAGGCGTTTCACTGCGCTCCTCAGGATGACTTGGAGAATTTGTTGCAGTGGTTTTGGACTCTCGAGGAGTTTTTGTAGCCATCTTTTAAGATGAAGCCGGAGGATGAGAGATGCGAGAGAATCTTCCAGGACACTCATCGTAGGGACGCACAGGAGCGGTACGTGGTGAAGCTGCCGTTGAAGCCTGATCTTCCGTCAGTGGGAGCAGAAACTCGACGTATGGCTCTTAGTTCTCTCTCGAATTTGCACCGTCGGTTTTCACGTGATTCGAGGATTGCCAATTCGTATCGCAAATTCACGGAGATGTACGAGAAGTTAGAGCACATGACGCACGTTCCACCGTCGGAAGTCCACAAGGCTGACGCCTGGTATCTGCCTCACCACCCAGTCGTGCAAATGCTTCTGTTGATATGGAAGTTGAGAGTTGTGTTCGATGCTTCTCGGCGTACGAAGGACGGGCACTCGCTCAATGCTTCCTCCATTGCAGAGTGACCTCTCTTTGATTCTTTTAAATTGACGTAGGTATCGCTTCGTAATTACTGTCGATATAATCAAGATGTTTCGGCAGATTCAGGTGGAAGCAGAGCATCAGGACTATCAGAGGATCGTCTGGTCACCCGATGCAGCATCTGAACCAGTTGATTTTCGTCTGACTACGGTCACCTATGGGACGGCTTGTGCTCCTTATTTAGCGATTCGCACTCTGTCTCCGTTAGTTAAGGATGAAGGTCATCGGTTTCCTCTCGGGGCTCGTTGTCTAGAATCGGAGACGTACGTTGACGATACCTTCGCAGTGGCTGATGATCTGTCGGTTGCAATTCGGAAGAGAGTCGAGCTTACCGAATTGTTAGCTTCTGCTGGAATCGAGTTGAACAAGTGGGCTACGAATCATCAGGAACTGCTTCCAAATAACAAGAAGATTATTAGAACCATACACCATTTTATGAAGCAGATCCTGAGAAAAACATCAAAAACTGAAAAAAGTCGTTTTTTTTACGTGATGCGATAACTGGAGTAGGAAGGCAATAATCAATTTGAAATTTTGGATTAAGTTAGCAATATATATCACCACAATTCCTTTCTTCAGGTTGTTAATGATACCAGTTAGTTTCGAAGATATTAAGCTTCAAATTTTTGTTCACCCAGTATACTTTGCATAATTAAAAACTGAATCGTTTATATCTCAGCTTCTATTTAATAAATTTTTATCTATATTTAGGTTTGCTTTTTTTGTTTTTTTTTAACCAATTCGTGAAAAACAATATTTTTAGGTTCGCATGTGCGTATTTTTTTCCTTTGGCAAATTTTATGCATCAAACAAAAAAAAACTTTATAGAATTATGTATAAAGTATAAACAATTCTTATATTAAGCAATACATAATGTTGAAGAATGCTACGTGCCAAAGTATTGACAGCGGTTTTTTTCAACCAAATGAAATAAATAACTAAACATTTATAAACAAATATATATATATATATATATATATATATATATATATATATATATATATATATATATGCATATACGTGCAAATCCACAGAAAACCGGACACTTCAGAGGGTCTGAGTGGAAAAATTTGAAATTTGAGAGCACACCTACCTGACCACTTTTTCTCGTTCTTTAGGTCATATAGACCCCGAAAAACCTTGGATTCCCAAGATTAAAAAATACCAATTTTTTGTCGAGCTGTTTAAATTCTCTTATGCGAAATTTAACACGGGGAAAATTATCGAAAACAAGCCACGATTCAACTTTACCCACTCAGTGTATGAAGGTGCAATCCAAAAAGGTGTATTGCTAGGATCGAAGTATCAAAAAAGAGCTTTAATTTAAGGGATTGTGAGTTAAAAATGGTTGCTTGGGTATAAAGTTGTATAGGCTTGAAAATAGCAAAAAATCACGAAAACTTGGATTTTTTACAAAAGTCAGCGATTTTTCCTATTTTCAAAATCCTTATACCTTTTGATCCAAGCGGTCAATTTTAACCACTCGGCCCTCAAATTAAAGCTCTTATATGTATAATTTCACATAAAATTAATAAAATTGTAAAATTTTTAAATTATTTTAAGTCTCTGTATTACATAGATTCTTTATATTTATAGGCCTAAATTTACACAGGACAATGTGACATAGTATTAATTTCCAAGTATGATCTTAGTAAAAATTAATTTTGTATTACATAGTAGTCACTATTTGTAATTTAGTATGAAGATAAAATTTAATATCACTTAACCAAATATTTATATAGAATATAGCAAATAATAGTACATTATGCAACAAGGGAGTAAAGTCGTTGATTATCCCCGCGGGGGAGAGATTACTGCCCGAGCGAAGTGAGGGCAGTAAATCACCCGTGGGAATAATCGACTTTACTCTCATGTTGTATATAGTGATTTATTCACGACTGAACTGTGTAATTACTTTATTTCTTGAACAGTGGGACCTACAACAGCTAAATTAAATAAATTAATACAATTTTTTTTTTAATATTTTAAATATTCAAAATTTTATAATTTTTTTACTTTTTAACATTTTTTCAAAATTTTCAAAAATTTCCGAAATTTTGCGGGAATAAAGAGTGCATTTCCAGCAAATTTACTTTATTCCCGCATATTTCGGGACTAAAGTATTGCAACCAAAGTAAAAAGGTTAGGCGCGTTTGATGTTTTGCGTATCATCATGTATGTCAATAATTTTATTTACAGTGAAATTACAGATTAAAAAACAACTAAGATCAATTATGAAAAGTCAATTTTACTATCATATTATTTTATTTATAATGCGGAAAACAAAAAATCATCATGATTAATTAAGGTCTCGAGTCGAATGATTGGTAATTTAAACTTAAGTAATACATATATTGATCAATTACAAATAACTCAAAAAATATTTCCTACGTAACTTGCCATGCCCCTCACATTTTATCCATGGTACATAGTTGTTTACGGAGTGGTCTTTGTAAGTTTGTATTATGAACAAAATGTGAGGGGCATGGAAAGTTACGTAGTGAATATATTTTAGTTATTTGTTATGTGATCAATATATTACTTAAGTTTAAATTACCAATCATTCGACTGAGCCCTTATTTAAACATAATGAGTTTTGTTAGTCGTCCTATAAATAAAATAATATGATTGTAAACTTGAATTTTTTTAATTGATCTCAGTTGTTTTTTATTCTGTAATTCCACAGTAAAAATAATTATTGACATTCATAATGATACACAAAACATCAAACGCGTCTAACCTTATTACTTTGGTTAAGTTTTTTTAGAGATTTTATGTCCTTTTGAGAGAACTTATTGAAATACCTAAAACTTGTTCCAAAAATAAAATACATAATAATGGGGTTTAGTTAGTGCATAACCTCGTAGAAAATACGCCATAAGATATGGCCTATCGATAACTAGTGGACATATTTTCTTAGCATAATATGTCAGGATACTTTGACATAATATGCCCACATTATGTTGAGTACTTGATCCACTAATAGGTTTATAACCTAAAATTCATAAACTTAATAATCAAATTTACTTTAAATCATTAAATTTTAAAATCATTGACGTTTAAAAAAGGTTTTTACAACAAATTTGGTAAATAAAAGGTAATATGTCAGGAATGGCAATCTAACCTTACACATAATTCATGCATATATACAAACATGGCAACACTTAACGCTCACACTGAAATGTACAAATTTTATGTGGGTTTAGGTATTAGAAACATTAAGTAAAATTTGTGTGTTCAAGATTATCAACGATGAAGTGTAAAAGTGATGATCCTGACAGATATTCTCTCAAGTGTTCGAGTCAGTCGCAGGCAGTATCTATCATCATCGTCTTTGCTAGTTGTTCCACACCGAACCCCATGGCTCCGGGGGCAAAATTTCAGCCCTTTAAGTATGATAGTTTTTAATTGAGAGCAAAAGGAAAAATTGAAAAGAGTAATCGTACAATCATTCATAATTTGATTTTGCTCTCAATTAAAATCTATCGTACTTAGAGGGCTGAAATTTTGTATGGCGATTTGTTTCAAGCTGTTAAAACAATATATCTACTTGTCTTTATCTCAAGTGCTGTAGTTTAAATTTTCATATGAACACCCATGTGTAAATTTTGCCCCCGGAGCCATGGGGTTCGATGTGGATCAGTTAGCAAAGACAGACAAGCAAACATTGTTACGCTACCCTGTTTCTATATAACAAAATAAGCATCTACACCACAAATTAAATATATTACACGAATACACTGAATATAAGGCAATATAATGATAGATACTGCCTGCGACTGACTCGAACACTTGAGAGAATATCTGTCAGGATCATCACTTTTACACTTCATCGTTGATAATCTTGAACACACAAATTTTACTTAATGTTTCTAATATCTAAACCCACATAAAAAGTGTATATTTCAGTGTGAGCGTTGAGTGTGGTCATGTTTGTATATACATATGCATAAATATGTGCAAGTTGTCATGTATAAACATAGACATAAGAGAGATAGACTGCGTGTGTAGGCTAGCAAAAGTGGCACCCAGTGAGAGAAAGACAGCATACTTTCTATCCCATATACCAAGCATTAGGTAGAAGGTATGCCATACTGAAAAATGTCACTTGAGAATTTGGCATGATTATCAAGTAATTATGAGGTGATTATCAAGTACTTTTTAAGGAGGCACACCACCTTTGAAATTAAAATAAAAAATTTTCATTAAAAATTTATAAATACTTATATAAATGAACCAAATTTTTATTACTATTCTTAGACATAATTACTTTTATTTTGATGGTTTTAGACCTTCTATATACCTCTATAATACCTACGTATAGTAGGGAGTCCATAATTCACTTACCGTAAGATTCCAAAGGAACGAATGGCCCAAATGAGCTCAAACTCTAGGATATTGTTTACAAGTACATTAGTTGTGGTATGAATTTCGAACATTTTTGAAAATTTTGAAAATTTTGAAAAGTTCAAACATTTTGATTGAAATGTTTTTATTTTTGAGAGGAAAAGAGACATTTTCCTCCCAAGGGAGTAAATTTTTCTGGAAAAAATTATTCCCTTGGGAGGAAAAAGTTTTTTCTTCCTAAGAGAGTAGTTTTTTTCCACTGCTAAGAAAAACCCGATTTTCCATTCATTTTACATACATGGAAAGTGGTCTTTTTCGTACACGTATCGTGAAAAACTTGTTTTTGTTTTATTAAATATTATCAAACATTAATGATTATAAATATAATTACGAAAAACTTTTACTTTTATTTCTCACAGTTATATCACATATATAAATTAATTAATACACATGCAGTGTTTGTTTTAATGTTTGAATATCGGGCTTAATGGTCAACTTAGATCTCGTTCAACTTTAAATCATCAATTATTTCATAATTTATTAAGAGTATTCAAATATATTTTATTAAAAACATGTCTTTCACAACAAGATATTGAGAACAAAAATTCTTTTTCTGCAGCAGAATTGCAGCAAATAAAATCGCTGCCAATTCATTAGCTTTCTCTAACTAAATTTATAGGTCCAATAAATAAAATATTGTTTTAATATATCTATATATCTGCTTGCTAATGTATGAGGCGGTTTTTGATACATAATTTAATATAATTTTTGGATGGTTCAATGTCCAAAAGTTTGCAGACCCCTCTGTTTTTTTATTATAGAATACGAACACTGTCGTCAATTATTTTCACAGAAATTCACGCATGTTTACATGTGTTCCTAACCAACATAACCATCAAAATAACAGGTTGTTCATTAGATGACGATTTTTACATTTTAGCTCATTAGTTAAAAACCACTTGACAAAATCGTTTAAAATTTTAGCAGCAGATAGCTTTTTTATGGTGAATCACCAAATAAAATTTTGAAGCATTTGACTACATTGTTTTAGATATATGAGAAAACAAAAAATTAAAAAAAAAAAATTGAAACCTTGATACCTTACGAACCATAGGGGCTTGAAAGCTGTGCAATGAACTTAGCCAAAACACATAAAATATCTACTTTCTTTCGCAATCTCAAGTGCAATAAGGCCTTTTTGCGTCCGTAATTGAGGCACAAAAATGTTATTCTCTTTCAAATGCATTATAGCTAAATTGTTTGTAACAATGAGATGATTAAAAAAAAATAGAAAATAGTGTTTTTCAAAAATCAAAAAATGGCCATAAAAAAATATAGTTGAGAAAATAAAAAATAACTGTTTTTACCGAATTCAGAATCCAAAAATATATATGCATGTCATTTTTATTGACGGAGATATTGACGGAGTAGTTCCAGAAATATTACGGTATACGTGCACACACACACATACGGACATTATCTAAAAACACTTGATTTGAACTTCTAACACACTAAAAAGTATTTTCTAGAAGTTTTAAAGAAACTTAAAATTATACTATTACAAAGCTTCCTCCAGGAGGAAGCAAAAAATCATCTAATTCTTTCATACATGATTATAATTAAAGATGGAATAACGTTGGTCTTAAAAAAGAAGCATTTATAAGTTTAGAAAAAGATTATTCACAAAAAAATGTCACGGTAACTTTTAAAACAAGTTCAGTTGATTGTTCCGAAGGAGATTCGGTAACAGTTTTTGGTGATAGAATTGTCGGACGCCCACGTATACCCTATGATGAAGCGTCTGAAAAAACTAAAAGGAGACGTATTGATGAACTTGCTGCAAATTATAGTGCTGAAGAACTATATCGAGCTCTTAAACTTAAAGAACAACACTTTAATACTACGAATGCAACTCCTGAACAAAATACTTATGAAAGTATTAATGCTACCGAAACTCTAGCTATGTACATTGATATACAATTATCGAAAGAAAAATATGAAAGATCATTGAGATCCTACAATGAAACATTCGTAGGAGATACAATATATCCTCCTTATAGCTATATTTTTATAAAAAAAATGATTGCTATCCAGATCATATAGATGTATTAGATTTAACAACAGAAGTACATTTTATATCTCTACTTTAACACACTACAAAAAGAATACTTTTATTATTAACTGAAGAAATGAGAAAAAGTCTGCAAAATAAAAAATTAATACTTGTAGGAAAGTGGGGCATGGATGGTGCTTCAGGACAACAGATAACTATGCATAATTAAAAAAAAAGCAGTTTAAAAAATTTAAGACGATTTACAAAATTTCTTTTCTTTTCACAAAGATTGGTTGGTTAAAGAACGTTGGAGTCCCTCTTTTTCCCAGTTTGACCTGGCAATCTCTTTGACCCTGACCTGCTAGCGTCAAACAGACCACGGATTCGAATTCAGCGACCACAAAAACATGTAGGTATAACGTTTTCGGCCAATCTGACATTTTTTTCCCACTTTGATATTAAAATGCCCTTGACCCTGACCTGCTAGGATCAAATAGACCCCGGATTCGGATTCAGTGACCCCAAAAATATATACACACACATAAATCATACGAAGATGGCGTCTAGGTGTACATGGTGGCCGATGTCGAGGTCTGGGTAGTTCGCACCGTGGTTTTTGGTGTCTAGGTGTAGAAATAATTCGAGGGTAGTGTATATCAGAACAATCAGTGATTTCATGTAAGTGATAAAAATGTTACAAAAAAGCTGTGGTCGAAAGGTGCTAAAGATGCTTATATTTTATTTTTACGACGTCGAATATGAAATACTCGAATCAAAAAAATTTACTAAAAAG
Organism: Nasonia vitripennis; assembly: GCF_009193385.2. Lineage (NCBI taxonomy): Eukaryota > Metazoa > Arthropoda > Insecta > Hymenoptera > Pteromalidae > Nasonia > Nasonia vitripennis. The sequence goes on from NW_022279589.1 coordinate 2,246,493, forward strand.
GATTGAAATCTATAAAAAAAATTTACTCTAAAAAAGTAAAAGGTTAGGCGAGTTTGATATATATCGCAACGAAATTACAGATAGAAAAGAACTGAGATCAATCAAACAAAGTCAAGTTTATTATTTTTAATCGTGATGAAGCGAGGAACAACTCTTAAGATAATTACTACGTAACTTGCCATGCCCGTTACTTAAACTTAAACCTTTTCTAGTGTTTAGGAACTCTGTTTTATCCAGACTCTTTGTGAAGATGTCTGCTAAATTACATTTCGAGTCAACTTTTACAATATCTATTTCGCCCTTTTCGTAGCTTTCATTTATATAATGATATTGCACTTCAATGTGCTTTGAATTTGGAGTAATGTTTCCGAATTTCGCGATTGCTATTGCTCCTGAATTGTCTTCGTGAATAGTCGTTGGTTCATTTAAATTTACATCAAATGATTCGCTCAAAAAAATTTCTTACAAACAATATTTCGTAGACTGCCTCTGACAAAGCTATATATTCTGCAAAAGTTGAACATTTTATTACCGCACTTTATTTGTGGGTTTTCCAAAAAATAACATTTCCGTATAATCTAATTACGTATCCGGTTCTGGATTTTCTATCTACATTATCACCTGCGAAATCGGAACCTCGTTGGTGACCTCGTTGACCTTGACTGGAGTGAGCACCTCGCCCCCGGTTGCTCTGATGTGGTCTCGTGCATTCGTCTTTGAAGTGGCCAAATTTTCCACAGTTGAAACATTTGCCTCTGGTTTGTACCGAAAAGGTACTGACGTTTGATTTATTATTAGACTTGGGTTGAGTAGCTGTAAATTAGTGGCAAAGCTCTGGTAAATATCTTAACTTTTCGGTTTCTTCTAATTTTCCACCAGCCATTTTGAACTCATTAGTGATCTTTTGGAATTCTACAAAAAATTCTTCCACTGTTTTGTAATTATTTAATTTAATTTCTTCGATTTTTCCATTTTATATAATTTGCAGGGCTGTAGACTGACTTAAATACATCTTGTCGAATTTGTTTATCATCTCGAAAGCCGTTGTGCATTTACCAACATATTCTAATTGTTTATCCGATATTGTACTTATAATTATTGTTCTGACTTTTAAATCCATTTTATTCCATTTTGGTTCATCCTTTTTGTCATCTTCAGTCATAGCTCTGACTGCTGGATCTTTACACTCTTTATATTCTAACAAAATCATTAATATAATTTTCCAACTTGTATAATTTGCACCATCGAAAATTGGTATCAAAATATCTTCAATTTTGGCTTGCTTAGCCATTTCTTCTTCTTTAATTCTTATATTTGCGTACACTTGACTCTTTAGTATAATAACTTTCTTCAATTCTTTTAAAAATAATTTTCTAATCGGACTTCTTATATTTTCCTTCCAAACAATTTCTTTATTTTCTAATTCGTGATCTTGAATTACTTTTAGCTTAAGCCACGAGAACATGTGCTGAACCTCGAAATTGCCACGTGCTCTGTACTAGCACGTTACCACGTTTTTCACTTGCCGACTTTAATCAACTGACATCGCACTTAAATCTTGATTAATTTTCAAAAATCTTCTTATAAGTTTGCACCTGATGACTTTATCTTCGTCACTGAGTATATATTTTTTTATTTTAACCTTCTTTGACTGGTTAATCTTCACTTGAAACTTTTCGTTATTCGACAGACGTTTCGACACGAAAATTCGAATTCCAATGCTTCACAAGCATATAATCATTCTGAGAAATTTTCTCCTTTAATTTCACTACTCAATTTTTCACTGTGCTATTCAGTTCGTTAACAATAACCGTTAACTTCTTTTCCACGTGACTTTTCTTCTAACCTCACTTCATAACCCCCCTCAATTTTACATCTCCCCGAAGGTTAATGTAAAATTCAAAATAAAAGGTTCTAACGCTCTGCTACCACGTTGGAAGTGGTAGATGAATAAGTGAGGCAGATTTATTATTGATAGTAGTAAATAGTAGTTTATTGATAGAGTGGCTAGAGAGCCAGTCGTAGTCGGCAGTGCGTCCGCTCAGCTCGGAGTCTTACAGGCAAGAGGGAGAGTATAGTACAATATCGCATATTCTGACTTCACGGAGCTGAGTATACAGTATATTATGCGCTTAGAGTATATACGCGAGGCATGCGCACTATGCTCGCGTTCGATCGAGCTTGTCTCGTTGCACCAAATCGTCGTCAACCAGTAGATGGCGCGACGAGTACCGTTTTAAGTATTACGACTGTATAAATTCACATATTACAACAAGTATTATTCATAAACTGTAAAAAATTCTGAATCCTTTCTTATATATATATGTGGGAACGTGTGCGTAGAGTATGTGTGGGTGCGTGTAAGAGAGAGAGGGAGAGAGAGAGAGAGAGAGAGAGAGAGAGAGAGAGACTGCGCCATTGTGCGTAAGCGTGTACGTGTGAAACAGGAAGTGTGAGGGAAGTCCGAGCAGGCCCCGCCGCTCGGTCCTAGCTAGTCCTCCCCGGCCAAGCTACCCTCACCCCCGTCGAACTACTAAGGGGGCTGAGGCGTCGCAGCCAGCGCCGGAGGGAGCCCTAGACAACGAGCGAAATCAGTATGTATTATACCTAACCATATTATTTCAAAGTGTAACCATTAACGACTATTCTACAATATACATTCAGTTTATGCTACTTCTCTTTATTCAATACACCCGGTACACCACGAATCCCACAATTGGGGGCCCAGTCCAGGATACAGGTTCTTTGTTTGAATACAGGTTCCGACAACAAAAGTAAAATTTAGTAACAGTGCTCAGCGCTCAAGACGAGTGAACAACGGCAGAGAAGATGCAGAGAACAGCGGGGACTCACGAGACGTAAAGACGACGCAGCAGCAGGCCAAAGCTAAGGAGGTATACTGTATCGAGAAACTCCGGAGAGAGACGGAACCAGAGGACACCGTCAGCACAGAGGCACGACGCGGACTCGCCCGATACCTAGGACTAGACGCTGCAACCCGCTCGCGTAAAGAAGACGAGACCAACGACGCAGAGAAGACGTCGAGGTCAAAATTAAGACAAAATAAGTCGCCGTGTGTCGGCGCAATTTAAGACGATAAATACGCAAAGGGCACCGGAAGTAGACGAAGTCCGCGCCCAGAGAGAACTTGTTATTATTAAGAGTTAGATAATGGATTATAAAGTTGAGGATCAGGGTTCAATCCTCCATTAAGGTAAAGATTTAAAAAAATTTTTTTTAGTCAATTTATTTTGATTAGCATCGACAAATATATTGTTTATTTAGTAAAAACAACATAATTTATTTTAATTAGAACAAATACTTCAATTTTATGAGTGATTTCTGACGTAATTTTTAATGTGATTTCTTACGTGAGAAAACACGCTAAATAGTCACGTGATAAATCATGTAATTCTTTTTGCCAGGAAATAGACTAAATATCAGAAAAAAGAACCTAATTTAACGTCAAGACTATTGTATCACTATAAACGATAAATAAGAAATTGCGAAATGTCCGTCATGGTACGGTCATAATTTTTCAAATATTCCCTACATCGAGATCTGATTATGAAACGAATTAATTTAGAAAAAACGCGATATAATATAGATGTTGGTGTTATGTTAATTAAACTACTTCGATTGAGTGTTAGAATCATAAAACAGATGGATGATGTTGTAATAATAATTCGGTTTTCTAAAATTCGCAAATTAAGGCGTCGCAAGAGGGTGCTGTCATCGGCTTTGAAAGTTATACCATATCATGTGTTCTTTGGAGGCAGGTTGTGTGTGTGTGCGTGGACTGTGAACGAGTTATGTGTTTTCGAGCTGAAAAATGTGATCCTTAGCAAGGTTTTTGAAAGTGACGGTGGATGAAGTGTTTCTGATGTGTGATAGCAGGTTATTCCATACGTATGAAGTGCTGATATGGAACGAGTTCCTCAGCGTCTCCGTCGCGAAAGCAGGAATTTCCAGAGGCATTACCTCGCCCCTCACAGGCCGGAGTGTGACGCGGAAGTCAAAAAAGGCCAGTACGTATGATGGTACGACCGAATTAAACATTTTACGTAGGAGACAAGCTGTGAAGTACTTCCTGCGTCCGGGAGTGGTTAGCCACTGCAGCTCCTGCCTGTACAGGAAGATTTGCTCATCTCTCCTTACACCATAGATGTACCGAATTCCTGCATTCACGAGCCTCTGTAGTTTTAAGTCGAGTTCCTGCGCGCAGGTCACAGTATACAAGAGAACAGTAGTCGATGATCGGAAATAGGAGCGCTTGCACAAGATGCTTGCGCAACCTGAGATTGGTACTCTTTCTGAAAAAGTAGATCCTGTACATTAGCGAGTGAGCACGCTTACACACTTGTGCAACGTGCTCCTTCCACGTGAGTTTAGAGTCAAGCAACAATCCCAGATTACGCACAGAGGATTCAAAGCTGACCTGGACACCCCCGATATTAATGAAAGTGTTAGCTGTTAAGGGAAGTGAATTTATGTAGTAAGGGGAGCCCAGGACAATTGCTTTGGTTTTAATAACATTGAGTTTAAGCCTGTTTTGCGCAGCCCAGCCCATTATCCTCTCAGCATTAGCACTCATCTTGTTTGATAAAGAATCGAGCTCCTCGAGGTGGCATTGACTGTAAATTTGCAAGTCATCCGCATAATAAGATGGTAAACATTGAAATCAAGGCAGAAACCGATGTCATTGATGTACAATGCGAACATCAAGGGACCTAACAATAAGACGGAGCCCTGCGGGACGCCGATGTTAAGACGCCGCGGAGAGGAACGTTCGCTATTGTCACCAACGACGACTTGCTCTCTCCTAGTGGGATAGGAGGCAAACCAGCGGATGACCTGCTTAGAGAAGCCGAAGGTGGATAGCTTTCTCAGGAGCCGGACGTGACATACAGTGTCAAACGCCTTGCTAAAGTCAAAGAGGAGGAGAAGTGTCACTTTCTTTTTGTTTATCCCGACCCTGACATCATCAGTTAGCTTACTTAGGCCAGACTGAGTGCTGTGGCCACTGCGGAAGCCTGTTTGAAAGTTGTCTAGTAAGATTCTTGATTCAAGGTATTGTGAGACTTGCCTGTGCACCAGCCACTCCAGGGCCTTGGAGAGAAAGCAGAGAAGTGAAATCGGACGGTAGTCAGTCAGGGCTGTTGGTGAACTGACTTTGTTGAGTGCACGCACAAGCAACAATTTCCAGGCAGATGGGAAACAGGGTTCGCTCAGAGACAGGTTGAAAATATGACTTAGTAGGGGAGCGAGAACTGGCAATGCTTTTGAGATGATAACCTGAGGGATTCCGTCGCTTCCCCTGGCCTGAGTGTCGAAGTGCGATACGGCAGCCAACACATCCGATTCCGTTATGGTGCTGAACTCGAAATGCTCCGGGAGGTCAAGACTTTCCAGGGTGAGAAGATAATCCTCAACAGCAGGAGCTAACGGATCATTGGAGATCGAGCTGAAATGCTTGTTGAGTTCATCTGTGCTAAAACGAGATGGTGAAGGGGCCTTGGTGGTAGAAATTCCAAGTTTCTCCAGCTCTCTCCAGAGCTCGACAACATCAGTCAAGGTTGACAGGTGTTAATAGTAATAATGCAGCCTGGCTTCCTCGACTATTTTGTGAGCATTATCTCTAGCTAGCCTATATATGCGGAGATCCGAATCGAGCCTGGAGTTCCTGAAACGTCTGTAAAGTCTATCTCTCTCAGATACAAGATCACGAAGAGCCGTGGTGAACCACGGGTGACGCTGTCTTCTTGGTGTCACAGTCCGTAATGGGGCGAGATGATTGATGGCGTTAGTGAGGTTAGCGTTAAGTGTGGATATGCATTCGTCGAGTGATGAAGAGGTGAGGGATGACCAGTCACATGCGCTAAGAAAGTCCCTTAGCTTCTAGGCGCTGATTCGTTTAAAGTTTCTGTAAGAGTATGTGTTAGGTAGAGAGAGAGAGAGAGAGAGAGAGAGAGAGAGAGAGAGAGAGAGAGAGAGAGAGAGAAAGAGAGAGAGAGAGACAGGTGCGCTGTGCGCCGACACTTACAGGATATTCGGTGCGCCGTCGGTTTCCTCTACGTCGCTCGAAGTCGGCCGCGCGCTGCTCCGGGAATCCGTCGAGCTGGTCGCGCCCTGTTTCTTCTCGCCCTCACGTGCCCCGGAGATCCTGCCTGTGGCCGCGCCTCTCTCTCCGATCGGGCTGATGCTCGCCCTCTGATCGGGATCGCCGTGCTGGAGCCCCACTTCGTCCGCCTCTCGCCTCGTCGAGAGCGCTGGGTACTTCTTGCTGCTATCGCAGCTATCGGAAGAGTGACCAGGCTCGGTTTCGTTGCCTAGTATGTCGGCTCCCCTCTCTTGGCCCTTCGGTATGAGCTGATGTTTGTTTCTCGGCGACTAGGCGCCGTTTCGGGTATAGCGCTGGCTCTCGTGTCGCTCTATACTTTCTCTCTCTATCTCTCTCTCGCACCTACCTTGGTTGTCCTATGCTTGTGCTTCGCGTGCGACTCCTGTCGTCTCGGCATGCGTCTCGTAGGCGCGTGTCGTGTAGTGTCTGTATGTGCGTAAGCGCTGCTTACGCATTTGTATGTGCTGTGTGCACGCTGCTTTAGGTGTGTGCGTATGCACAGTCACAACGCCCCCCCCCCCCTTAAATTCTCAACGTTGTTGAGAACGCGAAACATTCTCGCGTGTGTCGCCTAGAGTACCTGTATGATTTGCACTTGGTTTAGTTCTAGGGAGAATAAATAAAATGCATTGATGGGATTTGTTGGTACTCTAGGTTACCTGTTACTCTCTCTTTTAACGTTTCACCTAGTTTGCTACTCGATCGGGATGGGGAGTTCGTGTGTCTACTGACGAATGTGTGTATAAGTGTGGGTAGCTTTTATTTATTATTCTTGGTTTGATTTTTGTAACCTTACAATTTTTGTTCGCACTTTGTTCCAGTCCTTGTTGGCATGTTTATGCGTTTTTTGCGATTTCGTAAAAATGTGGAAAGAAAAAAAATTTTTGCGTCAATGCGTAGTATGATGGAAAAGGAAATAAAATCGATCGGTTTTTTTTTGTTAACCGTGCAGTATTTTGCACTTAACATTTGTGTATCGCATTTAACAATATTTTCGCACGCATTCGTCCATCCTCATCTGTCCATACTCATACTGCGCGCGTTTTCGCACGTTTCCATGTATCGGGAGATCTGAACATTTAACTAACACTACACTATTCTTGTTTTCTTTCTTCTTTTACTGGTCATCTTCTTCGGGTTTCTGTAGGTGTTTCTCTTTGAAGTCGACCCAGGCTTTCAGTTTTTCTTCTTCTGACATTTTTGACATGTCGTGGCCTCTTAACTTGCGGCGGAGGAACTTCGCGTATGATCGCGGTAGCCAATTGCCGTTCTTAAGCATTTTATCAGCGTACGTGGTTTTTATGCGTTGTTTCTTGTTGCTGAAGTAATGCGCCATCGGGACGGGGGAATGATTCGACCATCGGGCTATTGTGTTTGGGCGCGCTCCTGTCGGCTTTATGCCGCTGCTGCTGGTTACGCTGTCCGTCCCAGCTCAGTCGATGTTCTGGGTAGTCAGAGGATTCGGGTTGGCGAGTTGATCGGTGCGTTGCCATTTGAAATCCTCGTCTTGGATCGGCGTGGCCTGACTGGCTTGCGTGCCTTTTCGGTATAGATGGTTTCTTGGCTTTCGGAGTGGTTTGATCTCCTTACGCCCCATTTTTTCGTCGAATTCGCGTTCAGCTTGCAATTCTTTTTCGATCAGCTGTCTTTCTTTCGCTTTTTTCGCGCTCTCGTTTTATCTTTTGTTCTTCTTGGTCCCGTCGTTCGATTTCGGATTTCTTAGACTCGAGAGCGTCGAGTATTGCGGCTAGTCTTACGGCTTCTTCTTGTGCCTTTTCCTGTCGGATAAGCTGCTCTCTGTATTCTTGTTCGTATGCTTTCGCTCTGACTCGTAATCGAGCTTCGTCTTCGTCGAGTTTACGCTGGTGCTCTTCGAGTCGCTAACGGGCTGCGGAGTCTGCGTATGCACGCATGTGCCGTTCTCTCCTTTGTTCTAGTTGGATTTCGGCTTCTTCTCGGCTTCGCTTAGCCGGTTTTTATTTTCACGGCTTCGTTTGCGCTCTTGCTATGCGAGGAACTGTTGTTGTTTGGCGCGTAGTTCGCGGTACACTCTGCCGTGGTAAGATTTTTCGTCGCGCACTTTTTCGTTCGCACTCGATGAGGGCTTTTTTGGCACTTTGTCACTCGCGTTTACGCTACTTGCACTGCTGTTCTTGTGGCTTTTTCTGTCGGACTTTTTCTTGCTAGACTTGTCGATCAGCTTGTGCAGCAGCTTCTTCAGAACTTTAGGGTCGATTTCGCTGTCGCTTCATGACTCGCTCGAGCTAGAGTTGCTCATTTTTCTTGCGTGTGCACTCTCCTGTTTCGGCTGTCGAACTGTGCGGGCGCTTGACTAGTGTTGACACGTGCAGCTGTTATGAAATTTCTCTACCCTCTCGCTTTCTTTCTTTGTGCGCTGCGGGACTGTCACCTAATGTGGCTGACGTTCGCACGTGTTGCCGGGCGGTAGGGGCAGGCAGCGAGCTGCGTGGCTCTCGTCACTCGGCGTGTTGTTTATATGGTCTGCCGGGTCTGTGCTTAGGTTTTTCGGCGGACGCGGCGTTGCCGGTTTTCTTGGCGTTTTCTTCGGGCTTTTGTTTTGATTTCTCTTCGGTCTTTTCTTCGCTCGCGTACTCTTTGAGCTCCTTTGCGTGGCATGCGCTACTTATTTGCTTTGCTAATTTCGCGCTGATATCTTTTTGTGCGGACGACAAGATTTTATTCTTTTTCCAGACTAGCTGACCGATTTCAAAAATATGTTCGCGCTTATTTTTGTAGTAGTGGCTTTCTTGCCTGCTTTTCTCTTTTTCGATTTGGACTTGCGCGTTATCGTGTACGTGTTTTACATTTTTCATTCTCTCAGACCATTCGCTTAATTTTTCTTTCATATTTTCAAATCTTATAGTGGTTTTTTTCGGGTTCGCTGCTGGATGACTTACGGCTTTTATGTGTCGTATCCTTGCTCGGATTGTTTTCTGTCGCGTTTAGCCGTTTTATCTCCGCTTTTACTAATTTTTATTTTGCGCGATTTCTCGTGTTGTGCTTGCGCGCGGATCCGTCGGAACGTGAACTCGAGTTATCGGAGTCGTCTGTATAATTGTCGTTGATTTCGATGTCTTCGCGAATTATCGGGCTCGATTTTCCGGGATTTGGTTCGGATTGCGCTTCTGCTAGTCGTCGCCATAGTTTTGGTGGTTAAAGTTCTCGGCCGAAGACTAAAAATGCGGGTGTCATTTCCGTAATACTGTGCACTTTAGTGTTATGAGCAAATTGAAATTGTGGGACGAATTTGTCCCATTCTTTATGATTATTTGTTATATATGCTGAGATGCGTGTTTTTAAATCGCGGTTTACTCGTTCTACCGGGTTGCTTTGTGGATGATACGCCGGTGTTTTCTCGTGAAATATCAAGTTGTCTTCTAAAAAGTTTTTCATTGTTTCGTTTATGAATTCGCGGCCGTAATCTGGTACAAATATTTCTGGTGTTCCGAATTGTGCGCATACGATATTTTCTAGCGCGTTTTTGACGCTTGCTGCGGTTTTCTTTCGGATTAGCACGCAGATTATAAATCTAGAAAATAAGTCTTCAAATACTATGAGTTATTTGAAACCTGCTTTGCTTTTAGGGAAATCTCCCATTAAGTCCGCTGCAAAAATTTTCCACGGTCGGTCGACATCGCGTAAGCCCATCAGTCCTACTTGTGGCTTCTGTATGGTTTTTGTTTGTTGACAAACTGTGCAATTTTTGACGAAACGGACTGTATCTTTGTATGCTTTGGGCCAGTAATAAAATTGTGCTAATCGCGAATATGTTTTATCTTTGCCGGAGTGGCCTTCTGACGGATCGGAGTGTGACTCCTTGACAATTTGCTCGCGTTTTTCTTTAGGGACAACGAGTTTCCACTCGTCTAGATCTGTCAATATGTCGTTGATATCTTTGTTCGGTTTGTATCTATAAATTTTTCTGTCGACTATTTTTCAGTCTCTATATCTGCGCGAGAATTTTAGTATTTGACTTACCAACGTATCGTGGATTAATGGATTATGTAACAAATAAAGCTCAATCAATTAATGTCAACAGTGGCAAAATGGTTATTTTACCATCAACATTTATTGGAAGTCCGCGTTCTTCGCAACAAAATTATATAGACGCAACGACAGTTGTCCAAACATTTGGAAAACCTAATTTATTTGTTACTATGACTTGTAACGATATGACTTGTACGGATTAAAATTGTATAAAATTCAAATGAGAACGAAAATACATTAGATTATCCTGATTTAGTAGCTCGAGTTTTTTATCTTAATAATGAATTACAAAAAAAAATTTGTCTGTTAAATCATTGGTTACATTTATGTAATTGAATTTCAAAAGTAATGATTACCTCATATGCATGCACTACTATATTTAGATTTTGAAGATAAATTTCATAGTTCTGATCAAATTGACAATATTATTAGCGCTGAAATACCAGATGAAAGTAATTATGCAATTCTGTATGGTCTTTTTAATAACATATGATACATGGACTATGTGAAATTCAGAATAAAAAGTCACTATGTATGGATATATCTAAATTTATATGTACTAAAAAGATTTCTAAACCGTTTGCTTCATCTACTAATTACAATGTAGAAAATGGATACCCAATATATCGTCGACGTAATGATATAATAAAGTACGGATCGAATCGTACTGCTAATGATCAATTTGTACTCCCATATAATTTTTATTTATTGCTAACATTCAATTGTCATAATAATGTTGAGATATGCAGCACTGTGAAATCAATTAATATTTGTTTAAATATTTATATAAAGGTCCCGATTCCGCTTTAGTAGGTTTTAGAAAAGAGAATGATTTAAATAATGAGTATGATATTACATCTGATAATTCAAATGAGATCACTAATGTTTTAAATTACGATGAAATATAACAATATTTAGTTATGCGGTACGTATGACTGCTTGAAGCAATGTATAGATTATCAGAATTTAAATTATACGATCAATCTCACGTAATTTATCAATTAGCGGTTCATTTAGAAAATGAACAATTTGTATATTTTAAACGAGGATCTAAAACAGAATTAATAGATCGTAATGTGAATACTACATTAACAGCTTGGTTTTAATTAAACAAAATTAATTCTTCAGCATGAGATTTATTATATATTTTAATTCCCAATCATTACGTGTTTGATAAAAAATTAAAAATTTGGACTTCACGAAAACGAATATATAAACCCCATATTGAGTCGTACGTATTTTGTCGATCATAAAAAACGTGAATTATTTTACTTACTATGTTGTTATTACATGTAAAAGGTGCCACATCATTTGAGAATATACGAACTGTAGAAGGTATCGTATATTCTTCATTTTATGGAGCAGCGTTAGCTTTACATTTAATATCAGCGGATAATGAATGGGATAAATGTTTACAGGAAGCCATAAATGATCAATTCCCCAATGCATTAATTCACTTATATTCTTTTATTTTAATATTTCATCATCCTTGCAATGCTAATGAACTATACAATAAATATAAAACTTATTTTAATGATCCTAAATCAAATGATGAAATTGCAGAACAAACTTGTTCAACGAAAATTTATAATATTTTAATTTTACATAACGTTACGTGATTATGATTTACCTTTAATTGACGAAACTATTCAAATTTTCAATTACTCTAATGATTGCGAAACTACTCCATTAGCACTTTCACATGATTCGAACATTATTCACTCACTTTATCTAGGGGATTTATTAATTTAATATATAAAATTTTCAGAAATCAGATTAATCCTAATAATAAAACATTATATTCAAAAGTAATATTAGCACCGACTAATATTGATGTTTTAAAAATTAACGACGAAATATTAGATCAATTGTAAGGAGAAAGTCATACATATTAAAGTATTGATTCGGTAAACACTGAAAAAAATGAATATATGTTTAATTCAATATCAATAAATGTGTCCATTCATTAACACTCAATGGACTTCCTCCTCATAAATTTACATTAATAGTTGATGCGATTGTAATTTTATTGAGAAATTTAAATTTAAATGGTGGTTTATGCAATGGAACTAGATTAATGATACAAAAATTACGATCTTATGTTGTTAAAGCTGAAATTATTACTGGTACCTCTAAAGGTAAAATTATTTTAATACCCCCAATTGATTTACGTCCTTCAATTGAAGAAGTTCCATTTACCATGGTACGAAGACAATTCCCATTTAGATAAGGATTTGCAATGACTATAAATAAATCTCAAAGTCAATCATTTGACAATCTAGGATTATATTTACCGTCTTAAGTTTTTAGTCATGGTCAATTATATGTTCTTTTATCTAGAGTACGTCAAAAAAATAATTTAAAAATATTATTAGCAGAAGATTCAGTAATAACAGAAAACCAAGATGATAAAATTAATTATTTAAAAAAATATTTTAATAATAATCTAAAAATTTATATTAAAAATGTTGTTTATCGTGAAATTTTTGAATTAGACAATTTTTAACTAATTTTATATTACGTATCTTCTAGTATTCTCGATAAGTATTATTCTATTTATTTATATACTTTAATACTGAACATTAATTTAATTTTTCTTTACATTATAAAATTTTTAATATGATTACTAGCAAAAAACGGTCGCTTCGCTCGCGATTAACAAATAAATTGTGATGATATTTAAGGTGATGTCATCCCAAAAAACACTGTTTTTCTATTACATAAAACGTTTTGAATAAAGTTTGCTAATGAACAACCGAGTCTGTAGCGCCGTAGTGTTGAGGTAGTTCACTTGGCCCAGTGGTGCTCAATTCGAGGTTGAATAAGAAAATTAATTTTTTTAAATATTATGCAGTGTTATCAAGTGTGAAAACTCTAGAATTTTTAATTTTGTATATCAAAATATTGATATAAAGTCTTTAGAGCATCAAATATCCTCAAAACTTAGAAAAGTGAGAAACACTGCGCGCATATATAGATATACTGATAGCATAAAATTTAAACTTTCGATTGCTGTAACTTTTCGAAAAGCACCGCTTGCTCTATCAAATTTTTTGTATTATGATTTTACATCATGACCTAGTTTTTAAAAAAGATGTAAGATTTATTTTCTTTGTAATTAAACAAAATGTACACTAAATTTAGACTTAAAAAATTATACCGTTTGGAGGGTAAAAAATTTTACCACGTTATAAGAGGGCACTTAATAGGATATATTTACAAATTTGCAAGAATATTAATTTTTTGAGTGAACTACCTTAACTTTAATGAATCGTTATACTGAAAGAAACTTCGTCGTACTCATGCGATTGCAGCACCAACCTTAAAATCTAATTTTACATAAAACTTTTTAAATAAAGCTTGCAAATGAAAAACCGAGTATGTAGCGCCGTAGTGTTAAGTTTAATGAATCGTTCTACCGAAAGAAAAATTCGATCAGACTTTCTGTTTTTCTAGAAGTTTGAAAATACAAAACACTCCGTAGTGGATTTGCGAAGCTTTTGCGCCGATATCCCCTTAATTAATTGACGTGTCATTATTAAATATACTGTTAAATATTAGATGTACACTCGATGGTAGTTAATTCTTGTAGAACATTTTTGAAATGCTCCAATAAGATTGGCAGATTGATAACCAATCGAAAACACGACTTCGGAAACGTTTCATAAGAATTAATTACCGTCGAGTATAAATGAATATATTCAATACAGCCAACATTCTATAGAAGTAGTTATAGCTACTAGTACACAGAACCGGCTTTAAAATTATAGAATAAAATCGAAATAAATTTTGAATATTAAAAAATGTTTTAAAACTCTTTGTAATTATTTGATGACAGTATTATTTATATTAACAAAATCTAACGAAACAATAATATTAATTAAACATTCTATTTAATTACGTTTATAATATAATGTAAATTGTGAGATTATAACAATCATAAAATTTATATTCTGTAATCCCCGAGCTCAATTATTTATTTAATCAACACCTCGACACATCGGAGGAAGGCGAGCGAAACGAGTATAAATCAAAAACCAGAGTGCTTAAACCCAACTACACCACGCTCTCCGAGATCAGTAATTTATTTAAACAACACCTCGGTACATCGGAGGAAGGCGAGCAAAGTGAGGATAAAATGTAATACATAATGCGATATTTACTTTTATATTAAATGATAACGATATCTTCAATCCCTAACGAAAAAAAAAAATTGAGAACAATTGAAAAAAAACGTTATAAACTACAGATAATAGCAGAAAAATGTTGGAATTAAGACACAGATAACAGTAATCTTTTGTTGTCTTAAGTTTTATTTAGTTTGCTAGATACTTCAGTTGGATTTCTTTTTTTTTCAGGTGTAAAATTTCACAATCTAAAAAATAAATAAAAAAGTTAATACAACAGGTAATAACTATTAATAAATAAAGACAACAGTTTTTTTTATAGTTCAAAACAGTTTTCTTCATTTACAATTGCTGTTTTCTACGTTCACTAGTTTGTTCCCAATCAATACAGCTATCTTCGGATTTCTACTCATTTTTCTTAACTTTTTTAAAAATACGCCTTTAATAATATGAAAAAGGAAATTAACTTCTAAAAAAGTAATAAGTTAAGCGAGTTTGATATATTCCGCAACGAAATTACAGATTAAAAAGAACTGAGATCAATCAACTAAAGTCAAGTTTATTAAATTTAATCATAATAAAGCAACAACATTTTTTTCGGTCAATAAAGGGCTTACTTAACTTAAATTTAAATTATATACTGATCAATTAGGAAGAATTCTCAAGATACTTACTACGTAACTTGCTATGACCCCCCCCCCCCCCTATTGTACTTATACTGTTTTTATGACGTTATAATTAAATACGTAAAGAGAAAATGTTAGTTGTTCGCCAATAAACAAAATGAAACGGTCATGGCAAGTTACGTAGTAAGTATCTTGAGAGTTTTGAAGTGAATACTTTTATAGGCTCGTCGGGTACACATTCTACTGGGGAGTGAATCGGCGAGCAGCGACCGTCACGGTGGCGCGACAGACCGATCCTCACGGAAGCAGCGGCAGCTCTTTCCCCCCACCACGCACTCTTCGCCGTGCATGTTAGCATGCTCGCACAGCTCAGCTCTTCCCTTACATATAAGCTGCATTTATTTACACACGCTGCAAGCGGCTATCGGATTTTCTCGGATTTCGGACGCGCTTATATAGCGGTACCTTTTCATAGTATTTCAATTTTTTTGCGTCAACTAGACGACGTAACTTTTTAATAGGCGCAAAACGTTTGCAGGTAAACATTATTGACTGATTGCGGTAAATATTATCACTGTATGACAAGCCCTGGCGTAAATCTCGATCAACCGTACGCTCGTGCAAAAATGCACTATCTAAATCTTGGATTACGCACGTTGTGTAATAAAATATCGTACGATCCTATTATTCTTATTATATTTTCTTTATTTGTATTATATTTTGCCTATCCTAAATTTACTAGTTGATCAATGATTACTTCTCCTAAGATTTTTTAACTCTTTGTTAAAGTTGCAATTAGCTTGGAAAAATAAGAAAATGGCGGCGATTTACGCATAAAAATTGCTAAATCAAAAAAATATAAAAATTTATCAAAAAGGTCACAATCAAATGTATCCTTGGAGATTAGTACGTTGCACTCAACAAAGACTCATTTGAATTTGCGTCAAAGACTAATTCATTTCAGTTCTGCCGCGAAAACTATAGTATATATATTTTTAACTCTTGCATCGAAGACTATAAAGTACATTTGCAGTCCGGCTGCAAAGACTAGTACATTTCTCACTTCGTATACGTTTGATTCTCTGGCAACGAAACTATTCAAAATTTTATAAAATTCCACACCATCTATTTAGGTATTCACACTATCGGCTGTCCCCGAGACAGCCACATTTTTAATTGATCAGTATATAACTTCATTAAAGTTAAGTAAGCCCTTTATTGACCAAAAAAATGTTGTTGCTTCATTATGATTAAATATAATAAACTGGACTTTGGTTGATTGATCCCAGTTCTTTTTTATCTGTTATTTCGTTGCACAATATATCAAACTCATCTAACCTTTTACTTTTTTAAAAGTTAATTTTCTGAGATTTTAGTCCATTTTACTAAATTTTTTTAGATATTTCGTATTTCTCCTAAAAATAAAATATAAGCATCTTTAGCACCTTTAGACCATGGTTTTATTGTAACATTTTTATCATTAACATGAAATCACTGATTGTTCTGACCTACCTACGAACCCTACCCTCGAATGATTTCTACACCTAGACACCAAAACTAAGTGCAAGCTATATAGACCTCGTCATCAGCTACTGTGTACACCAAGACGCCGTCCACGTATGATGTACGTACCTAGAAATAAAAAAACCACGAAGCGCACCACCTAGACCTCGTCATCGCTCACACTTTACACCTAGACACAACCCTCGAATTATTTTTACATCTAGACACAAAAAACCACGAAGCGTACCACCTTGACTTTGTCATCGGCCACCCTGTATACCTAGACGCCGTTCCCGTATGATTCATTTACCTAGACACCAAATACCACGGAGCGCACTACCTAGACCTCGTCATCATCTACCCTGTGAACCGAGACACCGCCCTCAAATGATGTATTTACCTAGACGTACAAAATTACGGAGCGCACCACCTAGACCTCGTCATCGGCCAGCCCGTACACCCAAACACCATTTTCGAATATCCATTTATCGTCTCCATTTATCTCGACCGAAATTGCAGATTTTATCTTGTGATATGCATGTGCGTCATTTCATATTCACAAATACATAGAATTAAAAAAAGATGTACAAATAACTATTTGCAGCATCCCTTTGATTTCGACCAAAACTGCGGATTTTATCTTGTGATATAAGTGAATACTTACAGCATTCGTCATTATATGTGACGAACACAAAACTTTAAAAAAACGATTGTATCTGCACGAGTAATTATTTGTACCATACCTTTTGTGTAAATCGAATCTGCAGATAACATTTCGTGATATGCATGAATACATAAATCGTCATTTTATATTCACGAACAAATAACTTTAAAAAAAATTATATTTGCACAAATATTTAATCGCAGCATCCCTTTTATCTGGACCAAATTTACTGATTACATCTTATAATATGCACAAATACATAAAGCATTCGTCATCTCATATTCACAAATAGATGGCTTTGATAAAAATTGCATATCTGCACAAATATTTAATCGCAGCATCCCTTTACCTGGACCAATTCTAAAATAATCTTTATTCAACCATGTATATATGGGTAATTCGTCAAATCGAAGATCAAAAACTTTTTCTTCTTCAACCCACGGTAAATATGTTCCAAACAGTTTCAAATGCACCTGAATTTTTATAGATTTTTAAATTACTTGTTCTCAAAATGGTAGGGAGCCAAAGATGTCAATTTTAGCAATTTTTTGGTTCTTAGCACAATTTAATTAATTCATAGCTCCACAGGGAAGCATTTTTCACTATAGACATGAATATACTTTTTGTTGTAAAATTTCCTCACCTTATCAATAAAAATACTCTTAAAGTCATATATACAATGACTTTAAGAGTATTTTTATTGATAAGGTGAGGAAATTTTATATATATAATGTTTGGTTTTTGATTTTTGGGAGTGTGGAAAGGTGACAGGAATGACGAACTCAGAGTGTGTGAACTGGGCTGGTGGGTTCATCAGTAAATCCTTCACCAAGATAGCGTGCTGCCGGTCCATATTGCCACCGAGGTAGCTAAATTTGGTGGTTTTGGTGGAGATGCCGAAGTTCGCCAGGTTCTGTTCGAACTGGATGAACCATAACTCCGGTTCGTTGGGAATCAGCATCGGCGCCCGAAATCCGAGCTTACATACCTCCATTAGAGTTTGCGTTATATTCGTGCTAACTGCTGCTTCTGTCGCGGCTGTCGTTGCTGTTGGCGCTGTCACTCCGGTCGTTGATGTAGTCGTTCCGGAATTCGTCGTGTCCGTCATCTTGTCAGCTGCTGCGTTCGCCGTTGGTAATGCGTTTCACAACGTCTCCTTACCTACGTCTCCGGTTTCGAAATGCTAGCGTCCTTCGCACTTGCGAGATCACGTCGGGGTCACCACTTTGGGAGTGAGAAAAGGTGACAGGAATCGCGAACTCAGAGTGTGTGAACTGAACTTATTTGAAGATTTATTCGAACTTTCGTTTCGTCGAGCGTCGATAGCTTAGAGTGCGTGCGACTGTGTCGTGACTCTAGCGTAACTGTCGTTCTGTCCTCCGACGTCGGCCGTCGAAGGTATCGTCAGCTCCGCCTCCTGTACCGATCAACCGATCGGATCGGCAGGGACGGAGCGTGCGCAGCCCGGGCAGCGCGTCAGCGGCGTGGTCGGCTGGTCCAAGCGGCCCACTGTTTGCTGTTTTATTGCGCCGGTAATCCCCAGCGTCGGCGCGCATCCGCGGCTCCAGCCGTTTATAGTTTTACTACGCAGCTACTACGAGCGCAGCTCGAACGCTTTATTGTCTCCCCGACGCAGAAAACAAATCCGCATTAATGAGTGCTAATCCGGGTCGCGCTGTTCGAGGAACGGTCGCCTGGGTCTGCGTGTGCGCGGGCGCGCGTGTGTGTGTGCGTGTGTGTGTCGAGTGTGCTGGCAAAAGCGTGTGGCGCGGCTGCCACATATTTGACAGAGAACCACCCATATATGTCATAAAATATGTCAAAAATATTAAAATAAAAATTAATTTATTGCGTCTATTTTTTTTTGTAACTGTTTTAACAGCTTCCAATCTACCTGGACCAAATCTTTAAAATGTTGTTTAGTAGGAATGTATATTTTTATTATATATACCTGTCTATACCATTTAATAATTGTTTATTTATAAAATAGTAAAATTACAATTTTGTGTAGTTATGTTACAACTTTCAAAATATGTTTCATAATTTCCTACTCTGAGAATAGTAGCTCTACAAAACCTCTTTTTACCGGGTACATCACATTTATTCGACAATAAATAATAAGTTGCTTCAATAAGTAAATAATTTTTAATAATTTTAATAATCAATAAATTGAAATATAACAATAGCAGCGACCAATTTTATATTTTAGTAGCGCTAATATAACATCTACAATAGATAATATATTATAAAAATTAATAAATCAAAATATCAATCACCAAAATAATTACAATTTAATTTTGATACAAATATGTGCTTTTAATGGTAGAATTTATTAAGCATTTTAACAAATTTATTAATTGAATAAACTTTACTCAATTATATTATCTTGTGACGGCCGAGTGCACGTCAAATGTCTAACGGCTAATCATATACTAATTGTAATAAGATTATTGTTTCAGCAAGCTGTCAACGAGCGCCGAAACGAGTGAGAACAAGAGACGAGGCAAGATAGAGACAGAGAGAGTGAGAGCATAGGTAGCGCGGTTGCCGCCTGGCCGCACAGCGTTGGCGAGGTATGACAACGATGTGCCGACGGCCGGGAGAGCCGCGACTAGAGTTAGTCTCGCTGCGCTATCCATACGAGTAGCTCGCGCTACTTCTATACGCGGGTTTGATGTGAGTCCTGCGAGCATCCCGAGAGCGAACGATATTCGTCCGTGCGTTACCGACGAGTTGCTGCGACGCCCGTCCGAACTGTTACATCTCCACGTCCGAGACTGGACCACGTCCGTTGCGTCAATTACTACTGCCACTACTGAGTTGTAAGTACCTGCACTCTCACTCTCTCACGTCGACAGGGTAATATCTCTCGTCTCTCGTTATCGTTCGTCGAAGTGTGCGGCGTTTGCACCTCCGTGTATAGTTACAATTGAATATACATTTCCTTATCTAAACTTCTCGTGTGTTATTTCCTACGACCCGACCTACGCCGCCTCCGCGGGCTCGTGTAAAAACACGTGCATGATCTGAGTCGACCGAGCCGTGCCTTCTGCACGCCCGACGTTAATTTACAATAAACAGGGCCCTTCTGGCTCTGGTTATAACACGGCAGAAAAGTATTAACCGAGTGTTATAAATTATTTATCCTAACTATTCGAACAATATTAAATAAGTAAGCGTACAAAAGTTATAATTTTCTTTCTTAATATACGCATATATTGTCAATAATATTAATGCGGACTTCTTTCGATATGCTATCTTTTTTTTCAATATATTTTGACATTAAGATTATTATGTATTATAGTATTAACATTTAATACATATTTTGTATATTTCAGAATCTTATTTTTTATTTATTTTAATTATTTACTACTCTTAACTTTAAACTATTACATATTTGATATGATCTATTATACTTGATTATTACAACTATTAAATTTACATTCAACTCTAATTATATTTTATATTATTAATAAACTAATAAACTCGGATTAAAATCTAATTTTTTTCTCGGTCTACATTCTCACACACACATACACATACACACACTCGCGCATGAACACGCTCGCGCACACACACGTACACACACAGGCGAAATCAAAAATAAAATTTTCACTTCCAGTCGACGATGTCCAGGTGTCAAAATTACCTTCCAAATGACGAGACATGGTCTATGATACAACGCACTAAGTATACAACAAATGTACCAAAAGAAAATTTTCACTTTTAGTAGATGATGTCCAGGTGTCAAAATCACCTCCTGGATGGCGAGACATGGTCTATGA
This sequence comes from Nasonia vitripennis, assembly GCF_009193385.2. NCBI lineage: Eukaryota > Metazoa > Arthropoda > Insecta > Hymenoptera > Pteromalidae > Nasonia > Nasonia vitripennis. The sequence continues at coordinate 2,267,327 of NW_022279589.1, forward strand.
TACAACGCACTTAATATACAACAAATGTACCAAAACAATTTTTACTTGCAGTAAACGATGTCTAGGTGTCAGGATGATCCTGAGGTTAATCCATTATAAATTTAGTATACATGATATATGATGCTGCCTTCCAACTTACAAAGTTTAACTACAAAAAACCTTGTGCATAATCATAAATATATTATTGGCGTCAGAATTCCAGGAAGACTGAAATTCTAAGAAGTCCAGAAAAATTCCCTGAAAAACCCGGAAAGTGCAAAATTTAATCTTTACATTAAAATATGACAATATTGGCGCACAAAAAAAATGAAACGTTAGAAATGTTCTTAGATGCTAAGACTAATGTGACAGTTAAACTAATTTTAATTAGAATTGAAGGGATTCGAATAAATTGAACTGGAAATGACGTTTTGGACAGAATTTTAAGCAAATTAATATTATGTAGAAGAAGTTTATTAAAGTACAATAATACTGAATAAAAAGAAGCATAAATAATAGTGCAAATATATATATATATATATATATATATATATATATATATATATATATATTAAATACAAGAAGATTAAAAGAAAATTGCTGCGTAAACCGATGCACAATCGTAGCGTGAATATAATTGCATTAAACAAAAGAAAAACATAATAAATAGTCGTAAAGTAATTTCGAGTATAAATAATATTACGAGAAGTATCAAGCATAGTTTAGGTAACTCTCATAAAGATAAAAAAACAAGCTTAATGCATGTGTCGCAATTATACACGGCATCGAGTCAAATTTTAGTAGCTACTCGCGTTGCGGCGAATGACCAACTGAATCTGCTAACAGTAGCAAAAACGCGGAAGTCGAGCAAAACATGAACAAACGCGGAATAGGTCAATTTAAAAACTCAATGGGTTTTAGTAAAATAATCAAACTATACTTTTATTTGAGTAATGAAAATTTCAAATGAGCGATAAAGCAACAACAGACGATAAAACCCCGGAGAATGCAAGAATTGCTAGAAAGCAAGTCCAACAAAACCCAAATTTGAAAAGCCTACCAACAGGAGCACTTAAAGTTCACGCATTCAAAAAGAGTTCAAAAATACAGCGGTCACCTCAAGGAAAGCAAGGAACACCGAACGAAAATAACTAAAGCAAGGTATTAATAAACAAAAATACAGGAGCTATACCAAAAATACCGGCTACAACAGCAAATCAAAACTAAAGAAAACACGAAGAGACAGTAAAACAAGAAATAAAACCAAAGGATCAAAAAGTAAACATTTTAACAAAAATCCCTAGAAAACAACAGCAAAAAAGCTGGGAAAATATTAGTGCTATATGTGAAGTTTAACGTTTCAAGACTAATTCTAGATAGGACATTTGATTTTGACTAACAAGGAAAGGTACCCAACCCGAACTCACCGATTTTGATGATTTTCATATATGTTGTAGAACATAAAAAAATAAGAGACACGTATTTTTTTTTATCGGCTAATTTTCACTTTTAAGGGGTAAAAACCTCCCCTAAAGTTAACCCCTAACAAGCGTTTTTTTTAAATATCTCGGCTTAAAATTAATATTTTTCAATGAAACAAATTGGAGGTTATTTCTTACAAAAAGAGCAAGTATTTCATGGTGATTTGAAGAGTAAGGGTAGCATCCCCTATTTTTTAGGGGTTGAAAACATATATTTTTTGGCATAATTTTATAATAAAAATGTTTAAACCGACTAAAAAAAATTGGAAAAAATGTTTAAACATCCTTAATAACAAAATTTAGTTGACGTCTTTCGGTATTTTCATAAATATTATCCCTAAGGGGGTAAACCACCCCTAACACAAAATAACTGTAAATATGTAATTCAATACATAATATTTCGTAGAAAGTTTGTATATAGAGGTTTTCGAGGTCGCTGATTACAAATCTGTTATCAGATTTTGAAAATTCAAAATGGCGGATCCAATATGGCGGACGGAAATATCGAAAAAAAATTTTATATTATAAAAAAGTTTTAAACGACTAAAAAATTTGGAAAAAATTTGTAAATATCTATAATAAACAAATTAAGTTTTTCGGTTTTTTCATAGATACTTCCCCTTAGGGGGGTAAACCACCCCTAACACAAAATAACTATAAGTATACTTCAATCCATAATATTTTGTAGAAGGTTTGTATATAGGGGTTTTCGAGATCGCTCTTTACAAATCTGATATCAGATTTTAAAAATACAAAATGGCGAAACCAATGTGGTGGACGAAAATGTCGAAAAAAACTTTCAAAAAAACTTGTTTACAAATGTGTGATCTTTGTAGCCTGTACATGTGAACTAAAGAGCCTTAAACCCTAAACCCCTAAAGAACAAATAGGCTAAATGGTTGTGCTTTTTAACCAAACGACTCCAAACCCCTAACCTCCAGACAAGCCGAAGGCCTATGTTTTACCGTAGACACGAGTATAGACATATTACCGATATTTTATTCTATCATTTTGTATGTAACAAATAATGTCTCGTTTTATGTTTCAATCAAAGATTATTTATTTTTCTGCTTTTATAAATTAGCATAATTTCAAAAGTAATTTCATAAATTATAAAGTATTTCATAAATTGCATAATTATATAATTTTATAAATTCAAAAAGTCCACACTTTTTTGAAAATGAAAAAACATAGGTTAATAAAATTAGTTTATCAAACTCTTTTGCGTTTTGTAATAAAATTTAATGTTGTCAGACTTGGGAGTTTTTCATTGTTACAATTATTTCGTAAGCCAAACGTTTTTTAGATGAATTCTCGAAGTAATGATTATTGTATCTATAGTAAAATATTTACAGTCTGGAATTCCATAATAATACTATTTGCTACGATTTAATGAATTTATCAAAAAATCTAAATTTAATAATAAATATTATTCTAATTATTATTATTATTTTTCATTATCATTGCTATTATCAGTATTACTGTTATTATTGCTATTGCAATTATGCTTATTCTTCTTCTTCTTAATATTATTATTATTATATTACTATGATAATTTTTGTTATTGGTAAAAATACATAAAAGAATATTAATACTCGAACTTCATTTGCAATTAAAGAACACGTTGTTATTGAAAGGGAATTTTATATGCATTCATTAGTTTAATGAATGTTATCGTACATTCAATGATAATTCCACAGATAAATGTCTTTCACTCATAAAAGTTGTTGACAATATGTGCGAATCAGTATGTTCTTTTTTTAGATTGTTTTCATCGAGTGTTTACCTCAGCTGCCTGTGTTATTTTTTAGGCAGTGAGTGAGTTTTGTGGGTATTCTAGTTCGATACCGGAAAGTACAAATAGTACGCCTTTTTGTTTGTCAGTGGTATCATTGTAAAAAATTTTCTTTAGTGATTTTATATAGATTTATATTATTCAATTTCAAAGTGAATAAAAGTTGAATAAAACCAAAAATAGAGTTTTCCGAACATCACAAAGTGGAACGAGAATTCTTCTCCAATGCATAAATTAATGATTTGGTTCAATTTACATTCACTCGTTTTATTCTGGTAGAAATGTAGCAGTCGTGCCTTACATGCAAAAACACAGCTTGTATAAATTTTACCGCTTGTTTTCATTTTAGATTGAAAAATGAAAATTAATCCGTTAAACGTTCTAAACTTATTATTAGCATACTTTCAAGCGTTAAACATACCAGATAGTGTCACGAATTATCACGAAACAGAGTTGGCCGAAAAAATAAAAGAAATTTTAATAGATGCAACACATGATTTCAACGATGTAGAAATGATTACTGATGACTCTTTGGATTTTCAAGAAGAGTATAAAGACCATAATGCGGAAATAATTGAAGATGAAGTGCAACATCATTTTCCTGATCCGGATATAGCACCAACAAATCAATGTACAGCAGATAATGAAGAACTAGATTTTGAATACAAAAAAAGAGCTGTAGAATTTTGGAGAAGTAGCAAAACGAAGCAAAATTTAAGTCTCAAAACAGTGCAAAACAGATTCAAAAAAGTATCATCTATTAGTCAGCTACGTCGTTGGGCTCATTCAATTAATAAAGGTGGCACGTATAGAGAAAAAGTAGCACAAATTTGTCAGTATACCCTGGATAATTTTCAAGCAGCTCTCGACAGTGGTTCAATTATCCATGATGAAGATATAATTCGATGGGCCTTACAAGCTAAAAAAGAAATTGGTTTTGATGATATTAGATTCAAAGCTTCTAAACATTGGTTACTCAAATTTAAGCAAGCACACCGAATAGTTTCTAGGAAAATAAATAAGTTCATAACAAGAAAAACACTAGAAAGTAGTGCAGAACTTACGGCTAAAGCTGAAGCATTTATCGATGACGTTAAATCGTGTATACCAAGGATTGGACTCGAAAATTTGTATAATACAGATCAGAGCGGATTTCAGCTAGAAATGCATTCTGGAAGAACATTAGCAGTAGAAGGAGAAAAGCAAGTGCAATGTCTGGTACAGTCAATTTCAGCAACAACGCATAGTTATACTATACAGCCACTAATATCAGCTACTGGACAACTGTTGTCACCGCTATTTCTTGTTTTAAAGGAACCAAGTGGCAAGTTTGGCTCTATTGTAGAACAAAACATATTTAGACCAGAAAACGTGTACGTGGAAGCATCCAAATCTGGAAAATTAACAACAAGTAAGGGAACTAATAACAATTTTTACATTGTAATATCGTTGATCAGTTAATTAGTAAGTCGTTTAATTGCAGATCACTTCAAAATCTGGTTGGAAAAAATATTTTATCCCTATGTAGGCCATCACTCAATACTATTACTTGATTCTTGAAGTGGTCATTGTGACAAAGTTATAGAAGAAACAATGCCACAAAATAAAATTATTAACATAAAAAAAAATTCCAACTGGAACCACAGGAAAAATACAACCACTTGATGTCTATGGATTCCGTATTTGGAAAAACTTTGTCCGAACATTTTCTGATAATGTAATGTTAATGGATCATGATATGAATTTACATGTGAGAAATAATATAATTAAACTTCAATCATTGGTTCACAACCAACTGTCTTCACCTAGATATATAGATTTGTTTAAATATTCCTGGTATAAAAGCGGTTACGTCAATGAAAAAACCAGATAAATTTGATAATCCTATAGATTTCAGTTTTAGAAAGTCTTGTGCAACACATTATGAAATAGAAGGGTGCACAAACATTGCAATTGTACGATGTGGTTGGTGCAAAAAAGCATTGTGCTTTAAACACTTTTATGAGGACTACCAATATTGTAAAAACATCGTAAAATAATATATTTTATGCTCAATACAAAAAATGCACTATGGCAAAAGATAAAAGATTGTAGATTATTATAAACAAAAATACATTATAAGTTGAATTTACAATAAAGGAATTTCAATAACATTCTGATAACAATTTCTACGGAAATTATAAAACTGCTTCACACACAGAATTTTCTTGTTTACAAATTTAGGAATTTGAGGTGGTTTGGTTAAAAAGCACAACCATTTAGCCTATTTGTTCTTTAGGGGTTTAGGGTTTAAGGCTCTTTAGTTCACATGTACAGGCTACAAAGATCACACATTTGTAAACAAGTTTTTTTGAAAGTTAAAATTTTTTTCGACATTTTCGTCCACCACATTGGTTTCGCCATTTTGTATTTTTAAAATCTGATATCAGATTTGTAAAGAGCGATCTCGAAAACCCCTATATACAAACCTTCTACAAAATATTATGGATTGAAGTATACTTATAGTTATTTTGTGTTAGGGGTGGTTTACCCCCCTAAGGGGAAGTATCTATGAAAAAACCGAAAAATTTAATTTGTTTATTATAGATGTTTACAAATTTTTTCCAAATTTTTTAGTCGTTTAAAACTTTTTTATTATATAAAATTTTTTTTCGATATTTCCGTCCGCCATATTGGATCCGCAATTTTGAATTTTCAAAATCTGATAACAGATTTGTAATCAGCGACCTCGAAAACCTCTATATACAAACTTTCTACGAAATATTATGTATTGAATTACATATTTACAGTTATTTTGTGTTAGGGGTGGTTTACCCCCTTAGGGATAATATTTATGAAAACACCGAAAGACGTCAACTAAATTTTGTTATTAAGGATGTTTAAACATTTTTTCCAATTTTTTTTAGTCGGTTTAAACATTTTTATTATAAAATTATGCCAAAAAATATATGTTTTCAACCCCTAAAAAATAGGGGATGCTACCCTTACTCTTCAAATCACCATGAAATACTTGCTCTTTTTGTAAGAAATAACCTCCAATTTGTTTCATTGAAAAATATTAATTTTAAGCCGAGATATTTAAAAAAAAACGCTTTTTGGGGGTTAACTTTAGGGGAGGTTTTTACCCCTTAAAAGTGAAAATTAGCCGATAAAAAAAAATACGTGTCTCTTATTTTTTTATGTTCTACAACATATATGAAAATCATCAAAATCGGTGAGTTCGGGTTGGGTACCTTTCCTTGTAAGTGCAGTTCTGGGAATCTGTCCGGATCATGAGGATCTAAACATAACCTCAAAAGTGAACTCTAAAACGCTGAGTAATGATGCGAAATTAATAATTGCACAAATTAGATCAGTTGAAAAAAATGAGATAAGAAATCAAGTACTTAAAGAACTCCAAAATAGCCTATGTGATGATGAAAATGAAACTCTGGATGATAATCTGCAACGTGAAAATGCAATTTTGAGAGAATTAAATAAAGAACTTAAAGATAAAAATAAATTATTAAGTGATATGCTAGATAAACAAAAAAGAGATTTGCCGGCTGTTAAAAGTAAAACTTATGCTAAAACCTACAATAAACCAAAACGTGTTCCCAAGATTATAGTAAAAAGAAAGCCAGAAGAAATATCAAGTGAAAACATGAATCAACTTATGTCGCACTATTTAATTAAGGACAAAACAATACAAACCAATAGAATAGTAAAGAAAAAAGATGAATTAATTATAAACTGTCTAAATGAAGATAGTGTCAATAAAGCTCATGATTTGTTAAAGGCAAAATTATCTGAAGTGTGTGAAATAGGTACAGAACAAGTACTTAACGCTAAAGTTAAAGTCGTTGGAATTGACAATTTTGAAAACATGGATAGTAACAAGCTAGAAAAGGACATCAATGAGAGGAATTTCAGGAACTCAAAGAAAAAATGTGTTGTTTTAAATGTGTATAAGAACAATAAAACTGAATTGCAGACAGTGATCTTGGAAATGCCTGCAGAATTATATGAACAAATGAGAGAGAACAACAACAGACTCTATGTTGGACATCAAAAGTGTAAAGTGTACGACTATTGCAATGTCAAATCATGCTTTAATTGCGGCAGGTTTAGACATAATGGCATGAAGTGCAAAAACAATCCCACTTGTTTAAAATGTGCTGGAAATAATAAAACCAGGGAGCGTGATTCAACCAGAATAAAATGTCCAAATTGTATTTTTAGTAACAACATGTATAAGACGGATTGCAAAGTAGAACACGTGGCAACAGATAGCCACGAGTGTCAAATATTTCAGGCCAAGATAAGGAAGTATATAGATTTTACCGATTATACTATCCAACCATCATTACCAAGATACGTCGGCACAGTAGGAATAATTTCTGAAAAGCAAATGATAACTAGAGCGTCGGGAATATCTTCACAATCACTGCAGACACTTAATACGAATATAGCAGATAGATTAAGAAACAGGAAGTGATCATGGACCAAGATCTTAATTTTGAAGAAGATGTAAGCAAGTCTGAAAGTGAAATAGAAGATATTAAAAAACTCAATGAAGCCACAATGAAAGCAAAGAATTTAGTGTTGTGCGTTAATATAAGAAGTATGTAATGCTAATTTCGAAAAATTGGAAATCTTTATTGAGCGTTTAACGAAAAAACCTATTGTTATTATTTGTACGGAGACCTGGAACTTGCAATATCCTCAATACTATCAACTACATGGCTATCAAAGCTATTATAATGAAAGTCAAATTAATAAAGCAGATGGCGTCATTATGTATATTAAAAATAATATATATCATAACACTACAATAGAAAAGGTTCATAGATTGAGCGTTGTAAGTTCTGATATTAAATTTATGTCCGGGGAGTCAATAAAAATCTCTGCCATGTATAGGTGCTATGACTTACCTAAGAATGAATTCGTAAATAATAGCCTACGTTCGTTTTTGTCAAGGCATAGAAATCTTAAAAACCACTGCATTTTTGGAGACTTTAATATTGATATATTGGAAAACTATGTTGAAAACAAAGAAATAAGCGAAAAAACTATTATGCAGGAATACTTAAATAATTTTCTCGAACATGAATATTTACCATACTTTAAAGGAATTACACGTCCTTCTCTAAATCAGGATAAGGGCACGTGTATTGATAACTGTTTTGCTAAGACTAAAAATATTATACTAGAATCTTTTAAATTAAACACACCTTTTAATGATCACTGCCCGTTGTTCATAACCATGGACCAACTTAAATTTAAAAATGTAAGCGAAAACGATATCACATACGTGAATTATGGTAGATTAAAAAACTTGGCTAAAAGAATTGACTGGCAATCTTTGCTGGCAATACAAGACTCCAACGAAGCTTTAAACGAATTAATAAAAATGATCCATAGCTGTGTTAACAAAGCCACGTGCAGTAAAAAAGTAAATAAGAAAAATAGTACCTTATCACCTAGGAAAAATTGGATAACCAATGCAATACAGGTGTCGTGTAATACAAAAGAACATTTGTATAAAGTATGGAAAAAAACCCAACGAATCAAGTACTAAAAAATGAATATAAAGATTATGAAAAAATTTTAAATAGAGTCATAAAAGATGCAAAATACAAATTCGAAAACAATGAAATAAAACGCAATATAGACAACCCAAGACAGCTATGGAACATTATTAATACTAAGCTTGGCAAAAAAATCCAGCAAAACAAGTCAATTGACTATTTAGTTGTAAATGAACAAAAAATTGAAGATAAGGGTACTATAGCAAACATAATGAATGACTATTTTTGTAAAGTAGGCTCTGATTTAAGTAACAAAATTTCTAATTTGCATGATGAAAAATTAAAACTGCCAGAAAGAAATAATAAATCAATTTTTATCTATCCAACAGATAGTTTTGAAATTATAAAATGTATAGATTCATTGAAAAAAAGCTGGAGGTGTTGATAATATAAATGCAAAAACGATAAAAACGTTAGCAAATCATATAGCAAAACCATTGGAACACATCTTTAATCTATGTGTTCAACAATCCATCTGGATAGGTCGTGTATGTTAAATTACAGACCAATCTCCCTGATATCAAATATAGCAAAAATTTTTGAAAAAATAATGTACAATAGATTGTATAGTTTTTTAACTGAATGCGAAATAATTTCTGATAAACAATTTGGGTTTGTAAAAAATAGAGGAACCATTGATGCTTTAAACTATATATCAAATATTATCTATAATAGTCTAGACAAAAGCATTCCTATTATCACCACCTTCCTAGATTTAACAAAGGCTTTTGACGCAGTAGACCACAAAATCTTACTAGATAAACTAGATCAGAGGTAGTGTACTAAATCTGATAACTAGCTATCTCTCAGATAGAAAACAATGTGTTAAAATCAAAAACTGCAAAAGTAATTACAAAGATATACCCATTGGTGTCCCACAAGGGACCATATTGGGGCCTTTATTTTTCATACTTTATGTGAATGATCTATTGAGAGATATGCAAAATGATACTATTATGTCTTATGCTGATGACACTGAGTGATAATACGTGGTCATCTGCTCAGGACAAGATGAATGAATATCTTAATAAAGTAGCGAAATGGTTAACCTTAAATAAACTATCTTTAAATATTAGTAAAACTGTGTATATAACGTATGGCAGCTACTGTGATAGTGTCCCCGACACATTACATATTAGCATAGGTGACAACATAATAAAAAGAGTAGAAAGCCATAAATATCTAGGATTAATTTTTGACTTTAACATGAAATAGGAGAAATATGCGAATTACATTGTCAAAAAAACAAGATATCTAATTTTCATTTTTGCGAAAATTAAAAATACTATGGATAGCAAATATTTAATGATGATTTATTACGCTTTCTTTCAAAGTTTGGTCAATTATGGCATAATAGCCTGGGGAGGAGCGTATAATAATTGTATAAATTAATCCAAGGTATACAAAAGAAATTACTAAAGATTATAAATAAGAATAATTTCGTAACGCAAAAGATCCCCCTCACGATAAGACAACTTTTCAAATTGGAGGCTGTTTCTTTTCATTATATTAATTTGAGAGAGAAGTATTTGTCAAGCAAGAGCAATACTAGAAATAAGATTATACCACTCCCAAAAATTGAAAAAACTATAAGTACATTAACGTATAGTAAAGTCACAATTAAGGAAAAACTAAAAGGGTTTATAAGGGAAAATTACGCGTTGTAAAATTCTAAGAAAATTCTTTATCTAATGTTACTTAATATTTTTGCGTGGAGATATATCGAAGTTATTCAAAACCAAAAATCTATTGAATTTCTACTTAGTTTATAGTTTTAGTTTTTAAGTTCTGTTTTATGTACCACCCCTATGTATAGGTAACTTTGTTTACCTCTATAGGATATGCCTTATAGGCATATGTATGCGGTTGTAATAAATAAATAAATAAATAAATAAATATATATATATATATATATATATATATATATAGTTTCGCTTTTAGCGATGTTTTTAATTGCTCCTGTCTAAAACCAAAGTTTTAAACCCACCTACTCCACGCGCAGCGAGTTCAGTAATAAAATACGTGGCACATCGAAGGAAGGCGAACCTCGTCACGCTGTAAATCTCAAATCAAATTGAGATTTACAGCTTGTCGAGGTTCGCCTTCCGCCGATGTGCCCCGTATTTTATTATGAAACTTGCTGCGCGTGGGGTAAGTAAGTTTGGAAGCTTTGGTTTTAGATTTTTTCTCGCTCTTGCTCGCCTTCCTTCGATATGCCAAGGTGTAGCTTAAATAAATGATTAAATTTCAGGTGGTCGGTGTTAATAGGTTTATGCATTTTAGTTTTTTTTCTAATCTGATACCAGATTTGTCATCAGACACTCTGAAAATCCCTAACAGTAGACTCCTTTTTATCAAATATTTAATATTACATTAATTTGCATAAATAACACTGTTTAAACAAATAATTTCACGAATCTGATATCAGTTTCGAAATCAGTGACCTCGAAAACCCCTAGTAGAACACTAATTTTTGTGAAAAAATTAATTTTGCAATAATTTGCATAAACCAAATTGTTGAAACAAATAATTTTGCAAATCTGGTATCAAATTCGTGTTCAGCGACCCAAAAAACTCCATATACCTTGATGTTTTTGACTTGACCGTTTAAAAAATGTGAATTTTGCAACAATTTATTAAAAAAAAATTGTTTAAACAATAGATTTTACAATTTCGATAGCAGATTCGTGTTGAGCGACCCCAAAAATCTTAAGTTTGATCTGTTTTGCCTTTCAGTTTTCCGTAATTTTAGAAGTCGTAATCCTTAACGTCTAGCGTAAAAGGGGCGAAATTGAAATTTCTTACTATAAAGTTCATTTGACAAAAGAAAAAAAATGATTCTCTTATTGTAACATGTCTTCTATTTATTTATGATGAATTATGTACAATAGTTATAAGCGAGTGCTTTGAAAAGTTCACACAAGTACAAAATCACTTTTTTGAACTTTTGAAATACTTGCAAAAATTTTAAAGTACAAAAAGAGTACTCTGTACTTTGACAAAGATTAAAATCAATAATTTGATCTATTGAAAAGTACAAAATCTCTCTTTTAGAAATTTTAAGGTACAAATTTTACAATCTCAACTTTTCTTACGTACAAATTGCGATATTCGGACTTTTTTACGTCGATTTTGTACTTTAGGGTTTAGCGTGTAGGTGCGTCATTTCAAAAACGTTTCTCGACAGAGTCTCTAGTCGCTGTTCTGCGTCATCTGTTGACACTTTTGCTCAGTATCTCTAGTTTGAAGTCTACCTTTATCTTTCTCAGAATGTCAGCCTAGGACTTGCCTGCAGAAGTCTTTACAATGAAGGTATCTGGCCTTCGTCTAGTAACCTTTTTTATCGGCTATTCAGCTTTGTCGTTTTCTTCTTTTCTCTAAGTCATTTCTGACTTACTTGAGGATAGTCCTCACGTAATTATTTACTGTGCACCTTGATGGGACACTTACTTCAAGATGTTGTTTAAACGTTAGTCTTGCACCGATGGTGAGGCCCAGGTACTTTGTGGTCGGTTTAAATACAATCACATGTCCACCCACCGTTAGTGTTACTCTCTTCTCCTTACGCCGAGACCGTCTTGGCCTTAGTTGTCTCTGGCCACTAGTGTCTTTTTGGTTCTTGGCCCCAGTTGCCCTTTTACCGCCCTTTTTATTCTTATCTTTTGCTTATTTCTAGAGGAAGCATTGTAATAGTAAAATTTTCAGTTTTGCTAAGACTTCGTAGGTACGTATTCGGAGGTGTTTGGAGTTCAAATCATATTCGTGTGTTTATGTATGTATGTATGTATATCGTCATAATTCTGGACGTACGCGACCGATCGGAATCAAATTCGACAAGCATATATTTTTTCTGATCCTGAATTAGGAAACTTTTTTTTTATTTTGATGGTCATTTGAAAGCCATTTTTTTATTTTTGAAAAAATATATTTGCTTTTTTTCAATGATATCATTCATACAATATATTCAACAATGGTGTATCTAAAAGAATAGTAAATTGCCTTTTTTCCGCAAGATTTTCAAGATTGACCGTTCCGTTGAATTGTTAAGATAAAATAGGTGATTTTTTAAAAGCATTTAATATCTCCAAAACTAAATTGTCAAACGTTGTGAGAAAATTTTTATTTTTTGATTGCGGAAGGAAATAGTATATTGTGAACCAAGGGCGTAAAGTGGGCTCTTTTAGGCCGAGTGTGGAGTTTGTAGTACGAACTAAGGCGAGTTAGCCCGAGCCGAAGGCGAGGGCGTTTACGAGCCGTAAACGAGTACTGCAACCACATGAGGCCAAAAAGCCCTCTTAGCCCTTGGTGCACACCATATTTTTTGTAACGTATGTACTGCTTTCCACGTTTACACACACACACACACACACACACACACGCAGAGGAAGCAGACGGCTGGACGATGCAGAATGAAAAAGACGTCAGGACGATGCAGAATGAAGAAGAGGAGTTTGATCCTGAACCCCTTATCACCTTGGTGGAAGCCCCCATTTTCCTTACTGTAAAATCCTTACTATAGGTGCTACCATCCTTATCCGGATGGTAGCACCTATATAAGCAACCATTTTATTAGTTTAAGTACTTAAATGCACACCCTGTTGAAAAGAATGACGTGATTGAAAAACGTTTGTAACGAGGTGATTTGAGGAAGAGGATTTTCGTACCTCAACCCCAAAGTCACACGTTAATATACTTTAATTTACTAAGTTCGCGTCCAAATTTGTTAGATAAAGGGTGCCAGGGCGCGATTTTCTTGGCACTCGTGCTCGGCTTTAATTTTGACTCTTTCTCCCCAAGGAGATTCAGTCACGAAATAAGTCGGAAAAGAATAATTAACACCCACAAAAAGTGCACCTATAATCTCTCAGTTTACTTGTCTTAAGAGTCAGAGATAGATTCTACGAAATTCTGGCAGTTATCCGACGGAAAGAATACATTCCCGTTTCCTCACTCGCACAACGCACCTCGGTTGACAACTAACTTTACGGCAAAGGCACGAATCACACTTGCGACGAAAACGGCTTTGAGTCGCAAAACGACTATAAGGCTGTTATCACTTGTTGTATTTGTACCTTGCTACCTCAAATAATAAATGAAAATTTCAGCTCCTTGTCCTCTTGTACGGCCAAAGTCTCGTGGCCTACAAACATCGCAAAAACTTTTTAAAAAATTTCTTTTCACACGCAAGCTGCTGACAGAACTAGATCTCCTGGCTAAGTGAGCGAGTTTGCTCAACTGCTAGCGACGCGAAAATTTGCATAGAATAGCCCGCATGCACTGTTACATAGCTTGTTTTCAGAGTATATTTTACTGATGATCCGGCAAATACTTTTCATCAAGAATTACACATAAGTGGGTTGGCATTCCACTCTTTCCAAATGCATTCGTTATTATGTTAGCTTCTATCGTTTTCGGTACTCACACACACTTAACTTATTACACATATGCGGACGCGAGCTGTTTGTTACGTTGCGAGCTACCACAGTTCCTGCACCGCTTTCCCCTCTTGATCGTGATACCGCGTTGTACAGGACGGTGTGCGTCTGCTGACTATTCCCTACTGAAAAAATGTAGATGACAATCAGTTGATTATTATATGGTAATCGGCTTATAATCAGCTGATAATCGTACCTAAACGTTAGCTAAATATTAGGTAATATCAGTGTAATATTTTTATTTAAGCTAAAAGGTATTAACATGCATTTACATGAGATAAAATGTTAATGATATTAAATATATATTTTAAAAAATTTATATTTTTCAAACTAAATATTTAAACGTTTTGAAAAAAATTATGATAATAGAAAACAAAAAAATCTACTTACTGTAAAAAATTTAAACTTTTTTATCAACTTGTTTTCGAGCTAAAAATAAAAAACTAAAAACATGGGTTCTTTATGTCGTACGATTACGGGAGTAAAAAGGTTTTAATTAAGTTGAAATTTTGAGAAAATATCGATCTTCTGATCAACACCGCTGAGTTATTTTTGCCGCTTATGAAACCGTTTAGTTTAAAAGATATTAGGATTTAAATTCTTTGTCTCTCACCCTGTATACCCTGTATAACTGAAAATTACTATTTTTGTTAAACCTTATATTTAAAATCTTGAGGTCTAAATTTTTTCATGAAAGTTATATAATTTGATTTTGTAACGGGTGCTCTTTCAGTAAAATAATTACGATTGAAAGTATTTTAAAAATCTTTAATATACTGTATATTTGAACAATATTTTATCTATTTGAACTATAAATTTTGTTGGAGGAAGCTACGTGCCAAAGAATTGGCAGCAGTTGTTTTAAACGGGGTAGCCTTTTCTGTTCTCTTTTTCTTGACCATGTTTCTAGCCTTAACCTTTACGTTTTCATCAGTAGTATATGTATACAAATGAATTCAGATTTATCTTAGGTTATATATAACAGATTAAAATATACACTTCCTTTAGTTGCAGGAACTCCAACAATCCGACGAAAAATAGAATGGAAACATACATTGCAGATAATGATAACTTATTGTATACAATACGTCATGTACCTTTTGAAGAATTAGAAGAACACTATGATATTTAAATTGCTACCTTCATGTTATCATCCTAAGACGTTAATAAAAATATTTTACGGGCTCTACCTTATATCCTTTTCTCAATGTCTAGAATAAAAGTATGAACGTAAAACATTCATTTTTAAAACAATCGCATTGTATTTTTGTTGTGCCTTCACTTGACGCGTTGCTGAAGCTGAAAAAGATATTCTTGTTGCCATCTCTTCCAGAAATGTTGCATCATTTGCTGTAAATGCTGATATCTATCGAGTCGATTAGTTTTTATATCAGACGAATCAGCCTGCGGTAATGCCTTCAATGAGTCTCCAATCAAAAAATGTGCAGGTGTTAAAGGAGTAAGGTCATGTGAATCATTAGATAAAGGAGGTGCACGTGGCGGTATGAAATGCCAATTGATTTTATCATGCGAGGCAAGATTTTGCTTCAGATTTTGGTCTCACGAAATTGATCATTGTTGAGCATATTGTAGAGTTCTCTAAGCTCAGTGTTTGATCCTACAAAATTCGTGCAATTATCTGAGAAAATATTCGCACATAATCCGCGACGCGAGGTAAATCTTTTTATGCGATTTAAAAAAGCATTGGTGGATAAGTCCGTTGCTAATTCTATATGAACCGCTTTGGTCACAATGCAGACAAATATGCAAATGTAAGCTTTAATTGATACTCACGAACGAGTTTTTTCCTTAATTAAGATAGGTCCTGCGTAATCGACTCCGCAATTAAGAAAAGGTCGCGCAGGAGTGATTCTAGAGACTGGCAAATCGCCCGTTATGCATGTTGAAATGGTCCGCAAAGGATTAGTACGCGACCGCGTGAGATTCATGACATGAGGTTAGTAATAAGGAGATAAACACACTCGAAGAATGATAATTGATTATGATCCACCCCGCAACTGTCAGTTGAGTGGACAAAAGTTTTTTTTCCCTATCCTCTAAAGTGAAAGGCCTACTAGAGGAGAGCAGCTCGCGTGTTGAAGGAGTTAAATAGGGGATATCCACTACGCATGCTCCACATACTTAGGTAAACCACGCGGCTTCATACTGATATGTGAGGTACTACCATCTCACGATGAGCCTGGAACCAGATAGCTCCACCTAAGAGCAGGGAACTACCCTCCTGATCCGGTGGAATATCTGATAGGGGGGAAGAAGTTGATGACAATATTCAATAAATGGGTTGAGCTATAGTCATATTTTATTTATAAATGATAATCGTTTATTCTCTTAATTCATATTTATATGAAATACTAGATCTCTGAAGCTATAGGAGGAGGGAGTGGACTGCACACATACTCTTCGAGAGCCTGGGGCTCATAGACTACTGGGTATAAAGGAGATCGGAACAAGCGGCGAGAACTACCCTTCGCCAAGTGCTCCATTTAAAAGCCAGATCATTAATACTCGCTGCTGGCTCCAGGGTTCCTTATATACCCGTGTCGCTTCCTCTCTCCTGTGTTATATGCTTGCACGCCATCCACCAGCGCTTAGGTAGACTATTTACATTATGGCTACTAGCGCCACTTGGTCGGTAACTTGCCTTAGCCAGGCAAGTTCTCTGTTGCTGCTCTCTTATCTCTCAGGTAGGGCCTGCCATCTCAATGTGATATTGATAGGTTTTACACTATGCGCACGCGAGCTGTTTGTTACTTTGCGAGCTACCACAGTTCCTGCGCCACTTTCCCCTCTTGATCGTGATACCGCGTTGTACAGGACGGTGTGCGTCTGCTGACTCTTCCCTACTGAAAAAATGTAGATGACAATCAGTTTATTATTATATGGTAATCAGCTTATAATCAGCTGATAATCGTGCCTAAACGTTAGCTAAATATTAGGTAATATCAGTGTAATATTTTTATTTAAGCTAAAAGGTATTAACATGCATTTACATGAGATATGATAATAGAAAACAAAAAAATCTACTTACTGTAAAAAATTTAAACTTTTTTAACAACTTGTTTTCGAGCGAAAAATCAAAAACTAAAAACATGGGTTCTTTATGTCGTACGATTACGGGAGTAAAAAGGTTTTAATTAAGTTGACATTTTGAGAAAATATCGATCTTCTGATCAACACCGCTGAGTTCTTTTTGCCGCTTATGAAACCGTTTAGTTTAAAAGATATTAGGATTTAAATTCTAGGTAGAGCCTGCCGTCTCAATGTGATATTGATAGGTTTTACACTAAAAAACGTTACACATTTACGTAAAATAGTCCGAGAGCCCGCGACATAAAAATTCTGCCAATTTCATTACAAATATCCTTTTGTTATTTGACTGTTTTTAACTAAATAATAAAAATAATCCAAGGCTGGCAGAGTACAAACGGTGCATAGCTCCGCTAGAAAGTCGGAAACATGTCTGAAATAAAAATGTCTTTGGCTGAAATCATTATTACTGAAATTTTTAGTATGTATTGTTGGCATACCAAATTGCATAAAAAAGTTGGTCTGGCAGATTGTAAACTGTTCTACATGAGTCTGGCAGTCGGGAAACCTTGTGGGAAAAACAAAGTAATTTGGCTAAAATCATTATTTCTGAAACTTTTTGTACAAACAATATGTAATATATAGCGTTAAAAAAATTTGGTCTGGCAAACTTTGAATGGTAATAAATCGGTCTGGCAGCCGTAAAAGAACGAACACGTATACACGCCGCGCGACACACCTATATTATAGAGAGGCCGCGTATTTTTTAATCTTTACAATTCGTAAATTAGTTTTCATTTAATTTTGGATGTATTAGATTTACTTATTAATATTATTTTAATCTATAACAAAATATGGCATCGTAAGATATGTCTTTCTGATAGCGATCTGAAGTACGTTGACGCGCAGCAACAGCTTGTAGCACAGAACGAATTATTTTCAGTATATTTTAAATTTCTATTGCTAATATTATATATATATATATATATATATATATATATTATTTTGTGATACTATATGTATGGGTGGTTCTCTGTGAAATCGAAGATGAAAATTTTAATTTTTGCCCAAACTGTACAAATATGTTCTATATGTTGTACCTGACTCCCAAAAAATTTTTCAGCGCGATTCCTTCATTCGACTTCGGGTTCTAGCTAGTCAAAGTTGAGGTTTCAAGCAATTTTTGGAATTTTTGCCTATTTTCAATAATTTGTAGCTTATGAGAAATAATTTTTAACCAAAACTATCCGGATACTTATTTTTGTGATATTTTCTGAATTTTTAGTAAAAATACTTTTAAGGCCTTATATGTATGTTAAGGCTACCTTATTTGCATTTTAAACCTTAAAATATGAAAATATGAATGTTTGATCCGGACTTCGACAACCTCAATACAGTAAAAAGATACCTTTTTGTAGTAAAAAAGTAGCTGTAAAGTTTTAGAATGGGCCTGACCTTCAACTAGAAATTATGTAGAAAACAAACATGATATAATGGCTAATAAGTGGTTTTACATTCAAATTTGACACTTATAACCTAGTACATTTCATGACTACCGCTACCAACATGTGTTTGTATCGGTAGACATGAAATTGCATCAAAGTTCTTCGCGTTTACATAAAATAATTCATCCTCATCCATGAACTTGTACGTTTTAGAGAATAATGCCAATCGCATTTTATTGGTCAACTTTATCTGTTTTGATCCATACATTCGGCATACGAATTCCTCCAAAATTAACATCGTTGATTCGTCGCATTTTGGATAATTGCCTATGTCGGCGCACGCTTTGATATATTGTTTAGAACGTCGAAGTATACCAAAAGGACGGTTTTTTCCTTTCCAGAGCTAAGCGGCGCACGGCACGGCGCGCATGTGCTTGCTTTTTCAAACGGCTGCTAGACCGATTTATCACCACTCGAACTTTGCCAGACCAAATTTTTGTAATATTATATATTATATATTGTTTACAAAAAAAGTTTTAGTAAGGATGATTTCAGTCAAACGACTTTATTTTTCCGACAAGGTTTTCCGACTGCCAGATTCATTTAGAACCACTTACAATCTGCCAGACCAACTTTTTTATGCAATTTGGTATGTCGACAATACATACTAAAAATTTCAGTAGTGATGATTTTGTCTAAAAATCAAAATATTGTAACACTAAATTCATGCCAGACCAAGCATTCCTGAATTAGAGAGATGTGCCATCTTTGGAAAACAGTTTCCCATGTATAATGAAATGAGTCACGCATTGCTGTCACGGGCTCTCGGAATAAAAGATTTTTAACGGAATTTTTTCCATTTAAAATCCAAAATTGACTACCAGTAGAGCTAAGTACTGATTGACAATCCGCATGGAAAAGCCTTTTGTGCTCATATAATTAATTATTTAACTAGTTAGATTATGATTTGATGCAATAATAATCGGGTGCCGTTGATTAAAAGAAAGATTTGCATTTTTAAATCGACCGCCTACTTTTAGTAATCCGTCGTTGTCCAAGAAAGGTGACAATTGCAGTAGATTACTCTTGATTACTCCTTGCTCGCCTTTAAGTTACAGATTTCACTTGTAAAACTTTCTAACCGCGCAAATTTTGCTAATTTATGCGTTGCGCGTTGCAGCTCGTCACCAGACAGAGGCACTGCCATTAGGTCAAGCGCGAGTTTCTTGTTTGCACCCCATTTGTTTATAAAATTGTTTGTAAAACGTAGCACATAAGCAAAAGTTTGGATGAATCGCGTTAGAAAAGAAAAACGATTAAAATCTAATAGGTTTTTGATTTGTATCTCCCTTTTAGTCGTTGGTTAAGCTAATTTTTTTTCGTTTACTTGCGACAAGAACGTTTGAACTGTTGGTTTTTGCTCTGGTAGCGAATAAGCGAATATTTCTTTCATTGCCGGCCAGTTATTTCTATGATCTGATAGCCAGAAGGGTCCATGCCACCATAAAGTCGAATCGTGAAGTTCCGTTGCATTGACACCACAAGAGATCCGCGAAATTCATTCCGGTTCTACGTAATTCCAATTTTCGTTTCCTTATTCTTGGATTTCAGCCACGCGATTTGCGACAAAGGTTTTCCATTTTATTGACGGCGATTTGATTCACGATAACGTGACCATTTAGTCTGACCAAAAGTACCATTGCTCCATTTTTAAATTACAAGCCATCAAAACCTTGTTTGCTAGTTGTGATAGACTGCGCCGAGAAGTTCAATTCGCGGGATTGACGTTGCTTTAAGAGGAGCAACTCGCGATTTTGCGAATAAAAGTTGTGAGGTGTGTTAACCTTTTTTATTTAATGAGCAGACATATATGCATACACCGTATGCAGCCTCAGATGCGTCACAAAACCCGTGAAATTCAAGTCCTTTCAGGTTGCTTAAAGTTACGCGTTTGTCTATCGTAATTTGATTAATGTCTCTTAATTGAGCGTATGTTCCAGTCCATACGTCATGAACTTCTTGAGGCAACGGCTCGTCCCAGTCAAGCTTGAGCGTCCAGAGTTTTTGCATGATTATTTTTACTTGTATGACAGCTGGACCAACAAGTTCTAAAGGGTCAAAAATTTGTGCTATTATTGATAAAATTGTTCGTTTAGTGACTTAGCGCGTGTCCGTTAAGTTAAGGCGGTACTTAAGTTTGTCACTACTCGGGTCCCAAAGTAGGCCCAAGGTTTTTGGATCTTTATCTGCTTGGGTTGATATTATTGTAAGATTCTTACTAATTTACTCCTTCAAGATTCGCGACTCATTAAATGGTCCATTTGCGCTGCTCTATGGTAGCTAATTGCAAAATAGCAGAAAGTTCGCGTTTTGATTTGATTCCTTTTTCAAAATAGTCTACGCCCGTTAGCAAATTGTCAACATAAAAGTCAAGTTGCAAAACCTTGCTAACGGATATTTTTCGCAATTATCGAGGCCGAGTTAAGGGGACCTAATCACCTTAAAATAATTATTACAATAATGTCTTGTTTTTTGTAAAACTGAATGATTTTTTATGCCAAATTATAAAGTAATTATTTAATTTAATATTATAATGTAAAAAACTGTAGAAATAATTTTTTATATATGTCTCAATAGATATATTCTCTTAAAAACTGCTGCAGTGTAAAACATGCTATTTTTTGAGTACCGTAGGATTCAGACTAAACGGATCAATGAATTGTACCAAATCAAGGCTTGTTCTGTTCATTAGACATCTCTCTACGGAGTGAGTGTGGAATTTTGTAAAATACTGACAGCGTATAAAGTTATAGCTTTTTAAAGTTAAAAATTTCAATAAAATATAAAAAAATACAAAAATTTGGGCTTTAAGAAGCTATAACTTTATACGCTGTCAGTATTTTACAAAATCCCACACTCACTCCGTAGAGAGATGTCTAATGAACAGAACAAGCCTTGGTTTGGTACCATTCATTGATCCGTTTAGTCTGAATCCTGCGGTACTCAAAGAAAAATACAAGGTATTGAAACAAGCATTATTAGAATAATATTTAAAATAATACAAAAACGTGTTTTTATTATTTTTCTGAAATTTGCATCATAATTCTGTATTAAATATATTACAATATGTTGTTCTACTACTTTTTTACATTTATTTGGAGTTCTAGCACTATACTTTAACTTAAGTAGATCATAACCTGTAAAACAAAAGTACGTGTATTTACAAATTGCAATATGTTTTACATATCATTATAAATACTTATATAAAAATGTCTTATAATATACCTGTATTTAATAATGAAACTGCAGTTCTGTAAAACTTTTTATAGGTTATACTATATTACTGTGTATACTGTATACTGTTTATACTGTAACAAAAAAAAAATAATTTTTACATCTACAATACTAGAATATTTTGAATATAATTTAGATACATTCATACATACCAATTTGATTAGAAATAACATTTTAGTGTCCGCCACTGACATATGCACCATCATCAACAGTTGAAATGCGCAACAGTCTTCTCAATTTTCTTGCCTCTTTTGTATTACACTCTGCTTGTTTTTCAGGATCTTTGATACGTGCTTGATCTTTTGTTACTGCAGCGAATAATGCATTTTTGCCAGGCTTGATATTCAACTCGACATAAGATACAGTAATCCTTTCCAGCCACTTGAAAACATTATACAAGCTAAGAAGGCAGATATTTGTAGAGTTTCAAGTCCAACAAAGTCCGTTTTAGGAGCAATATTCCACAAAACATTATTAAAGGACTCATTAGCATTCTGAGTTTTTCCACCCAAACATTTTCTTAGAAGCTCTGGCTCCGACAATTTTTCAAATACAACCTTGATCTCGTTGAAAATTTCTTATGGTAGTGTTCGTGGATAAACATACGCATCTTGTTTACCTTCAGCTACTGCTTTTTGATATTTACATCAAGAGTCGGATCCAGAAGGACAGTGCATGTGCTGAGGATTTTGATCAGTTGAGGCTTTGTGATAAAAAATTGCCCAAATTGCTCTAGTCATGTCTTCTATTGAATCCGGGTGTGCTCTAATAGCATTGCCATAGTAAGTTTGTAGTGTATCTATAATTTTATCGGTCAGTTTTCCTTTTCCTCCAAGTATTTGTTTTTCTTCAAGTTTCTGAGTTGCGTTCCAAAGCGTTTTTGAACATGACCACAACACTCTTTCTTACTTATTGTCACATGAGTTCCATAAGGTTTAGAATTTATACTGTTTGAAAATATTAACGAATCTCCATCTCCTAAGTACGACACATATTTTACATTTTTTTATTGATCGACTAAAAATATCCACAATCGCTGAAGACTCCATTGACCCAAAAGAACCCCAATGGTTTTTTGTACATGATGGTAAATGTGCGCTGTACCAAATTTCCCATTCTTTAGTACCTTCTGATCCATGAACTTTTTGATACTGGTTGCATTGTAAACAGTATGAAGAAAGAACTTCTAAATCAATAATCTTTCCACTTTCTTGACCCAAGATTGTAAAAACTCCATTGTAGGATCTATGACCTCGACGTTGCCACGTACCATCACCTTGAACACCTATTTCTCGTTTAAAGCTACGATTTCATCTGGAGTATTCGTAACATCTGATTCATCATCTAACATATTTTCATCTAAATCTTCAATACTCAGTTGACTAATAGCTTCTGGATCAACACTTTCAGGTTCACATATCTCATTTTGTGAATTAGTACGTGTAAATCGAAGTTCTTCGTCTATAGCTTCAGACATAAACTTATCCACAACTCTTGATGTAACTTCGAAAAGCACATTACGTATTTTAGTAAAAGTTACATTTTGAATTGGACGAGGAAAGTCCATTACTCCACAAAAAGTTCTCAGACTTTCAAGGCCACCACCATCCAGTCTCATAGCTAGGACACTGCGTCTATTGATTTCAAAAATATTTGATTTTTTTCCAATTTTTTTACGGTTGTGAAAATTCTTCTCATGTAAACACTTATCACACGTAAAAGAATAATTGCCACCTAATCCATGACATTTTATTTCAGAAAATTTTATATTTCCACCACACTTACACATCAAACTGTTCTCTAAGAATGTAAACAAAAGTCTCATATAAAAGATTCTATAACCTTCGAAATCAACCTCAGGATAATCTAGAGACGACAGTTTACCGGCAGAAGAACTTCTTATTTTTTTATTAGCAGAACAAAATATAGGTCTTTTTTTTCTGCCGATATAATTTCTTGAATCAACTTTTCTGTGACGCTGTCTTAAAAAATCCATTATGCACATACTGTATCAAAATATAAATTTATTATGAAAACACTGTTTTTATAGTATATATTTATAGCACTATTTTTAAGTATATATTTCACTATAACTTTATAGGATATATTTATCGTATATATTTATAATTATATTTTTATAGTATACATTTTTATAATATAACATTATAGTATATATTTATTGCACATATAGATATAGATCTATGTATAAAAGTTACCGTGGCTGAGAGCACCCCCTGCTGCTCATGATGGTCTCTAGTCGTCATGGACAGTAGCGGATTTTTTTTCGACCTAATGCTCTGAAGTTAGCTCGTAAGCTTGAATTCGGAATAAGGCCGTTACCGGCCACAGTCGAAAAGGTACAGGGACCAGATATATAGCTTAGATAACAGCTCGCTGTTCCTCACTTATATAGATATACTAACCAATATTATCTTCTTGTATATGTTCCTGTATCTGTATTTGTTCCCTGTTCTTGTTTGCCTGTAACGGCCCCAACGAGCCTTATACATAGGTAAGTATAACTATAGATATGAGGAACAGCCAGCTGTTCCTTGTAACTGTATCTGATCCGTGTTGTGGATATAAGTTGATTTATTTTACTTTTATATTACACACACACATGCGCGCGCAAACATAAAAGAAAATAATAAATAATAAATATAGATATAAGTATGTATGTGTGCATTAGAGTGCAAAAAGTATTTGTTAATTTTTCTATACATTGTTTATATAGGTTGTTTAAACAATTTTTTTTTGCAAATCTGACGATAGATTCGTAATCAGAGCACTCGAAAACCTTATATTATATACATTTTACGGCCCATTCATATGTTTTCAAAAAAGTAGTTTAAGGTGGTTAGGTCCCCTTAAACCTAGCTACTCTATGCTTTTCGAGAGTATTCAATTATTTTAACAACACCTCGGCACATCAAGAGAAGGCAAGCGAAGCGAGGATAAAATCAGAAACCAAAGTGCATAAACCCATTTACCCCATG
Source organism: Nasonia vitripennis (assembly GCF_009193385.2). NCBI lineage: Eukaryota > Metazoa > Arthropoda > Insecta > Hymenoptera > Pteromalidae > Nasonia > Nasonia vitripennis. Next base: position 2,292,370 of record NW_022279589.1, read on the forward strand.
ATCCCCGAAAGTGATTATTTATTTCAACAACACTTTGGGACATCGAAGGAAGGCGAGCGGAGCGAGAATAAAATCTGAAACCAAAACACTTAAACCCAGCTACTCCATGCTCCCCAAAGGCATTAATTTATTTAAACAACTCCTGGGCACATAAAAAGAAGACGAGCGGAGCGATGATAAAACCTGAAATCAAAGCGATCAAACCCAGCTACGCCATGCTCCCCAAAGGCATTAATTTATTTAAATAACACCTCGGCACCTCATAGGAAGACGAGCGTATCGAGGATAAATCCTGATACCAGAGCGTATAAACGAAGCTACACCATGATCCCCGAAAGTAATTAATTATTTCAACAACACCTAGGCACATCATAGGAAGAAGAGCGGAGCAAGGATAAAACCTAAAACTAAAGCGCTTAAACCCAGCTACCTTATTCTCCCTAAAGGAAATAATTCATTCCAACAACATATCGGCACAACGAAGAAAGGCGAGCGAAGCGAGGAAATAAGCCGAAACCTAAGCGATCAAACCCAGCTACCCCATGCTCCCCAAAGGCATTAATTTATTTAAACAACACGTCGGCACATCAAAGGAAGGCGAGCGGAGCAAGGATAAAACCTAAAATTAAAGCGCTTAAACCCAGCTACTCCATGCTCCCCAAAGGCATTAATTTATTCAAACAACACCTCGGCACATCATAGGAAGACGAGTGTAGCGAGGATAAATCCTGATAACAGAGCGCATAAACGAAGCTACACCATGATCCCCGAAAGTAATTAATTATTTCAACAACACCTAGGCACATCATAGGAAAAAGAGCGGAGCAAGGATAAAACCTAAAACTAAAGCGCTTAAACCCAGCTACCTTATTCTCCCTAAAGGAAATAATTCATTCCAACAACATATCGGCACAACGAAGATAGGCGAGCGAAGCGAGGAAATAAGCCGAAACCTAAGCGATCAAACCCAGCTACCCCATGCTCCCCAAAGTCATTAATTTATTTTAACAATACTTTGGCACATCGATCGAAGGCGAGCGGAGCGAGGATAAATCCTGATACCAGAGCATTTAAACCCAGCTACTCCATGCTCCCCAAAGGCATTAATTTATTTAAACAACTCCTGGGCACATGAAAAGAAGACGAGCGGAGCGAAGATAAAACCTGAAATCAAAGCGATCAAACCCAGCTACGCCATGCTCCCCAAAGGCATTCATTTATTTAAACAACACGTCGGCACATCAAAGGAAGGCGAGCGGAGCAAGGATAAAACCTAAAATTAAAGCGCTTAAACCCAGCTACTCCATGCTCCCCAAAGGCATTAATTTATTCAAACAACACGTCGGCACATCAAAGGAAGACGCGCGGAGCGAGGATAAAACCTGAAACCAAAGCGATCAAACCCAGCAATACCATGATCCCCAAAGGCATTAATTTATTTAAACAACACCTCGGCACCTCATAGGAAGACGAACGTATCGAGGATAAAACCTGAAACCAAAGCTCATAACCCCAGTTACCTCATGCTCCCCAAAGGCATTAATTTATTTCAACAACTCTTTGGCACATCATAGCAAGACGAGCGGAGCAAGGATAAAACCTAAAACTAAAGTGCTTAAACCCAGCTACTCCATGCTCCTCGACAGTATTCAACTATTTTAACAGCACCTTGGCACATTAAGGGAATGCGAGCAATGTAAGAATAAAATTTGTAACCTAAGCGATCAAACCCAGCTACCCCATGCTCCTTAAAGGTAATAATTTATTCAAACAACACGTCGGCACATCAAAGGAAGACGCACGGAGCGAGGATCAAACCTGAAACCAAAGCGATCAAACCCGGCTACTCCATGATCCCCGAAAATGATTATTTATTTAAACAACACCTCGGCACATCATAGGAAGACGAGTGTAGCGAGGATAAATCCTGATAACAAAGCGCTTAAACCCAGCTACTCCATGCTCCCCAAAGGCATTAATTTATTTAAACAACTCCTGGGCACATGAAAAGAAGACGAGCGTAGCGATGATAAAACCTGAAATCAAAGCTATCAAACCCAGCTACGCCATGCTCCCCAAAGGCATTAATTTATTTAAACAACACCTCGGCACATCAATGGAAGACGAGCGTAGCGAGGATAAATCCTGATACCAGAGCGCATAAACGAAGCTACACCATGATCCCCGAAAGTAATTAATTATTTCAACAACACCTAGGCACATCATAGGAAGACGAGCGGAGCAAGGATAAAACCTAAATTAAAGCGCTTAAACCCAGCTACCTTATTCTCCCTAAAGGAAATAATTCATTCCAACAACATATCGGCACAACGAAGAAAGGCGAGCGAAGCGAGGAAATAAGCCGAAACCTAAGCGATCAAACCCAGCTACCCCATGCTCCCCAAAGGCATTAATTTATTTTAACAATACTTTGGCACATCGAACGAAGGCGCGTGGAGCGAGGATAAAACCTGAAACCAAAGCGATCAAACCCAGCAATACCATGATCCCTGAAAGTAATTATTTAATTAAACAACACTTTGGCACATCGAAGGAAGGCGAGCAGAGCGAGGATAAAACCTGAAACCAAAGAGCTCAAACCCGGCTACTCCATGATCCCCGAAAATGATTATTTATTTAAACAACACCTCGGCACATCATAGGAAGACGAGTGTAGCGTGGATAAATCCTGATACCAGAGCGCTTAAACCCGGCTACTCCATGATCCCCGAAAATGATTATTTATTTAAACAACACCTCGGCACATCATAGGAAGACGAGTGTAGCGAGGATAAATCCTGATAACAGAGCGATCAAACCCAGCTACGCCATGCTCCCCAAAGGCATTCATTTATTTAAACAACACCTCGGCACCTCATAGGAAGTCGAGCGTATCGAGGATAAAACCTGAAACCAAAGCTCATAACCCCAGTTACCTCATGATCCCCGAAAGTGATTATTTACTTCAACAACATCTTGGCAGATTAACGGAAGGCGAACGCTGCAAGGATAAAATTTGAAACCTAAGCGATCAAACCCAGCTACCCCATGCACCCCAAAGTCATTAATTTATTTAAACAACACGTCGGCACATCAAAGGAAGGCGAGCGGAGCAAGGATAAAACCTAAACCCAAAACGCTTAAACCCAGCTACTTCATTTTCCCTATAGGCATTAACTTATTTAAACAACACCTTGGTACATCATAGCAAGACGAGCGGAGCAAGGATAATACCTAAAATTAAAGCACTTAAACCCAGCTACTCCATGCTCCCCAAAGGCATTAATTTATTCAAACAACACGTCGGCACATCAAAGGAAGACGCGCGGAGCGAGGATAAAACCTGAAACCAAAGCGATCAAACCCAGCAATACCATGATCCCTGAAAGTAGTTATTTAATTAAACAACACTTTGGCACATCGAAGGAAGGCGAGCAGAGCGGGGATAAAACCTGAAACCAAAGAGCTCAAACCCGGCTACTCCATGATCCCCGAAAATGATTATTTTTAAACAACACCTCGGCACATCACAGGAAGACGAGTGTAGCGAGGATAAATCCTGATAACAGAGCGCTTAAACCCAGCTACTCCATTCTCCCCAAAGGCATTAATTTAGTTAAACAACTCCTGGGCACCTCATAGGAAGACGAGCGTATCGAGGATAAAACCTGAAACCAAAGAGCTCAAACCCAGCTACTCTATGCTTCTCGACAGTATTCAATTATTTTAACAACACTTTTGCACATCAAAGGAAGGCGAGCGGAGCGAGGATAAAACTTGATACCAGAGACCTTAAACCCAGCTACCCCATGCTCCCCAATGGCATTAATTTAATTCAACAACACCTCGGCATATTAAAGAAAGGCGAGTGGAGCGAGGATAAAATCTGAAACCAAAGCGCTTAAACCCAGTTACCTCATGCTCCTTAAAGGTAATAATTTATTTAAACAACATTTTGGCACATCGAAGGAAGGCGAGCGCTGCAAGGATAAAATTTGAAACCTAAGCGATCAAACCCAGCTACCCCATGCTCCCCAAAGGCATTAATTTATTTCAACAACTCTTTGGCACATCATAGCAAGACGAGCGGAGCAAGGATAAAACCTAAAACTAAAGTGCTTAAACCCAGCTACTCCATGCTCCTCGACAGTATTCAACTATTTTAACAGCACCTTGGCACATTAAGGGAATGCGAGCAATGTAAGAATAAAATTTGTAACCTAAGCGATCAAACCCAGCTACCCCATGCTCCTTAAAGGTAATAATTTATTCAAACAACACGTCGGCACATCAAAGGAAGACGCACGGAGCGAGGATCAAACCTGAAACCAAAGCGATCAAACCCGGCTACTCCATGATCCCCGAAAATGATTATTTATTTAAACAACACCTCGGCACATCATAGGAAGACGAGTGTAGCGAGGATAAATCCTGATAACAAAGCGCTTAAACCCAGCTACTCCATGCTCCCCAAAGGCATTAATTTATTTAAACAACTCCTGGGCACATGAAAAGAAGACGAGCGTAGCGATGATAAAACCTGAAATCAAAGCGATCAAACCCAGCTACGCCATGCTCCTCGACAGTATTCAATTATTTTAACAACACCTTGGTACATTAAGGGAAGGCGAGCGCTGTAAGCATAAAATTTGAAACCTAAGCGATCAAACCCAGCTACCCCATGCTCCTTAAAGGTAATAATTTATTTAAACAACACCTTGGCAAATAGAAAGAAGGCGAGCGAATCGAAGATAAATCCTGATACCAGAGCGCTTAAACGCAGATCTCCATGGTCCCCAAAGGCATTAATTTATTTCAACAACACTTTGTCACATCGAAGGAAGGCGAGCGAATCGAGGATAAATCCTGATACCAGAGCGCTTAAACCCAGCTACTCCATGATCCCCGAAAGTAATTATTTATTTCAACAACACTTTGGCACATCGAAGGAAGGCGAGCGAATCGAGGATAAATCCTGATACCAGAGCGCTTAAACCAAGCTACTCCATGATCCCCGAAAGTAATTATTTATTTCAACAACACTTTGGCACATCGAAGGAAGGCGAGCGAAGCAAGGATAAAACCTAAAACTAAAGCGCTTAAACCCAGCTACTCCATGCTCCTCGACAGTATTTAACTATTTTAACAGCACCTTGGCACATTAAGGGAATGCGAGCAATGTAAGAATAAAATTTGTAACCTAAGCGATCAAAGCTACTCCATGATCCCCGAAAGTAATTATTTATTTCAACAACACTTTGGCACATCGAAGGAAGGCGAGCGAATCGAGGATAAATCCTGATACCAGAGCGCTTAAAACCAGCTACTCCATGATCCCCGAAAGTAATTATTTATTTCAACAACACCTCGGAACATCAAAGAAAGGCGAGCTGAGCGAGGATAAAACCTAAAACTAAAGCGCTTAAAACCAGCTACTCCATGCTCCTCAACAGTATTCATTTATTTTAACGGCACCTTGGCACATTAAGGGAATGCGAGCGATGTAAGAATAAAATTTGTAACCTAAGCGATCAAAGCTTCCCGATGCTCCCCAAAGGCATTAATTTATTTCAACAACACTTTGGCACATCGAAGGAAGGCGAGCGAATCGAGGATAAATCCTGATACCAGAGCGCTTAAACCCAGCTACTCCATGATCCCCGAAACTAATTATTTATTTCAACAACACCACGGTACATCAAAGGAAGGCGAGCGGAGCGAGGATAAAATCAGAAACCAAAGCGATCAATCCCAGCTACCCCATGCTCCCCATAGGCATTAATTTATTTAAACAACACCTCGGCACATCAATGGAAGGCGAGCGGAGGGAGGATAAAACCTAAAACCAAAGAGCTCAAACCCAGCTCCTCCATAATTCCCGAAAGTAATTATTTATTTCAACAACACCTCGTACAATCAAAGGGAAGCGAGCGGAGAGAGGATATAACCTGAAACCCAAGCCCTCAAACCCAGCTACTCCATGATCCCTGAGAGTAATTATTTAGTTTAATAACACTTTGGAACATCGAATGAAGGCGATCGAAGCGAGGATAAAACCCGAAACCAAAGCGCTTAAACCCAGTTACCTCATGCTCCTTAAAGGTAATAATTTATTTCAACAACACTTTGGCACATCGAAGGAAGGCGAGTGGAGCGAGGATAAAACATGATACCAGAGCCCTGAAACGTAGCTACTCCATGCTCCCCAAAGGCATTAATTTATTTCAACAATACTTTATCACATCGAAGGAAGGCGAGCGAATCGAGGATAAATCCTGATACCAGAGCGCTTAAACCCAGCTACCCCATGCTCCTTAAAGGTAATAATTTATTTAAACAACACCTCGGCATATTAAAGAAAGGCGAGCGGAGCGAGGATAAAATCTGAAACCAAAGCGCTTAAACCCAGTTACCTCATGCTCCTTAAAGGTAATAATTTATTTAAATAACATTTTGGCACATCGAAGGAAGGCGAGCGAATCGAGGATAAATCCTGATACCAGAGCGCTTAAACCCAGCTACTCCATGATCCCCGAAAGTAATTATTTATTTCAACAACACCTCGGAACATCAAAGAAAGGCGAGCTGAGCGAGGATAAAACCTAAAACTAAAGCGCTTAAAACCAGCTACTCCATGCTCCTCAACAGTATTCATTTATTTTAACGGCACCTTGGCACATTAAGGGAATGCGAGCGATGTAAGAATAAAATTTGTAACCTAAGCGATCAAAGCTTCCCGATGCTCCCCAAAGGCATTAATTTATTTCAACAACACTTTGGCACATCGAAGGAAGGCGAGCGAATCGAGGATAAATCCTGATACCAGAGCGCTTAAACCCAGCTACTCCATGATCCCCGAAACTAATTATTTATTTCAACAACACCACGGTACATCAAAGGAAGGCAAGCGGAGCGAGGATAAAATCAGAAACCAAAGCGATCAATCCCAGCTACCCCATGCTCCCCATAGGCATTAATTTATTTAAACAACACCTCGGCACATCAATGGAAGGCGAGCGGAGGGAGGATAAAACCTAAAACCAAAGAGCTCAAACCCAGCTCCTCCATAATTCCCGAAAGTAATTATTTATTTCAACAACACCTCGTACAATCAAAGGGAAGCGAGCGGAGAGAGGATATAACCTGAAACCCAAGCCCTCAAACCCAGCTACTCCATGATCCCTGAGAGTAATTATTTAGTTTAATAACACTTTGGAACATCGAATGAAGGCGATCGAAGCGAGGATAAAACCCGAAACCAAAGCGCTTAAACCCAGTTACCTCATGCTCCTTAAAGGTAATAATTTATTTCAACAACACTTTGGCACATCGAAGGAAGGCGAGTGGAGCGAGGATAAAACATGATACCAGAGCCCTGAAACGTAGCTACTCCATGCTCCCCAAAGGCATTAATTTATTTCAACAATACTTTATCACATCGAAGGAAGGCGAGCGAATCGAGGATAAATCCTGATACCAGAGCGCTTAAACCCAGCTACCCCATGCTCCTTAAAGGTAATAATTTATTTAAACAACACCTCGGCATATTAAAGAAAGGCGAGCGGAGCGAGGATAAAATCTGAAACCAAAGCGCTTAAACCCAGTTACCTCATGCTCCTTAAAGGTAATAATTTATTTAAATAACATTTTGGCACATCGAAGGAGGCGAGCGAATCGAGGATAAATCCTGATACCAGAGCGCTTAAACCCAGCTACTCCATGATCCCCGAAAGTAATTATTTATTTCAACAACACCTCGGAACATCAAAGAAAGGCGAGCTGAGCGAGGATAAAACCTAAAACTAAAGCGCTTAAAACCAGCTACTCCATGCTCCTCAACAGTATTCATTTATTTTAACGGCACCTTGGCACATTAAGGGAATGCGAGCGATGTAAGAATAAAATTTGTAACCTAAGCGATCAAAGCTTCCCGATGCTCCCCAAAGGCATTAATTTATTTCAACAACACTTTGGCACATCGAAGGAAGGCGAGCGAATCGAGGATAAATCCTGATACCAGAGCGCTTAAACCCAGCTACTCCATGATCCCCGAAACTAATTATTTATTTCAACAACACCACGGTACATCAAAGGAAGGCGAGCGGAGCGAGGATAAAATCAGAAACCAAAGCGATCAATCCCAGCTACCCCATGCTCCCCATAGGCATTAATTTATTTAAACAACACCTCGGCACATCAATGGAAGGCGAGCGGAGGGAGGATAAAACCTAAAACCAAAGAGCTCAAACCCAGGTACTCCATGCTCCTCGACAGTATTCAATTATTTTAACAACACCTTGGTACATTAAGGGAAGGCGAGCGCTGTAAGGATAAAATTTGAATCCTAAGCGATCAAATCCAGCTACCCCATGCTCCCCAATGGCATTATTTTATTTCAACAACACTTTGGCAAATAGAAAGAAGGCGAGCGAATCGAAGATAAATCCTGATACCAGAGCGCTTAAACGCAGATCTCCATGGTCCCCAAAGGCATTAATTTATTTCAACAACACTTTGTCACATCGAAGGAAGGCGAGCGAATCGAGGATAAATCCTGATACCAGAGCGCTTAAACCCAGCTACTCCATGATCCCCGAAAGTAATTATTTATTTCAACAACACTTTGGCACATCGAAGGAAGGCGAGCGAATCGAGGATAAATCCTGATCCCAGAGCGCTTAAACCCAGCTACTCCATGATCCCCGAAAGTAATTATTTATTTCAACAACACTTTGGCACATCGAAGGAAGGCGAGCGAAGCAAGGATAAAACCTAAAACTAAAGCGCTTAAACCCAGCTACTCCATGCTCCTCGACAGTATTTAACTATTTTAACAGCACCTTGGCACATTAAGGGAATGCGAGCAATGTAAGAATAAAATTTGTAACCTAAGCGATCAAAGCTACTCCATGATCCCCGAAAGTAATTATTTATTTCAACAACACTTTGGCACATCGAAGGAAGGCGAGCGAATCGAGGATAAATCCTGATACCAGAGCGCTTAAACCCAGCTACTCCATGATCCCCGAAAGTAATTATTTATTTCAACAACACCTCGGTACATCAAAGGAAGGCGAGCGGAGCGAGGATAAAATCAGAAACCAAAGCGATCAATCCCAGCTACCCCATGCTCCCCATAGCCATTAATGTATTTAAACAACACCTTGGCACATCAATGGAAGGCGAGCGGACGGAGGATAAAACCTAAAACCAAAGAGCTCAAACCCAGGTACTCCATGCTCCTCGACAGTATTCAATTATTTTAACAACACCTTGGTACATTAAGGGAAGGCGAGCGCTGTAAGCATAAAATTTGAAACCTAAGCGATCAAACCCAGCTACCCCATGCTCCTTAAAGGTAATAATTTATTTAAACAACACCACGGCATATTAAAGAAAGGCGAGCGGAGCGAGGATAAAATCTGAAACCAAAGCGCTTAAACCCAGTTACCTCATGCTCGTTAAAGGTAATAATTTATTTCAACAACACTTTGGCACATCGAAGGAAGGCGAGTGGAGCGAGGATAAAACCTGATACCAGAGCCCTGAAACGCAGCTACTCCATGCTCCCCAAAGGCATTAATTTATTTCAACAATACTTTATCACATCGAAGGAAGGCGAGCGAATCGAGGATAAATCCTGATACCAGAGCGCTTAAACCCAGCTACCCCATGCTCCTTAAAGGTAATAATTTATTTAAACAATACCTCGGCATATTAAAGAAAGGCGAGCGGAGCGAGGATAAAATCTGAAACCAACTCGCTTAAACCCAGTTACCTCATGCTCCTCGACAGTATTTAACTATTTTAACAGCACCTTGGCACATTAAGGGAATGCGAGCAATGTAAGAATAAAATTTGTAACCTAAGCGATCAAAGCTACTCCATGATCCCCGAAAGTAATATTTTATTTAAACAACATTTTGGCACATCGAAGGAAGGCGAGCGAATCGAGGATAAATCCTGATACCAGAGCGATTAAACCCAGCTACTCCATGATCCCCGAAAGTAATTATTTATTTCAACAACACCTCGGCACATCAAAGAAAGGCGAGCGGAGCGAGGATAAAACCTAAAACTAAAGCGCTTAAAACCAGCTACTCCATGCTCCTCGACAGTATTTAACTATTTTAACAGCACCTTGGCACATTAAGGGAATGCGAGCAATGTAAGAATAAAATTTGTAACCTAAGCGATCAAAGCTACTCCATGATCCCCGAAAATAATTATTTATTTCAACAACACTTTGGCACATCGAAGGAAGGCGAGCGAATCGAGGATAAATCCTGATACCAGAGCGCTTAAACCCAGCTACTCCATGATCCCCGAAAGTAATTATTTATTACAAAAACACCTCGTACAATCAAAGGAAGGCGAGCGCTGTAAGGATATAATTTAAATCCTAAGCGATCAAACCCAGCTACCCCATGCTCCCCAATGGCATTATTTTATTTCAACAACACTTTGGCAAATAGAAAGAAGGCGAGCGAATCGAAGATAAATCCTGATACCAGAGCGCTTAAACGCAGATCTCCATGCTCCCCAAAGGCATTAATTTATTTCAACAACACTTTGTCACATCGAAGGAAGGAGAGCGAATCGAGGATAAAACCTGACACTAGAGCCCTTAAACCCAGCTACTCCATGCTCCCAAAAGGCATTAATTTATTTCAACAACACTTTGGCAAATCGAAGGAAGGCGAGCGGAACGAGGATAAAACCTGAAACCAAAGCGCTCATACCCAGCTCCTCCATAATCCCCGAAAGTAATTATTTATTTCAACAACACCTCGTACAATCAAAGGAAAGCGAGCGGAGAGAGGATAAAACCTAAAACTAAAGCGCTTAAAACCAGCTACTCCATGCTCCTCAACAGTTTTCATTTATTTTAACGGCACCTTGGCACATTAAGGGAATGCGAGCGATGTAAGAATACAATTTGTAACCTAAGCGATCAAAGCTTCCCGATGCTCCCCAAAGGCATTAATTTATTTCAACAACACTTTGGCACATCGAAGGAAGGCGAGCGAATCGAGGATAAATCCTGATACCAGAGCGCTTAAACCCAGCTACTCCTTGATCCCCGAAAGTAATTATTTATTTCAACAACACCTCGGTACATCAAAGGAAGGCGAGCGGAGCGAGGATAAAATCAGAAACCAAAGCGATCAATCCCAGCTACCCCATGCTCCCCATAGGCATTAATTTATTTAAACAACACCTCGGCACATCAATGGAAGGCGAGCGGAGGGAGAATAAAACCTAAAACCAAAGAGCTCAAACCCAGGTACTCCATGCTCCTCGACAGTATTCAATTATTTTAACAACACCTTGGTACATTAAGGGAAGGCGAGCGCTGTAAGCATAAAATTTGAAACCTAAGCGATCAAACCCAGCTACCCCATGCTCCTTAAAGGTAATAATTTATTTAAACAACACCACGGCATATTAAAGAAAGGCGAGCGGAGCGAGGATAAAACCTGAAACCAAAGCGCTTAAACCCAGTTACCTCATGCTCCTGAAAGGTAATAATTTATTTAAACAACATTTTGGCACATCGAAGGAAGGCGAGCGAATCGAGGATAAATCCTGATACCAGAGCGCTTAAACCCAGCTACTCCATGATCCCCGAAAGTAATTATTTATTTCAACAACACCTCGGCACATCAAAGAAAGGCGAGCGGAGCGAGGATAAAACCTAAAACTAAAGCGCTTAAAACCAGCTACTCCATGCTCCTCAACAGTATTCATTTATTTTAACGGCACCTTGGCACATTAAGGGAATGCGAGCGATGTAAGAATAAAATTTGTAACCTAAGCGATCAAAGCTTCCCGATGCTCCCCAAAGGCATTAATTTATTTCAACAACACTTTGGCACATCGAAGGAAGGCGAGCGAATCGAGGATAAATCCGGATACCAGAGCGCTTAAACCCAGCTACTCCATGATCCCCGAAAGTAATTATTTATTTCAACAACACCTTGGCACATTAAGGGAATGCGAGCAATGTAAGAATAAAATTTGTAACCTAAGCGATCAAAGCTACTCCATGATCCCCGAAAGTAATTATTTATTTCAACAACACTTTGGCACATCGAAGGAAGGCGAGCGAATCGAGGATAAATCCTGATACCAGAGCGCTTAAACCCAGCTACTCCATGATCCCCGAAAGTAATTATTTATTTCAACAACACCTCGGCACATCAAAGAAAGGCGAGCGGAGCGAGGATAAAACCTGAAACCAAAGCGCTCATATCCAACTCCTCCATAATCCCCGAAAGTAATTATTCATTTCAACAACACCTCGTACAATCAAAGGAAAGCGAGCGGAGAGAGGATATAACCTGAAACCCAAGCCCTCAAACCCAGCTACTCCATGATCCCTGAGAGTAATTGTTTAGTTTAATAACACTTTGGAACATCGAAGGAAGGCGAGCGAATCGAGGATAATTCCTGATCCCAGAGCGCTTAAACCCAGCTACTCCATGATCCCCGAAAGTAATTATTTATAGCAACAACACCTCGGCACATCAAAGGAAGCCCAGCGGAGCGAGGATAAAACCTGAAACCAAAGCGCTCATACCCAGCTCCTCCATAATCCCCGAAAGTAATTATTTATTTCAACAACACCTCGTACAATCAAAGGGAAGCGAGCGGAGAGAGGATATAACCTGAAACCCAAGCCCTCAAACCCAGCTACTCCATGATCCCTGAGAGTAATTATTTAGTTTAATAACACTTTGGAACATCGAATGAAGGCGATCGAAGCGAGGATAAAACCCGAAACCAAAGCGCTTAAACCCAGTTACCTCATGCTCCTTAAAGGTAATAATTTATTTCAACAACACTTTGGCACATCGAAGGAAGGCGAGTGGAGCGAGGATAAAACCTGATACCAGAGCCCTGAAACGTAGCTACTCCATGCTCCCCAAAGGCATTAATTTATTTCAACAATACTTTATCACATCGAAGGAAGGCTAGCGAATCGAGGATAAATCCTGATACCAGAGCGCTTAAACCCAGCTACCCCATGCTCCTTAAAGGTAATAATTTATTTAAACAACACCTCGGCATATTAAAGAAAGGCGAGCGGAGCGAGGATAAAATCTGAAACCAAAGCGCTTAAACCCAGTTACCTCATGCTCCTTAAAGGTAATAATTTATTTAAACAACATTTTGGCACATCGAAGGAAGGCGAGCGAATCGAGGATAAATCCTGATACCAGAGCGCTTAAACCCAGCTACTCCATGATCCCCGAAAGTAATTATTTATTTCAACAACACCTCGGTACATCAAAGGAAGGCGAGCGGAGCGAGGATAAAATCTGAAACCAAAGCGCTTAAACCCAGTTACCTCATGCTCCTTAAAGGTAATAATTTATTTAAACAACATTTTGGCACATCGAAGGAAGGCGAGCGAATCGAGGATAAATCCTGATACCAGAGCGCTTAAACCCAGCTACTCCATGATCCCCGAAAGTAATTATTTATTACAAAAACACCTCGTACAATCAAAGGAAGGCGAGCGCTGTAAGGATAAAATTTAAATCCTAAGCGATCAAACCCAGCTACCCCATGCTCCCCAATGGCATTATTTTATTTCAACAACACTTTGGCAAATAGATAGAAGGCGAGCGAATCGAAGATAAATCCTGATACCAGAGCGCTTAAACGCAGATCTCCATGCTCCCCAAAGGCATTAATTTATTTCAACAACACTTTGGCAAATCGAAGGAAGGCGAGCGGACCGAGGATAAAATCTGGAACTAAAGCGATTAAACCCTGCTACCCCATGCTCCCCAAAGGCATTAATTTATTTCAACAACTCTTTGGCACATCATAGCAAAACGAGCGAAGTAAGGATAAAACCTTAAACTAAAGCGCTTAAACCCAGCTACTCCATGCTCCTCGACAGTATTCAACTATTTTAACAGCAACTTGGCACAATAAGGGAATGCGAGCAATGTAAGAATAAAATTTGTAACCTAAGCGATCACAGCTACCCGATGCTCCCCAAAGGCATTAATTTATTTCAACTACACTTTGGCACATCGAAGGAAGGCGAGCGAATCGAGGATAAATCCTGATCCCAGAGCGCTTAAACCCAGCTACTCCATGATCCCCGAAAGTAATTATTTATTTCAACAACACTTTGGCACATCGAAGGAAGGCGAGCGGAGCAAGGATTAAATCTGAAACCGAAGCTCTTAAAACCAGCTACTCCATGCTCCTCGACAGTATTTAACTACTTTAACAGCACCTTGGCACATTAAGGGAATGCGAGCAATGTAAGAATAAAATTTGTAACCTAAGCGATCAAACCCAGCTACCCCATGATCCCCGAAAGTAATTATTTATTTCAACAACACTTTGGCACATCGAAGGAAGGCGAGTGGAGCGAGGATAAAACCTGATACCAGAGCCCTGAAACGCAGCTACTCCATGCTCCCCAAAGGCATTAATTTATTTCAACAATACTTTATCACATCGAAGGAAGGCGAGCGAATCGAGGATAAATCCTGATACCAGAGCGCTTAAACCCAGCTACCCCATGCTCCTTAAAGGTAATAATTTATTTAAACAATACCTCGGCATATTAAAGAAAGGCGAGCGGAGCGAGGATAAAATCTGAAACCAAAGCGCTTAAACCCAGTTACCTCATGCTCCTCGACAGTATTTAACTATTTTAACAGCACCTTGGCACATTAAGGGAATGCGAGCAATGTAAGAATAAAATTTGTAACCTAAGCGATCAAAGCTACTCCATGATCCCCGAAAGTAATATTTTATTTAAACAACATTTTGGCACATCGAAGGAAGGCGAGCGAATCGAGGATAAATCCTGATACCAGAGCGATTAAACCCAGCTACTCCATGATCCCCGAAAGTAATAATTTATTTAAACAGCACCTCGGCACATCAAAGAAAGGCGATGGAAGCGAGGATAAAACCCGAAACCAAAGCGCTTAAACCCAGTTACCTCATGCTCCTTAAAGGTAATAATTTATTTCAACAACACTTTGGCACATCGAAGGAAGGCGAGCGGAGCAAGGATTAAATCTGAAACCGAAGCTCTTAAAACCAGCTACTCCATGCTCCTCGACAGTATTTAACTATTTTAACAGCACCTTGGCACATTAAGGGAATGCGAGCAATGTAAGAATAAAATTTGTAACCTAAGCGATCAAACCCAGCTACCCCATGATCCCCGAAAGTAATTATTTATTTCAACAACACTTTGGCACATCGAAGGAAGGCGAGCGAATCGAGGATAAATCCTGATACCAGAGCGCTTAAACCCAGCTACTCCATGATCCCCGAAAGTAATTATTTATTACAAAAACACCTCGTACAATCAAAGGAAGGCGAGCGCTGTAAGGATAAAATTTAAATCCTAAGCGATCAAACCCAGCTACCCCATGCTCCCCAATGGCATTATTTTATTTCAACAACACTTTGGCAAATAGATAGAAGGCGAGCGAATCGAAGATAAATCCTGATACCAGAGCGCTTAAACGCAGATCTCCATGCTCCCCAAAGGCATTAATTTATTTCAACAACACTTTGGCAAATCGAAGGAAGGCGAGCGGACCGAGGATAAAATCTGGAACTAAAGCGATCAAACCCTGCTACCCCATGCTCCCCAAAGGCATTAATTTATTTCAACAACTCTTTGGCACATCATAGCAAAACGAGCGAAGTAAGGATAAAACCTTAAACTAAAGCGCTTAAACCCAGCTACTCCATGCTCCTCGACAGTATTCAACTATTTTAACAGCAACTTGGCACAATAAGGGAATGCGAGCAATGTAAGAATAAAATTTGTAACCTAAGCGATCACAGCTACCCGATGCTCCCCAAAGGCATTAATTTATTTCAACTACACTTTGGCACATCGAAGGAAGGCGAGCGAATCGAGGATAAATCCTGATCCCAGAGCGCTTAAACCCAGCTACTCCATGATCCCCGAAAGTAATTATTTATTTCAACAACACTTTGGCACATCGAAGGAAGGCGAGCGGAGCAAGGATTAAATCTGAAACCGAAGCTCTTAAAACCAGCTACTCCATGCTCCTCGACAGTATTTAACTATTTTAACAGCACCTTGGCACATTAAGGGAATGCGAGCAATGTAAGAATAAAATTTGTAACCTAAGCGATCAAACCCAGCTACCCCATGATCCCCGAAAGTAATTATTTATTTCAACAACACTTTGGCACATCGAAGGAAGGCGAGCGAATCGAGGATAAATCCTGATACCAGAGCGCTTAAACCCAGCTACTCCATGATCCCCGAAAGTAATTATTTATTACAAAAACACCTCGTACAATCAAAGGAAGGCGAGCGCTGTAAGGATAAAATTTAAATCCTAAGCGATCAAACCGAGCTACCCCATGCTCCCCAATGGCATTATTTTATTTCAACAACACTTTGGCAAATAGATAGAAGGCGAGCGAATCGAAGATAAATCCTGATACCAGAGCGCTTAAACGCAGATCTCCATGCTCCCCAAAGGCATTAATTTATTTCAACAACACTTTGTCACATCGAAGGAAGGAGAGCGAATCGAGGATAAAACCTGACACTAGAGCCCTTAAACCCAGCTACTCCATGCTCCCAAAAGGCATTAATTTATTTCAACAACACTTTGGCAAATCGAAGGAAGGCGAGCGGACCGAGGATAAAATCTGGAACTAAAGCGATCAAACCCTGCTATCCCATGCTCCCCAAAGGCATTAATTTATTTCAACAACTCTTTGGCACATCATGGCAAAACGAGCGAAGTAAGGATAAAACCTTAAACTAAAGCGCTTAAACCCAGCTACTCCATGCTCCTCGACAGTATTCAACTATTTTAACAGCAACTTGGCACATTAAGGGAATGCGAGCAATGTAAGAATAAAATTTGTAACCTAAGCGATCAAAGCTACCCGATGCTCCCCAAAGGCATTAATTTATTTCAACAACACTTTGACACATCGAAGGAAGGCGAGCGAATCGAGGATAAATCCTGATCCCAGAGCGCTTAAACCCAGCTACTCCATGATCCCCGAAAGTAATTATTTATAGCAACAACACCTCGGCACATCAAAGGAAGCCGAGCGGAGCGAGGATAAAACCTGAAACCAAAGCGCTCATACCCAGCTCCTCCATAATCCCCGAAAGTAATTATTTATTTCAACAACACCTCGTACAATCAAAGGAAAGCGAGCGGAGAGAGGATATAACCTGAAACCCAAGCCCTCAAATCCAGCTACTCCATGATCCCCGAGAGTAATTATTTAGTTCAATAACACTTTGGAACATCGAATGAAGGCGATCGAAGCGAGGATAAAACCCGAAACCAAAGCGCTTAAACTCAGTTACCTCATGCTCCTTAAAGGTAATAATTTACTTAAACAACACCTCGGCACATTAAAGAAAGGCGAGCGGAGCGAGGATAAAATCTGAAACCAAAGCGTTTAAACCCAGCTACTTTATTTTCGCCAAAGGTAATAATTTATTTAAACAGCACCTCGGCACATTAAAGAAAGGCGATCGAAGCGAGGATAAAACCCGAAACCAAAGCGCTTAAACCCAGTTACCTCATGCTCCTTAAAGGTAATAATTTATTTCAACAACACTTTGGCACATCGAAGGAAGGCGAGCGGAGCAAGGATTAAATCTGAAACCGAAGCTCTTAAACCCAGCTACACCATGCTTCCCAAATGTAATAATTCTTTTAAACAGCACTTCGGCACATCGGAGGAAGGCGTGTGAAGCAATTAATGAACGAAAAACCAAAAAGCACAATACCAACTACCCTGTGCTCTTTTAGCTTAATAATTAATGTAACCAGCACCTCGGCACATTGACGGAATGCGAGCTAAGGGTGGATAAAATCAAAAACTCAAATTCACAAAACCAACTACCCTTTGCTCTCCAAGCTCCATAATTTATTTTTAAAAATTTTTTTCGTCACATTAGAAACAGGCGATCTCTTGCGAGAATTATATCAAAAACATAAATTCTTAAACTTTCGGAATATAATGGGACCAGTTAGTAGATAAGAACAACTGGATTAAACTAATTAGAATTTATTCTGAATTAAACACGTCTTTAGCTTCCCTTGATTTCGGCCAGACTGGTGTGTAAGCAGCCGAGCTCTGAAAGCTACGATATGCAGCTTCTCGAAGCTAGTCAAGAGTAGGGGGAGAGCGCTCACATATACTATAGTACATAGGCGTACTATATACTTATTGTATATTCCAACATAAACCTACGACTTTCTGTACTTGGCATAGCTGAGGGAGGCAAGTAAGGTTTACAGCAATATTACAGCTTTACAGTCAATTTACTCCTTCATTTTTTATTTTAAGAAAACAAATTATGTACAAGTTATGTAAACATACTGTTTAAAATTTTATGATTCAAGAGTACTCATTTAAAGCATCAAATCATATTTAATCCACGCGCCAAGAGAATTTTTTAGGAAATGCGCGGCTAATGTCGATTACTATAGCTTGTACATGTACAAATTATTGTACAACTTCAACGTATTGTATACATGCTTGCTTACAATAATTCTCGCAATTGCTCGACTTTCTCTGCTGTACCGAGTACGGAATCTCGCAGTGCATGAAGTAGGTGGGTTTAAGAGTTCATGATTTTTATATAAACTTGCCGTGCGTGTGGTAGGTGGATTTTAGTTTAAGATCAAATTATCCCTCTCCCCCGCCTACCTCCAATGTGCTTATTACGGAAACTCGCAGCGCTCGGGGTAGGTGGGTTTGAGAGTTTATGTTTTTGATAATTTTCGCACTTGCTCGTCTTCCTCCGAAGTGCCGAAAGGTTTTTAAGTACATTATTACTCACGGGGAGCGTGGTGTACTTGGGTTTAGGCACTTTGGTTTTTGGTTTATTACTTGCTTCGCTCGTCTTCCTCCGATGTGCCGAGGTATTGTTTGAAAGAATTATTACCTTTGGGAAGCATGTGGTAGCTGGGTTTAAGTGCTTTGGTTTCAGATTTTATCCTCGCTCCGCTCGCATTCCTTCGATGTGCCGAGGTGTTGTTAAAATAAATAATTATTGTCAGAGAGCACGGAGTAGTTCGGTTTGTGCATTTAAGTTTTTGAATTTATACTTGCTTCGCCTGCCTTTCTTCGATGTGCCGAGATGTAGTTTAAATAATTCTTTGAGCTTGGAGAGCGTAGGTTAAATGGGTTTATTCAATTCGGTTTTCGATTTATTTATTCCCTCCTCATGCTTGTCTCGCCTCCTCCGAAGTTGAGTCTAAAGCTTGCTGCATTCTGTTGCAAAATTGATGTAAGATTTATCATCGGTGACTCCGATATCCTTGTTAGTACACAAGATTTTGGTTTAACAAAAATAAAGGACTGAATTTTGTAATGTATATTTCGTATGAAGTTGTTATATATATTATTTTACAAATCTGATAACAGATTTGTAATCAGAGACCTTAAAATCCCCTGGTAGTACATAGCTTTTTCACGAATCTCGAGTTGTGCAGTAATTGGCATCAACGAATTTGTTTAAAAAAATTATTTAGCAAAGCTGATATTATGAGCTCAAAATTCAAATTATGCAGTAATTTGCATAAACAAAGTTGTTTAAACAAATTATTTTGTAAATCTGATATCAGATTTGTAATCGACGACGCTAAAAACCCCTTATAATTCATAGATTGATGCGTAATTAAAATATTTTTCAATTCCAGTACATAGTGTAAAAGGGACTTTATCGTTTTATTACATTAATATTGTTGTTTAAACATTTAGATTATTCTAATTATGTCTACATAATTTATACTTTTTATATAGATTATTATTTAACCATTTTCAACCGCCTGTAATGTTGAAATTGAAAATTTTCACGATTTCAATAATGCGATTCGGGTAAAAGTATCTAAATTGTTCAATGAATGTTTATAACTGTTATTAAAGTTAAAAAATCATTTTTTCTCAGTAACTTTTATTCTGTGAGTACCTAATTAGTTTCCCGATATTCAAAATTTAATTACAGCAATTTATTTTTTCGATTTTTAAACTATACTGTGACTTGTTTATTACATCTGTTTTATACGTATACTATACGTATAAATATATAGTATACGTATAGTATACTTACGAAAGGTGGATTAACAGCCCTGGTTAGAGTTCTTGTTATTTAGTTTGAGATTGACATTTTCTTATTTATCGGCGCAGCCACTGGTAATTCAAACATTTTCGAATTGATGCAGGGTCGCCCGATGACTGACTTCAGGGGACAAACCAGATCGCTGTTACCGCGATGTCCCCTGAATTTGGCATTTAAGCGTCCCTCTGGATAATCGTGACCCCAGCACTGATTGGCGCACAGTGGGAGAAAATGGACAAAATTCGAGCCACGCGTCATTTTTAATCGTAGAGCCATGATTTTTTTTTAAACTCTTTAAAAAAGCATCAAGTTTAAGCTACAGGTGGGGAAATTATTGTATCACGTTCCCCTAAACCCATGCGACCCCTAGAAGCCACCCCTACCAAACCACAATTAGTCTAACTCATCTATCCCAGGGAATAGCGAGTTAAATAGCTTTATTTGTTCTTAAAATCATTAAGCCACACACCATAAGCCAGCTAATAACCTAAATACCTACCCCTAACCCGCTTAATCCCTAGAAACTATCCCTACCAAACTACAAGCAGGCTAACTAGCCTAACCCTGGGAACAGCGAGTTAAATCGTTTTATTTTTTCTCAAAATAATTAAGTCACACACCGGAAGCCAACAAATCACCTAAATTATTTCCCCTAACCCCTAGAAACCACCCCTATCAAACCACAAGCAATAAAACATGGTTTAAAAAAAAATCTTTATTCATGTCGATTTTTCACATTGAAATCATTTAAGATTTAATGTTTAGAGCGAAGAAATCGTGTCCTCGAGACTTAAACTTCAGTGTCACAGTTTAAATTTTGAAAAAAAGGTAAAAGCACATAAAATGGCGGCTAACACGGGAAAATCGTGAAAAATTTCCAGAATTTTTTACTTGAGAATGATAGACTTTAGAAAAAAATGTACTGAAGAAAAAGTTCTTAGATTAAATAAAAAAATACGTGGAAATTCTATCAGAATTTTTTGAAGATTTCTCGAATTTATTATATTTGTTGTAATATAGTAAGTATTATAATCTTGATTATTAGTACCAAAATGGTACACGTCGCGCCATCTATTGGTCAACTGCGATTTTGTGCATTGAGACGAGCTCACGCGAGAGCTGACGAACTGCGCATGTCTCGCGCTATACTCTAAGCGCCTATTACGTACTATATCATATTCCGTGTGTAGAGCCAGACTATGCTGTACTGTACTATACACTCCCCTCTTGCCTGTAAGACTCCGATGTGAGCAGACGTGCCGCCGACTAGGCTCTCAAGCCTTTCACAATATACTTCAACAATAAATAAACCTCAAGTTGTTGTTTATTGATCCAACCTTTCTCAACATGGTAGCAGGAGCTATGGTTGGTATTTATATTTTATCCCGCATGTCTACTCATATGAGTGACATGAGAGATATTTAGTGTAAAACAAAGTGAGGTTAGAAGAAAAGCCACGTGGAAAGTAGTTAACGGTTATTGTTAAAAAAAGTAAATCGCACAGTGAAAAATTGAGCAGTGAAATTAAAGAAGAAAATATCTGGAGAAATTATATGCATGTGAAGCATTGATATTCGAATTTTCGTATAGAAACGTCTGTCGATAGAAGAAGATTTTCAAGTGAAAATTAACCGGTCAAAAAGGGTTAAAGAAGAAAAATATAAGCTCAGTGACGTAGATAAAGTCGTCAGCTACTCAACAATAAAAAGATTTTTAAAAACTAATCAAGATTTAAGTGCGATGCAAGAAGATTAAAGTCGGCGAGTGAAACACGTGGTGAAGTGCTATTTCAGAGCACGTGCAAATTAGAGGTTAAGCACATGTACTTGTGGCTTAAGCCTAAAGTAAAACAAGAAGACGGATTAGAAGCCAAAAATATTGAATTAAAAGAAAAATCAAGAAATCAAATTAGAAAAATATTTTTAAAAGCACTCAAGAAGATTATTAAATTGAAAAATCAAGTATACGAGAGCATTAGTGCAAAAGAAAAAGAAATGGCTAAGCAAGCGAAAATCGAAGACATTATGATACCAGTGTTTGATGGTACAAATTATTCCAGTTGGAAAATTAGATTAATGATCCTGTTAGAGTATAAAGAGTGCAACGAACCAGCAATAAATGAAATGCCTGATAAATATAAAGGCAAAGAAGATGATTGGAAAAAGATTGATTTAAAAGCTCGCACTATGATAATTAGTGCTATCTCAGGCAAACAATTAGAATACATCGGTGAATGTAAAACAGCTCTCGAGATGATAACAAAATTCGATAAAATGTATTTAACACAATCAACAGCCTTGCAAATTATATGCAGAGGAAAAATCGAAGAAATCAAATTAAATAATTATAATTCAGTGGAAGAATTTTTTGTAGAATTCGAAAAAGTAACTAATGAATTCAAATCAGCTGGTGGGAAATTAGAAGAAGTCGAAAAATTGAGATATCTACTTAGAGCTTTACCACCAAGCTATAGTTACATTGGGGATTTTATAGATGTTATCCCAGAAGACCAAAGAACAGTAGACTATGTAAAGTCGAAAATAAAAGAGAAAAATATGACTAATGCTGAGTCAGATAATAAAAGTAATGCCAGTACCTTTGCGGTACAAACCAAAGGCAAATGTTTTAACTGTGGAAAATTTGGCCACGTCATAAACGAGTGTACGAGACCACAGCAGCAGAGCAACCGAGGACGAGGTGCTCAATCCAGTCAAGGTCAACGAGGTCACCAACGAGGAAATCAACGAGGCTACAACAGAGGGTTCAACAGAGGCTTCAACCGAGGCAACTACCGAGGCAATCAGCGAGGCAGAGGTCAAGGTCAACCCAAAGCTAAATCTTCAGGCGAACAACAGGGCGACTACTCATCCGAAGCATGGCTGACCCAGGTCTGCAACCCAGAGGTAAACCAGGTAACTGCGTTAGAAAATAGTAGCGAAAGTTTAGGTCAAATTAATTGGTTACTAGATAGTGGCTGCACAGACCACATTGTAAATAATGATAAATATTTTGATAAATTCGTATATTTAAAAAATCCTATTGAAGTAAAATTACCTGATGGTAAAAGTTTGAAAGCTACTAAAATTGGAACTGTAAAATTACTTTTTAAAAATTATTACAATCAAAAACAAGTAGACGTAAAAAATGTTTATTATGTTCAAGGCATTAGACAAAACATACTGAGTTTCTCTAAAGTCACAGAAAATTATACAGTAGTAGCAAAAAATGATGATGCCAAAATTTACAATAAAAATAGAGAATTAATAGCAGTCGCAAACAAAAAGGATAATCTATATTTTATGAAAAGCTATGTAATTGAAAAGGAAAATAAGCAAATGTTTGTAAATTCATTAAAATTAACTGATAAAGAGAAATGGCATAGAGCACTAGGTCATGTTAACTTTCAATATTTGAACAAATTAGTGAAAAATAAATTAGTAAAAGGATTGCCAGAAAAAATAGAAAATGTCGAAATGAAATGTGCAAATTGTATAGAGAGTAAAATGGCAAATGTACCGTTCGAAAATAATAGATCAAAAACTACGGAAATTTTAGAATTAATTCACACAGATTTAAATGGTCCACATAACACAATCGGTTATGGGGGAGAAAAATATTTTGTAACTTTCATTGATGATTATAGTAAGTGTACTAGAATTTTCTGCATTAAAAATAAATCAGAGACTGCCAGTTGTTTAAAAGAATTTGTTAGTTTAGTAGAAAATAAATTTAGTAAGCGAGTTAAGAAATTACGTTGTGATAATGGCAAAGAATATTTAAATAAGGAAATTCATGATTTTATAAAATCAAAAGGAATTGAACTATTGCCATGCCCACCGTACGTCCATGAATTAAATGGAGTAGCGGAAAGATATAATAGATCCGCAATGGATATGGGCAGATGTTTAATGCGTGAAGCAAAAATTCATAGGCGATATTGGCCTGAAATTATGAAAACAGTAGCTTATTTAAAAAATCGCACAATTGCAAATACAGCTAAAAATAAAACGCCATACGAAATATTCTTTGGTAAAAAACCAAATGTTGATCATTTAAAAATTTATGGCAGTCGAGTCTTTGTACGAGTACCAGAAGCGTTGCGAAAAAGCAAATGGGACGATAAAGCCCAATTAGGTGTACTAGTAGGTTATGTAGAAAATGGCTATAAAGTTCTCGTCAATGGTAGAGTTATTCATGCTAGACATGTACAAGTAGTCGAAGAAAATACAGAAATTATTTGCTTAGAAAAACTTGATGATGAAAAAGATAGAGATTTGGAAAATAGCGAATCTGAAAATGTAGAAAACAAACTAAACTCTTTTACCCATACTTCGACTCTCGAGTCAAGTAGGGGTAATGAAATAAATTTCGAAAATCGTATAGATAATTATGAAAGTAGAGAAAATGAATTAAATTTTGATATTGCTGAAAATGATAATTCAAGTTTAAAAGTACAAAGAAAATCTAATAGAAAGAAAAGTCCTGTAAATAGATACGGAAATCCTGTAACTCATTTTATATATGTAAATCATATTGATGCAAATGTACCAAATACATTCGAGGAGGCGTTAAACTCAAATGAATATAAACAATGGAAAATTGCGATGGATTCCGAAATCAATAGTCTTATGAAAAATAAAACTTGGCAAATTGTTGAAAGGCCAAAAGACAAAAAAGTCATTGATGTGAAATGGGTCTACAAAAAGAAAAACAATAATGTGTATAAAGCGAGATTAGTTGTAAGAGGATTTCAACAAAAGGAATATTTAGATAATGTTTATTCGCCCGTAGGAAAAATGCAAACTTTGAAAATTTTATTGTCGTACAGTTGTAAAAACAATTTATTTATAGAACAAATGGATGTAGAGACAGCTTTCTTAAACGATGATGTAAAAACCGAGGTGTATATAAATGAACCAAAAGGTTACGAAACAGGTGACAATAAAGTTTGCAAACTGCAAAAGGCATTATACGGACTGCGAGAAAGTCCTAGAGCTTGGTACGATTATTTTAATAAATTTATCGAAAGCTTAAATTTTGTGAGAAGTAACTACGATTACTGTCTATACGTAAATAATACGAACAAAGATTCAATATATATTTTAGTTTTTGTTGATGATCTCCTAATTTGTTGCAAAGATAAAAATAAAATAGATAAAGTTAAAGCTAGTCTAATGCAAAGATTTGTGATGAAAGATTTAGGCAAAATAAGCCAATATATAGGTATTGATATAAATTATAGCGATGATAGACACAAAATGACTTTAAGTCAAACAAAATACATTGAATCTTTAGCCACTAAATATAATTTAGAAAAAGCCAAATTATATGATACTCCAATGGAGTCAAATTTAAAACTAGATCAAGCTAGTGAAATTGATGAAAATATAAAATATAGAAACTTGATAGGAGAATTATTATACATTAGTACAGGCACAAGGCCAGATATTGCGTATAGCGTAAATTATTTAAGTCGATACCAAAGTTGCTACGACCAAACACATTATAAATATGCATTGAGAATCCTAAAATATCTGTATAAAACTAAAGATTTAAAATTGACATATTGTGATAACTTGAAAAACGAAATATTAGATTGTATGGTAGATTCTGATTATGCAGGTGATAATGTAGATAGAAAATCTACAACAGGCTTTGTAATAAGACTTTATGGTAATGTAATTTTCTGGAAAACTCATAAACAAAGCACTGTAACCAAATGTTCAACTTTCGCAGAATATACTGCTATGTCAGAAGCAGTAACAGAAATATTGTTTGTAAAAAATTTATTAAGCGAAATGTTCAATGTAGAATTCGATAAACCAATTAATATGTATGAGGATAACTCAGGTGCAATTGCGATTGCAAAATATGGTAACTTCACAAAAAACTCGAAGCACATTGAAGTGCAATATCATTATATTAATGAGAATTATGAAAATGGCATAATTGATATTATAAAAATAGACTCTCAATTCAATTTAGCAGATATGTTAACGAAAAGTCTAGATAAAACAAAGTTTATAGAAAATAGAAAAGCGCTAAGATTAATTTGAAATGTAATAGAAAAATGTATCGAAAATGAAAAGTTAATGCTAAAGATCAAGATTATAAACTTAAGGAGGCGTGTTGTAATATAGTAAGTATTATAATCTTGATTATTAGTACCAAAATGGTACACGTCGCGCCATCTATTGGTCAACTGCGATTTTGTGCATTGAGACGAGCTCACGCGAGAGCTGACGAACTGCGCATGTCTCGCGCTATACTCTAAGCGCCTATTACCTACTATATCATATTCCGTGTGTAGAGCCAGACTATGCTGTACTGTACTATACACTCCCCTCTTGCCTGTAAGACTCCGATGTGAGCAGACGTGCCGCCGACTAGGCTCTCAAGCCTTTCACAATATACTTCAACAATAAATAAACCTCAAGTTGTTGTTTATTGATCCAACCTTTCTCAACAATATTATAGTATAATTTAATATAATTAAATCTATTGATCATACGAGTGTTTGATGGTTAAATATTTATTTTTGAATTTATTAGATTATAGTATAATACGTAAAAATGTTTATTTTATCATATTGAAAAAATATAAGTTTAAATTTGTGGTAAAGGGGCTTAAATCTGTTTCAACGCAGATGACTAATAACAGTTCATTCAACAATTACAGCTAACAAATAATGTGACTAATTTACTTGTAATAATGTCTTGAATTACGTGGTTATACGATTCTGCGTGTTTCCGGTCTGGCCTGTGGAGTGGGTTTTGATTATTTTTAGAAAAAATAAAGCGATTTAACTTTCTGTTCCCAGGGTTATGTTAGTTAGCCTGCTTGTGGTTTGGTAGGGGTGGTTTCTAGGGGTAGGGGGGTGAGTGGTTAGGTGGTTAGCTGGCTTCTGATGTGTGGCTTAATTATTTTAAGAAAAAATTAAGCGATTTAACTCGCTGTTCCCAGGGTTAGGCTAGTTAGCCTGCTTGTGGTTTGGTAGGGGTGGCTTCTAGGGGTCGCATGGGTTTAGGGGAAAGTGATACAATAATTTCCGCACCTGTAGCTTAAACTTGATGCTTTTTTAAAGAGTTTAAAAAAAAGCATGGCTCTACGATTAAAAATGACGCGTGGCTCGAATTTTGTCCATTTTCTCCCACTGTGTGCCGCCTCACTTTTCGCCAGCTCTCCGAGCAATCAACATCTCGCGTATAACGCCACGTTTCTCTTACCACGCTTTGTCACTTTTACTTAATAAAGCCACGTCTAGTTCGTTTCTTCTATCTGAGTGTACTCATTTCGTGTGTTACCCTGTTCCCTTGTTATATCACGTGTATGAAATATCCTTTATACCGACACACTGTTTAGTTCTCAAATTTTCGTTCAGAATTAAAAAACCGCTGCCAATTCATTGGCACGTAGCTTCCTCCATCTAAATTTATAAGTCCAATAAATAAAATATTGTTTTAATATATCTATATATCTGCTTGCTAATGTATGAGGCGATTTTTGATACACAATTTAATAAAAGTTTTACATAGTTCATTGTCCAAAAGTTTGCAGACCCCACTGTTTTCTTATTATAGAATACGAACACTGTCGTCATTTTTTTTTCACAGAAATTCACGCATGTTTACATGTGTTCCTAACCAACCTAACCATCAAAACAGCAGGTTATTCATTAGATAGGTCGCTCGCGCAATTTTCAAGAAAACGACTTTTAGATTTTAGCTATTTAGTTGAAAACCGCTTGATGGAATCGTTTAAAATTTTAACAGCAGATAGCTTTTTTTATAGTGAAACACCAAATAAAATTTTGAAGCATTTGACTACATTGTTTTAGAGATATAAGAAATCAAAAAATTTTCAAAAAAAAATTGAAACCTTGATATCTTACGAACCATAGGGGTTTGAAAGCTGTGCAATAAACTTAGCCAAAACACATAAAATATCTACTTTTTCCCGAAATCTCAAGAGCAATAAGGCCTTTTTGCGTCCGTAATCGAGGCACAAAAAAAACTCATTGTTTCAGTTTTCGATTTATTACTGAAAAAATAAGTAGTCAAATCACTTGAAATTTTAATGGGGTATAGTTTGACACGTGAGCCATTGACATAATTTTTTCCGCGAGGTTGTGACGTTTAGTTTCATAGATGAATTTAAAAATAAAATCGCCCTTTTCATTTTATCTGCCGAACAAAGCGGTCAATCCCGAGCACCAAACGAGGAAAAGTAGGGAATTTTATTCTTTTTCAAATGCATTATAGCTGATTTATTTGTAACAATGGGATGATTGAAAAAAACGCAAAATAGTGTTTTTTAAAAATTAAAAAATGGCCATAAAAAATATATTTAAGAAATTAAAAAATAAATGTTTTTCCCGAATTTAGAATCCAAAAATATATATGTATGTCAAATTTTATTGATATTGGCAAAGTAGTTCCAGAAATATTACGGTATACATACACACACACACACACACATCCATACTGACATTTTCCAAAAACACTTGATTTGAACTTCAACACACTAAAAAGTATTTTCTAGAAGTTTTGAAGAAACTCAAAATTTTACTATTACAAAGATTCCTCTAGGAGGAAGCAAAAATGTATGGATTTCTATGATTTTTTAATAAAGCTTCTAGTTTAAAGATTAGGACGTTGGTTTGAAGGTTAGAACGTACTTTTAAACACATAAATTATCATCACAATGTTGCAAAATCAACTATTCTAGGGATATTTTTTGATATTCATAAGATTGACTGTTTTCTCAGTTTATATTTTATCTATAAGCATTAAAGAATATAAATGTTTTATTTATTTATATACTTGTTTTATTTAACATGGAAACGATTTTCGCGTATTTTGTACCTATGAATCGGGCCTCAAATGATTCATTTTTCAACAAAGACCAATGAAAATCGGATATTTAGGCAAAGAAGTTTTTATTGATCGCAGTTAAAAAATTTTGATTTTATTGCATTTATTTAAATTCGAGTACAACGCACATATTTTAACTGTCTTAAATAAGACGTAATCTTTAATTATTTGTAATGCATTTAAACAAGCTTGTAGTTGTCGTGTCAAAAAATAATCACGTCAGAACCGTTTAATAGGTACACGAAAAGACGCAAAAATAAGTTCGCCCATTGTATAAAATATTTTGTGCACCAAATGCTTAATGGGCTTTTTGACTTAATGTTGTTGTAGTAATCCCGTCTTGCTTTGTACTGCAAATTCCACATTCAATCTCAAAAAGTCCACTTAATGCGTTTGGAACACAATATGCCATTACATTATTAGAACCAATATGTCATTTTTAAGGATCCATCTGAATCTCTTTGAGTATCCATTACGCTTGATTGTCTAACTAAACGCTGCAAATTTTTTTGTTTAACCTTGTCTCCAAAAAGAGCGTCTTGAACTTTATCTAATCCTATATCATCTGAGAATGAAAAGTCTTGATAAGATGTTGATTTGTTCGGCAAGCTGCAACAATTTAATTTAAACAATTATTTAATAATTACAAGACTTTAAGAAGTTTAATATTTAATTATTTGTTACCATTGCAAAAGATATTAGTATTTTTAGAATAAAAAATTTATGAGTGTGTCTTACAAGAGAATACCTAAGACTACAAAAGTCAACTTAATTATAATTTTGTAATGGTTCTGTTAAATTCAGATTCTTTGACGCAAGACAGCTAGGCCACGCCCTCGGCAGTGGAGTATAATGCACCCCTACTACAAATACTTTAATAATTTTGTTGAAAGTAAAGTTATAAAGTTGTCCATTTCAAATTTTTCAAATCTCCATTTTTTAATAGCTATTGTTTAAATTCTTTGTCACAATTACTAACTCTCATTTTATCTTTTAAAGTCATTATTTGGAATTTACTCTATTAATGGATATTTTTCACACAATTTTCAATAATATTTGTTCTATTCCTATGTTTGACAACAGGTAGTGTTTGTCAGAAATCACCTAATACGATCATTACTTCGTAACCAAATTCATTATTACATAAGTCTTTAAATAATTTGTCCACTGCCTGAAAAAATGTTTTGATGTCATTGATATTTCATCCTAAATTATGACTTCTTGGTGAATTGGGAGTAATGCTGCACATTGAATCTTCATTCTCATTTGATGGTAATTTAGAAATTACATGTGATGTGTTTTTATTTATTAATAAATTTGCTGCTATACCAATCCATGCTACAGGTGAAACACTTATTTTTTATTTATTTAAATGAGTGATAATTGTATTCAGTAAGTAGCTTTTTCCACTACCTCCACCTCCATCGATAAAGAAACACATCACTTGATTAGCTTTATTAATTACACTATTTATTACTGCATCGAAAATTTCACATTGTTTATTCGTTAAAAAGCTTATATTGTATAATGAATTATTTTCAATTTCATTTGTTGCATAAAATTCTTCATAATTGGTTTCCTCAATGAGGATGTTGACATCCTCACTGAATTTAGGTAAATTGAAATCAGTCAGTGCACACTTGTGATTTATTAAAATAGAATTGATATGTTTCATGTATTTACTGGGTGATGAAATACGCATATATGTGCAAATCTTCAGAAAACCGGACACTTCAGAGGGTCTGAGTGAACAAAACTGAAATTTCAGGGCATACTTACCAGACCAACTTTTTGGGTTCCTCAGGCCACCCAAAACTCGAAAAGCCTTGGGTTCCCGCGATTTCGAAATACCTATTTTTTTGCCCGGCAGTTTAAATACTCTTATGGGAATTTAACACGGGGAAAATCAATGAAAACTAGCCACGATTTAACTTTACCCACTCAGTGTCAGCAAGTGCAATCCAAAAATATGTATTACTAGGGTCAAAGTATTAGAAAAGAGCTTTAATTTAAGGGCTGGTGAGTTAAAAATGGTTGCTTAGGTCAAAAGTTGTCTAGGCTTGAAAATGGCAAAATATCGCAAATTTTTCCATTTTTTACAAAAATTAGCGAATTTTTCTATTTTTTACGAAAATGAGCGATTTTTTCTATTTTTAAAATCCTTATAACTTTTGATCCCACCAGTCAATTTTAACTGTCTCAGGCTCAAATTAAAGCTCTTTTCGCTTTCAAAATTCGGATTAAACATTTTACTGGTTATATCAGCTATATATATATATGGCAATGAAAAAGATGAAAAAACAGCCATATTCGATGGGCATATATATAGCTGATCTTAAAACAAAAATGTTTACCTAAATTTTAAAAACGAAAGCAGAAGAAAAGAGCTTTAATTTTAGCCCTAAATGGTCACAATTGACTGCTGGGATCAAAAGTTATAAGGATTTAAAAAAAAAGAAAAATCGCCGATTTTCGTAAAAAATCCAAATTTTCATGATTTTTTGCTATTTTCAAGCCTAGACAACTTTTTACCTAGGCAACCATTTTTAACCCACCAGCCCTCAAATTAAAGCTTTCTTTGGATACTTTGATCGTATAAATACACATTTTTAGATCGCGCCTTCAGACATTGAGTACCTACAGTTGAGCAATGGCTAATTTTCGTTAATTTTCACCATGTTAAACTCCTATAAGAAAATTTAAAGTACTCGGCAAAAAAATAGATATTTCGTAATCGCGAAAACCTAAGGTTTTTCGTGTTCTTGGTGATCTAAAGAACCTAAAAAAGTTGGTCTGGTAGGTGTGCTCTCGAATTTCAATTCTGTTCTCTCAGACCCCCTGAAGTGTCCAGTTTTCTGTGGATTTGCACATTTAACTAAACTGGTTACACAGAGCTTTAGGAAATTCAACCTTGATTGCTTATTTCAAGCATTTGTCCCATTCTTCATCGATGGTTATTAATTTTGTAGCTACAACTACTTCATGAAATGTTGCGAATGTAACATTTTCGAATATTTTTAATTCTTCATAAGAACGATTGAGCCCCTTTTACATGTAATAATAATAATCTAAAAATACCTGTAATAATAATAATCTAATAATAATTATCACCCGATAATCAGCTGATTATCATTAGCATTTTATCTCATATAAACGCATATTTGTAACTATCAGCTTAAATAAAAATATTAGGCTGATATCACCTGACAATCAGCTTACGTTTTGACACGATTATCAGCAGATTATCAGCTGATAATCAGCTGACGTTTTGACACGATTATCAGCAGATTATCAGCTGATAATCAGCTGACGTTTTGACACGATTATCAGCAGATTATCAGCTAATAATCAGCTGATTGTCATCTGCTTTTTTCAGTAGGGTAGGTGTACGAGGTGGCCGATGACGAGGTCTAGGTGGTGCGCTTCGTGGTTTTTGGTGTCTAGGTGTAGAAATTATTCAATGGTAGTGTATCAGAACGATCAGTGATTTCATTTCATAGTGATAAGAATGTTACAAAAAAGCGATGGTCGAAAGGTGCTGAAGATGTTTATATTTTATTTTTAGTCACCACCAGCCCTTTTTTCCCTGTGTTACCTTTTTTCGTCAGATATTCTGGTGTCTCACCATGTGGTTTTATTAGTTCCTTTACGTCTCTCGCCTGTCTAGACTCTCTCATTTCACATTCCCAATTCTGCCATTGTATGTCCTTCTCTATCCTTTCTAGCTCCAACCATACGTGCTCTTCTGCTTTCGGTCTTCTATAGTATTCAGATAGTGCACATCTTCTTTTGTTTAGCTCCTCTACTCTATGACTTCACTTTTTTCCTCTTCCACTTTTTTTCCTCTTCTTTTTCTAGTCTTTTCCAGCATTCCCTTCACAAAGTGTCTTCTTTTACCTTACTTAGCTTCACCTTGTATTTTATTGCTCTTCTTCTCGTCCTACAGCTTCCTTATCTCACACACCACTCTACACACTTCCACTTACAATTCAATCCAATATGGCACTCTGCATATTTTGTATTAAAATATTAATTTATTTCATCGTAGTTAAAATTTTCTTCTTCACATTCGTTTTCATTATTACCTTGACTCATTTTTATAAATGCACAATCATACCCATGTAAAAATATTTAAATAAATATTTGACACATTGAATAGTTGAACATACTACAACATTAATATGACAATTACATTTCAACAATAAATAAATAAATATGAAACTACAAATCGATTATCAGCTATATTGGTTTTATTGGAACAAATTTGTTTTCCATTGTTACTGTGTCGATAATGGGAATATCCAGTATTATTATAAGTAGTTTGCTAATTGAACTACTTAGGAAAGTTTTTGGTACATTTTTTTGTTTTGCTATCCATACATGGTGAATTTAAATTATTTTTACTACAAGGGCCATGTATCATTGATTGCTTAACGATATTATGTAACCTTGGATATTCCATTTTATCAGGTATTTCTGCACTTATAAGTTTATCAACATCATCTGCATTGTTCAGTTTATGATTTTTATGAATGAAAGCCAACAAGCGCATATGTGGTCAACCTCATTTTTAAAACTCAATTATATTTTATTGGATAATTCATTAACTTTTGCATTAAAAACTTTTACTACTGAATCAGGTTTATCAACAGCTGATTCATTTTTTCTCAAATTTTGTTTAGTTTCCTTCTATTTTGGGTCACATGTCATAGTAATGAAAAGATCTAGTTTGCCATACTTTCGAACTAATGATATTCGATACTAAAAATTTTTGTTGTAACGATCATGGACTTCCTCAAAATGTTAAAGGTAATATTACCATTTTTTTAATTTTTACGTTGTCATCGTTACTTTTATTTTCGTATAAATCTGTCCTTTATTGGTGTTGATTTTTATCTAAAAAAATAATCGTGAACCTTCAACCTTCACCAAGCATCAACAATGTATTGTTGAGTTAATTTTTCTAAATTTAATTAAGGATTAAAATTGTTTCTAATGCTGAATTCATGACAATAAAATTGTAGCATTGAAATATTGTTTTTGTTATTTTTATTTTTCATATTGGGCATCCATCCAAAACCTCCATTAGGATATATAAGTTAACATGGCATAGGAACTATATGTTTACTAATGTACGGTATATTAATAAGTGCACTATGTTTTAAATATATATATATATATATATATATATATATATATATATTTATTTAAAGGGTGAGTCATTTTAATCTTTAATCTCAATTATCTCGTTGGCAAAGCATGCCAGCGAAAAAAGTTTCGGGTAAAAGTTTTAGGATTCTTCCCTGGCTATCTGATGATGACCTTGACAATGTCATTGAGCATGACCTTCAAGGTCATTTGAAGGTCAAGTCGATTTTTCAAATAGAAACCCCTACTTTTGGCACCAGAAATGGAAAGAGCGGGAAATTTTACGTTCGAACATGTGATTTTGGAAACAAATCATCTTTTGTGCGGAAATTACCTTTGACATCAGCCGAACCCAGGATGCACCATCGAGGAGGTTGTCAAAAGGATTTAGCATCCCATTTTTTGTTTTTTGTTTTATTTTTTTTTTGTTTTTTCCCTTTTTGCTATTTTTTTGGTATTTTTATGGAATGTTAACTGGAGTTAACCATTGATTAATTGTTCAAAATTACCGCCGTTTTGTTGGATGCAAAGATCAAGTCGAGCTCTGAATTGTCTTATGGTTCTAAGTAGAACATCTCGAGGGATTGCTGTACAAGCTGTACGAATGCGTTCGATCATATTATCTCGCGTTGTTGGCCGTTGAGCATAAACAACATTCTTAAGATATCCCCATAAGTAAAAATCGGGAGGGGTTAAATCAGGTGAACGAGGGGGCCAGGCAACTGGGCCACCTCGCCCAATCCACCTGCCATTGTAGCGGGTGTTTAAATAATCACGAACAATGCGTGCATAATGTGGTGGTGTTCCATCTAATTGGATCCACATTCTTAGCCTTGTGGCTAGGTCTACATTTTCTAGTAATTCAGGTAAAATGTCTCGAAGTAATCTCAAAAAGTTTACCCCATTCACGTTCTCTTCAAAGAAATAAGGACCAATCAAATAGCCATTGATGATTCCACACCAGACCATAACACTCCAGCGGTGTTGATTGTCTATGGGCCTGAACCAATGAGGATTTTCATCTGACCAATAATGGCAATTATGTCTATTCAATTCTCCAGTGTTTCTGAATGTTGATTCATCTGAAAAAAGAACGTGCCTAAAAAAGTCTTGATCTTGTTGAATCATTCGTATTGCCCATCGACAAAAACGTACTCGCAAAATCATATCATTTGGAGTTAACTGTTGTGTTAATGTTATGTGATAAGGATGATATCTTCTCGCTCTCAATATTCGGGATGCTGTTGATTGAGGTATACCTATTTCTCTTTCTATTTGTCGAGTACTAATGTGAGGATCAAGATGAATAATCGCTAGAATGGTAATAACACGAGGATCGTTTTCGTCGTATTCATGATGATGGCGTTGACGAACAAAAGCTCCATTTCGAGCTCTCTGAGTTAAGGTTTGAATAGTAACATTACTTGGGTGTCTCCTATTGGGATAGCGTTCAGCATAAAATCTGGCAGCTGCTGCATAATTATTTCGACTTTCTCCCAAAATCATGATCATATCAACGATTTCGTTGGGACCATAATCAGCCATGATCAAAATCAAAATAATTTGTTACAGACCAGTAAACAGGGAAACAGATTTTTTTCAATAATAATTATCGATTTACAAGAAGTAAAAAACACGATTAAGCTTTTCTGCACTAATTTGCTATCTACATAACTGTTAAGAGTAGTTCACTCTCAAAAATTGACACTAATACAAAATAATGGAATGACTTAACTACATCAAGAATTTTGAAAATTGACACTAATACAAAATAATGGAATGACTTTGAAAATTTTTGAAAACTGAAAAAATTACGAAAATTTTAGAAAATATTGAAAATTTCTGGAAATATTGAAAATTTTTTCATTTTTGAACGCATGTCACTCTCTTTTCATTTATGGGGCTAAAAGTAGGGGTTTCCATTTCAAAAAATCAACTTGACCTTGAAATGCCCTTGAAGATCCTGTTTAACGACAGGGTCAAGATGACCATTCGTCAGCCGGGGAGAAAACTGAAAACTTTTGTGGGTAACATTTTCTCCTTGAATGCATTCGAGTTCAGCTAACCAGTTGTACTGTTATCGGCATGACCAATGACCTTGACCATTGAATTCAAGGTCAAGGCAAGGTCATATTCAATCGTAAAATTTCCCGCTCTTTCCATTTCTGGTGCCAAAAGTAAGGGTTTCTATTTAAAAAAATCAACGTGACCTTCAAATGACCTTGAAGGTCACGCTCAATGACATTGTCAAGGTCATCATCCGATAGCCAGGGAAAAATCCTAAAACTTTTATCCGAAACTTTTTTCGCTGGAATGCTTTGCCAACGAGATAATTGAGATTAAAGATTAAAATGACTCACCCTG
The DNA here is from genome assembly GCF_009193385.2 of Nasonia vitripennis. Classification (NCBI taxonomy): domain Eukaryota; kingdom Metazoa; phylum Arthropoda; class Insecta; order Hymenoptera; family Pteromalidae; genus Nasonia; species Nasonia vitripennis. Next base: position 2,328,892 of record NW_022279589.1, read on the forward strand.
TATATATGGGACGTTTCACGTCAACCGGACCATCAGTGCACCCAAAATTTGGGTTAACCTAACAAGACGTTTGAGGTCTCAAAATGATCGTCTGGTCAAGGGCTTTTGAAAAAGTTCTGGCCTTTTCAAAAATCCAATGTTGCGCATAAAATATGGAGCCTGAAACCCACGTTTTCATAGCACATTCAACAAAAACAATAGTAAAAATGTTCTAATTTGTGAAATATCCCACCAAAAAGCATGTACAACTCATGATAGGACATATTATTGACAATGCTGACGGAATTCCAAAATCAAAAATGGCGGAATCAAAATGGTGGACATTATACCTCCACCAAACCCATTTTACCGCAACAAATGATTTTTGATCAGTTTAAAGTATCGATATGGGGGTTTTCAGGGTCACTGAATCTTATTTTAACCTCGACATTTCAAAATTCGAAATGGTGGATCCAAAATGGTGGACATTATACCTCCACCAAACCCATTTTACCGCAACAAATGATTTTTGATCAGTTTAAAGTATCGATATGGGGGTTTTCAGGGTCACTGAATCTTATTTTAACCTCGACATTTCAAAATTCGAAATGGTGGATCCAAAATGGCGGACATTATACCACCACCAAACCAATTTTACCGCAACAAATGATTTTAGATCACTTTAAAGTATCGATATGAGGGTTTTTGGGGCCACTGCACCTTATTTTAACCTCGAAATTTTAAAATCCAAAATGGCCGATCCAAAATGGCGGACATTATACAACCACCAAAACTATTTTACCGCAATGAACGATTTTAAATCAGTTTAAAGTATCGGTATGGGAGTTTAAGGGGCCGCTGAATCTTATTTTAACCTCGAAATTTCAAAATTCAATATGGCCAATATAAACTGGCGGATATTTGTCATAACCCACTCGCAGGCTCTCTCGCGAAAAGCCCCTGCTAACGCGCAACCCGCCGAACACGCCACGCACGCTGCAGCGCTTATCACCGCGGCGCTAGTACCGCTGCGCGCCGCTAGGCGGCTGCGCATTACCCACAAGTGAAGTAGCGTCGCGGAGGGCACATAAGGAGGCCGGGTCCAGCGCTGTACCTCGCCCCTCTTCCAACAGCCTAATGCTGCAAGTACACGGCTCGTGTCCAATGACAACTTGTGCAAAGACTTCAGCAAATAAAACTGTTTTGTGGCTAAGGAATTTATTGCTTTCAAGTGATTTATTTCATCCCTCTTTTTTACCTACACCCTCAACCCCTTCCTACGTTTAGCAACTCATAGAAAGGAATATTTTTTTCAAGGAATGCTTTCTTCATCGGCGACTTTTTCTCCAACAGTCTTTTTCAGGATAGTTGGTGAGCAAGTCCATCAGCGGCTTTATTCATAGGCGACTTTTTCTCCAACAGTCCTTTTTAGAATAGTTAATAGGTACATTAATAGATACATTGGCGACTTCTTCTTTAACATCCTTTTTAAGGCAGTTGTTGAGTAAGTCTTACTTTATCGGCAACTCCTTGTTCAACTGTACTAGCCGTAATTTTGTTATTTCTAACATTTTTTTTGTTTTGGTTGTGCTTTCTCATATCCTACAACAATGTCTTCTCCTGCGAAAAAATATCGTATCGATAGATGCGTTAATCTATTTGATATTAATATAGGACACAGCAAATCTCTTAGGAAGCTCTCCAAAGAATTTCCAGATGTCTATCCTGATTATCCAACATCTTCACTGATTTGTGATACATGTAGAAAATCCTTTTACAAACTACATGATTTGTCATCTCTAAACGTCAGTATGAGTGTTGATTTTGAATCAGAGATTGACTCACCTTCGCTTTCAAACACGGATGCACCTATGCAAGATGATCTTACAGATATTTTAACTGGACTTAAAAACAAATTCCAATCCCTGCCGGAGAACGATCCATTACGTGTCAGTATTCTTACTATTTTGCCCGAACACTGGGCAATACGTAAAATTATGAACCAATTTGGTGTGTCTCACATAATAGCTCGTAAAGCAAAACAGTTAAGAGAATCAGATGAAGTTTTGGCTTCTCCTGTTGCAAAACGTGGAAAAACATTACCTGCAGAAACTACTCAGAAAGTTGAAGATTTTTACGAAAATGATCTTAACAGCAGAATTATGCCAAATAAAAAAGATACCGTCAGTATTTATTTATATGGTGAAAAAATAAAAGTGCAGAAAAGATTATTACTTACTGATATTAAGAACCTTCATAATCAATTTAAAGAACAGTTTCCTGAACATCCGATTGGGCTTACCAAGTTTGCGGAACTGAGACCAAAATGTTGTGTCTTTGCAGGATCCTCTGGTACACACAATGTATGTGTATGTACGATACACCAAAATTTCAAGGCGATGATTGACGCAGTAAGTATAGAAAAAATCTCAAACAATATTCTGAAGAATTATAAAGATTGTTTGAATTTCATTCTATGTGAGAATCCCAAACCAAATTGTTATTTGAATGAATGCAAATTTTGTCCCGACATTCAAAAGTTTTCTAATTACGTTGAGAACATTATGGATGAGCACATTTATAACCATTTACCTCGCAAACCCCCATATCGATACTTTAAATTGATCTAAAATCATTTGTTGCGGTAAAATTGGTTTGGTGGAGGTATAATGTCCACCATTTTGATTCCGCCATTTTTGATTTTGGAATTCCGTCAGCATTGTCAATAATATGTCCTATCATGAGTTGCACATGCTTTCTTGTGGGATATTTCACAAATTAGAACATTTTTACTATTGTTTTTGTTGAATGTGCTATGAAAACGTGGGTTTCAGGCTCCATATTTTATGCGCCACATTGGATTTTTGAAAAGGCCAGAACTTTTTCAAAAGCTCTTGACCAGACGATTATTTTGAGACCTCAAACGTCTTGTTAGGTTAACCCAAATTTTGAGTGCACTGATGGTCCGGTTGACCTGAAACGTCCCATATATATATATATATACATCTCGATCTTCTGGGTCTCGGTGGTTGACCATTTTCACCTACAAATACCACAGCTACTTCATCACATTTAGCTGCGTTATATCTACGTTTATCATGATTAGAATCGCGTGTTAAATACATTATAATTACTTTATTAGTAAACTCAACGTTGTTGTTTTTTAAACGATTTTGTTTTTCCATTTCGACTTTGTGAATCATTTTGTATGATTTAGCGTACATGTTTAATTGTCAAAAAAAATTATCTAATTCCTTGAATAGCATTAAAGAATATTACGCATTAGTTTGTAATCGTGATTGCGAGGCGATTTCATTATCAATGATGTATAGTTGCCCATATCTTCTGGCTTCGTTTTCGACTGGATGTAAGGTATAAATATTGTAGAAAATTTGAAATTGATTGAAATTTGCTTATTCGAATAACTTAACCCATTAAAGCCTATGCTAAGACTGGTTGAGATAGCGACAAACAAACTGTGCTATCCTTTGCATAAGTGAAAAATAAAATATACGTATTTTTTCTTATGTCATTTGCAATTGTTTATAACAAATTATTTAAACAAATTACAAAAAATTTATAATTTTCAAAATCTGAATACGGGAATCGATTCTGGAGGTAAAATCGAGACGAAAACCTATATAACACTTTTTTGTCAGAGTTCAATTTGTTAGTGTAATGTAAGAATAAACAATTGCATGTTGGGGAGAAAAAGTGACCATGTCAAGTCCCAAGCAAAATCTATCTGGAATAGCAAAAAACAAACTGTGCTATCCTTTGCATAGCTGAAAAATAAAATATACGTATCTTTTCTTATGTCATTTGCAATTGTTTATAACAAATTATTTAAACAAATTACAAAAAAATTCATAATTTTCAAAATCTGAATGCGGAAATCGATTCTGGGGGTAAAATTGAGACGAAAACCCATATAATACTTTTCTGTCAGAAGCCAATTAGTTATTGTAATGTAGGAAGAAACATTCGGCCACCTGAGAGTGTTTCAAAAAATCGTATAGAATGAAGCTAATTATTGTATTTATCCATCAATATTCACATGAATTATTGTAAATATGTTCGGTGGGATTGAATTATTGTTCATTGCCGTGTCCTACTTTATGACTTTTGCAAACAGGTATAGAACATTTCTCACAATACCATTCCGTTCTTGTCCGACATGTTGAAATTCCACATTTCCTAAGACTTCCATGTTTCATCATGTGTTCTTGGGATGAAGGTTCACTCTGTTTCTGTCGTTTGGGGGGACGTTTGGAAGATATTTTCGATGATTCCTGCCATCTCTGCATTTCAACTTTTGGTTCATTCCCATATTTCGAAGAGAGAATCGATACTGGCTTTGAGTCCATAACTGTAATATAATTCAATTTTGAATTCACTTCATGCATTGAAATAGTGTATCCTCTTTCAGCTTTTTTTGGCATTTCGACTTTCACTTTCCCACGATATTATTCTACATACCATGCAAGAGAATGAAAACACTTATTTGTCAATAGTTTATTTCTACTTAAAGATAACAAATTGAACTCTGACAAAAAAGTGTTATATAGGTTTTCGTCTTTATTTTACCTCCAGAATCGATTCCCGCATTCAGATTTTGAAAATTATGAATTTTTTTGTAATTTGTTTAAATAATTTGTTATAAACAATTGCAAATGACATAAGAAAAAATACGTATATTTTATTTTTCACTTATGCAAAGGATAGCACAGTTTGTTTGTCGCTATCTCAACCAGTCTTAGCATGGGCTTTAATGGGTTAAGGGCCTTTCCCGAAAAGAGCGTCAAATCTAGCTCCGAAATTCGCGAAGGCAAGTGTATTATTATATTGTCAAATATTATTTAAAAATTGTTTACTTCCGTCAGTATTTTCAGAAACTAATTCTTTTAAACGTTAAGGATAAGTGATATTTTCAGATAATACAACGTTTCCTCTATTTCAACCATGAGAAAATTTCTTAGCACATAATATTTCAAATTTAAAATGTTAAGCATTATAGAATTCACATATTTCACTCATACTACCCAAATCATTCTCCATAATTGCTGATTCATCGAAATTGAATATGGCATCAAATTTTATTATTGAAAATTCATTGAAATTTTTAATGGCGTAACCTTTTAATTTTTTATAGTCATTATTATAATCTCATTACTTTTCAATTTTCTTCAGAGCTATAAATATAATATATACCTTGTCAACCAAACGACGTTAGGAGTGAGATGACCCTGCAAGTATATATATATATATACATATATATATACGCGCGAGTCGAGTAACGTAAACACTCCCAAAACGAACTTTGGCAATACGTGGAACTGCGCACACCGAGATTAGTATGTAAGAGTAGTACAACAGAGGTGAAAGAACAAAGCGGCGACTGTTTACATTACGCACGACAAACCGACACATTAATTGCTCGAATTCCTTCGAGGGAACTTCGATACTATTTAGGATATCTGAGACTGTGCGAGGTTACCTTTCCGAAATGGCTAACGAAGCTTCAGTCAACGATTGGGCTATGGCATTGTCGAACGATGAAATTAAACGCGAAGCGGAGAGCCGTGGACTAAATACAGCAGTCAGCTTAGCCGAACTGCAGAGGAGATTGGCACACGAGGCGTACATTGAGAGGGGCATAATGCAACCCGACGAGGAACTCCCACCGTCAGGCGCTGCGCGCGAGCACGACGATCTGCCGCCCTCCTACCAGTTCTCAACGAACGTCCCATTGCTTACATCTAGCGTATCGGGCCCCATAGCGATGGCGCGAGAGCAACCGTATCACGCGTCCCGAACATCGAACCCTATAGAGAACAGTAGACCTCTATAGGTACAGTACCACGTGTACCGAGATGCAGCGTATTGTTCGGCGACACTACACAATTCTGCACAAATAATCAGCAAAATAATAGCCAAAGGGACTCAGGTAATCTAACATTAACTTCAGAGGGCCATATTTATAATTCGACAAATTTTCAAAACGTGCAGGATAGGCCAATAATAAACCACCCGCGAGCAAACAGCACAACGAGGTAAGCTGGAAATAATTTAATTTCATCCACGGCTATGTTTAACACACAAAACCAGGCTACCTTCAACCGACTTCTACATTAGCACAAAAAGTCAATCCTAATAATTTAATATCATTATAAACACAAAATTTATCGAGAAATAAGAGACACACAGGAAATGGTTATGTTAGCACGACAACACGTGAAATTCCGGCCAGAATTAATAATTTCATGCCACCAAAGGGGCAAAATGGCCTAAATAATGAAATAGCTAGACCGCCTCACCTACAATTACCAATTAACAATAAGAATAATGATAATCGACCAATATAGAGGCGTACAATAATAACGAACAGCCCATAAATACAGAGCGTCGGTTAATCGCACCTAGTCACATTAACGCTTTTGACTTTATTTGCAAATGGGACTTAAAATACTTTGGAAGACGCGACGAAGACAGTGAAGAATTTTTAAAACGACTAAGGGAAGGGCGCTTAATCATGCACATTTCTGATGATGATTTATTTAGAATATTGCTGTTTTTCCTTCAAGGGGTTGCCTAATAACAGTGGTACAGAATAAATTCGGATAACTGGGTCACGTTCAAGCAGTTCGAAAACGCATGCCGTGCATTTATATCAAAGCAATGTTTAATCGCATGATACCTCTGCTAGGACCACTCCGTGAAACAAATCTAGCTCTCCGAAATATGATACCGAGATTACGAACCCAAATCGATAAGTCCGAAATCTTCACGTTCCAAGAGCTGGAAGCTATTGCAGTACGCAAAGAGAAAGGCCTAATGATTGCAAGGACATACAAACCACCTCCAAGCTCCGAAGATTCTCTCCTACCAGACTTAGCTTAAAGAGAATAACGCCCGCAGCGTAATATTAGACAAAAATTATTTAACCTCAAGCTAGACGAAATACAAAATCGAGCACGCGTAGAACATACAAAACCGGACTTTACAGAGGATTCCTTGCCTGACGAGGACGAATTCAATAATTTAGGTTACGAACGCGACGAACGTTTTAACAATAACCAGAGACCACAGACAAACCAATCACCTAATAAAAACCTGCATAACAACAACAGACCAATGACACAGATACAGATCTGTTATAACTGCGGAAAATCCGGACATTTCTCGCAAGAATGCGAAGGCTTAAAACGCGCGTTTTGCTATAAATGCGGAAAAATCGGAACATGGTTTATAAATTGCCCGCAATGTAACCCAACGGAAATATTCTGCAACGATTGCGGATTAATAGGCTACCTCAGAGTAAATAGTCCAGAATGTACGGGAAACGCAGACTAAAGTCGCAAAATAAGGCCGATGCGGCTTGGAAAACAGAAAAGGCCTCACTGGTCTAATTAAACAAAAATTTAGATATCTACCTGACAAAAATAAATGCAGTCTGCGACGAAAAAAGTTGCACACAGAAAAATGACGAGGCGCACTCAAAAGCTATCTCTAAAAAATTAGGTTATCGAACTAATAAAGACAAAATTGAGCCGAAGACTATCTGTGATATCGTAAATAATCAACGATATAACGCGGAAATTCGAGATAATAACTTTAAATATTTCAAATTACACCTTCGCAATGGGATATCTTAACTACCGAAGGAAAAGAGCGACTTGCGTTTTCGGATTACCTACAAGTCATCGAGACAGTCGTAAACGAAGCACCTGAATTTCTAATAAAAAATGTAAGCTATAAATTAATTACAAACGATTTAATTCACAAGTATATCTACACGACGGATAAATTATACAGCTTACCTTTAAAATCCCCGAACCTACTTTACTCTACCGTCAGCATAGCGGACAATAAATTCAAAGCTATGATAGACAGCGGAGCGAGTAAAACGTTCATAGGACCGAAAATACATAAAATAGCAACGAAAAACGCACTATTAGCGAACAAGAACGTAACCGGGAGAGTCACGACGCCGCTAGGTTATACAGAAGAGATACGTGAAATTATACACACATCAATTAAATTCCAAGATAGAATACGAATAATCGAAATACGAGTTCTTGACTGCCTAGATCAAGACTGTATTTTAGGGATAGACGTGTTACACAGTTACGGCGTAATCGCCGATTTAACTAATTTCACGTACACCTTCGGTTCAAAACCGTTCGATAGATATACCTTCGAAAAACGTTTCGTAGAAACGGCGGAAATGTCGGAAACGGTGGAAGCGTGTTACGGTTTACGTAAACTTAGTCCCTCGGAAGAAAAAATTCTCGAAGAATTTCTAAATTTCAAAATACCTAAATCATCCGGAAAACTCGGGAAAACTTCGCTAATAGAAGTCATTATCAACATAACAGACGTCGAGAAAAATTATACGACAACAGAGTTGGAATGTCTGGGGGCTATCTGGGCGATCAAAAAATTTCGAGGTTATGTAGAGGGCACATACTTCAAAGTCATAACGGACCATAGCAGTCTGCAGTGGCTAAAGATACTTGGAAAACTCGTGGGTAGGCTAGCTCGCTGGTCGATGTATCTAACAGCATACGAAGTCGATATTGAACATAGAAAAGGGGTCATGCACCACGTACCCAACGCGTTATCGCACATGTACGAAAACCAACTCGATGAGGTTAACACTCTTAACGACGATAACGATGACTGGTATAAAGGAAGAATCGACGACGTAAGGAAAAATTCTAAGGAGTATCATAATTGGCATATTGCCGGGGATATCTTGTATCACGAAACCGAAGATACATACCTTGACACGATCAAACGCGATCAATCTATCTGAAAGCTCGTAGTAAAATTAAAAGACCGAGACAGTACTGTTCGAAGCACACGATGACACGCAGAGCGGCCACTTAGGCATTGACAAAACGCACGCACGCATAGCAAAAGATTATTTTTAGCTAAGCATGTATAAGGATATAGTAAATTACGTTAAGCGATGTGACATGTGCCAAAAAGTCAAACCCGAGCAATTCGCATCACCGGGAATGCTAGGCCAACGCATTATCGAACACCATTGGAGATTTGTAGCAGCCGACATTGTGGGCCCGCTGCCACGTAGCAAAAAGGGAAAACGCTATCTGTTAGTAATACAGGACTTATTCACCCGCTGGATAGAAATTCAACCGTTAAGAGAAGCCATTGGAAAATCAATTAAAGACGCTTTACACGATTTAATAATAACTCGCTGGGGAACACTACGAGTGCTCATAACGGACAACGGCACAAAATTCATTAATAAAACCTAACAGAATACACGAAGGACCTTAACATTAAACATTCTACCACACCACCTTATCACCCACAAGCTAACCCAGTAGAAAGAGTAAATCGCGTACTAAAAACGATGATCACGGCATTTATCGAACAAGATCGCCGAGAGTGGGATAACCACATATAAGATTTCCGTTTTGCATTTAATACCTCTAAACATACGAGATTTCAATATTGATTTATTGGATTGCGATCATTTGGGCCAAGAATTCCTGTGTAATTTTTTCGATAAAGGATATATTCCTGGATTTGTTGGAATTACAAGGCCACCTATGGGCATTGCTGAGGCACCCTGCATTGATAATATTTTCATAAAAACTGATAACATACATACAATTACTTATAAACTCAAACTATCAATAACAGACCATTACCCTATATTTATAGCTCTCAACAAAATGAAAATAGTACATAACAAACCAACAATAGTTTTAAATTATAAAAAAATTAAAAAATAGTGCTGAAACAAGAAACTGGAATGAAATTATCACAATGCAGGATCCTAATTTAGCAACAGATAAGTTGTTGTCTGAGATTAAACAATGTATCGAGTTATCCAAAATGAATCAAAAAAGGATTAGACAGGTGGGAAGGAAAAATTGGATCACTGATGCGATAATTAAATCGTGCGAAACCAAAGAATTTTTGTATAACTTATGGAAGTTGGATATAAATAATGAGCAACTTAAAACTGAATACAAGACCTATTGCAAAATTTTAGAGAAAGTTATCAAAGACGCCAAAATTAGATATGATAAAAAAATAGTCGAAAAAAATGCAAATAACCCCAAAAAACTATTGAAAATTATAAACAATAAACTGGGCAAAAAAAGTCTAATGAAACCATAAGTTGTATAAAGATAAACGATATTAAAGTTACAGAGAAAGTTGAGATAGCGAGTAACATGAATAAGTTTTTTTGTGAGATCGGCCAAAAATTGAGTAATGGTATCGTGCAACCCAATAATGCTGAAAACAGACTACTGGATAATAATGCTAACTCAATCTTTCTAAAACTGACAAATATAAATGAAGTAAAAAACATAATCAATACATTGAAAATAAAAAATGGTGGTGTGGACAAAATAAAAGCTAAGTCCTTGAAAGTGATTAGTAATTATATTGCGGTACCATTAACACATATTTTTAATTTGTGCATTGAAAAAGCTATATGGCCCGATGCACTAAAAAAAGCCGAAATCATTCCGATATATAAATCAGGGGAAAAACATAACATTATCAATTATAGGCCCATCTCATTTATATCCAATGTTGCTAAAATTTTTGAAAGAATAATCTTTAACAGGCTATATGATTTTATCCAAAAAAATAACATAATATCAAAACACCAATTTGGTTTTATGAAAAATATTGGCTCAAAAAATGCTTTAAACTATATCACACAAATTTTGTACAATAATGTAGATAAAACGATACCAACAATAGTCACTTTTCTCGACTTGGCTAAAGCTTTTGATACAGTTGACCACAAGTTATTATTAAATAAACTGTATTGTATTGGTATTAGAGGTCAGGCATTGGATCTCCTTAGAAGCTATTTGAATAACAGATATCAAACTGTTAAAATTGACGGTGTAGAAAGTGAATCCCTTAAAATCCATTATCAAAATCTCAAAACTCAATTCCAAATGTCTACAAGTATTACTCGAAAGAAAAGTTTAATTATACCTAAGAGCATAAAACGAGTCAGTGATAAAAACAGTTATAATAATGCTATTATAATTTACAATGCACTACCAAATGAGCTCAAGGAGTTAGATATAAGAAAAACCGCGGCAAAACGTAAAATTAAGTATTGGATCAAAACCAATACTTAGTTTTCCAGATAGTTTTAAATTGTTAAATTTGTTAAATTCTAAGAAAAGAAAATGTAATGAGTGTTTATTGTTGTTGAAATGATTTTGATAATGTAACTATCTTTAGTCTTAAGTACTAGTTTTAAGTCTTTTATTCTTCTGTAATATACGAAGCTTGTACACAGGTAACTTAGTTTACCTCTACAAGGCTTGCTGGTATGCGTATTCTTAAGGTATACTATGTAAGCTATCATCTTGGTTTAATAAATAAATAAATACGTCCGCGCAGGTCACTCCAGCCTTCCTAAATTTTGAACGCGAGACGTTACCGATACATTCCCTGCGCAAAAAAATAGAAAAGGCAGAAAGACTGTATAGATTAAGAGCGATTAGAGATTGGGTAGTGGAAAATTTAGAAAACGCGCACAGTCGCCAAACAAATTCCTGTGACAGAAGTCACCGAAATCTTACATTCAAAGTAGGCGATTCCGTCTTGATGCGTAACCGAGTTTTGTCAGACATGTCGAAAAACTGCGCAGCAAAATTAGCGAAACCATATAAGGGACAATACACGGTCACAAAAGTTCTTTCACCACTGTTGTATAAGGTAGTTTCGGCAAACAACCAGATCAAAAATACATTCAAAAATACACATCTGTGACCTAAAACCTTACAGGCAAAATACCTGCATCCCTGAATAGACACCTCAGGCTACCTATTATCATCATCATAGATAACATTTACTATCACAGCATAAGGTTATCTACAACGTTCAGTAATAAACTGTATGCGGACACTGGCTACCTTATTTGGATTTATTGATTATCTCGTTATGTAAGTACACGAAAATTTAAACACACGATAATTGTCATTTTGCGGTATAGGCGAAGCTGGTTATCTTCTGAGAAAGACTTCTGCTAGACGTCGATTCTGACGACGCAATTACGATAGACATCTCGGACATCGAGGTACTGTCGCTACCTCCACCGTCGCCGGCGCCAGCCGATGTAGGCGAGCCTGGGCCAGGCTCTCCGCCACGGAGAAGGGAGTCTCCCGTGGATGACTTTGATTTCATTCCTCGTGAGAACGCTGATAACGATGCAGTACCACAACATTAAGCTGAAAATACTGATGAGGTGAACTCGACGGCAACCACTCCCAGAGCCCGTATATTATAGGCCACGGAGAGAACGGGAATTGAGCTGCCGGAGAAACTATCACATTCATACTTGACACGCTCATTCAAACCTATATACAAAAACCATTTACACACTTATAATATAATGCGCACGCCGCGCTGCCGCTCGCTCTCTACTCCTACTCTCATTATAATTGCGCCGCTGCGCTCGCCGCTTCGTCTATATAGATATAGGCGCGTGTTGCGCGCTCTCCCTGCTTTCTTGCTGCTTGCTGCTGTTGTCGCTGGCTGGCTCGTGGCGCTGCTGTTGTACTGCTGCTTTGAGCTCAGCTGTCAGCTATGACGCAGCTTCGTATTTGGAGTGGGGGAGCATACGATGCTCTTGTATAATCTAAAATGTTGTTTTATATAATTTAGTATTTATTATTTATAATTTTTTCGCGGAGCTTGTATGGACTGTTACAATCAGACGCATCGCGAAAGTTAGCGATCAATAGTTTGTAACGCGCAATGAGTGGTTGCCTTATTATTATCAAAATAGTCGACTGACTAGGTTATCTAATAATTAGGAAGAGTGATTATAACGCACCAAAGTGTCCTTAGGTTTGCCAAAGCTATCTTTATTATAATTCATTATAGTTCCTCTTAGACATATCGTTCATTTAAAATAAGTTTATCTCTGTGTTACCATAGTACTTAAGTAATATCATTAAATAAATAATCTTTTATACTTTTCTATCAAATCAAGCGTTATCTGATTACTAAAATAAACGGCCTGTGTCCTCGTCACCTGCACCTACCCACTAGGTTAAGTTAGAATTAAGTTAGCTTTAAGAAAACCTCTTCCTTTTTCCACCCCTTGATGAGTTGTGTGTGAGTTGATGAGAGATGGTTGATCTGCCACGCGTGAGATAAGCCTTGAGACTCGCTTAAACCCGCGGGGTCGGCCAGAGAGTTTGACGAAGCGATTCACTGGCTCGTTCCTTTGTTGGAAGAGTTGTAACACGACAAAATTTCGCCGTGTAACAACGACGCTCGACACAGTCGAGGTAGAGCGTCTCAAGGTTACGTGTGTGAATGAGAGAGTGAACGTGTCTAAGTGCGTCGTTTATTTTTCGAGTGAACGACAAGAGAGGAGCAGTGGCTGCGACAGACGAAAAAGACAACGCACGTCGCCGACTCGTAAGTGAGAGAAACGAGAAAACGACGAGCAACGTTAGCGCAGCAGCAGCGACCTTTCACCTCGACAGGGCATTCAAGTCGGCCCCGCGCACCGTAAGACAGCCGATGTAGGTAGCAGAGCCCTTCGAGGGGTCTACCTACGTGAGCGTCTGATGCAGCAGGATCAGCGTGATCGCAGCTCGCCCGCACGAACGCCAGGAACAAAAACTACAGCGTCTCGCGTTCGTAGTGACAGATGCCACCTAAGTCAAGGGCCCTAACGACGGGGCTTTGGGAGTCACTACGTTTGGTTTCTCGAACGAAAAGGTTATCTCGCGTATGCGTTAGTTACCTCCGGATCGCTGTCTTTATCTCTTTATTTCTTTGTATTGTGTTCCGTCGAATAAAGGGGTTATCTCATTTATACAGGTTATCTTCTTGAGTAATAAGCGAAGTGTAGAATTAAGGGTTTTTATGATAGAAGTGTAGAGATATTTTGTGAAAACGAAGGTTAATACTTGACGCCGACACCTGGACGCACGAGGCGTAAGGTGGTCGGGCAATTCTAGGATAAGTCGTTCGACGTTTGCGGAATATGTGCGCGACTTAATTGTGTGTGTTAGTGAGAGACGAGACGTTCAAGCGAGTGTATAATCTGGTTGTTTCTTGAGCCTTGAGACGCGTGGTAGTCACGTGGGATATCTTTCGTGTACGGGTATTTGCTTGTCGGAGTTGCCTTTGTTCATGGGTTATCTTAGAAATTTGTACGAATCGATGATAATTTGTAAGAATATTTTAAGAATATACAGTTCCGTCTGATAAACCACGTGTTTCTATTATCCCGAACCGCCCTCTCCCTTACCGTTTTCGGGGCTGCAGCTAGTTGAGCCAATCACGTGCAAAAAACCCTTGCGCCAGAAAACAAAGAGTCGCCACTGGGTCATTTTCCAAGCCCCGAGCGAGGGATTGCACCATGAATGGAGTAGCACGAAAACCCCTGTTATACTGTATATTTGTAACAGGGTTAACTTGTTATTGAAATACGGTTGAGAAGCAGAATTCAACATTAAGTTTCCGATTTATAATGATTAGGATAGTTTGTGGAACGTATCTAAAATCACTAGTGATTGAAAAATCGCCATAAAAAACGAAAATGCGTAACTGAAAATCTTATTTTTAACAAATTGGTAAAACAAAAACAGAAAAAAATAAGCCTAGGTATAGATGGAAATTCATTAAATAGAAGCTGAGATCTAAGCGATGCAGTTTTCAGTTATCTAGAGTATACAGGGTGAAAAACGAAATTTTGAAGCTTAATATCTTTGAAACTAACTGGCATCATAAACAACCCGAAGAAAAAGATCACGGTGCTATATAATGCAAAGTAAATCCAAAATTTGAACTTGATTATTGCCTTTTTACTCTAGTTATCGCGTCACGTAAAAAAACGACTTTTTTCAGTTTTTGATGTTTTTCTCAGGATCTGCCCCATGTAATGACTTAAAATTAAAGTGGAATATAGTCATAATAACTTTCAATAATCATGTTTATTTTTTAAAGATTTAACATTTAGTTTTCGAGTTAAAACAATTTTAAAAAATTGCGCTCTTTAGTGTATAATAAAAGAACGACGAAGGATTATATCAATTTATCGCGGTAAAAAGATAGGTAATATTATTTTTCTTTAGGTTCATATGAAGCAATTAATTTACTTCTATTAACTTTTCTAATAACTTTATTCGAAAATACTGAAATATTAAAACTAAAAAATCACTATAAAAAAATCGCGTACACAAAATGTAAAAACAAACTTTTTTACCACTATGTTCTAGTAAAAACAAAGAAAATAAGACTTGGTCTAGAGTAGAAGCTTAAATATAGGCGTCTACATACACGCACATACATCCGTACGGACATTTTCTAAAAACATCATTTTTCGACTTAAAATGCATCAAAACACACTTCCCACATGTTTTTACACAAACTCCAAAAATTACTATTACAAGGTTTCCTTAGGAAAGAAGGAAAATTAGCATATACATAGACTCTACTGATTATCCTATGAAGCTTCCCTTACCAGCGGTACATCAAGTTTATCGAGAACATGATAATACTACAGATACACATAACCAAATCACAAACAACACAATGGAACAGCCTTTACAAGAACCACCTAAATCTATAAAACATAAACATGAAAGGAGTGAGGCAGCCAAGCAGCAATAACTTCAACAATCGAAGACAACAAGCTGCTCATGCAAAAATTACAAGGTTAAGAAGCAGTAAAACTTAAATTAATAAAATGGATATACTTTTGATTATCTAGATATAATGCAAAAGGATTCAATGCAGAAAGAAAAAACATATAGTGGTATTGGCGATCTAAACAAGGCGATTAGCAACAAAAATAATATAATTATGCACTTAAATGTAAGAAGCATGAATGCAAATTTTGACAAGGTAAAAATATTTTTTTAAAGTCTGATCGTTAAGCCATCTGTTGTTGTTCTTTCTGAAACATTTGAGCAGGCACATCATAATTTTTTTAAACTTATTGGACGTAACTATGAATACGAGTCTTACTACAACGATAGTAGGATTAATAGGAATGATGGAGTATATAGCATTCGTAAATAGAAACTTGATTCATAACACAGAAATTGTTCAACAAGGCAGGATGAGAATTGTAAATACAAAAATTAACTTTAATAAGAATAGCAATATTGAATTCTCATCGATGCACAGATCTCATAGCATACCTAAGACTGAGTTTATATTGGATTTAAATAAATATTTGGTAAAATAGAGAAACATTAAAAATAACTTACTGATAGGAGATTTTAATATTGACATATTGGATTGCGATCATGTGAGCCAAGAATTCCTGTGTAGTTTCTTTGATAAAGGATATATTCCTGGATTCGTTGAAATTATGAGGCCACCTGTGGGTATTGCAAAGGGATCTTACATTGCTAATATTTTCATAAAAACTGATAACTTAAGGGGGCACACCACCTTTGAAATTAAAATCAAAATTTTTCATTAAAAATGTATAAATACTTATATAAATAAACCAATTTTTTATTACTATTCTTAGACATAATTACCTTTATTTTGATGGTTTTAGACCTTTTATATACCTCTAATGTACTTTTAAACAATATCCTGGAGTTAGAGCTCATTTGGGCCATTTGTTCCTTTGGAATCTTACGGTAAGTGAATTATGGACTCCCTACTATATGTAGGTATTATAGAGGTATATAGAAGGTCTAAAACCATCAAAATAAAGGTAATTATGTCTAAGAATAGTAATAAAAATTTGGTTCATTTATATAAGTATTTATAAATTTTTAATGAAAAATTTTGATTTTAATTTCTAAGGTAGTGTACCCCCTTAAATACAATTACTTATAAACTCAAACTATCTATAACAAACTATTACTCTATATTAATTACTCTCAATAAACTAAAAAAAGTACATAGTCTTAGTCTTACTGAGCGGAGGTGAACTGCGGCGGCCCCTGCACGGGGACGTGCCAATCGAGAACTCAGGCGAAGCCCATTGTGCTGTGCCTCCTTTACCATTTACGTAATTACTTTATAAATCCTTGTTTATAGCTTCGGTAACTCGGCAAATTGATGCCAAGCTTTTTAACTCCCTCTGTACTAACACCCTCTGTCTTGTCCCTGCTAAAGCTAGGCATACACACATCAGGTGGGAGGTGGTCTCCGTCTCATACTCGCACCACCTGCAGTTTCCGTAGTCCCTTAGTCTCAGGTTCCACAGGTATTATTCTACTCTCCAATGTCCCGTCAGCCAGCCAACGGCCAGCCTCAGCCTATTCCTGCTTAGGCCCCTATTGGTTTGCAGCCACTCCTCAGGTGGGCTGCTGCCCATCAGAGCCCTAGCCTGCATTTTCCCATTGGCATTGGTCAATTTGTCGCTCAGTTGCGAGTTGAGCCAGTCTTTAATTGCTCTATCAATCTCGCAGATTGGGACAGCGACTGTGCACTTACTTGCACAAATGCCGTCCGCGCCCATACCCGCTAACCTGTCTGACTTTTCGTTACTCACCACACCGAAGTGTCCCGGTACTCACACCAGTCTCACCGCGTTGTGTTCTGCCAGTGATTCCAGCGCCTGTCTGCACGTTAGTACCTCTTTTGAGGAGATACTGATACTGTCTTGCGCCATGAGAGCTGCCCTGCTATCCGAGCAGAAGCTTACAGTTCTTTGTCCTGTGCCTCTCTCCAACAGCCGTTTAGCAGCTTCTGTAATGGCCCTGATTTCTGCCTGGAACCCCGTAGCATAGTGGTCGAGCAAACACACAATTCCTTGTGTGTCTCCCTTTTCCCAGGCACCTGCTCCTACACCGTTTTCATTTTTTAAGCTATCTGTAAACCACACTACACTGTTTTCGAGGAGTTCAAGTGAACTCGTTTTCCATTCTTCCTTTTCTGGGATTATGGTCGAGAACGGCTTAAAGAAATAAATTCATTCCGCTATGCTTTCACAACCTCTTTCTGCCATTAGCAGCATTACTTGTTCCAGAAGTGCCGCATCCTTGAAATCCGAACAGTTCGTTGATTTCGCTATTCTGCAGAACGTCCTGCACGCATTCGCTCTTATTACCTTGCCTAGTGGAGGGAGTTCCAACAGTGTCGTTCGCATGGATCCTGTGATACCTCCCATAATCGATCTTTGCACTCTGTCTAGTGCCCCTGTGTGAGTTTTCAACTCTTATTTGTGGTTCCATACCAGCGCCCCATGGGTGAGTCTTGGTTTTATGATTGCGTCATATAGCCATCTCATTTTATCTGGTTCTAGATCCCAGGTATTGACAAAAGCCCTCCTGCAGGCCCAGAAAGTGCCTATCGCATTCTCGAATTTATCATTGATATGTTTTCCCCAGTTGAGTCTGGCGTCAAGCGTGACTCCCAGGTATTTGACCTCATTTACCAATTTCAGGAGAACTCCATGGAGTTGGAGCCCTTCCATTGACTTGGTGTTATACCTGTTTGTACACAGCATGACACTGACTTTGTTATGGTTAACCCCCAGTGCATTAGGCTAGCTAGCATGTTCTTGTCGTCCCCCCTAATTAGGATGACGATGTCGTCTGCGTATGCCTGTGCGTTTATACTAGCCTTGTTTAGGGTGCAGAGTAAGCTGTCCACCACCAGGCACCATAGTGTCGGTGACAGCACCCCTCCTTGTGGACATCCCTTCCTCACCACTCCTTTGCAAGAGTACGCTCTCCAGGCAGCCGCTATTGTCCTGGTCCTTAGCATAACGCTGATCGATCAGGCGACAGTTGCTGTTATTGCGTGCTCCTCCATACCTGCTGAAAATGTCTCGCCGGTCGTAATTAAAAGCCCCCTAGATGTCTAAGAAAGCCACCAATACCAAACCCCTGTTTGGAAATGGGTAAATCCATAGAGCAGACGTCATTTTACATTTATAAATAAAAATATCATTAAGAAACAAGATCATATCTGCACAAATGATTACTTGCAGCATCTCTCTTATCTGGACCAAATCTGCTGATTACGTCTTGTGATATGCGTGAATACATAGAGCAGTCGTCATTTTACATTCACAAACAGATATCTTTAAAATCCAGATCATATCTGCACAGATGATTAATTGCAACAACTCTTTCACCCATCACAAATCTGCAGATTACGTCTTGTGATATGCATGAATCCATAAAGTATGCGTCATTTCAAATTCATCATTTTCTGAATGTACTACTCATGATACGGCCGCAGTTTATATTTTACAAGAAAAGATTTCTGAAATAAAGAAAAGATTCCCAAAAATGAATAAGATTATATACGTCACAGATGGTGTAAAGCAGCACTATAAAAATATATATCAAATGATAAACTTGGTTAATCATGAGTCAGATTTCCAAATAATGGCGGATTGGCATTTCCATGCTACTGCTCATTGAAAGGGTTCATGTGACGGAGTAGGAGCCGTGTTAAAAAGAGAAGCTACTCGTACCAGCTTGCAGGCCAAAGCTACGGAAGCGATTTTAAATTCAAAACAACTTTATGACTGGGCGAGACAAAAGTTCCAAACAATAACGTTCTTTCACTATTCTCGGCTGCACCGTCTGTTACAAAAATTTCAGAAGGACATGCGTTTTTAGTTTCTCTCGACAAAAAAATTACTATGTTTATATACTCTAATGCACCAAGTCCATTATCAATAGTACAATATTAATAATCCAATTTAAAATATGTTCAACTAAATAATACAAATATACAAAAATAAAAGTATTAATTAAAAAACTTAAAAAAAAGAAGAAAAAGAAAGTAATGCGGGCTTTGTAATAAAGACAGTCTCAACCCTGTAAAACGCAGAGAGCTTTCATAGGAATCAATTAAAAAATTGCACAATATAAACCATATTATTAGTAATCAGTTACATCATTTAAGTGCACTGAAGTAAAAGTAAAAAAATAAAATTTAGCTTCGTGATCAAATTCAGTGGACCAAAATTCATAAAAATAGCCTTCGACAATGATTTTCCTCTAGATGTAAATTTCTTAACCGCGTAAAAAAAAAACATTTTGGAAGGTTTTTTGAGGTTAGGGACGAGCGCTTGAGGTATCGATAAAATAGACGGCCGGTTCCGTGTTCAGCAGCATAAAATACATAAAAATACTCTCTGTCAATAATTTTTCTTCCGTCGATCACAGGATTAACCTCTCAATTGCGTGAAGAAGCAATTTTGGGGGGTGTTTTTTGAGGTTAGGGACGAACGCTTGAGGTATCGGTAAAAAATACGGATCGGTTCTTGTTCAGCAGCTCAAAATACATGAAAATAGTCGTTGCTTAGAATTTTTCTGAGCTCCTGTGATTTCTGACAGCTTGATAATTTCGTAAAGTAGTAATTTTTTAAGGTTAGGGAACGCGTAGCTCCGTCTGTAAACAAAATTTAAAAAAACGCCCCTCACATAAGTGTACATAAGTAAGTACATAAAAAATGCTAAATTTTCCATATTTTAAAAAATGTTTAGATCAAAAGGAAATTTGGACAGAGCTTTGTTACGTTTGACGTGGAACGTCCTATATATATATATATATATATATATATATATATATAAAGGCGTAAATGAACATAAGTGGAGCGAGAGTAAAGCTGAAAATGAATGCAAAGAAAATATAACTCATCAGAATAATAAATAAATTAGTGTAAATGAAAGCATGGAGCAAGAGGCAGCAAATTTCGACAATACAAAAGATTTAAAAAAAAATGATAAAGCGATAGAAAATACTTTTTATGATGATGTGAAAACAGCCCTGAATACAATAACTGAAGAATATGAAGTCAGTAATGATACTCAGGCGGAAATAAATGAACCCTAAAGAAAAATAAATAAGTCGCAGCGAATCTCTACGTTGAATTACGAATACCATACTCAAAGTAATTCCATTCCTTATTAATCCAACACAAAGAAAGATTGATGAGCATTTAGTCACGACGCATATTTGTGTACACTAGTGCGACACGAAATTCACTGTATCCGAAAATTCAATCCAAAATACAATTCAAAATTAACAAAAGAATGCATTATTCTCTAATTGATAATGGTCGTGTTCAACGTGAGCATTTATGCACGCAAACCGACGCCAAGATGGCCGACGCTCAAATCACTAAGAAGTGATAACCGACGCAACCCACTTGCAATAAACCACTGCGATAATACACTAATTCACGAGATCAATCGTCGCTATTTAATGCTTGCCCTGATGCCAAGAGATGTTGACTATCAGGCCACTCACTGGATAATCATTCCTACCGGTGCTGACTGCTCAGATTGATTTCGACTGAAAGGTCCTGATGCCAAACTCACCTCTGGATGCCTCTCACAGAAAAGTCAAGTCGCAGAGGATATGCACATAAGACGCGAAGCGATCAATTAGCGAATCAAGACGCGTTATAATTCACTGCCAACCTCAATAATTTTTACAGCAGTTGCACGAATTGTCGAGACACCTTACGCGTTTTCTCTTATTGAGATTGCGAAACTATGCGATTTTCGCGCGAGACGATGCGTACGTATCAAGAGCTACCGCTACATGTCTACACAACAAGTCGTCGCAATATGGCCGCTTCGTCTTCTTCTTCTTGCAGAAGCTTTTCCAGAAGCCCCGTGTCTTTCCTTCTGGACGTTCACTGGAACTTGATGTCGCTATTCACACGCACATGACGAAAATTGTGCAATAGGTTTCACATGAGCTGAATAGGTCGCATATAGAACAGAGTGGAACAGAGCTTCTGCTCACATATTTTTTTCGTCATATTCTGGCACGTAGTTTGCAACATCTTTTAGATTTAGTTATATTGGTCTGGCTGCTTTTGGTGATAATAAAGAAGTGATAATAAAGAAGCCATGTTTCTGAAGTTCTTTCTTCCTGGATTTTGATTGTCTTCGTTATTTCCCGATTGGCTTGTACCAACTTGATTTTTTTTATGGTTACGTTGATTATTTGTTATTAATTCTGTTATTAATGCTGCTAAAATTATGTTAAATCAAGCTTCGATTTTTTTTATTTTTGAACTTGTTTCCACAGTATTTGTTGCTTTGATTGTTATCTGCAATATGTCGTCTGTTAATAGTTTCCTTGTTAACTAGATTTTTAAAATCTCTTGAACTTATATTTCCGTCTAAACTTGCATTTGACTTGTTTTTATAACCTTGTTTTTAGTCATGCTTGTAGATTGTTAGAATTTGCTTGTGTATTTTCGTCAGCTTGAATATCGATTGTTATTTGATTTTATTTTTCGCTGCAGTCAGTGATTTTGGTACAATTTATGTATTTTTGTTTCTTACTGCTTTTCTTTGCGTAGCATAGGCAAGTGCTTCACTTCTTAAACGAATTTATGCTAGTGTCTGTTCTTGTTTTCAGAACAGATATATCTCACGGCAACCTGCCCAAGGTGCTACATTCATTTTTCTGGAAGAGGACTGAAAGATACGGTGATTGCTCTGCGCAACAGGCTTTGTACATTAATCCTGAAGTAAAATACATTTGTCTCTCTCTCTAATGCCCATCTAGCCCAGTTTTCTCCTAAAGAAAGTGATATGCTTCTACCTCCTTATACTATAAATATACCTCACATATGTATTCTGTAACCTCTGCAGTCCAGTCTGGTGCTTCTTCAACACGCCAAGATACACTACAAAGCAAGTTAGATATGACAAATCTAGGTTACATATGACAAAAGCGCTAGCCAGTTGCTTACGTAACGCTACGTTAACTAGTCTTTATCTCGATACCAGGAAAATTCAACATCTGCAGTTAATTTATATTATACTTAGATCCAACAATTATACTTTTTGTGTTGTCAGTATTAAGGTGCAAAGCATTGTGTGAAGCCCAACCCGACACAGCTCACACCGCAACCAGCCGGCATGCGGTCCACCCCGTCACGAAGATCATTTCTTGCCACCTGGGTGTACGTTTGCATGACTTTCGTCATAAAGTAGATGCGCAATACTTCCTGGAGATCGTTAATGTAAATACTAAACAGTAAGGGTACCAAGATCGAACCCTTTGGGACGCGAAAGTTGGTCGTTAGCCAACAGGTACCTTTCATTTTAGTGATTTCTCTTTGATAAGGTCATGATAGATGAGGTATGACTTACAGAACCACTAACCTGGAGAAGCCCATCCTGATTAACTTACGTAGTAATCTCGAGGGAGAGATTGTGTCACATGCCTTACTAAAATCAAACAGTTGCAAGATGGTGAGTAACTGTTTGTCACGTCATTACCACATTTCACACCCTCTGTCAGCTTTAGCAGTGCTGTCTGCGTCAAATGGTTGTGCTGAAAACTATTCTAGAATGGGTCATGAGATTCTTTGAGGTTAAGTACTCGGAGATCTGCTAATGAACGATTCTTTCAGGAACCTTGTAAGGAAAGCTCAAAAGAGCCATCGAACGGAAGCCCGAAACAGCAGATGAAATATGTTTCTTCTTAAGAAGCACCAGATGAGCGTTTTTTCAAGCAGTGGGAAAGACCCCACAGAACAGTAAGGCGTTAAATAAGGTTATCAAAAGATGCCTTTTGACAGAAAGAAATTTTACTGTAACGTTTAGAGGTATCCCATCCTCTTGTTTTGCTTGAGACGAAAAGTGTGCAACAGCTAAAACCTATCTGTAAAGGTGACCTAACGAAAAGCGAAACCATTTTTGCAGGTCCCAACCAGAATGTCGCTTAGATCAATATCGCGCTTGGCATCAGATATGGATAACCAAGCAAAGTTGGCGTTTAACTAACCATGGTAAAACCATGTAAGTCCTCTTTAGCCTTTAAAATAAAACAAAGATTCGGTAATTCATTCCAAACGTTTGGGTTGTTTTCTCGAGCATCGAAAAGTTTATTTTGACTTGTAATGCAAATGTAGTGCACAGTGCAATAGTTATCACAGTCTAAGAATCTTACTATATACATGTAATAATCTATAAGGTTTCAAAGGCCTGATAAATTAAAAAAAGCTAACTTATATGGAAGAAAATGAGAAAATTCTTCTCCCCCCCCCCCTCCTCAAAAGGAATACAAAAGCAGCATTAGAGAAATTTTCGCGTTAACACAGAAGATAAAGTTTTAATGCTTTTGCTTGGCGTGGTCATCCGCTAAGAGAGTCCTATACAGAAAAAGTCGCTTAGTTTCTGTCATAGTACATTAAAGATTTCTCTAACTCTTGGATGAACAACAAAATTGAGCAATATTCTACAAAATTTATGCATGCCAAAAAATACCTTGAAGGTGAAAACTGGCAACAATCTGCGCATGTCCAATTTTTTCCAAAAGACTCTCCCTCTTCAATTGTTTGTGGAAGCCGATGATGCAGCGTTTCAGGTAGACGTAAACCGGAAACTCCTCCTATTACGGAAATAATACCCATAATAACCAATGGTAATACTAAGTTGTCTTTACCCTAAAAATAAATAAAATCAATGTTCCGAATTAAGAAATATTTATGTCATGAAATATTTTTATTCACAATAGCATGTTTGAATCCCTATCAAGGTGCAGACAATTGCATGCTGAAAGAACCTTTCAAGTTAATGTGTATTTTACTGATTTATTTAACAAGGGACGCAGTAACACCCTAATAGCAAGTATAAGTTTTATACACTGTGCCATCAGGAGCCTTGTCTTTATTATACTTTAAAATTGAAACAAAAAGTAAGTAAACTAAAAATATTAAAAATATTTAAGGGTAGTAAATTTGTAATCTGAGCAGACTTTAAACGCTGCCGCTCATTTTATAATATATATTTTGGGGGAACTAGTCGAGTTGCCTGAAGGGTTGACTGGACTTCGCTAGTCGGAGGCCTTTTGATCTACAGCCCAACGAGACCTGATCGTTAGTTTGGATTAAAATCTTTATAAATTCACGTGAAATATTGAAATAAATAAGAAAACGACTCCAATCCGAGTTTAGCGGAAGCTAACTCAAAACGGAAAATAATACGTGCGTCGTCGTTAGGACGTAACACAACAGGGCGCACTATGGGCGATTTCAGGAAAAGTATTGTCAAAATCAAATTGCGCCTCTCAGGAAAGTGCTAGGGATCTATTTTTTTTTTTAAATGAAGGTTATACTTCTCAGATATAGGGAACAATATCAGAATATTGTTTTCTGATGATGTCCAGTCGGGGCACCTATGAAAAGTACGAAATATTAAGAAAACGATATTTTAGCTACTTGTTAATGCATTAATATGCCATAAAAATGCATTTTAAAATAATTGGGAATTTTTGAGACAATCATATACTGTTTTTTTAATTAATGAATGATTTTTTTTACCTACATAGCCTAAAAATTCATCTATTTCGACCTATTGTACTAAGAAACGTGAATCTGGGACTTAAAATTATCATAAATCACGGAACTCTAATTTGATTAGCTTCGAATATTATATTCTAATAATACGGCACTATATAAACAAGAAAACATGTTATTTTAAAGTATTCTAACCTACAGGAATTTTAAATCTGAGAAGTTTCATTCTGTAGCATAAAAGATTTCAAAGTTAACACACATAAAATTGTTGAGAAATAAAATATTATTATTCTCACCACATATAACGTACATAAATTGTTATATATATATATATATATATATACATATATAATTATGTACCATAGACTATTACATTACATGTTAACGCTATAGTATTTACACGTTATATAGTAACAATTAGCAACGAAATAATAACTATGTGATATAAGTACCACTTACCATTACTTTATATAGATAATATCAGATAATAGGAAATATTAGGATATAACAAAAAATACTAATAGTCAAAATTATATAAATTTTTCTGTCATTATTTGCAATTATTTGTTCTTTTTTTTATATTTTCTAAAAGAATTTTGGTTTTGTTTAATTTCTTAATTATTATTGATTATTATTAATTTATATTTAATTTTGATTCGGAAATGGATATAGTGATAAGTGATCTTATTTTTTATTATTTTAATTATTTGTCATAATTTTTTCAAATGTTATCGTAGTGTACAGAGTATATGGAGTTCATGCTCAATTTTCTAAAATAATTTTTCTCTTTGTAATATTTAATATTGTCATGTTTTGATCATTTAAATATTATAAATGTACATAAAAATATATTATATATATGCATTCATAATAATTTCATATTTATCGAAAATACAATTTGTATATATCTTTTTTCAATGCTCTTCTTGACTAATGATTTGTCAATGTTGGTATAGAGTGATTTTACATCAAGGCTGATTAAGCGGTGGTTCGGTGGGACTACAACATTTTTAATTTTTACTATGAAATAATAGCTGTCTTTCTACGTATGAGTCACGTTTTTTATGCTATTTTGTGATATTTTAAGATAGCTTTTCGATAAAAAATGCGTAGGTGAGCCGATTTTAGAGATAATAGGTCGTAAAGCGATATCTTTTTTGTGAATTTTAGGTAGTCCATAACATTTTGTCAAGAGAGAGAGAGAGAGAGAGAGAGAGAGACAGAGAGAGAGAGAGAGAGAGAGAGAGAGAGAGAGAGAGAGAGAGAGAGAGAGAGAGAGATGTCAGCGGACTGGATCTTGGCCTGCCGTCTGCTGCGCGAGTGCGACTGGTGTATGAGCCCTGCGTGGCTAAATTGAACTAGAACTATTGTGTGTAATTATTTTCCCCTCTCCCTATCGTTCTCCCAAACATGACGATCGCGCCAAATCGTACGTTAAAGAAAAATTCTAGCGCATGCGAGGCTCTAGGTGTTGCGCACCTGTGTTGGGAGGCCTAGCATCGCAGACAATGAATAAATAGTAACTGATTAGTACACCAAACCGACCTTCTCTGGCAGATTTTTAAATTACACATCACAACATCCTATGTCTTTAAAAATCGCCATGGTGTACAATCTTGTCGATAAAGCGATAAAATTATCGAACGAGAAATTTCATAATAAGAACATTCAAAACTTCAAAAAATGACTGCATGCACATCATTATTTACCCGCCTTTGTTAACAAATATATACGAAAAAGAATGTCAACGTTAATATCGAACACATTGTCAAGGTAACAGATCAGCAGTAATGAAAAACGCAATATCGTAAGCCTACCCTATATTTAAAGTTTTTACGAGCAGACCAGTCATGCATTCAAGACTCTCAACATCGAAACTGTACCAAAAATAAATATCCAAATGAAAAACATCATTATAATAGGCAAAAACAAGAAGGGTAAAGATCTAGAAAACAACGTTGTCTATAATTTCGAATGTAATGATTGCTCTGCTACGTATGTAGGCCTAACCAAAAGGAATGTGTGTATACGTATAAATGAACACAAAAAATCGAAATATACTGTAATCTCTGATCACGTCAACAATCTGAATCACACTTTCAATTTTGAAAACTACCACATTAAAGACAGAGAGATCAATTTATATAAAAGACTAGTTTCCGAAATGCTACACATACACCTACATCCTTACGTGTGCTCACGTGGACAAGACTCGGTGTCGTTCGGATGTTCCGGGTTATTTTGTGTGCTTACGACGACAATCCAGAGTTCCTGGTTTCGGCGTTCCTGACTAGGCGTCACGTGAGCTCACGAGACGATTTCGTCGGCGTGGGTCTATCTCTGGCTTTTCCTGCAGCATCGTGTGCTCACGGTACTGCCTGGAGTGAAGCTCGGGTACAACTGCGCGTTGACTTCGTGCGGTGCGTATGTATATAGGTGCCTTCGCTGCGCTCCGCGTGCGCCGCCTGGCGCGTTATGGCTGAGTCGCTTGTCGGCCGCCGGGACACGCACTCATGCGGACTTGCCTTATGGTTGGTGCGCGCGTGCGCTCATTTCGCGTCGTGCGGACTCCCCTTTCGCTTGTTGCGCGCACGCTCGCCTCGCGTGCAGAGTCTATTGCGGCCGCCTTCACGTAATTTTATGTGCAAGACTCGTGTCTCGTCACTTTTCAAAATTTGCAAAATTTTTACTATTATATTATTAGAAATTTTATACGAACGTGAAAAGATGTGGTACATATATCTTCAGCTTCCGGCGAATCCCATACCTCATTATGGCAAGACACCCACGTGCATACCAAGAACTCTCCTCAGATAGCAGAATGATAAGAAATCTAGAAGATTATTTAGAAAATAATTTTTATATATATAAAAAAAAACAAGAAAGAATAATCCCAACACACAACTACTTACAGGAATTTCAGGAGGAGCACGGCAAACTGTTGCGTAAGATGAAACCGTCGGAGGCTTAAGACATATTAAGCACCGTCCATTGCCGTAAATACTGGATCCCAGCATCCCGTGGCAAGGACAAAAAATCAAGGTCCTCCTCATGAACATCTTCCGAACCCTCAGAAGTATACCCGTCGTTCGAATTACTCGGAATCTTCTACAGAGATACATAATATAAAACTAAACGTTTTATAAATATTAAACTTACAACGAGCTCCATCGGTTTAGGCACCACGGGACCCCACAACTGAACAGTCATAATCTAAGTTTTCGAGCCAAGTAACTGGTTAAAACTTGAATGCAAACTACACTTTTAATCTCTGTATAACCATAAAATTTATGTTGACATAAACGTAAATAAGGACCGGTGTTCCATTTTATATAGATATGGCGGTGGGTTTATTGAGAAATGCTGTTATCGAATTTTTCTTTATAGGGACGTTTTATTTTTATACGTAGCAATGTTCGTTTCTAAACTTCGTGACTTCAGGGGGAAAATTCGGGGGGTAAATTTAAGGGAAAAATCAAGGGAGAAAATCAAGGGGGAAAATCAGGCGGGAAAGTTTTTGAACCGGCGTCGGCAAAACTTTTTTTATAATATAGAGAGATAATCGATAAAACATTCACATACTTCTGATTTTAATTTTATTGTATAAATTAACGCGCATTTGCTAAAATCATCAATAACTGTTAGAAAATACTGAGAGCCGTTAAAACCTGCAGTTTCATGTGGCCCATTCAAATCTGTATGCACTAATTCTAGAATATCGGTAGCTCTAGTTCTTTTATTTTCAAAAGGTAGATTATGCATTTTATTTTGTATACACGTACCGCATTTCAACATTACTGGCTATAACTTTTCTGGCATATCTTCAAATAACTTATTTTTGCACATATTTTCTGAATATTTAAAGTTGACATGACCTAACAGTCTAGGATATCTTTCTTTCTGTGTTTCATTTATTTTATTTCCTTCTGAAATGTAACATTCTTTTCTATCAATAAAACTACTTATTTTATATAATCCATGCTCCTTGTAAGCTACTGCAAATACATTGTTTTGCCTATTATATATATTCGATGTATTTTCAATAAAAATAATTTTGTTTTTATTAGTAATTTTTGCAAAACTTAACAAATTCTTATCTATTTCTTTAACGTAAAATACATTGAATATTTTCATTCTGTTCGACATTCCATATACGTTAAAATAATTAAAAATATTTCCGACCTTTGTACCTTTCAAAATTCTACCGTCACCGACTTTTACATTAATTGGTTTCTCTAACAAGGAAATGTACCCAACCCGAACTCACCGATTTTGATGATTTTCATATATGCTGTAGAACATAAAAAAATAAGAGACACGTATTTTTTTTTATCGGCTAATTTTCACTTTTAAGGGGTAAAAACCTCCCCTAAAGTTAACCCCCAAAAAGCGTTTTTTTTAAATATCTCGGCTTAAAATTAATATTTTTCAATGTAACAAATTGGAGGTTATTTCTTACGAAAAGAGCAAGTATTTCATGGTGATTTGAAGAGTAAGGGTAGCATCCCCTATTTTTTAGGGGTTGAAAACATATTTTTTGGCATAATTTTATAATAAAAATGTTTAAACCGACTAAAAAAAATTGGAAAATATGTTTAAACATCCTTAATAACAAAATTTAGTTGACGTCTTTCGGTGTTTTCATAAATATTATCCCTAAGGGGGTAAACCACCCCTAACACAAAATAACTGTAAATATGTAATTCAATACATAATATTTCGTAGAAAGTTTGTATATAGAGGTTTTCGAGGTCGCTGATTACAAATCTATCAGATTTTGAAAATTCAAAATGGCGGAACCAATATGGCGGACGGAAATATCGAAAAAAAATTTTATATAATAAAAAAGTTTTAAACGACTAAAAAATTTGGAAAAAATTTGTAAACATCTATAATAAACAAATTAAGTTTTTCGGTTTTTTCATAGATACTTCCCCTTAGGGGGGTAAACCACCCCTAACACAAAATAACTATAAGTATACTTCAATCCATAATATTTTGTAGAAGGTTTGTATATAGGGGTTTTCGAGATCGCTCTTTACAAATCTGATATCAGATTTTAAAAATACAAAATGGCGAAACCAATGTGGTGGACGAAAATGTCGAAAAAAAATTTTAACTTTCAAAAAAACTTGTTTATAAATGTGTGATCTTTGTAGCCTGTACATGTGAACTAAAGAGCCTTAAACCCTAAACCCCTAAAGAACAAATAGGCTAAATGGTTGTGCTTTTTAACCAAACCACCTCAAATTCCTAAATTTGTAAACAAGAAAATTCTGTGTGTGAAGCAGTTTTATAATTTCCGTAGAAATTGTTATCAGAATGTTATTGAAATTCCTTTATTGTAAATTCAACTTATAATGTATTTTTGTTTATAATATTAGAGTATAATAATAATCTACAATCTTTTATCTTTTGCCATAGTGCATTTTTTGTATTGAGCATAAAATATATTATTTTACGATGTTTTTACAATATTGGTAGTCCTCATAAAAGTGTTTAAAGCACAATGCTTTTTTGCACCAACCACATCGTACAATTGCAATGTTTGTGCACCCTTCTATTTCATAATGTGTTGCACAAGACTTTCTAAAACTGAAATCTATAGGATTATCAAATTTATCTGGTTTTTCATTGACGTAACCGCTTTTATACCAGGAATATTTAAACAAATCTATATATCTCGGTGAAGACAGTTGGTTGTGAACCAATGATTGAAGTTTAATTATATTATTTCTCACATGTAAATTCATATCATGATCCATTAACATTACATTATCAGAAAATGTTCGGACAAAGTTTTTCCAAATACGGAATCCATAGACATCAAGTGGTTGTATTTTTCCTGTGGTTCCAGTTGGAATTTTTTTTATGTTAATAATTTTATTTTGTGGCATTGTTTCTTCTATAACTTTGTCACAATGACCACTCCAAGAATCAAGTAATAGTATTGAGTGATGGCCTACATAGGGATAAAATATTTTTTCCAACCAGATTTTGAAGTGATCTGCAATTAAACGACTTACTAATTAACTGATCAACGATATTACAATGTAAAAATTGTTATTAGTTCCCTTACTTGTTGTTAATTTTCCAGATTTGGATGCTTCCACGTACACGTTTTCTGGTCTAAATATGTTTTGTTCT
This sequence comes from Nasonia vitripennis, assembly GCF_009193385.2. Lineage (NCBI taxonomy): Eukaryota > Metazoa > Arthropoda > Insecta > Hymenoptera > Pteromalidae > Nasonia > Nasonia vitripennis. Next base: position 2,360,258 of record NW_022279589.1, read on the forward strand.
ACAATAGGGCCAAACTTGCCACTTGGTTCCTTTAAAACAAGAAATAGCGGTGACAACAGTTGTCCAGTAGCTGATATTAGTGGCTGTATAGTATAACTATGCGTTGTTGCTGAAATTGACTGTACCAGACATTGCACTTGCTTTTCTCCTTCTACTGCTAATGTTCTTCCAGAATGCATTTCTAGCTGAAATCCGCTCTGATCTGTATTATACAAATTTTCGAGTCCAATCCTTGGTATACACGATTTAACGTCATCGATAAATGCTTCAGCTTTAGCCGTAAGTTCTGCACTACTTTCTAGTGTTTTTCTTGTTATGAACTTATTTATTTTCCTAGAAACTATTCGGTGTGCTTGCTTAAATTTGAGTAACCAATGTTTAGAAGCTTTGAATCTAATATCATCAAAACCAATTTCTTTTTTAGCTTGTAAGGCCCATCGAATTATATCTTCATCATGGATAATTGAACCACTGTCGAGAGCTGCTTGAAAATTATCCAGGGTATACTGACAAATTTGTGCTACTTTTTCTCTATACGTGCCACCTTTATTAGAAATAAGAACATACTGATTCGCACATATTGTCAACAACTTTTATGAGTGAAAGACATTTATCTGTGGAATTATCATTGAATGTACGATAACATTCATTAAACTAATAAATGCATATAAAATTCCCTTTCAATAACAACGTGTTCTTTAATTGCAAATGAAGTTCGAGTATTAATATTCTTTTATGTATTTTTACCAATAACAAAAATTATCATAGTAATATAATAATAATAATAATAAGAAGAAGAATAAGCATAATTGCAATAGCAGTAATAACAGTAATACTGATAATAGCAATGATAATGAAAAATAATAATAATAATTAGAATAATATTTATTATTAAATTTAGATTTTTTGATAAATTCATTAAATCGTAGCAAATAGTATTATTATGGAATTCCAGACTGTAAATATTTTACTATAGATACAATAATCATTACTTCGAGAATTCATCTAAAAAACTTTCGACTTACGAAATAATTGTAACAATAAAAAACTCCCAAGTTTGACAACATTAAATTTTATTACAAAACGCAAAAGAGTTTGATAAACTAATTTTATTAACCTATGTTTTTTCATTTGAAAAAAAGTGTGGACTTTTTGAATTTATAAAATTATATAATTATGCAATTTATGAAATTACTTTTGAAATTATGCTAATTTATAAAAGCAGAAAAATAAATAATCTTTGATTGAAACATAAAACGAGACGTTATTTGTTACATACAAAATGATAGAATAAAATATCGGTAATATGTCTATACTCGTGTCTACGGTAAAGCATAGGCCTTCGGCTTGTCTGGAGGTTAGGGGTTTGGAGTCGTTTGGTTAAAAAGCACAACCATTTAGCCTATTTGTTCTTTAGGGGTTTAGGGTTTAAGGCTCTTTAGTTCACATGTACAGGCTACAAAGATCACACATTTGTAAACAAGTTTTTCTGAAAGTTAAAATTTTTTTCGACATTTTCGTCCACCACATTGGTTTCGCCATTTTGTATTTTTAAAATCTGATATCAGATTTGTGAAGAGCGATCTCGAAAACCCCTATATACAAACCTTCTACAAAATATTATGGATTGAAGTATACTTATAGTATATATAGTTATTTTGTGTTAGGGGTGGTTTACCCCCCTAAGGGGAAGTATCTATGAAAAAACCGAAAAACTTAATTTGTTTATTATAGATGTTTACAAATTTTTTCCAAATTTTTTAGTCGTTTAAAACTTTTTTTTCGATATTTCCGTCCGCCATATTGGATCCGCCATTTTGAATTTTCAAAATCTGATAACAGATTTGTAATCAGCGACCCCGAAAACCTCTATATATAAACTTTCTACGAAATATTATGTATTGAATTACATATTTACAGTTATTTTGTGTTAGGTGTGGTTTACCCCCTTAGGGATAATATTTATGAAAACACCGAAAGACGTCAACTAAATTTTGTTATTAAGGATGTTTAAACATTTTTTCCAATTTTTTTTAGTCGGTTTAAACATTTTAATTTAAAATTATGCCAAAAAATATATGTTTTCAACCCCTAAAAAATAGGGGATGCTACCCTTACTCTTCAAATCACCATGAAATACTTGCTCTTTTTGTAAGAAATAACCTCCAATTTGTTTCATTGAAAAATATTAATTTTAAGCCGAGATATTTAAAAAAAACGCTTTTTGGGGGTTAACTTTAGGGGAGGTTTTTACCCCTTAAAAGTGAAAATTAGCCGATAAAAAAAATACGTGTCTCTTATTTTTTTATGTTCTACAACATATATGAAAATCATCAAAATCGGTGAGTTCGGGTTGGGTACCTTTCCTTGTAAGATTATAGATGTGCAAAAATAAGATTCATCATTTATTATGTGGTCTGAGCAGCCACTGTCTAATATCCAATCTATTTCATTCGTATCGCAAACATGCATTTTCGTATCGCTTTCATCGTTACGCTTTACCTCTGTTAAAACATGAATCTGGTGTAACTTGATCGCTAACGTTTTCGCTATACCGGACGTCGTGTTGTCATGCTGCGTTGCTGTGCTGTTGACATCTTCGGCCACTGACGTAGTAGCCTCGCTCTCCACTTCTGCCTCAGCGGCCTTGGAACTCCTGTGTCTGCTGTTGTTGCTGTAGATATCGTGCACCTTCTTGCCAATGCGTTCCACCTCTCCTGCCTCTTCCTCGGGTCCAGAGTTTTTGTATTCCTGCTTATAGTGTCCGAATTGTCCACATCTATAACAATTTTTATCTTTATTTTGTTCAGCTTGAAAAATGCTAGTTTTCTTCTTTCTGCTGTCATTACTTGTATTTCGGCTTTCCCACATGCTTATTTTATTTTTTTTAAATTCACAATTTCTGTTACTTTCTTGTAGGGCATCTACCAGATCTCCAGTATAACTTAGCGAGTCCGGTAATGTTCTCAGCAAATAGTTTAACTCTTCTCGTTTATCAACTTTTCCACCAGTATTTTTTAACTCATTAATCATTTTTTCAAATTCTGTGAAGAATGAACTGGAGTCTTCAAAATCTTTTAACTTCATTTTATCTAGTTTATTTCTTACACATATCTGTAGAGCCGATGATTCTTTTAAGTATAGATCGTCAAATTTTTTTACAATTTCTAATGCCGTATTTTTTTTACTTATGAACTCTAATTGATCATTTGAAATATTTCAATAAATATAATTCATTGCTTTCAGATTTTTCTCATCCCAATCTGTTTGTCGTTCGTCACCATTCTTTTCTCTTATTGCAGGTTCGTCGCAGTTTTTCCACTCTAAAAATATCTAAAAATATATAGTATTCTTTTCTTCAAAATGCTATAATTTTTCCCATCAAATACCTGAATTTTTACATCTTCGTTACTCTTCATTGTATCTGTTTCTGAGCTTGTTTCTTGATTTTCTGGACTTCTTTCTTCTATTTGTTGCTTCGTACTTTCGTTGATTTGAAAATGTTCTTTCATTGGGTCTCCCAAATCTGCTTCTGCTTCTTTATATTGGCGTTGATTTTCTAATGCGTTTTCTATTATAACCTTGGTTGCCTTTCTTAGTTCATCTACTTTTAATAATTCACAAATATTCTTCTTTTTATAACCCGTTAAAATTTTAATTAATTCTTCTTTTGGTGCTGACTTTGCTTTATGTTTTTCTTCAGTACTTTTACATATTTTTCTCAATTCATCAATGGGTACTAACCATAACACTGAATCTAATTTAAAGTTGCACAAATATTCAATCAATTCGTCTTTTGCAACTGTATGCACCCATGCTACACTTTTTCCTTCTAAATACCAATATATTTCCTCAACACTCATTAATAAGCTTTCCTATATGCTTACTTAAGTTTTTCTTCAAAAATGTATTTCTTCTATGCAGTCACGGGTCTCTTCTTTGTAACCACAGATCTTTTCTTTATAACCACGCTCTGCTACCATGTTAAAATATGTGTAAAATATTTTTTATTGATACAGATATAAGTACCGATACATGATTCCTTATGACTACTACATTCCAACTAACTCACTCGACTTACACTACCGATTTTGTATCCACTCTCTTCATTTGGCGCAGTTTTACAATTCTGCATTCTCTGCTGCTCAGTTCATCGCACGGCTTAGCTTTGCGATTCTTTCCAGTGTATTGCACTGCTTAGTCGACACACGCTTGACAAAATAAATTTAATATTTTAACATTTACCTCCAATAGATAACACAGCCCCACAATAAAAAAAAATTGTAAGTCCCAAAAACTTGACCACGGTACCTATATGTTTTTGGGATCGCTGAATCCGAATCCAGGGTCATTTTAACCCCATCAGATCTTAAGTCAAGGTCAAATAGGGGTCAAATTATCAAAATACATTAAGAAAAGACTAAACCATGGTATCTTGGGGTTTTTGGGGTCGCTGTATGCGAATCCGGGGTCAGTTTAACCCCATCAGAACTTTCTCAAGGTCAGTTGAAGGTCAAATTATCGAAATACAAGAATATATTCATATCCGTTCGTATCAAGTAGGAAATACAAGTGATACAAGTGAGATGAAGATTACTGTAACATGACTTTGGAAACCTTTTGGGAAATAAGACCTTAACACAAACCCAAGATAGTCAACCGCCTTAGGACTTACACTGAGAGAGACACCCGATAATGAAGACTGCCTAATGAATCTAAAATTACACTTTTTATATTCGCATGTTGATGAGTTTCCAGAAAACCTAGGTGATTACAGCGAAGAGCAGGGAGAGAGATTTCACCAAGATATCAAGGAAATGGAGCGCAGGTACCAAGGAAGATGGGACGTAAATATGTTAGCAGATTACTGTTGGTCATTAAAAAGAGATCTACCATCAACATCGGAGAAGCGGAAGCGTAATCCACTTCGTAGATCATTTGACAATAAAATAGTTCGTTACCATAAAAAAGAGTAATGGGCTTAATATTTTTACGGGTATTTTATTGAATTGCATATACTTCTAACAAATTTAAAGTAAATGAAGGAGCAGCATACTATGATATAGTTTATAGGATACGATTGTACTTGCATATATATTGTTATTTGCTTTATGGTTTACATTACCTTTTGCATTGTTTCAGTTTATAACTATTTTTTTCACTCTTTTTACGTCCATGACCTTGAACTAACCTTGAACGGACCATAAATATAACCTTATGGGACTATACTGACCCTGGATTCGGCTTCAGCGACCCCAAAAACCCCTAAATGTCATGGTTTGATTTTACTTTTTATGAATCTTTATGATTTGACCTTCAACTGACCTTAACCATGACCTGATAGGGTTATAATAAGCCCGAATTCGGATTCAGCGCGATATAATATAATAATAAAGAACAAATAATTAAATAACAACATAACACAGGTGCTACTATCCAGATGCACCTGTAAGACCACTTATTTTCATCAATTTTTAAATATTTAGGACTTTTAGATACTACTAAAAGTACCATCTCTGGATACCATCTCCGGATTTTGTATCAATGAAGACTATTTTTATACAAAAAACTTAATATTGTATAAACAAAATAAATTTTATTATAAAGTTGAAATATCACAGGTGACAACTAAATTAAGACGTAGTGTATTCTAACAAGAAACGATTTGATAATATTATTAAGAATACATCGTTGACATTTTATTATACATTTTATATATCACTACTTTTTGTAAATTTAATCCCAATTTATAATAATTATTTTGACTCATCCTTCCCAAGGTTTTTACCTTTAAAGAAAGGTCTTTTCAAAGATTTTACAAAGGCTATAGCCGGGTTACTATGGTGAAATGGCCCCCTTGGAAAATGTATATATGTTATATACCATTCGATGGGGGATAAAAAAAAACTCCCATAGCCAAATTTTGAGCTCTCTGCCTAGTGCGCATGCGCAGTAACGTCGATAAACGTGTTTTTTTGATTTTATTTTTTTCTGAAGTCCCTATAGGATAAAAATTTTTTTAAAAATTCACATTGGTGTATTTTTATGTCATGAATAACTGCAATTTTTTTGGGATTACATAACCTCAAATATCGGATCTAAAAAAATTATTAAAGTTTTCAATCGATATTTTGACCCCCTTGTTTTTGAGGTGCAACTTTTTAAGTAGACTTTTTTTGTGTACTTTTTCCCGTTCTTTACGATGGCACTAACGTTTTTTCCTTAAAAATGGTGGCACAACTCGATTTGAGCCAAAAACTGATTTTTTTGCCATTTTTTCACGTTTTTAGCTGGTTATGTTACAATTTAGTTACTAAAGTGACTCCTTTTGAGTAGTTTTGCATATCTTCCCATGAAAACATAATCAAATGAAATATTTTGTTCGCTCCAAGCCGTATTTTTTATATTATCTTACGTTTTCAATGATGGTCTTATCAGAATTTGAGGTAATAAAGGGTTTCTCTCTATATATAAAAAGAATATCGCCGCGACACACGCTTGACAAAATAAATTTAATATTTTAACATTTACCTCCAATAGATAACACAGCCCCACAATAAAAAAAAATTGTAAGTCCCAAAAACTTGACCACGGTACCTATATGTTTTTGGGATCGCTGAATCCGAATCCAGGGTCATTTTAACCCCATCAGATCTTAAGTCAAGGTCAAATAGGGGTCAAATTATCAAAATACATTAAGAAAAGACTAAACCATAGTATCTTGGGGTTTTTGGGGTCGCTGAATACGAATCCGGGGTCAGTTTAACCCCATCAGAACTTTCTCAAGGTCAGTTGAGGGTCAAATTATCCAAATACATGAAAAATACACTAAAACCATGGTATCTTGGGATTTTTTCGGGCGCTGAATTCGAATCCGGGCTTATTACAACCCTATCAGGTCATAGTCAAGGTCAGTTTAAGGTCAAATCATAAAGATTCATAAAAAGTAAAATCAAACCATGACATTTAGTGGTTTTTGGGGTCGCTGAAGCCGAAACCAGGGTCAGTATTGTCCCATAAGGTTATATTTATGGTCAGTTCAAGGTTAGTTCAAGGTCATGGACGTAAAGAGAGTGAAAAAAATAGTTATAAACTGAAACAATGCAAAAGGTAATGTAAACCATAAAGCAAAGAACCATAAAACTATATCATAGTTTGCTTCTCCTTCATTTGCTTTAAATTTGTTAGAAGTATATGCAATTCAATAAAATACCCGTAAAAATATTATGCCCATTACTCTTTTTTTATGGTAACGAACTATTTTATTCTCAAATGATCTACGAAGTGGATTACGCTTCCGCATCTCCGATGTTGATGGTAGATCTCTTTTTAACGATCAACAGTAATCTGCTAACATATTTACGTCCCATCTTCCTTGGTACCTGCGCTCCATTTCCTTCATATCTTGGTGAAATCTCTCTCCCTGCTCTTCGCTGTAATCACCTAGGTTTTCTGGAAACTCATCAACATGCGAATATAAAAAGTGTAATTTTAGATTCATTAGGCAGTCTTCATTATCGGGTGTCTCTCTCAGTGTAAGTCCCAAGACGATTGATGTTGACTATCTTGGGTTTCCAAAGTCATGTTACAGTAATCTTCATCTCACTTGTATCACTTGTATTTCCTACTTGATACGAACGGATATGAATATGTTCTTGGTCTTCAACTGACCTTGAGAAAGCTCTGATGGGGTTAAACTGACCCCGGATTCGCATACAGCGACCCCAAAAACCCCAAGATACCATGGTTTAGTCTTTTCTTAATGTATTTTGATAATTTGACCCCTATTTGACCTTGACTTAAGATCTGATGGGGTTAAAATGTCATTCATTATAAAGTTTTTATATAAGCATTAACATCTCAAATCGTGAATTTTGTATCAATAAATAAATTAATAAATAAATTCTTTTTCTACTATATAGTGGAAAATGTTTGTCACAAGATTTTTGAAAATATGTTCAATATCATAATATAGTGGGAAAATGTCTGACCATAGATAAAGTTTTTTAAAAATTTAATGATAAATTCACTAGAAAATTTGTATTAAGGAAATAATATTACAAACATATTTTCTTCATATACGTTCATTTATTTAAACGTATTCGAAATATGAACAAAATAACACTAAGTTTAAGTAAACGATACATCTTCTGGAATGACATAATAATTACCTTTCAGATCTGAAAGTAAATCAAGTTGATTATCAACATCTTGATGATTTGCTAATCTTGAATCGTTATCTCTGTCCGTAAACTGAACTTCAATATCTTCATTATCTTTATATTCAGAATCTTCATCATTAATTTTTTCTTTGCGATATTTTCGTTGAGGATCAAGAAACTTTAGATTGTGCGCTAGAAAGGTTACTTTAATGATCTCTCTGTGGCAGCCAAAGAGCAGGGAAAACTTAAAATTGGAACAGCTAGTTTGCTTAAAGACGTACATCCGCAAGCTCCTGACCATTTATCAATCAGATTAACTAATGTAGATATATTTTTTAATACTTTTAGACATCCAATATTCAATTCCAGCAGTATACTGAATCAACTCAATTAATAATCTATCTTAAGACATTTTTCCACATTTTTGGCATAATTCCGATATTATTTCATAACCTTTGGCATAATTTTCCTCGGACAATTTCTTTCTTTGTTTAGATGGAGCTGAAATATTTGCATCGAAATGCTAGTGTTATTCAAGGTATTTTGTCGTTAAATTAACTTAGTCAATAAGTTTTGAGTCTCTGTGAAAGTTTAAATCGAAAGAGTAGTATCCAAAAATTCTTTTTCAATATGACTTTGAAGTTCTTTGAACATATCTACTACTTCACTAATTAAAGTTTGATCGCCTTTAATATTTCTTAGCCTGATAACAACTAATTTTAACAGAGCAATTAATTTCTTGACTTTTTGCCAAAACGTGTCATCTAATACAAGTTCTTTTACATCTTTATGTAATGGGATGACCAGTTTTATTACGCACCTACGACACCAATCAAAATAAAGAGTCACAAATATTTTTACACATAAAATAGATACACATACACATATACACACACTCACGAGCACCACTATCGTAGCAGCCACAAGAAGCAGTACTTTCCCTACCACAGCATAATCCTACAAAAATAGAAAAGAAGCGGCAATAGCGGATGGGACGTCAATCATCCGAAAGAATAGCGGTCGTCGGAAAAACTGATACAAACCATCAACAAAATTGAAAACATGTCAATAGACGATCAAAAATGATGTGATACACATCAAAGAGCGGCAAGCTCGTAAAAATAACCACAGGGAATTACAGCGGCAGCAGCACAAAAATGATGAAGCAAGCTTTTCGGATAAGCACGCTTTTCTAAGATAAAAAACAAATCGGAAGTCTCACGCGACGGAGCACAGTCGACAAGGAGCAGCAGGAGGGCTAGTTACGAGCCGATTTCCTAAAACTAATATGGAAAAAGAAAAAGAAAGAAGTTCCAATATATAAAGACTGGGAGCAAAGGGATAAGCATCTCCAGTTTTCCGACAGAACGCAAGCTGTCAGTTACTCAGCTAGTCGCCAGATTCATCAGTAAAAAACCAAAGTGTAGTAGTGCGCCGTATACAGAGAAGAACTGAAGAGTCGGAAAATAATCACTCCAGCAAACTGTGACGAACCACCTCAAGATTCGTAATAAGCCACCCCGCCGTAAGAAAATGATACTACGAGGCGCTTTTACGACCGCACTTGCACTACGCTTGGAAGACAAGCGCTACGAGCCCACGGATTCATACCTCCTTCTGCTCTCTTTCCCTAACTCTCTCATCCTCATCCAATAAACATTTAAATTTAGCGTCTGACGCTGAAGAACAATCAGGGGGGGGGCGTGTCACGTGAGCCTATCATTACCTAGAATGGCCATTTGAAGCGAACACTAATATCAAGTCAAACCGATAAACAACTATACCACGGTAAGCAAGGCTGTTACCCGGAACGGAGGGTCATAGTGGGCGCCGATAAACCAACAACAGTCGGCAACGCAGAATGCGACACGAGAAACCAGCGGCTGACACGTGCAGCCAAGGACGAAAGGGCGCCGATCCTGAATAAACCTGGTCAAACAAGGGGAGACTCTCCGGTATTGCCGGACAATAAGGAAGCCATAAATCACTGACAACCAGACCCAAATAAGTGGAAATCGATGCAACAATGAGGAAATTTTCAATAAAGAAAACCATTCCAGATGGCCAGGCTTGTGGCAGCGTACTGAGGGGCACTGATTAATAAAGGGGAGCTAACCTCTGCTAAGACACGCACCCTCCCAAATTCCTGATTGGCTAGAATCTTACCTATGCTTATGCATTACCCTTGTCTCTATAAATATCAATGGAGAGCAAGGAGGAGCATCTTTCGGATTCCGGAGTTCTTATTGGTAGGGCGAAGCTCTGCCCAAATCGCGACTTTAACTATTTTTCTGTAATTGAACTTAGACTCAGAACGCTCGCCTAGTTTTCGGACTTAGTCGTATTTTCACCTCTCACACGAGTTGTACTTAGTTGAGATTCTTTCGCCTGTACAGTTCATACTTTAAGAAATTGAATAAATTATGATATTCAGTATCTAAAAACTGCGCACGAATTATTTCATTCAAATCTCCGCACCCTTGAGACGAGCAGCAGCGCCAGTACGTGAACGAGTCTAGTCAATCGGTAACTACAGGCCAGCACTCTCAAAGTAAATCATCAAACCTTATCGTGTAATTTCGGTTATTGTGTCAATTCATATTATAGTGACTTAACAAGTTCAACGTAATCAGAATTAGATCTGAGTCTCGCTATTCCGTGAGCTATCACTATAACACCATTAGTCGAGCTGCTGGTTAAATCGCACGCTTCTTTACCTTTTCCCTAGGCGATATCATGTAAACGAACTGCGCTAAATAAAATGTTTAATCGACTCGGATTAAATAATCATTTCTACCGTGCGAGTATTCGCTCTGTGCGGCCGCCCGGACATAAAAATGATGTTGTGATACCCATCAAAGAGCGGCAAGCTCGTAAAAATAACCACAGGGAATTATAGCGGCAGCAGCACAAAAATGATGAAGCAAACACCGGACAAGCACGCTTTCCTAAGATAAAAAACAAATCGGAAAAGTCACACGCGACGGAGCACAGACGACAAGGAGCAGCAGGAGGGCTAGTTACGATGCGTGTTATTTACTTTTAAGTCCTAGGTGCGCTTGGCCGATTAGCGGTTGTCCTATGCCGTTGGTCTCTTTGTGGTTTGGTATTTTCTTCTCCGGTTTTTCGCTATTGCGGTGGGCGTGCGCCCCCCTTACTTTTGTTTTTCGAATGCAAAGTTTTCCTCTAATTGGCCTTTCTTTGCAGGCGTGAGTCTTTTCCTCTGGGCCTTGCTCGGAAAATTTGTCGTCCGATTAGTTCCTCTTGTTTTTCTCTCCCCCACTGACCTGCCCGGGGTTACCTGCATCTCTTTATAAGGCCCCTGCCCGTTCGTTTCGTACTCAGTTTCTTGTCCTCAGCTTCCTTGAGACTCTTCCATAAGGTTTTCAAGATGTTTGCCGCGGTCGCGACGTGTGCTGGTGCTTTGGTGCATTCGGCGCTGGCAGTTGCGTCCTTCGTTCCGTGGCTCGTGTGTTCGGTCTGTATCGTCCCGCCTTGGTGCCTTTGAAGCCTCTAAACTGGGTAAGTTTCTTAAGTTGACTTTGTGAGTGAAATTTGAAACTTTTTGCTAATTCTCTTGTTTTGCCCCTTTAGGACATCTCGGAGCAACTGACTCCCTTATTTGTTTTTCCGTATCACACACAGACCCCATTAGCTCATTCTATGCCTTGTGCCGTTAACCGCAGCACACCCCTCCGACCATTATGCGGGAGTACTACGCTGATTACGATCGGGTAAGTTTCACTGGCGCAGTTTTTTTTGTTTTGTTTGACGGTCCTTAAGCTTGCATTGTTTTAACCTATTTATTATGTTTTAGTACGTCTTTAATTCTTAGTCTCTCGCTGATCAGAAGTTTTTTTTCCGATTCCTGAATCGAGTGCCACCACGAGTCTTGGGAAGATCAGGAGGCCTGGAAGGTCTATTCTATCTGCCGTTGCTGTTAATACCATCCGTCTTACATGACGTGTCTCCGTGGCCAGGAAGTACGTATTCTTTTTCACTTCTTTGCTGTCAGTGTTCTTTGTTGTTCGTTTCTGATTATTTTCTTCTTTCCTGTTTTTTCAGACCTGGATTCGCATCCCCGGCCGCAAGTGTTATCCCAAGATGAGCGACGACTGACTTGATTTTGTATAAGTTTTTAAGTGCGTTTTTCTTCTACCTGCAAGGCGTGTGTGTTTGCGTGTAATACTCGCTGCATTAATTATTATTTTGTATCTTGCGTGCTGTATTGTTTGCCTTGTGATCTGTTCATTAGTTTTTAAGTGTATGTGCGAAGAAAGTGTGCTGGAGTATCATCCTAGTATGATTAATTTTATTTTGCTTGTGTTTCTAGTATTCTATATGTCGCTATGTGTAAATTATAATTTTTGTTCTTGTGTTTTTTTTCTTTAATAAATTGCATACAGATAAAAAAGAATCCTTTGCTTGTCGTGTTTTACACTTATTTCTTCTTGCTTGTCCGTATCCTCTGCCCTTCACCTGAAGATGCAAAAATATTTTGTAATTCCGTTGTTTTTTTTTTTTGTTTACCTTAACTGGTTATTTAATTTTGATTTTAACTACATTATTTGAATTTTGAACGCCTTACTTCACTCTAGTTTTTATTCTTAAGTTGGGCCGAGACTGATTATTACTTTTACTATTTCCTTGGCTACCATTAAACTAGTTATGTTCACTATATTGTTAATAAACGATGTTATACCTTGATGATCGATTTGATTATTCGCGATGATTGAAGTATCACTTAAGGTTAATCTTTAAAAGTGAGATTTGATTGAACCTCGTATTTTACTAACAAATTATCGTTCAAACAAGTACACATCTTTCAATGAATAACAATGCATATGATGGCCCGAAAGCAGCATTGCTTAGAGTTTCTTCCGAGTTGTTTGTAAAAACTGTATATGTCAATTGTTCGTTTATTAATAAAATACGCTTTTTAGACCGATAAAAATACGTTCTGATAGAGTATCATCATACAAGGCTTATGAAAACGATCCGATATTTAAAGATCTTCAATACCCCAGTGCTGTCAAAACATATATCTAAATTTGAAAAACCAAGTGATATTTCAGTTAATGTTTACATTAAAAAAAAAAATGGAAGAGCATTCAAAGTTGTGCCAACGCACTTGACAGCTTGTGAAAAAGAAACTTATGTCAATCTTTTACTCATACAAAATTATTATGCAGATGTGAAAGAGGAAGTAAATGAGCAACTTATAATTGATCATTACGTTTGGATCAAAGATTTATCCTGTTTAGTATCTAGCCAACTTTCAAAACAAAAAGTTAAAATACACATTTGCAATCGATGCTCACACTATTTTTGCAGTGAATTACAATTACAGTCACACGAACGTGACTGCTTGGAACTAAATAAATGTTGAGTAAACTTGCCAAATTTCGAAAATTCAATCCTGCAATTCAGAAATTTTATGAACAAAGAAAAAGTACAATTTGTGGTTTATGTCGACTTTAAGTGTATTCTTAAAGATATAAAAGATGGAAATGCTTATCAGCACCATGAAGCTTTTGGCATAGGATATTATATGAAATGCAGTTATGATGATTCACTCTCATATTATCTTAGCTACAGAGGGCCTAATCCTGCAAAATGGTTTGTTGGCGAGCTTTTACAACTTGCTAAAAACATTAAATCAGTATTTTGGTGTCCGATACCTACTGAGTCATTGTCTTGGGAGCAAGAACAGTCTTTCCAACGAGCTACAGTTTGGCACATTTGTGAGAAACTTCTGGAGCATGATAGTGTACGTGATCACTGCCATCTCACTGGAAGGTGATTTTTTTTTCTTCACCTAATAAGTGCCATAGAATCCTAATGACAAGTATTATATACTGAAAATATGTTTCAAATAAGAAAGTAGTTGGCTTAATAAAAGATGATGCAACGGACGCATCATGACTGAATTTGTTGGTTTGCGCAGTAAAATGTACAGTATTCGAGTGGAAGGTCAAGACAAAGTGAAAAAAAAAGTAAAGGCGTGAAAACCGCTGTAGTACAAAATTCAATAACTTTTGACGATTATATAAAGTGTTTACAGAACATGTCTAGGCAGTCTCGTGAAGAATGCGTCATTCGTTCTCACACACATAATGTATTTAGTAAAAAAACAAGTAAAGTTATCTTCAAGTCCTTACGATGATAAAAGGTATTTACTACGATGTAAAACTGATACTTTACCTTGAAGACATTATAAAATCATGCAAATAAATAAAGAATAAATTGTATTCTGTTAAAATAAAAATACTAAAATTATTTTATTATAAATCTGATTTATTTATCCAACTATTGTGTATATTATCAAACCCTAACCATTTTACATTAAGCTGATTTGCACACTTTTTCAATTCTTCCTCTACAAGATAAACGTCTGGATATTTGGCTTTGAGGAGTTCTTGTTCATAAAAACCACCAGCGATGGGTTGATCATGATAGTCCTTAAACTTGTACGTTGGCTCCGGATACGTTAGCACGATTTGACAAAAAGTAAAAATCTCTGTTGACCAGTTAAGGACTTTAGTTTCATTCTCCTTGCTGACATCTTTAGGTTTCATACCGATAGTGCGATGCTTGCTGTTATTGTAGTCTGCCAGCAAATCAGGTACATATCAAGCTATTTGTAATTGCCTTGCAAACTAAATTGCTTCTACATCTTGTTCTCGAGCATGAAATTGAAGCGCTCACAGATGGAAGCTTTGAGGTTACTATATGTCGAGTAGATATGAATGCCATACCGCTTCCTAAAACCTTCAAACGATAAGTTATAAAATTCTTTGCCTCGATCGGTATGTAAGTTATTTGGTACACGACCCTGCTCAAGAATAGATTTTATGGCTGCTGTAACTTCGTTTCCCGTTTTCGGCTTTAAAGGTACGGCCCGAGCGTAATTTAAGAAGACATCGATGACCGTTAGAAGGTACTTGTAGCCTTTGTTCTCTTGGGCGTAAGGCTGCATCTCCACCAGATCAGCTTGTTGACGTATAGGCTGGTTGTAACTGTAATATTTTCTATGTGCGTTTGTAGCTTTGAGAATCTACATAATATTAATTCGATGTTTCTAATGTGTTTTTAAACTTTGCCTTCTAATAATGTATATCTTATACAATTATGTTAAGCTATTTTGGATCCCCTTTCTTGACTACATACTCCTTTACATTGTTCTAAAAAAAAACTTTTAAAAGTTACTTTTACATTTATAAAAACAAATCGAATTAAAGGTAGATTACTCGTTTTTGAGATTCTCCGGTCATCAAAATCGTGACTCAGCACTTTTTTTATCGACTTTTCTTTGACACTTGGAGATCGTTAACAGGAATGCGCAATTCTTTTTTCGGTAGATTCGATTTACACCTGGTGCTCATTCTCGTAGACGATGTCTCGCCGACCTAGAGGTCACCCTGAAACCTGGACATCATCTACAGGGAAGTACATATTTGATTTTCAGTAGATTTGATGCACAGGTGGTGCTCATTCCCGTAGACGATGTTTGGTCGACCTAGCGGTCACCCTGACACCTGGACATCGTCTAGAGGGAGGTACAATTTATTTTTCGGTAGATTCGATGCACATCTGGTGCTCATTTTGTAGACAATAATTTATCAACTTAAGGGTCATTCTACCTATTGGATATTGTATACGAAGAGTTTTGCCATGTTTTGATATATTATTGTAATGAAGCTTATTACTTAAGTATTTTATTTTCATTAATGTATATATTATTTATTATTGCAAAATATTATTCACTCTGCGTTTAACAGGGTTTAGACTGTCATCTTTACATTTTATAATGAGTAGTATTTTGTCAAATATAATAAGTATATTTTTTTTGTTTAAAGTACAAGAATAAAAGCTATATATGAAAATTATAACTTTGACATTTTCATAATTTATTGATTTAAAACATAAAAAATTGCCATCTTTGATTGGAGAAAGATTCTCCCATTTTCTTCTCAATAAATGTATAAAGCGGGCTTTTTATATTTATGTATGGGTGACTCTCTGTCAAGTCAAAGATAAAAATCTGTATTATGGCCCAAACTGCATATATTTGTTCTATTCGATACCCTTGACTTTAAAAAAAATTTTCAGCGCGATCCCTCTACTTGGCTTTGAGTTATAGCTACTCAAAGTTGGGGTTTCAAGAAATATTTGCATTTTTGCCTATTTTTAATGATTTTTAGCTAATAACACAGCCCCACAATAAAAAAATTGTAAGTCCCAAAAACTTGACCACGGTACTTATATGTTTTTGGGATCGCTGAATCCGAATCCAGGGTCATTTTAACCCCATCAGATCTTAAGTCAAGGTCAAATAGGGGTCAAATTATCAAAATACATTAAGAAAAGACTAAACCATGGTATCTTGGGGTTTTTGGGGTCGCTGTATGCGAATCCGGGGTCAGTTTAACCCCATCAGAACTTTCTCAAGGTCAGTTGAAGGTCAAATTATCGAAATACAAGAATATATTCATATCCGTTCGTATCAAGTAGGAAATACAAGTGATACAAGTGAGATGAAGATTACTGTAACATGACTTTGGAAACCTTTTGGGAAATAAGACCTTAACACAAACCCAAGATAGTCAACCGCCTTAGGACTTACACTGAGAGAGACACCCGATAATGAAGACTGCCTAATGAATCTAAAATTACACTTTTTATATTCGCATGTTGATGAGTTTCCAGAAAACCTAGGTGATTACAGCGAAGAGCAGGGAGAGAGATTTCACCAAGATATCAAGGAAATGGAGCGCAGGTACCAAGGAAGATGGGACGTAAATATGTTAGCAGATTACTGTTGGTCATTAAAAAGAGATCTACCATCAACATCGGAGAAGCGGAAGCGTAATCCACTTCGTAGATCATTTGACAATAAAATAGTTCGTTACCATAAAAAAGAGTAATGGGCTTAATATTTTTACGGGTATTTTATTGAATTGCATATACTTCTAACAAATTTAAAGTAAATGAAGGAGCAGCATACTATGATATAGTTTATAGGATACGATTGTACTTGCATATATATTGTTATTTGCTTTATGGTTTACATTACCTTTTGCATTGTTTCAGTTTATAACTATTTTTTTCACTCTTTTTACGTCCATGACCTTGAACTAACCTTGAACGGACCATAAATATAACCTTATGGGACTATACTGACCCTGGATTCGGCTTCAGCGACCCCAAAAACCCCTAAATGTCATGGTTTGATTTTACTTTTTATGAATCTTTATGATTTGACCTTCAACTGACCTTAACCATGACCTGATAGGGTTATAATAAGCCCGAATTCGGATTCAGCGCCCGAAAAAATCCCAAGATACCATGGTTTTAGTCTTTTCTTAATGTATTTTGATAATTTGACCCCTATTTGACCTTGACTTAAGATCTGATGGGGTTAAAATGACCCTGGATTCGGATTCAGCGATCCCAAAAACATATAAGTACCGTGGTCAAGTTTTTGGGACTTACAATTTTTTTTATTGTGGGGCTGTGTAATGGATGCATTTTTAACTAAAACTACCCTGATACTTTTTTTGTGGAATTTTCTGAATGTTTGAATAAAAATACTCTTAAAGTCATATGTATATGTTTAGGCTATCTTATTTGCAAAATCATAGAACTTGATTTTATTGTTACAAATATTCCTACCGAAGTAGAAGAATCGTAAATATATTATATCTTTTTCAAAAATTAATTGAATTATCTGCTGACTTTGAAAAATTATGATTAAGTGTATGATTTATGTTCTAATTTTTTGCGAAAAACGGGGACTAATGTCTAACAAATTAATAATTTTTGATAATTTTAATAAAGAACAAATAATTAAATAACAACATAACACAGGTGCTACTATCCAGATGCACCTGTAAGACCACTTATTTTCATCAATTTTTAAATATTTAGGACTTTTAGATACTACTAAAAGTACCATCTCTGGATACCATCTCCGGATTTTGTATCAATGAAGACTATTTTTATACAAAAGCTTAATATTGTATAAACAAAATAAATTTTATTATAAAGTTGAAATATCACAGGTGACAACTAAATTAAGACGTAGTGTATTCTAACAAGAAACGATTTGATAATATTATTAAGAATACATCGTTGACATTTTATTATACATTTTATATATCACTACTTTTTGTAAATTTAATCCCAATTTATAATAATTATTTTGACTCATCCTTCCCAAGGTTTTTACCTTTAAAGAAAGGTCTTTTCAAAGATTTTACAAAGGCTATAGCCGGGTTACTATGGTGAAATGGCCCCCTTGGAAAATGTATATATGTTATATACCATTCGATGGGGGATAAAAAAAAACTCCCATAGCCAAATTTTGAGCTCTCTGCCTAGTGCGCATGCGCAGTAACGTCGATAAACGTGTTTTTTTGATTTTATTTTTTTCTGAAGTCCCTATAGGATAAAAATTTTTTTAAAAATTCACATTGGTGTATTTTTATGTCATGAATAACTGCAATTTTTTTGGGATTACATAACCTCAAATATCGGATCTAAAAAAATTATTAAAGTTTTCAATCGATATTTTGACCCCCTTGTTTTTGAGGTGCAACTTTTTAAGTAGACTTTTTTTGTGTACTTTTTCCCGTTCTTTACGATGGCACTAACGTTTTTTCCTTAAAAATGGTGGCACAACTCGATTTGAGCCAAAAACTGATTTTTTTGCCATTTTTTCACGTTTTTAGCTGGTTATGTTACAATTTAGTTACTAAAGTGACTCCTTTTGAGTAGTTTTGCATATCTTCCCATGAAAACATAATCAAATGAAATATTTTGTTCGCTCCAAGCCGTATTTTTTATATTATCTTACGTTTTCAATGATGGTCTTATCAGAATTTGAGGTAATAAAGGGTTTCTCTCTATATATAAAAAGAATATCGCCGCTGTCAGTGTCTGCTTTTCTCTTTAACCTAAAAATGCCCTCATTTGAGTGATTTAACGCCGAAAAAGGCCATTTTTGGTACCATGTAACCCAAAACTAACCTAAAAATGTCATAATGCAAGGGTTTTCGCGCAAAAAAGCCTGTTTTTAGCTAAACATAGCCTTGAAATCGATCGTTTGAGGGTACTTTTGGCGTCTTGTGGTCTTAAAAAGGCCATATTTGGCTTATCTGCCTCTACTTAATTGATTATTCAAAATCTATTGACAGTAATAATTATCAGGTAAAAAGGAATTGAAGTTAAGTATGTTCAATTCGTACAAAGTATAATTTATTATCTTCATAGGCTATTTAAAATAAATTATGGAACGTATACAAGTAGCTTTTTAAAAATAACGAATGTTCACAATAGAAAAAATAATTCACTCATCATTGTCACTATCTTCATCAATACACACTTCAATTTGATCATTAAGAAACATTTTAGACAGAATTTCAGCTGGTCGTATGATTTTTGATAAATATCTTCCATGTGAAAGATAATAGATTATGGCAGCAATATGCGCACAACATCCTATAGTACGGTTACCGTTAGCACAATCACAACAGTGTCTTAAGATGCTAGAATAACCAATACCATTTGGTTTATACTCAACGAAACATTTGTATTGTTTTCTGTTAATATGCCTGGATTGAACTTCAAGTTTGAGAATATTGTTAGTCTCTTTTGAATATCCAATCTTCAAATTATTATCTGCGTCAAGCATTTCCGCTAAGTAAGATATTGTCTGTTTAAGCTGATATGTTCCTGTAAACAGAATTTTCAAATCTTTTATTGTTAATTCAGGAAAGTCTGGTAAATCATCCGAAGTTATTATTTTAAATGGTAGTTTCCGACGACTCCATCTTTTGTCTGCTACTAAAACTGCTAATGTATTTTCAACATTTTTTCTAGATTGCATAGCACTAAATATTTCATCTTGCATGTCTTCATCAGAATCTAGGCGTTTGCCAAACAAGTTATTTAAGTAGCAAGAAATTTTACAATAAGATCCAGTATTTTTCACCATTGTATTATCAAGTTTGTGATCTAATAACCTATATTTTTTCTTTTGAACTCCGTGCACTGCTTCAACAACCCATCGCAGTTTTGTCGTGAATCTTGTTTCATTTGATTCTTGCGTAGAAAGTTGAGATTTTGAACCTTTGAGTGCAGGCATCAAAACAATATAACCCATATTTTCTAATTTTTGTTTAATGTCCCTGAAACCTCTATCCAGTATAAAAATGTCCCCTTGGCGAAGAAGTTTCTGTAAAATATTCTGCTTCTCTTCCAATATTTCAATCAGTATTGTAGCATCATTTTTATTTGCAAGATATGGACCTAACTGGTCAACAACATAACCATTAGTAGTACATATAGTAAATGGTTTAGTCAGAGAAACTTTTTTTTGGCCTGAATAAGATTTTCTTTGGTACTCGTTATTAGAGCTTTTTTCATGCCTTATATAAGTACCATCAGCAATCAAAATAAGTTGTTTACCAGGATGTAATTTCTTTGCCATATTAGAAGTTTGATTTTCAATCAATTCATTTCTGTCTACATTTTCTAATCCAAAGTGTTTTGGTAGTAAATCTTTTTCGAAAGATAATAATACTGATTGCCAAAAACGAGATACTTGTTGTTCGCTTTCAATGTCAAATATTGTAGAGATGAGCGAGTTAGAATTCCCAGAGCGCATTTTGAATAAAAATACGACAATGGCTTGTGTCGCTGTCCTTACACAGGAATTCTTTAGAGAAGTGAGTTGATCTTTAAGATAATTAATATTTTCCCACGTTAATCCCGTAAAAACTTTCAATTTTTTTTTCAGGCATGGAAAATTCAGCTACTGTATCTAATAAAGTTTCGTCTGCTTTCATTGATAATTGACTCAAAAATTGTAGTAATTCATCAATATATACCGTACTTGTAGTGGAAAAAATATTAATTTTATTTAGTTCATCTTCGTAAAATCTTTTTTTAATTAAATGTGTGCAACAGCATCTATTGCCATGTGGAATAAAAACATTCATTTTACTATAAACTTGAATTCGGGCCTCTAAAGGAACTAATATATTATTAGTCTGTTTTTGGTACCCACAAACAAAGCAATATTTATGTGTCGCAATCGTCCTTTGAATAAGTAATTCCGTGGTTGCTCGTACTTTTTGTTCCTTTATTGTGTATACAGATGATTGTGTACTTTCCTGAGATGATGAAGTGACAGTTAGCTGAGAAAATGATTCAGAAACATTTGAATCTTGAGACGAAGCAGTTGCTGGAACATTAACCTTTTTAGGTTTAGAGCTTGATATGTATTTGGCTAATCGCTTTCTACATGAATCACAAATTACATCATGGATGTAAATATCTTTATTTGATAATTGTTTAGCATATTCGATTTCAACTTCAGATTCGATTTCCTTTTCTCGACCAATTGATTTTCTAATATAAATATTACACATGGCACATCTTCGATCATCGCGTTTCCTGATGTTATCTGACTCTTCATTACTATTAGATGCCATATTTATTTAACCATTAGACAAGAAGATCACTTCTGAAATAATAAAATATAAATATTTTACAATACATTTAAAAATGCTGTTAGTTAGTTTTTAAAAATCTAAAAAAATTGTTTGCCTTTTTTAAATTAAAAACTAGAATGAATAATAAATATTACAAAAATATTATAATCTAAGTTCTTGTATAATCCAGTTTTCTCAGTAGCTTTACATGAAAAGTAAAAAAATAATATTGCCTAGTAAAAGTGAAATAAGTTGTATTTCATTTATAAGTTTTTTAAGCAAATAATTTTTTTTTGTCATAAAAACTGTATTGAAGTGCTTGCACCTAGTGATTTTATAAAATCAACAAACCTATGAAATTATTATATTCAATTTGTTTTTTTGTAAAAATATGTTCTTGTATCTAGACATGAATAATAGTGTATTTTAAAATAAATAAATAATGTTGTTTTTAATGATGTTTCATATACGTATGTGTTTAAAGCATAGGTTAGCTTGTGTTTACTTTATTAATTTTACATTTTTTTAACTTAAAAGTCAATTGACAATTAATAAGTTCGCATCCTATTAGTTCTATTTTTCATTTTTATTATTTCTCATGTATTGTTTTTATGTAAAACCAAATATTTTTTCTCATCTCATAATAATTAACTATAGTAAAAATCACATCATATATAGTCATATGCAGATATTTATGTGCATTTTTTATTAATTTGACAGTATTTTATACATAAACAAATTAATTATTGTTCAAGACTTTCTATATTTTATCAATTTAATCATACTTGTATAATTAATATACCGCATTACATCAAAACATGCAACTCATCAATCGTCAAATCCGTTTCTAGCAAAAGTTTATTGTCATATTTTATTCAAATGTTTTTCCTTCTTAATTTTATTTAGTTAATAGTTTCAACAACTTTATGTTTAACTAATTTCTCATTTTACTTTATGTGATTAGCCTAAATTGGTTAAGTTAAATAGATAAAGACTCGTTCCCCTTACATGCATTGTACGTATATCTATATCTATAGGATTGAAAATTCATTTTTATTAATTACTTTTTTGTTAGCTTATTGATTTAAAATCTGATTGCTATTTTTGTTTTAGGATAAGATCGGATCTTTATGCGAGTACTAAAACAGTTTATAATTTAATGTTTAGCTAAAAACAGGCTTTTTTGCGCGAAAACCCTTGCATTATGACATTTTTAGGTTAGTTTTGGGTTACATGGTACCAAAAATGGCCTTTTTCGGCGTTAAATCACTCAAATGAGGGCATTTTTAGGTTAAAGAGAAAAGCAGACACTGACAGCGGCGATATTCTTTTTATATATAGAGAGAAACCCTTTATTACCTCAAATTCTGATAAGACCATCATTGAAAACGTAAGATAATATAAAAAATACGGCTTGGAGCGAACAAAATATTTCATTTGATTATGTTTTCATGGGAAGATATGCAAAACTACTCAAAAGGAGTCACTTTAGTAACTAAATTGTAACATAACCAGCTAAAAACGTGAAAAAATGGCAAAAAAATCAGTTTTTGGCTCAAATCGAGTTGTGCCACCATTTTTAAGGAAAAAACGTTAGTGCCATCGTAAAGAACGGGAAAAAGTACACAAAAAAAGTCTACTTAAAAAGTTGCACCTCAAAAACAAGGGGGTCAAAATATCGATTGAAAACTTTAATAATTTTTTTAGATCCGATATTTGAGGTTATGTAATCCCAAAAAAATTGCAGTTATTCATGACATAAAAATACACCAATGTGAATTTTTAAAAAAATTTTTATCCTATAGGGACTTCAGAAAAAAATAAAATCAAAAAAACACGTTTATCGACGTTACTGCGCATGCGCACTAGGCAGAGAGCTCAAAATTTGGCTATGGGAGTTTTTTTTTATCCCCCATCGAATGGTATATAACATATATACATTTTCCAAGGGGGCCATTTCACCATAGTAACCCGGCTATAGCCTTTCTTAAAAAACCTCATATTACAATTCATACTTTTTTAAACGAACTTTTGGCGCTCAAACTCACTATATATATTGAATATATTATATTCTACACTACGTCGAGCCTAAATTTCTTAAAAAACCTTATAATATATTTTATACTTTTTTCAACCAACTTTCGCGGTCAAACTCACGATATATATTGAATATATTATATTCTACACTCTACCTAGCATAAATTTCTTAAAAAACCTCATATTACACTTCATACTTTTCTAAACGAACTTTTCGCGTTCAAACTCACAATATATATTGAATATACTATATTCTACACAACGCCTAGCCTAAATTTCTTAAAAACCCTGATATTATAGTTCATCCTTTTTTAAACGAACTTTTTGCGCTCAAACTCACTATTATATTTAATATTCTATATTCTACACTACACCTATCCTAAATTTCTTAGAAAACCTCATATTACACTTCATACTTTTCTAAACGATCTTTTCGCATTCAAACTCACAATATATATTGAATATACTATATTCTACACTACGCCTAGCCTAAATTGCTTAAAAAACTTTATATTACACTTCATACTTTTTTAAACGAACTTTTTGCGCTCAAACTCATTATTATATTTTATATACTATATTCTACACTACGCCTAGCCTAAATTTCTTAAAAAACCTGATATTATAGTTCATACTTTTTTATACGAACTTTTTGCGCTCAAACTCACAATATATATTGAATATACTATATTCTACACTACGCCGAGCCTAAATTTCTTAAATACCTCATATTACAGTCTATACTTTTTGAAACGAACTTTTTGCGCTCAAACTCACAATATATATTGAATATACTATATTCTACACTACGCCTAGCCTAGATTTCTTAAAAAACCTGATATTATAGTTCATACTTTTTTAAACGAACTTTTTGCGCTTAAATTCACTATTATATTGAATATACTATATTCTACACTACAGCGAGCCTAAATTTCTTAAAAAATCTCATATTACAGTCCATAATTTTTTATACGAACTTTTTGCGCTCAAACTCACAATATATATTGAATATACTATATTCTACACTACGCCTAGCCTAAATTGCTTAAAAAACTTTATATTACACTTCATACTTTTTTAAACGAACTTTTTGCGCTCAAACTCATTATTATATTTTATATACTATATTCTACACTACGCCTAGCCTAAATTTCTTAAAAAACCTGATATTATAGTTCATACTTTTTTATACGAACTTTTTGCGCTCAAACTCACAATATATATTGAATATACTATATTCTACACTACGCCGAGCCTAAATTTCTTAAAAAACCTGATATTATAGTTCATACTTTTTTAAACGAACTTTTCGCGCTCAAACTCACTATTATATTTAATATACTATATACTACACTACACCTATCCTAAATTTCTTAGAAAACCTCATATTACACTTCATACTTTTCTAAACGAACTTTTGCGTTCAAACTCACTATATATATTGAATATATTATATTCTACACTACGTCGAGCCTAAATTTCTTAAAAAACCTTATAATATATTTTATACTTTTTTCAACCAACTTTCGCGGTCAAACTCACGATATATATTGAATATATTATATTCTACACTCTACCTAGCATAAATTTCTTAAAAAACCTCATATTACACTTCATACTTTTCTAAACGAACTTTTCGCGTTCAAACTCACAATATATATTGAATATACTATATTCTACACAACGCCTAGCCTAAATTTCTTAAAAACCCTGATATTATAGTTCATCCTTTTTTAAACGAACTTTTTGCGCTCAAACTCACTATTATATTTAATATTCTATATTCTACACTACACCTATCCTAAATTTCTTAGAAAACCTCATATTACACTTCATACTTTTCTAAACGATCTTTTCGCATTCAAACGCACAATATATATTGAATATACTATATTCTACACTACGCCTAGCCTAAATTGCTTAAAAAACTTTATATTACACTTCATACTTTTTTAAACGAACTTTTTGCGCTCAAACTCATTATTATATTTTATATACTATATTCTACACTACGCCTAGCCTAAATTTCTTAAAAAACCTGATATTATAGTTCATACTTTTTTATACGAACTTTTTGCGCTCAAACTCACAATATATATTGAATATACTATATTCTACACTACGCCGAGCCTAAATTTCTTAAATACCTCATATTACAGTCTATACTTTTTGAAACGAACTTTTTGCGCTCACACTCACAATATATATTGAATATACTATATTCTACACTACGCCTAGCCTAGATTTCTTAAAAAACCTGATATTATAGTTCATACTTTTTTAAACGAACTTTTTGCGCTTAAATTCACTATTATATTGAATATACTATATTCTACACTACAGCGAGCCTAAATTTCTTAAAAAATCTCATATTACAGTCCATAATTTTTTATACGAACTTTTTGCGCTCAAACTCACAATATATATTGAATATACTATATTCTACACTACGCCTAGCCTAAATTTCTTAAAAAACCTGATATTATAGTTCATACTTTTTTAAACGAACTTTTCGCGCTCAAACTCACTATTATATTTAATATACTATATACTACACTACACCTATCCTAAATTTCTTAGAAAACCTCATATTACACTTCATACTTTTCTAAACGAACTTTTGCGTTCAAACTCACTATATATATTGAATATATTATATTCTACACTACGTCTAGCCTAAATTTCTTAAAAAACCTTATATTATATTTCATACTTTTTTCAACCAACTTTCGCGGTCAAACTCACTATATATATTGAATATATTATATTCTACACTCTACCTAGCATAAATTTCTTAAAAAACCTCATATTACACTTCATACTTTTCTAAACGAACTTTTCGCGTTCAAACTCACAATATATATTGAATATACTATATTCTACACAACGCCTAGCCTAAATTTCTTAAAAACCCTGATATTATAGTTCATCCTTTTTTAAACGAACTTTTTGCGCTCAAACTCACTATTATATTTAATACTAGGAATGAAGGCGCGCTTCGCGCGCTCCTTATTCTATCTATGTCTAATAACCCTGGTAGAAAAAACAACATAAGTTTTGGGTACACTAATTTCTGCTAATATTTTTACCATATTACCTACCATATGTTACCATATTCTGTAATACTTTAAATATAAGTATATTAACAATGCCCAAAGTCGTTGTCGTTAAGGTCTGAGAAGTGAATTTGAAGAAAAGTTCAGTAGAAGAGTCAGTGAGTATAAGCCTATTATTACAACCCTATTCATTTGCATTGTAAAAAAGCTAGGCAATTGAAATTTTACACAGATACTTGATATGCTACCTATAAAAACATGTAATCCAGATGATTTTAATTTAACTGTTTTCATTCATATTTTCACATTGAGGCACATGTGAATTTTTTAATTTGGCGGGTCACATTTTGCTTATAGGCAATTACGCAGTAAATACTATCTCTAGCACATTGTATTTTTGGTTTTCAGTGTATTTTTACTTGAAGAAAGTGAGAAATATTTTGCCTTTCTTGTCAAGACATTAATAAGAATTTTAACTCTTAACAGTCGTGAGAGATTTTGAGATCGATGCCTATTTCTCTATTTTTGCATTTGCTCTCATTCGAAAACTAACGGGTCTAGAGAGCACATATTTTACATATAGATTTATTTTATGTCAATGAAACAATATACAAAGTTCAATTAACCTTAACTGAAATACTTTTTATTTCGATTCCGACACTGATGTGAATAACTTATACGACTAAATAATTATCATGTGTGTTGAAGTCGAAATCAAAAGTATTTCAGTTAAGGTCAATTCAACTTTAAATATTTTCACAACCAAAACAGAAATATATATGCAAAAAATGAGCTCTCTAGAAATTAGTTTTTAAATGAGAGCAAATTAAATGCAATGGAAAAATCTCAAAATCTCTCACAACTATTAAAAGTAAATATTCTCATTAATGCCTTAACAAAAAAGCCAAAATATTTATCATTTTCTCCAGGTAAAAATACACTGGAAACCGGAAATACAATGTGCTAGAGATAGTAGTTACTGCGTGACTGTCTATAAGCAAAATGTGAGCCGCTAAATTAAAAAATTCACATTGCCGTTGGTGTGAAAATATGAATGAAAACAGTTCAATTATCTAGATTACATATTTTAAAATTTAAAGGGCATTGTAGTGATAAACTCAAATTCACTGACTCGGATACTGAACTTTTCTTTAAATTCACTTCTTAAACCTCACCGTGGGCGACTTTGGGCACGGAGACACAATATATCTTTATACTTTTTATTCTTTTAATTGCACTTCTCACTTATATTAAAAAAAAAACTAAATAAAATACACACACACACACACACACACACATTATTACCTACTTCAAATAGGGTTAGGGTGACACTTTTCAATGCACATGTTTCAATACTACACTTTTGGTAATGATTAATTTATCAAGATTTCTTGTTGGTAATATTGCATATATTTTTTTCTGAATCCGCTATTCAGATTTCATACTATTTAACCTCATTTCATTTTATTTTAAACACCTGAAAAATTTCTACCAGGGTTATGACTGTTATGAGGGTTATGAATTTAAAGCGTGCGGGTTCTCATCTGTTACCTAGGCAACCGACCATAGCAACCAATCAGAATCACGTATTAAAGGCTTCACAACCAAGTCCATCATTTTTTAAAGAGAGGATACTATATTTTACACTACACCTATCCTAAATTTCTTAGATAACCTCATATTACAGTTCATACTTTTCTAAACGAACTTTTCGCATTCAAACTCACAATATATATTGAACATACTATATTCTACACTAAACCTAGCCTAAATTTCTTAAAAAACCTCATATTACAGTCTATACTTTTTTAAACGAACTTTTTGCGCTCAAACTCACAATATATATTGAATATACTATATGCTCCACTACGCCTAGCCTAAATTTCTTAAAAAACCTCATATTACAATTCATACTTTTTTAAACGAAATTTTGGCGCTCAAATTCACTATTATATTGAATATACTATATTCTACACTACACCTAGCCTAAATTTTTTAAAAAACCTTATATTACACATCATACTTATATTATATTCTACACTACGCCTAGCCTAAATTTCTTAAAAAACCTTATATTATATTTCATACTTTTTTTAACCAACTTTTTGCCCTCAAACTCTCTATATATATTGAATATACTATATTCTATACCATGCCTAGCTTAAATTGCTTAAAAAACTTTATATTACACTTCATAGTTTTCTAATCGAACTTTTTGCGCTCAAATACACTATTATATTGAATATACTATATGCTCCACTGCGCCTAGCCTAAATTTCTTAAAAAACCTCATATTACAATTCATCCTTTTTTAAACGAACTTTTTGCGCTCAAACTCACTATTATATTTAATATACTCTATTTTACACTACACCTATCCTAAATTTCTTAGAAAACCTCATATTACACTTCATACTTTTCTAAACGAACTTTTCGCATTCAAACTCACAATATATAATGAACATACTATATTCTACACTACACCTAGCCTAAATTTCTTAAAAAACCTCATATTACAGTCTATACTTTTTTAAACGAACTTTTGGCGCTCAAACTCACTATATATATTGAATATACTATATGCTCCACTACGCCTAGCCTAAATTTCTTAAAAAACCTCATATTACAATTCATAC
The DNA here is from genome assembly GCF_009193385.2 of Nasonia vitripennis. NCBI lineage: Eukaryota > Metazoa > Arthropoda > Insecta > Hymenoptera > Pteromalidae > Nasonia > Nasonia vitripennis. Next base: position 2,389,648 of record NW_022279589.1, read on the forward strand.
TTTTTTAAACGAACTTTTGGCGCTGAAACTCACTATATATATTGAATATATTATATTCTACACTACGTCTAGCCTAAATTTCTTAAAAAACCTTATATTATATTTCATACTTTTTTCAACCAACTTTCGCGGTCAAACTCACTATATATATATTGAATATATTATATTCTACACTCTACCTAGCATAAATTTCTTAAAAAACCTCATATTACACTTCATACTTTTCTAAACGAACTTTTCGCGTTCAAACTCACAATATATATTGAATATACTATATTCTACACAACGCCTAGCCTAAATTTCTTAAAAACCCTGATATTATAGTTCATCCTTTTTTAAACGATCTTTTTGCGCTCAAACTCACTATTATATTTAATAGTCTATATTCTACACTACACCTATCCTAAATTTCTTAGAAAACCTCATATTACACTTCATACTTTTCTAAACGATCTTTTCGCATTCAAACTCACAATATATATTGAATATACTATATTCTACGCTACGCCTAGCCTAAATTTCTTAAAAAACTTTATATTACACTTCATACTTTTTTAAACGAACTATTTGCGCTCAAACTCATTATTATATTTTATATACTATATTCTACACTACGCCTAGCCTAAATTTCTTAAAAATTCTCATATTACAGTCCATAATGTTTTATACGAACTTTTTGCGCTCAAACTCACAATAAATATTGAATATACTATATTCTACACTACGCCTAGCCTAAATTTCTTAAAAAACCTGATATTATAGTTCATACTTTTTTAAACGAACTTTTCGCGCTCAAACTCACTATTATATTTAATATACTATATACTACATTACACCTATCCTAAATTTCTTAGAATACCTCATATTACACTTCATACTTTTCTAAACGAACTTTTCGCGTTCAAACTCACAATATATATTGAATATACTATATTCTACACCACGCCTAGCCTAAATTGCTTAAAAAACTTTATATTTCACTTCATACTTTTTAAACGAACTTTTTGCGCTCAAATTCACTATTATATTGAATATACTATATTCTACACTACGCCTAGCCTAAATTTCTTAAAAAACCTTATATTATATTTCATACTTTTTTCAACCAACTTTCGCGGTCAAACTCACTATATATATTGAATATACTATATTCTACACTCTTCCTAGCATAAATTTCTTAAAAAACCTAATATTACACTTTATACTTTTCTAAACCAACTTTTCGCGTTCAAACTCACAATATATATTGAATATACTATATTCTACACTACACCTAGCCTAAATTTTTTAAAAAACCTTATATTATATTCTACACTACGCCTAGCCTAAATTTCTTAAAAAACCTTATATTATATTTCATACTTTTTTCAACCAACTTTCGCGGTCAAACTCACTATATATATATTGAATATATTATATTCTACACTACGCCTAGCCTAAATTTCTTTAAAAAACATGATATTATAGATCATACTTTTTTAAACGAACTTTTTGCGCTCAAACTCACTATTATATTTAATATACTATATACTACACTACACCTATCCTAAATTTCTTAGAAAACCTCATAATACACTTCATACTTTTCTAAACGAACTTTTCGCGTTCAAACTCACAATATATATTGAATATACGATATTCTACACCACGCCTAGCCTAAATTGCTTAAAAAACATGATATTACACTTCATACTTTTTTAAACGAACTTTTTGCGCTCAAACTCATTATTATATTTTATATACTATACTCTACACTACGCCTAGCCTAAATTTCTTAAAAAACCTGATATTATAGTTCATACTTTTTTAAACGAACTTTTTGCGCTCAAACTCATTATTATATTTTATATACTATACTCTACACTACGCCTAGCCTAAATTTCTTAAAAAACCTGATATTATAGTTCATACTTTTTTAAACGAACTTTTTGCGCTTAAATTCACTATTATATTGAATATACTATATTCTACACTACAGCGAGCCTAAATTTCTTAAAAAATCTCATATTACAGTCCATAATTTTTTATACGAACTTTTTGCGCTCAAACTCACAATATATATTGAATATACTATATTCTACACTACGCCTAGCCTCAATTTCTTAAAAAACCTGATATTATAGTTCATACTTTTTTATACGAACTTTTCGCGTTCAAACTCACTATATATATTGAATATACTATATGCTCCACTACGCCTAGCCTAAATTTCTTAAAAAACCTCATATTACAATTCATACTTTTTTAAACGAACTTTTGGCGCTGAAACTCACTATATATATTGAATATATTATATTCTACACTACGTCTAGCCTAAATTTCTTAAAAAACCTTATATTATATTTCATACTTTTTTCAACCAACTTTCGCGGTCAAACTCACTATATATATATTGAATATATTATATTCTACACTCTACCTAGCATAAATTTCTTAAAAAACCTCATATTACACTTCATACTTTTCTAAACGAACTTTTCGCGTTCAAACTCACAATATATATTGAATATACTATATTCTACACAACGCCTAGCCTAAATTTCTTAAAAACCCTGATATTATAGTTCATCCTTTTTTAAACGATCTTTTTGCGCTCAAACTCACTATTATATTTAATAGTCTATATTCTACACTACACCTATCCTAAATTTCTTAGAAAACCTCATATTACACTTCATACTTTTCTAAACGATCTTTTCGCATTCAAACTCACAATATATATTGAATATACTATATTCTACGCTACGCCTAGCCTAAATTTCTTAAAAAACTTTATATTACACTTCATACTTTTTTAAACGAACTATTTGCGCTCAAACTCATTATTATATTTTATATACTATATTCTACACTACGCCTAGCCTAAATTTCTTAAAAATTCTCATATTACAGTCCATAATGTTTTATACGAACTTTTTGCGCTCAAACTCACAATAAATATTGAATATACTATATTCTACACTACGCCTAGCCTAAATTTCTTAAAAAACCTGATATTATAGTTCATACTTTTTTAAACGAACTTTTCGCGCTCAAACTCACTATTATATTTAATATACTATATACTACATTACACCTATCCTAAATTTCTTAGAAAACCTCATATTACACTTCATACTTTTCTAAACGAACTTTTCGCGTTCAAACTCACAATATATATTGAATATACTATATTCTACACCACGCCTAGCCTAAATTGCTTAAAAAACTTTATATTTCACTTCATACTTTTTAAACGAACTTTTTGCGCTCAAATTCACTATTATATTGAATATACTATATTCTACACTACGCCTAGCCTAAATTTCTTAAAAAACCTTATATTATATTTCATACTTTTTTCAACCAACTTTCGCGGTCAAACTCACTATATATATTGAATATACTATATTCTACACTCTTCCTAGCATAAATTTCTTAAAAAACCTAATATTACACTTTATACTTTTCTAAACCAACTTTTCGCGTTCAAACTCACAATATATATTGAATATACTATATTCTACACTACACCTAGCCTAAATTTTTTAAAAAACCTTATATTATATTCTACACTACGCCTAGCCTAAATTTCTTAAAAAACCTTATATTATATTTCATACTTTTTTCAACCAACTTTCGCGGTCAAACTCACTATATATATATTGAATATATTATATTCTACACTACGCCTAGCCTAAATTTCTTTAAAAAACATGATATTATAGATCATACTTTTTTAAACGAACTTTTTGCGCTCAAACTCACTATTATATTTAATATACTATATACTACACTACACCTATCCTAAATTTCTTAGAAAACCTCATAATACACTTCATACTTTTCTAAACGAACTTTTCGCGTTCAAACTCACAATATATATTGAATATACGATATTCTACACCACGCCTAGCCTAAATTGCTTAAAAAACATGATATTACACTTCATACTTTTTTAAACGAACTTTTTGCGCTCAAACTCATTATTATATTTTATATACTATACTCTACACTACGCCTAGCCTAAATTTCTTAAAAAACCTGATATTATAGTTCATACTTTTTTAAACGAACTTTTTGCGCTTAAATTCACTATTATATTGAATATACTATATTCTACACTACAGCGAGCCTAAATTTCTTAAAAAATCTCATATTACAGTCCATAATTTTTTATACGAACTTTTTGCGCTCAAACTCACAATATATATTGAATATACTATATTCTACACTACGCCTAGCCTCAATTTCTTAAAAAACCTGATATTATAGTTCATACTTTTTTATACGAACTTTTCGCGTTCAAACTCACAATATATATTGAATATACTATATTCTACACTACGCTTAGGCTAAATTTCTTAAAAAACCTGATATTATAGTTCATACTTTTTTAAACGAACTTTTTGCGCTCAAACTCACTATTATATTTAATAGTCTATATTCTACACTACACCTATCCTAAATTTCTTAGAACACCTCATATTACACTTCATACTTTTCTAAACGAACTTTTCGCGTTCAAACTCACAATATATATTGAATATACTATATTCTACACCACGCCTAGCCTAAATTGCTTAAAAAACTTTATATTTCACTTCATACTTTTTTAAACGAACTTTATGCGCTCAAATTCACTATTATATTGAATATACTATATTCTACACTACAGCGAGCCTAAATTTCTTAAAAAATCTCATATTACAGTCCATAATTTTTTATACGAACTTTTTGCGCTCAAACTCACAATATATATTGAATATACTATATTCTACACTACGCCTAGCCTCAATTTCTTAAAAAACCTGATATTATAGTTCATACTTTTTTATACGAACTTTTCGCGTTCAAACTCACAATATATATTGAATATACTATATTCTACACTACGCTTAGGCTAAATTTCTTAAAAAACCTGATATTATAGTTCATACTTTTTTAAACGAACTTTTTGCGCTCAAACTCACTATTATATTTAATATACTATATACTACACTACTCCTATCCTAAATTTCTTAGAAAACCTCATATTACACTTCATACTTTTCTAAACGAACTTTTCGCGTTCAAACTCACAATATATATTGAATATACTATATTCTACACCACGCCTAGCCTAAATTGCTTAAAAAACTTTATATTTCACTTCATACTTTTTTAAACGAACTTTATGCGCTCAAATTCACTATTATATTGAATATACTATATTCTAGACTACGCCTAGCCTAAATTTCTTAAAAAACCTCATATTACACTTCATACTTTTGCAAACGAACTTTTTGCACTTACACTCACTATATATACTGAATATACTATATGCTCCACTACGCCTAGCCTAAATTTCATAAAAAACCTCATATTACACTTCATACTTTTCTAAACGAACTTTTCGCGTTCAAACTCACAATATATATTCAATATACTATATTCTACACCACGCCTAGCCTAAATTGCTTAAAAAACTTTATATTTCACTTCATACTTTTTTAAACGAACTTTTTGCGCTCAAATTCACTATTATATTGAATATACTATATTCTAGACTACGCCTAGCCTAAATTGCTTAAAAAACTTTATATTTCACTTCATACTTTTTTAAACGAACTTTTTGCGCTTAAATTCACTATTATATTTAATATACTATATTCTACACTACAGCGAGCCTAAATTTCTTAAAAAATCTCATATTACAGTCCATAATTTTTTATACGAACTTTTTGCGCTCAAACTCACAATATATATTGAATATACTATATTCTACACTACGCCTAGCCTAAATTTCTTAAAAAACCTGATACTTTTTTGATCGAACTTTTTGCACTTACACTCACTATATATACTGAATATACTATACGCTCCACTACTCCTAGCCTAAATTCCTTAAAAAACCTCATATTACAATTCATACTTTTTTTATCGAACTTTTTGCACTTACGCTCACTATATATACTGAATATACTATATGCTCCACTACGCCTAGCCTAGATTTCTTAAAAAACCTGATATACAATTCATACTTTTTTAAACCAACTTTTTGCACTTAGACTCACTATATATACTGAATATACTATAGGCTCCACTACTCCTAGCCTAAATTTCTTAAAAAACCTTATATTACACTTCAAACTTTTCTAAACGAACTTTTTGCAGTTACACTCACTATATATACTGAATATACTATATGCTCCACTACGCCTAGCCTAAATTTCTTAAAAAAACTCATATACAATTCATACTTTTTTAAACGAACTGTTTGCGCTCAAATTCACTATTATATTGAATATACTATATTCTAGACTACGCCTAGCCTAAATTTCTTAAAAAACCTCATATTACACTTCATACTTTTCTAAACGAACTTTTTGCACTTACACTCACTATTTATACTGAATATACTATATGCTCCACTACGCCTAGCCTAAATTTCTTAAAAAAACTCATATACAATTCATACTTTTTTAAACGAACTGTTTGCGCTCAAATTCACTATTATATTTTATATACTATATTCTACACTACGCCTAGCCTAAATTTCTTAAAAATTCTCATATTACAGTCCATAATGTTTTATACGAACTTTTTGCGCTCAAACTCACAATAAATATTGAATATACTATATTCTACACTACGCCTAGCCTAAATTTCTTAAAAAACCTGATATTATAGTTCATACTTTTTTAAACGAACTTTTCGCGCTCAAACTCACTATTATATTTAATATACTATATACTACATTACACCTATCCTAAATTTCTTAGAAAACCTCATATTACACTTCATACTTTTCTAAACGAACTTTTCGCGTTCAAACTCACAATATATATTGAATATACTATATTCTACACCACGCCTAGCCTAAATTGCTTAAAAAACTTTATATTTCACTTCATACTTTTTAAACGAACTTTTTGCGCTCAAATTCACTATTATATTGAATATACTATATTCTACACTACGCCTAGCCTAAATTTCTTAAAAAACCTTATATTATATTTCATACTTTTTTCAACCAACTTTCGCGGTCAAACTCACTATATATATTGAATATACTATATTCTACACTCTTCCTAGCATAAATTTCTTAAAAAACCTAATATTACACTTTATACTTTTCTAAACCAACTTTTCGCGTTCAAACTCACAATATATATTGAATATACTATATTCTACACTACACCTAGCCTAAATTTTTTAAAAAACCTTATATTATATTCTACACTACGCCTAGCCTAAATTTCTTAAAAAACCTTATATTATATTTCATACTTTTTTCAACCAACTTTCGCGGTCAAACTCACTATATATATATTGAATATATTATATTCTACACTACGCCTAGCCTAAATTTCTTTAAAAAACATGATATTATAGATCATACTTTTTTAAACGAACTTTTTGCGCTCAAACTCACTATTATATTTAATATACTATATACTACACTACACCTATCCTAAATTTCTTAGAAAACCTCATAATACACTTCATACTTTTCTAAACGAACTTTTCGCGTTCAAACTCACAATATATATTGAATATACGATATTCTACACCACGCCTAGCCTAAATTGCTTAAAAAACATGATATTACACTTCATACTTTTTTAAACGAACTTTTTGCGCTCAAACTCATTATTATATTTTATATACTATACTCTACACTACGCCTAGCCTAAATTTCTTAAAAAACCTGATATTATAGTTCATACTTTTTTAAACGAACTTTTTGCGCTTAAATTCACTATTATATTGAATATACTATATTCTACACTACAGCGAGCCTAAATTTCTTAAAAAATCTCATATTACAGTCCATAATTTTTTATACGAACTTTTTGCGCTCAAACTCACAATATATATTGAATATACTATATTCTACACTACGCCTAGCCTCAATTTCTTAAAAAACCTGATATTATAGTTCATACTTTTTTATACGAACTTTTCGCGTTCAAACTCACAATATATATTGAATATACTATATTCTACACTACGCTTAGGCTAAATTTCTTAAAAAACCTGATATTATAGTTCATACTTTTTTAAACGAACTTTTTGCGCTCAAACTCACTATTATATTTAATAGTCTATATTCTACACTACACCTATCCTAAATTTCTTAGAACACCTCATATTACACTTCATACTTTTCTAAACGAACTTTTCGCGTTCAAACTCACAATATATATTGAATATACTATATTCTACACCACGCCTAGCCTAAATTGCTTAAAAAACTTTATATTTCACTTCATACTTTTTTAAACGAACTTTATGCGCTCAAATTCACTATTATATTGAATATACTATATTCTACACTACAGCGAGCCTAAATTTCTTAAAAAATCTCATATTACAGTCCATAATTTTTTATACGAACTTTTTGCGCTCAAACTCACAATATATATTGAATATACTATATTCTACACTACGCCTAGCCTCAATTTCTTAAAAAACCTGATATTATAGTTCATACTTTTTTATACGAACTTTTCGCGTTCAAACTCACAATATATATTGAATATACTATATTCTACACTACGCTTAGGCTAAATTTCTTAAAAAACCTGATATTATAGTTCATACTTTTTTAAACGAACTTTTTGCGCTCAAACTCACTATTATATTTAATATACTATATACTACACTACTCCTATCCTAAATTTCTTAGAAAACCTCATATTACACTTCATACTTTTCTAAACGAACTTTTCGCGTTCAAACTCACAATATATATTGAATATACTATATTCTACACCACGCCTAGCCTAAATTGCTTAAAAAACTTTATATTTCACTTCATACTTTTTTAAACGAACTTTATGCGCTCAAATTCACTATTATATTGAATATACTATATTCTAGACTACGCCTAGCCTAAATTTCTTAAAAAACCTCATATTACACTTCATACTTTTGCAAACGAACTTTTTGCACTTACACTCACTATATATACTGAATATACTATATGCTCCACTACGCCTAGCCTAAATTTCATAAAAAACCTCATATTACACTTCATACTTTTCTAAACGAACTTTTCGCGTTCAAACTCACAATATATATTCAATATACTATATTCTACACCACGCCTAGCCTAAATTGCTTAAAAAACTTTATATTTCACTTCATACTTTTTTAAACGAACTTTTTGCGCTCAAATTCACTATTATATTGAATATACTATATTCTAGACTACGCCTAGCCTAAATTGCTTAAAAAACTTTATATTTCACTTCATACTTTTTTAAACGAACTTTTTGCGCTTAAATTCACTATTATATTTAATATACTATATTCTACACTACAGCGAGCCTAAATTTCTTAAAAAATCTCATATTACAGTCCATAATTTTTTATACGAACTTTTTGCGCTCAAACTCACAATATATATTGAATATACTATATTCTACACTACGCCTAGCCTAAATTTCTTAAAAAACCTGATACTTTTTTGATCGAACTTTTTGCACTTACACTCACTATATATACTGAATATACTATACGCTCCACTACTCCTAGCCTAAATTCCTTAAAAAACCTCATATTACAATTCATACTTTTTTTATCGAACTTTTTGCACTTACGCTCACTATATATACTGAATATACTATATGCTCCACTACGCCTAGCCTAGATTTCTTAAAAAACCTGATATACAATTCATACTTTTTTAAACCAACTTTTTGCACTTAGACTCACTATATATACTGAATATACTATAGGCTGCACTACTCCTAGCCTAAATTTCTTAAAAAACCTTATATTACACTTCAAACTTTTCTAAACGAACTTTTTGCAGTTACACTCACTATATATACTGAATATACTATATGCTCCACTACGCCTAGCCTAAATTTCTTAAAAAAACTCATATACAATTCATACTTTTTTAAACGAACTGTTTGCGCTCAAATTCACTATTATATTGAATATACTATATTCTAGACTACGCCTAGCCTAAATTTCTTAAAAAACCTCATATTACACTTCATACTTTTCTAAACGAACTTTTTGCACTTACACTCACTATTTATACTGAATATACTATACGCTCCACTACTCCTAGCCTAAATTCCTTAAAAAACCTCATATTACAATTCATACTTTTTTTATCGAACTTTTTGCACTTACGCTCACTATATATACTGAATATACTATATGCTCCACTACGCCTAGCCTAGATTTCTTAAAAAACCTGATATACAATTCATACTTTTTTAAACGAACTTTTTGCACTTAGACTCACTATATATACTGAATATACTATACGCTCCACTACTCCTAGCCTAAATTTCTTAAAAAACCTTATATTACACTTCAAACTTTTCTAAACGAACTTTTTGCAGTTACACTCACTATATATACTGAATATACTATATGCTCCTCTACGCCTAGCCTAAATTTCTTAAAAAAACTCATATACAATTCATACTTTTTTAAACGAACTGTTTGCGCTCAAATTCACTATTATATTGAATATACTATATTCTAGACTACGCCTAGCCTACCCTACTGAAAAGTCACGTGATAATCACGCGATAATCACGTGATAGTCACGTGATAATCGCATTATACTCGCGTGATATTTTCAACCAATTTATCACGTGATAATCGCGTGATATACTGAAAAATTTTTTATACGAACTTTTTGCGCTCAAACTCACAATATATATTGAATATACTATATTCTACACTACGCCTAGCCTCAATTTCTTAAAAAACCTGATATTATAGTTCATACTTTTTTATACGAACTTTTCGCGTTCAAACTCACAATATATATTGAATATACTATATTCTACACTACGCTTAGGCTAAATTTCTTAAAAAACCTGATATTATAGTTCATACTTTTTTAAACGAACTTTTTGCGCTCAAACTCACTATTATATTTAATATACTATATACTACACTACTCCTATCCTAAATTTCTTAGAAAACCTCATATTACACTTCATACTTTTCTAAACGAACTTTTCGCGTTCAAACTCACAATATATATTGAATATACTATATTCTACACCACGCCTAGCCTAAATTGCTTAAAAAACTTTATATTTCACTTCATACTTTTTTAAACGAACTTTATGCGCTCAAATTCACTATTATATTGAATATACTATATTCTAGACTACGCCTAGCCTAAATTTCTTAAAAAACCTCATATTACACTTCATACTTTTGCAAACGAACTTTTTGCACTTACACTCACTATATATACTGAATATACTATATGCTCCACTACGCCTAGCCTAAATTTCATAAAAAACCTCATATTACACTTCATACTTTTCTAAACGAACTTTTCGCGTTCAAACTCACAATATATATTCAATATACTATATTCTACACCACGCCTAGCCTAAATTGCTTAAAAAACTTTATATTTCACTTCATACTTTTTTAAACGAACTTTTTGCGCTCAAATTCACTATTATATTGAATATACTATATTCTAGACTACGCCTAGCCTAAATTGCTTAAAAAACTTTATATTTCACTTCATACTTTTTTAAACGAACTTTTTGCGCTTAAATTCACTATTATATTTAATATACTATATTCTACACTACAGCGAGCCTAAATTTCTTAAAAAATCTCATATTACAGTCCATAATTTTTTATACGAACTTTTTGCGCTCAAACTCACAATATATATTGAATATACTATATTCTACACTACGCCTAGCCTAAATTTCTTAAAAAACCTGATACTTTTTTGATCGAACTTTTTGCACTTACACTCACTATATATACTGAATATACTATACGCTCCACTACTCCTAGCCTAAATTCCTTAAAAAACCTCATATTACAATTCATACTTTTTTTATCGAACTTTTTGCACTTACGCTCACTATATATACTGAATATACTATATGCTCCACTACGCCTAGCCTAGATTTCTTAAAAAACCTGATATACAATTCATACTTTTTTAAACCAACTTTTTGCACTTAGACTCACTATATATACTGAATATACTATAGGCTGCACTACTCCTAGCCTAAATTTCTTAAAAAACCTTATATTACACTTCAAACTTTTCTAAACGAACTTTTTGCAGTTACACTCACTATATATACTGAATATACTATATGCTCCACTACGCCTAGCCTAAATTTCTTAAAAAAACTCATATACAATTCATACTTTTTTAAACGAACTGTTTGCGCTCAAATTCACTATTATATTGAATATACTATATTCTAGACTACGCCTAGCCTAAATTTCTTAAAAAACCTCATATTACACTTCATACTTTTCTAAACGAACTTTTTGCACTTACACTCACTATTTATACTGAATATACTATACGCTCCACTACTCCTAGCCTAAATTCCTTAAAAAACCTCATATTACAATTCATACTTTTTTTATCGAACTTTTTGCACTTACGCTCACTATATATACTGAATATACTATATGCTCCACTACGCCTAGCCTAGATTTCTTAAAAAACCTGATATACAATTCATACTTTTTTAAACGAACTTTTTGCACTTAGACTCACTATATATACTGAATATACTATACGCTCCACTACTCCTAGCCTAAATTTCTTAAAAAACCTTATATTACACTTCAAACTTTTCTAAACGAACTTTTTGCAGTTACACTCACTATATATACTGAATATACTATATGCTCCTCTACGCCTAGCCTAAATTTCTTAAAAAAACTCATATACAATTCATACTTTTTTAAACGAACTGTTTGCGCTCAAATTCACTATTATATTGAATATACTATATTCTAGACTACGCCTAGCCTACCCTACTGAAAAGTCACGTGATAATCACGCGATAATCACGTGATAGTCACGTGATAATCGCATTATACTCGCGTGATATTTTCAACCAATTTATCACGTGATAATCGCGTGATATACTGAAAAATTATTTCAAAAAAAATTGCATTTTAAATTATTATTAAAAAAATCATTTTTAATTAATAATTAGTAAAAATGTTATTACTTATTATAATTGAAATAGAAATACACAAGTTTGTATTAAAATATATCTTTATTGATATTTATACATCATTTAACGAAAATACTATTTTTCAACAGCAAGAATACAAAAAATATATTTTTTTTAGTCGTACCCTACATCTATACTTATTACTTTGATCAGACTTGTGGTTACGTTAAACGTAAATAAAATTAATATTACAGTTCAGTTTAATCTTTTTTATTAAATCTCATAGGGACAGCTATATTTTAAAGTATCAAAAATTGATTAAAATATGTATTAAAAAGTGATACAAAACTTAGAAACGTTGCAAACAGCAAATAACAATTTTTATAGATACCATATACAAGGTACATGTATTCTGAGGGTAAAATCAATAAATTGAATTGTTTTAGCTACCGCAGACTTACTAAAATGCTAAGTGTTAAAGGGAATAATTAATTTCATTTAAATAAGTTGTATAATCTAGCAAAAACAAAGGCTTGACAAATATAAAAATTATAAAAAGTTATAAAAAATGATAAACATTTAATAAAAATGATTAGTTAGTATGCGATAACAGAATCAAATAAAATGTATGGATTTTAAGCTTCGTAGACCATACCGAGTATATAGTGTACATAAAAATTGTTATTTTTTATCGACAGTGTGTTCCAAAGTTCCCTATACACCACTCTATAATACATTTTTTAAACAATTCAAGATAAATACAAAAATAAATTGTAACCATTTATTTTTTGGCTAATTAATGTGTATCTGTCCCCTTAATTCGCAGATTATTATTTTATAGAAAACAAAATTATATTAATAAGCATACCTTTTTTTCAATTATAATTTTGGCATTTTTAAATCATAAAAATTTTTAATCTTCACAAAAGAAAGTTGTAAATGTTAAAAAAAACATTTCTACTACGGACCTTGGTAATTGTACCTCAATTTTTTTCTTTTAATACGGTTGATTTTAGCTTCCCTGTCTTCGGCGATTGCTTTTTTTATTTCAGCTGCTCTTAAATTACGAATAGCATATCTTATATGGTCTATAGCTTGATTCAAGTGCACAGCACGTTCAGAGTTAGTGAAATTTTTGTTTTTTTTAAGATAGTCATAATACAAACCTAAAAAAAATTTTAAAAATGTAACATATTTATTATTGATTAATTATAATGCAAATTTATAGAAGAATATTCACTAATTAGAAGTCGTAGTACATTTTTTTCTACTAGTTTCACCGGAGATCTGCCTGGAATATTCTTTGCACCGTTAGTTAGATCAAATGCTCTATTAGCTAAGCGCAAGTGTCCACCCCAAAGTTGCTTAGCAATAGTTACGATGAAGTATGATGGCTTCTCTACATGCATAAATTCCCATACTGTCCTATCGATGCTTATATTTTCACCAAGGTATATCTATAATGAACATAAAATTAAACAACATGAATTTTAAAAAATATTAAAAGCAATGTAAAAATATAATTGTTATAATAATCCCTTATAAAAAACTCAGTATGTTTTTTCATCCAGGAATAGTATGTATTGTGCACTATAGAGGCCAGAAGGTTAGTTTTTAAAACAAAATATAATAAGCATTTATGAAGATTTACAAACGCACACCAAAATATTCCTTCTGACCATATAGTACATCATCTTTTAATAAAAAGTAATATAACCTCTCCATTTTCAGTAACTGTGTAACGTTTTTGCTTTTCTTGAAATGCATCACCTTCTCTTGCATTTTCATAGTAAAAAATGCAATCTAGAATAAATTCATTTGTTCTTTTGTATGTTCGTTGAATTCCTACAAATAAAGTATTCGTGTGATATATATTAAATTATAGAAGTAATAAAAGTATTGATTTAGATTTAGATTTATTTATGTACTATCCGTGCAAATAATAAAACAAAATATAGGTTATATGGCTGTTATCTATTATTTAACGTTAAAATAATATCAAATCATAAATATAAAATAACATACAAAAAATACGTATTTATTTTCAAAATAAATATTAGGAAATCAATAAAAATAAAAAATTATGAAAATATATCAATATTAAATATAAAAATTATATCGGGTTGGATCTCACATTTAATTTTTCTACTTAGTTATAATATTTATAAAATAACTTTTCTCACCTAATTCTTCATTGTTATCAGCATCGGTAACTTGATCATGTTCATTATCATCATTCTCGTTATTTCCATTAGCTGCTGTTTCATTAGCATTATTGTTATTAACGGCTTCATCATTTCTTTGAGAAGGCATTAATTCAGCGTCAATATTACTAGGTGCAATTCTATTATCATTGTCATCATTAAAAGATAATGAAAGATTATCATCAGCTATGCTATTCCTGTTTTCATTTCCATTATTGTCAGTATTCTCGTACTCAGATCGCAAAGTCAGAGGTTCTCTGTCATTCTGTGAAGGTAGTGGGCTTGGAGGTTGTTTTCTCTGAGATGTGCTACATAAAAACTCTTCAAAACTCAAAGAACGCCTGCAATTAAATTTTGTGCGTTGCACTGACAAAGGTGAACTTGATCGACTGCTCTGTGGTGTAGAAGCATCTGAATTTCTAGGTGACGCTGCTTGTTGTTTGGCATCATTGGTTTGCTATTTATTATAAATGATATGCAATAAGATATTTATTAAAAAAAAATTAATAAAAATTTCAAGTATATTACATCATATTCTATTTTACCTTGTCTGTATTATTAATGTTAGCTGGCTTTGGTGTATATTTGTTAGGAATGTTTATATGTTCTAGATCTACACGGACCTCTTTCAATGGTAATGTACTCAGACTAGTTAAATTTTTATCTTTTTGCGTATTTGCATTACTTTGCTGACAAGAATCAGAAAAAGTTGGCATCGTAAAAGCCATCTCAAATTTTTTTAATATTGCTTTACTTCTATCATTTATAGCTGATTTTTTTTTTTTGATTCGTTCTGCTTTGATTTCTTAAAGTAAAAGAGAAATTATGTTTGAGATAAATTTACGTGTAAAAGTTCAAAACATACAAAATACGAAGAAATACACATACTTCTTTCAAGTTTTCGACTTCATCAACTACTTTTCTTTCATCGTCTGATTCAATTGATGTAGAAGCATACTTTTTATTAGCTACAGGTTTTCTTTTGTTTTGTAACTCTCGTTCAATATTTTCTTTGCTCGCTACAACAAAAATGAGATAAAGAGATATTTACTAATAAGATATATTTATCAAAAATTAATAATTAAGTATAAATGTAAGACAGTTAACCTTGACTTAACCTGAACAAGGTTAACTTTTGCATATTTGTACTTGATTATTAATTTTTGCTCTGCGTTCCAAGTTAAATTGTATTTTATGTATGCATCTATATCATCTATATAACTTACCATCCAAACAAAGAATGAAGACAGAATATAAATCATATGGATGCTCGCACTCTTCATCATCATTGCACGCATCACCTTCATCGCCACAGTAATACCATTTTACGTAATACTTTTGCTTCGGATCATAATCAGTGGAACTCTTAGGCTTGAAACTTGCTTCATTTTTGTTATTGATACTTATAAGATCAATGTTCACGATTTGCCTTACATTGTCTTTTAGATACTTTACTAATGCATATTTTATTGCATTACTCATATTACTAATTCTTCTATTCAGTACGGATGTTAGCAGAGTATTCTCAAGTGCAATTGTTTTGCACTTATCAAAACATTTATATGTACATACATGTACATTTATGGATAATTTATGTTTATAATTTAAATATTTTAATTTAAGTTTACAGATCACACAATTATATTTAAGAAGATTTTTTCATATATTTAAAGTAAATATTACACGTTACTTTTTTTTGCACCTAAAAAATTGCAATAAACTTTTTAAAAATAATATATATGCATTGTGCACGTGTGTGTATACGTATATATATAATATATATATAAATTCCGTGCAGATCATAGACTCAGTATTTAACGTCTTAGAGGGCCCTCGCACGTAAAAAAGAATAGCAAGGAACGGCGACGATTAACATTATATATATATATATATATATATATATATATATATATATATATATATATATATATATATATACATACACACACATATATATGTGTATGAACATAGTGTACCTATAACTATAAACATAGTATACTTGTATACTTATTTAAAATGTTATAGAAAATACAAAGTTGTATTTTTTATAGAAATATTTTCTTTCTTACAAAAATTAAAACTAATATTTTATGAAATTCAAGTTATGTCACAAGAAAAAAAGAAATACTTATTTAGTAATGCACCTTTTACTAACCATGCAAGAAGAAAAATGAGATCAACAATAAAAAATACATTGGTATGTATTAAAAGTAATATTGTTTTATTTATTTTCAAATATTTAGATTAGCATTTTATTTATTCTACTTTGTTTGTTTTTGCTACTCCATAACCTAACTATTAAAAAAAAGCAAGAGAGTGATTTAAGAAAATTGTACACATATTAACTAAACTGCCCTAATGTAAATTTTATAAATTTTATAGTTTCCAAATACTGATATTCCTGATGCAACGAACAATGACTTATTGGAGAATACAGATCAACTATCTGATAATGAGGAGGATATGAACGTGGAAATGTCAGTCGATTATGGAGCCTCAAGACTATTACAAGTAGTAAGTTTATTTAAATATTTAAGATACATTTCATTTTACAGCAAAGTTGTTTCTTATAATTACAATAAATATAGCTATGTCATACACTACAATCATAAAGTATACAGCAGCGTACAAAATTAAAAACAATTGGAACAAACAAATTTTTATGATACGTGCATACGTGCATGAAAAAGGCCCTTTTTCATGGATTAAAATAAATAGGAAATCAAGTATTTCTAAGCGAAGGGAGAAAAAAATGCCAGCATATTTAAGGGGACAAATACACCTTAAATAGTCACAAAATGAAAAATTCAAATTTTTTTTTTTTATATTCTTCCAAAATTGTTTAAAAAATGAATTAAACTATTAAATATATTCAAGAATAATGTAAGAAACATAAAACCATGTTCATATGTGCCATATTATCAAGTATGACATTTCTTCGAAAGCCAAATGTCAGAATTTTCATTTTTCAGCTACCGCAGACTTACTTAAGATTTGGGCTTCGAAGGGCACTTTTATACTAATAGAACTGCTTGAAATACACATGTTCAGGTTATGAATGTGGGAATTTATAAAAGAATTTAATTTTAAAAAGTTGCCTATAATTCATGCATAATATTTGTCATTTTATTAATTTTTGAACAAAATATTTTAATTTTTCATTTTTTGACTATTAATGGTGTATCTGTCGCCTTAACAATTTCAAAAATTTCAAAATTATTATAATTATTAGTACTAAACATTTTTTAAATTTCTTAAATTTTTTTAATTTTTTAGTTTTAAATTTTCAAAATTCTTGAAACGATTATAATATTCAAAATTTTTTAAAAAATTTCCAAAATTTTAAAAATATTTAGTTATTACAATTTTTTAAAATTCATGATTTGCTTGAAAAAGGGCCTATTTATCTTATAAAAAAAAGTACGGTGCGCAACAAGAGGGAAGTGCCTTTTTAAACTCGGACGATGTTTTGAGCTCTCGTGTTCGTCTGAGGCTTATTCAAAATTCAAAATAAGAATTTTTGCCCGATTAATGGAAAAGCAAGCAAAATAGTATATTTTGTAACACACTCACAATTTTCGCGTTTTCTGTACCTATTAATGAAACTTAAGTGACTCATTTTTGACCGGCGAGGAAAAAAGTTATTTTAGCGGACAAAAAAAACTTTTTTTTAACACATGCACGATTTTCGCTAAAATTACCTAAAATTAGGGACTACCCTGTTAAAAATAGTCAATAGAGATCGATTAAATTATTAATTGAATTCTAAGCTATATCTGAATCCCTTTTTTTTACATAAGAACTCGATTAAATTAGATAGAATTGATAAGAATTAATAGGAATCGATAAAATTATATAGAAAAAAGGACTAGTAAAGTTAATAGAAATCAATGTCTGCTATTAACTATCTACTTCAATTGTTGTTTTCCGTATTAAAATTTATTGACTTCCGTTGATTCTAATTAATTTTAATCGAGTCCTCATACAAAAAATGGTATTTAGAATTAGCATAGAATCTATTGATAATTTAATTGATCTCAATCGATCCCTATAGACTATTTTTAGCAGGGTAAAGTAGTCGTTTTCCGACCGGCGGGCGAAAAAATGCAGCAGCGGGCTTAAAAGTATTTTTACGCCCACTAATTTCGAGTAGCGGGCGTAAAAGTACTAGTTTGCGGCTCGTAAACGCCCTCGCCTTGACTCGTACTGCAAACTCCACACTCGACCTAAAAAAGCCCACTCTACGCCGTTGGTACACAATATACTATTTTCCTACTTTTCGGGAAATAAGAACTTTTTGTTTAACTTTTGCGGGAAAACAATATTTGAGGTAATAAACATTTGTATAAGAAATTAGAACAATTCAATTTCATATCAATCACGTTTTATAAAGGCTATAGCCGGGTTACTATGGTGAAATGGCCCCCTTGGAAAATGTATATATGTTATATACCATTCGATGGGGGATAAAAAAAAACTCCCATAGCCAAATTTTTAGCTCTCTGCCTAGTGCGCATGCGCAGTAACGTCGATAAACGTGTTTTTTTGATTTTATTTTTTTCTGAAGTACCTATAGGATAAAAATTTTTTTAAAAATTCACATTGGTGTATTTTTATGTCATGAATAACTGCAATTTTTTTGGGATTACATAACCTCAAATATCGGATCTAAAAAAATTATTAAAGTTTTCAATCGATATTTTGACCCCCTTGTTTTTGAGGTGCACCTTTTTAAGTAGACTTTTTTTGTGTACTTTTTCCCGTTCTTTACGATGGCACTAACGTTTTTTCCTTAAAAATGGTGGCACAACTCGATTTGAGCCAAAAACTGATTTTTTTGCCATTTTTTCACGTTTTTAGCTGGTTATGTTACAATTTAGTTACTAAAGTGACTCCTTTTGAGTAGTTTTGCATATCTTCCCATGAAAACATAATCAAATGAAATATTTTGTTCGCTCCAAGCCGTATTTTTTATATTATCTTACGTTTTCAATGATGGTCTTATCAGAATTTGAGGTAATAAAGGGTTTCTCTCTATATATAAAAAGAATATCGCCGCTGTCAGTGTCTGCTTTTCTCTTTAACCTAAAAATGCCCTCATTTGAGTGATTTAACGCCGAAAAAGGCCATTTTTGGTACCATGTAACCCAAAACTAACCTAAAAATGTCATAATGCAAGGGTTTTCACGCAAAAAAGCCTGTTTTTAGCTAAACATAGCCTTGAAATCGATCGTTTGAGGGTACTTTTGGCGTCTTGTGGTCTTAAAAAGGCCATATTTGGCTTATCTGCCTCTACTTAATTGATTATTCAAAATCTATTGACAGTAATAATTATCAGGTAAAAAGGAATTGAAGTTAAGTATGTTCAATTCGTACAAAGTATAATTTATTATCTTCATAGGCTATTTAAAATAAATTATGGAACGTATACAAGTAGCTTTTTAAAAATAACGAATGTTCACAATAGAAAAAATGATTCACTCATCATTGTCACTATCTTCATCAATACACACTTCAATTTGATCATTAAGAAACATTTTAGACAGAATTTCAGCTGGTCGTATGATTTTTGATAAATATCTTCCATGTGAAAGATAATAGATTATGGCAGCAATATGCGCACAACATCCTATAGTACGGTTACCGTTAGCACAATCACAACAGTGTCTTAAGATGCTAGAATAACCAATACCATTTGGTTTATACTCAACGAAACATTTGTATTGTTTTCTGTTAATATGCCTGGATTGAACTTCAAGTTTGAGAATATTGTTAGTCTCTTTTGAATATCCAATCTTCAAATTATTATCTGCGTCAAGCATTTCCGCTAAGTAAGATATTGTCTGTTTAAGCTGATATGTTCCTGTAAACAGAATTTTCAAATCTTTTATTGTTAATTCAGGAAAGTCTGGTAAATCATCCGAAGTTATTATTTTAAATGGTAGTTTCCGACGACTCCATCTTTTGTCTGCTACTAAAACTGCTAATGTATTTTCAACATTTTTTCTAGATTGCATAGCACTAAATATTTCATCTTGCATGTCTTCATCAGAATCTAGGCGTTTGCCAAACAAGTTATTTAAGTAGCAAGAAATTTTACAATAAGATCCAGTATTTTTCACCATTTTATTATCAAGTTTGTGATCTAATAACCTATATTTTTTCTTTTGAACTCCGTGCACTGCTTCAACAACCCATCGCAGTTTTGTCGTGAATCTTGTTTCATTTGATTCTTGCGTAGAAAGTTGAGATTTTGAACCTTTGAGTGCAGGCATCAAAACAATATAACCCATATTTTCTAATTTTTGTTTAATGTCCCTGAAACCTCTATCCAGTATAAAAATGTCCCCTTGGCGAAGAAGTTTCTGTAAAATATTCTGCTTCTCTTCCAATATTTCAATCAGTATTGTAGCATCATTTTTATTTGCAAGATATGGACCTAACTGGTCAACAACATAACCATTAGTAGTACATATAGTAAATGGTTTAGTCAGAGGAACTTTTTTTGGCCTGAATAAGATTTTCTTTGGTACTCGTTATTAGAGCTTTTTTCATGCCTTATATAAGTACCATCAGCAATCAAAATAAGTTGTTTACCAGGATGTAATTTCTTTGCCATATTAGAAGTTTGATTTTCAATCAATTCATTTCTGTCTACATTTTCTAATCCTAAGTGTTTTGGTAGTAAATCTTTTTCGAAAGATAATAATACTGATTGACAAAAACGAGATACTTGTTGTTCGCTTTCAATGTCAAATATTGTAGAGATGAGCGAGTTAGAATTCCCAGAGCGCATTTTGAATAAAAATACGACAATGGCTTGTGTCGCTGTCCTTACACAGCGACACAAGCCATACAGGAATTCTTCAGAGAAGTGAGTTGATCTTTAAGATAATTAATATTTTCCCACGTTAATCCCGTATAAACTTTCAATTTTTTTTCAGGCATGGAAAATTCAGCTACTGTATCTAATAAAGTTTCGTCTGCTTTCATTGATAATTGACTCAAAAATTGTAGTAATTCATCAATATATACCGTACTTGTAGTGGAAAAAATATTAATTTTATTTAGTTCATCTTCATAAAATCTTTTTTTAATTAAATGTGTGCAACAGCATCTATTGCCATGTGGAATAAAAACATTCATTTTACTATAAACTTGAATTCGGGCCTCTAAAGGAACTAATATATTATTAGTCTGTTTTTGGTACCCACAAACAAAGCAATATTTATGTGCCGCAATCGTCCTTTGAATAAGTAATTCCGTGGTTGCTCGTACTTTTTGTTCCTTTATTGTGTATACAGATGATTGTGTACTTTCCTGAGATGATGAAGTGACAGTTAGCTGAGAAAATGATTCAGAAACATTTGAATCTTGAGACGAAGCAGTTGCTGGAACATTAACCTTTTTAGGTTTAGAGCTTGATATGTATTTGGCTAATCGCTTTCTACATGAATCACAAATTACATCATGGATGTAAATATCTTTATTTGATAATTGTTTAGCATATTCGATTTCAACTTCAGATTCGATTTCCTTTTCTCGACCAATTGATTTTCTAATATAAATATTACACATGGCACATCTTCGATCATCGCGTTTCCTGATGTTATCTGACTCTTCATTACTATTAGATGCCATATTTATTTAACCATTAGACAAGAAGATCACTTCTGAAATAATAAAATATAAATATTTTACAATACATTTAAAAATGCTGTTAGTTAGTTTTTAAAAATATAAAAAAATTGTTTGCCTTTTTTTAAATTAAAAACTAGAATGAATAATAAATATTACAAAAATATTATAATCTAAGTTCTTGTATAATCCAGTTTTCTCAGTAGCTTTACATGAAAAGTAAAAAAATAATATTGCCTAGTAAAAGTGAAATAAGTTGTATTTCATTTATAAGTTTTTTAAGCAAATAATTTTTTTTTGTCATAAAAACTGTATTGAAGTGCTTGCACCTAGTGATTTTATAAAATCAACAAACCTATGAAATTATTATATTCAATTTGTTTTTTTGTAAAAATATGTTCTTGTATCTAGACATGAATAATAGTGTATTTTAAAATAAATAAATAATGTTGTTTTTAATGATGTTTCATATACGTATGTGTTTAAAGCATAGGTTAGCTTGTGTTTACTTTATTCATTTTACATTTTTTTAACTTAAAAGTTAATTGACAATTAATAAGTTCGCATCCTATTAGTTCTATTTTTCATTTTTATTATTTCTCATGTATTGTTTTTATGTAAAACCAAATATTTTTTCTCATCTCATAATAATTAACTATAGTAAAAATCACATCATATATAGTCATATGCAGATATTTATGTGCATTTTTTATTAATTTGACAGTATTTTATACATAAACAAATTAATTATTGTTCAAGACTTTCTATATTTTATCAATTTAATCATACTTGTATAATTAATATACCGCATTACATCAAAACATGCAACTCATCAATCGTCAAATCCGTTTCTAGCAAAAGTTTATTGTCATATTTTATTCAAATGTTTTTCCTTCTTAATTTTATTTAGTTAATAGTTTCAACAACTTTATGTTTAACTAATTTCTCATTTTACTTTATGTGATTAGCCTAAATTGGTTAAGTTAAATAGATAAAGACTCGTTCCCCTTACATGCATTGTACGTATATCTATATCTATAGGATTGAAAATTCATTTTTATTAATTACTTTTTTGTTAGCTTATTGATTTAAAATCTGATTGCTATTTTTGTTTTAGGATAAGATCGGATCTTTATGCGAGTACTAAAACAGTTTATAATTTAATGTTGGTTTAAACTTTTGATTTTATGCAAGAATTTAATAACGTACACAACATGTTTTTCTTATTTAGCGTATAAAAAGGTCTAATAATTATCTGTTATTATTATTACATTATTATATTATTATATTATATTATTATATTATTATATCATTATATCATATTATTATATTATTATATCATATTATTATATTACTATATTATCTGTCATTATTTTTGATACAATTACTCTTAATACTACAGAATTTATAATAAAAATTTTATTTTTCTACCCATTAATAAGTCTTACTCTGCATATACCGGTAAAATACAAGTGTATTTATTATAAATACATGGGAGATTTTTTATTTATCAGTAGGTTGGTTACAGTATTTTTTTCAAAACTCAAAGTGTCGGCATAAAAATAACATTTTAGATATTAATAATAGGTTTTGATTTTAAAGAAGTTATTTAACAAAATATTAATTTATTGTGTAATATGTATTAGAAATACATATAACCCTAATATCAAAGCATATAATCTGTGATGTCTAAACTTTTGAAAAACTTTGTTAAATCTTCATTTTTTTAAAAGATATGTAAAATATATAGTACTCACTTTAAATATACAAGATTGTTAGTTTTGAAGTAAACAGCAGAAAGATTTAAAGTAGCCGCGTCAGCCTTCGGTTCCAACTAACTCCAATGTATTTGAAAATAAATACTTAACTACTTTATTATTTTTTCTAGTATTGCTATCAATTATCAGTCAAAAGCCGAAATAGTAAAAAGAAAAATCGAAACAATTTTTATTTGCTAGATTTTAATTTACTTTAAAAGTTATAAACTTATACTAACAGCGTTTTCACCATTCACTTGTATTAGTATATTATGGAGAAAGTACAATTGAGTCCGTCGTCCCGTACCGACCTCGGGACATACCGTCTGAAATAAGCTGTTTTTACGGGATTGGCTAATTCTGTACCGTCGATTGGGTTATCGAACAGAATTAGCCAATAATATAAAAGTGACTTATTTCAGACGGTATGTCCCGGGGTCGGTACGGGACGGGACGGGACGTATTGTACTTTCTCCCTTATATAGACAATTGTAAGAAAAAAAAAAATTAGTTTTGAAAAAAACAATGTTGGCCATTGGTTTGCGCATCGTTTAATTAATTAAGAAATCAAAATACTTTATTTGTTTATGCTCCTGATAATTCTTAATTTTATGATTGACCATTCACTACGCAGATCGTCTGCATTGCAGCCGCCGCGTCAACCGCGCGGCCAAGCATAACATTTTATTATAAATAAAAATAAACAATAAACAAAAAAGTGCGACAGAGACAATACTTTCGACCAATCACAGAACGTTTAAAAAGAACATAACATTAGCCATCAGTTTTATAATAAGGTGATATCACAATTCTGATAAGACCATCATTGAAAACGTAAGATAATATAAAAAATACGGCTTGGAGCGAACAAAATATTTCATTTGATTATGTTTTCATGGGAAGATATGCAAAACTACTCAAAAGGAGTCACTTTAGTAACTAAATTGTAACATAACCAGCTAAAAACGTGAAAAAATGGCAAAAAAATCAGTTTTTGGCTCAAATCGAGTTGTGCCACCATTTTTAAGGAAAAAACGTTAGTGCCATCGTAAAGAACGGGAAAAAGTACACAAAAAAAGTCTACTTAAAA
The DNA here is from genome assembly GCF_009193385.2 of Nasonia vitripennis. Classification (NCBI taxonomy): domain Eukaryota; kingdom Metazoa; phylum Arthropoda; class Insecta; order Hymenoptera; family Pteromalidae; genus Nasonia; species Nasonia vitripennis. The sequence continues at coordinate 2,415,245 of NW_022279589.1, forward strand.
AGTTGCACCTCAAAAACAAGTGGGTCAAAATATCGATTGAAAACTTTAATAATTTTTTTAGATCCGATATTTGAGGTTATGTAATCCCAAAAAAATTGCAGTTATTCATGACATAAAAATACACCAATGTGAATTTTTAAAAAAATTTTAATCCTATAGGGACTTCAGAAAAAAATAAAATCAAAAAAACACGTTTATCGACGTTACTGCGCATGCACACTAGGCAGAGAGCTAAAAATTTGGCTATGGGAGTTTTTTTTATCCCCCATCGAATGGTATATAACATATATACATTTTCCAAGGGGGCCATTTCACCATAGTAACCCGGCTATAGCCTTTGTATTTAAAAAAAAAAAAAAATTTAACTGTTTTTCATAACAAGTTTTAACCTAAAATTGATTTTTAAAGTAAAAACATCTTTTAATATGAAGAAATAATTGAATAAATAGAATTTTTTTTATAGGTCACTGATACTAATGATGAGTCTGATATATTGAGTTCTTCGAGCGATGAAGAACTGCTAAAGATTTTAGAAGGAAACGACAATGAAGATTCTAACGGTTTTAACAAGTTGTTTAACGATACAAACTTTTTTGAATCTCTTAATTTAACTGTTGATAGTTCTCCAGCAGAATTACTGTTGATGTCTTTGAAGTATTCTGTGTCAAATAAATTATCAGTTACAGGAATATTAAATTTATTAAAGTTTGTAAATAGATTATGTGGTAAGAATATTTTACCAGAATCAAAATATCAATTTGATCAATTATGTAAGAATGAAAATACTTTAACTCTTCACGCAGTATGTCTGACTTGCTCAATGTACATAGGTACGTTTGAAAAATCAAATAAATCTGTCAACTGTGAGAATTGTAATAGCTTAATAGATGTATCTAATCCTTCGAATGCGTGTTACTTTGCTATAGTAAATCCATCGAATGCTGTTCGTGATTACATAGAAAGTCACGAAAATTATTATGATTATATTGTGTCCGAAAGAATTCACGAACCAAATGTCATAAAAGATATTTATGATGGGGAATGTTATAAAAATTTTCTGAATAACTTAAATACAATTGATCGACATGCGTACGCAACAGCAGTCTTCAATACAGATGGTGCACCAGTTTTTGAATCTTCGAATGTATCTATTTGGCCTATTATATAATGCTAAATGAAATTCCAATTCATAAAAGGTTAAACAGTACTATTGTTACTGGTTTATGGTTTGGCACAAGCTAACCAGAAATGTCAGTTTTTCTCGATGCATTTGTTGAAAGCATGAATCATTTATCAACCATAGGAATATCGGATACGATTAAAAATCAACATCGTAAAATTAAATTGTTTACATTGCTTGCATGCGTTGACACAGTCGCTCGTGCACCAATGAATGGTACCACTCTATTTAATGGAAAGTATGGCTGTGATTGGTGTTTGCACCCAGGTCATTATTATGGTGGATCCATGAGGTATCCATTTAATATTCCATTTCCAAAAGAAAGAACTACAGAATCAGTTGTTGAACATGCAAGAGAGGCAGTGCGTACGCAAAAACGTGTTTTTGGAGTTGTAAACGCATCACCGCTTATAAATTAAAAAAATTTTAATATTATAGATGGATTTACTCCTGATTACATGCACTGCTTTTTAGCTGGAGTAGCGTCCCAATTCACAGAAAGAATACTTCAACATGTAACAGTTCCAGACATACAATATATGGATGCTTTATTAATTTCAATCAAAGCTCCTCATGCAATCGGAAGATTATCGAGGCCATTATCACAGTGTAGTAACTGGAAAGCCACAGAATGGGAGAATTGGCTTCTTTTCTATAGTATACCTGTTTTAAATACAGTACTAACAAACAGAAAAATAATGCAACATTGGGCGCTATTAGTTGAATCTCTATCGATTTGCTTGGGAACGAGAATCACATATTCTGAATTAAATAGAGCGAATGGAATGTTATATAAGTTTGTTTCGGAGGTTGAAGACATGTATTCTTTAACGGCGATGACATATAATGTTCATCAATTGCTTCATCTTGTCAAAAGCGTTCATAATTGGGGACCATTATGGGCACACTCTACTTTCCCATTTGAAGCAGCAAATCACAAACTATTAACAGCGATTCATTCTGCGAAAGGTGTTGTTTTACAAATCATAAGGTACACAAACATACAACGGACAGTACAAATCTTAGAAAACAGGTTATATCCATATTGCTCTAAACTTGTATTAGATTTTTGTCAACAAATCACTTCACCGTTAGCTCGAAAAACTTTAAAAATATCCTGTATCACATATTTTGGATGTGGAAATATTGTGCCACCAAATATAGCATTACTTTTTAATGTAGCAAAAACTACATTAATATTTTCAAAAATGGTCCTAAATGGTTGCTTATATGCTACATCAGAAAAAATTAATAAGCGTTCGTGTAATTACTATGCTCAACTGACTGATGAAACTTTCATAAAAATACTATATGTTTTAGTTGACACAGAAAGTAAAGTAGAATCAACAGTATGCGAAGTCATTAAAACGCGACCTAACAAATATGCAAATGTAGTGAAAGAAGTTACGAATATTTCAGAAAAAATTTGCGTACCTACTAGTTTAATTGTAAAACCTTGTATTTTTATTGATACGAAAGATGGGATGTATATAATTCCTGTACCAAATGTAATTTCGCACTAAGTTCAATATGTGATTACAAATGTATTTGTACTGTACAATGATTATTTATTTTTATAATTCATGTATATATTTTAAATAAATCTATATTTATCTTTTAATAATGTGCATCACATTAATTATTTAATAAAATCGTATTGTAATGCAAACTTGTTTATTTTAATTCCATTTATAACAAGTAATAACATTATAACAGATTAATAATTTAAAATGCAATTTTTTTTTAATAATTTTTCAGAATATCATGTGATTATCACGTGATAATCACGTGATAAATTGGTTGAACATATCACGCGATTATCACGTGACTATCACGTGATAATCACGTGACTTTTTTCAGTAGGGTCAATTTCTTAAAAAACCTGATATTATAGTTCATACTTTTTTATACGAACTTTTCGCGTTCAAACTCACAATATATATTGAATATACTATATTCTACACTACGCTTAGGCTAAATTTCTTAAAAACCCTGATATTATAGTTCATCCTTTTTTAAACGAACTTTTTGCGCTCAAACTCACTATTATATTTAATAGTCTATATTCTACACTACACCTATCCTAAATTTCTTAGAAAACCTCATATTACACTTCATACTTTTCTAAACGAACTTTTCGCATTCAAACTCACAATATATATTGAATATACTATATTCTACACTACGCCTAGCCTAAATTGCTTAAAAAACTTTATATTACAGTCTATACTTTTTGAAACGAACTTTTTGCGCTCAAACTCACAATATATATTGAATATACTATATTCTACACTACGCCTAGCCTAAATTTCTTAAAAAACTTTATATTACACTTCATACATTTTTAAACGAACTTTTTGCGCTCAAACTCATTATTATATTTTATATACTATATTCTACACTACGCCTAGCCTAAATTTCTTAAAAAACCTGATATTATAGTTCATACTTTTTTATACGAACTTTTTGCGCTTAAATTCACTATTATATTGAATATACTATATTCTACACTACGCTTAGGCTAAATTTCTTAAAAAACCTGATATTATAGTTCATACTTTTTTAAACGAACTTTTTGCGCTCAAACTCACTATTATATTTAATATACTATATACTACACTACACCTATCCTAAATTTCTTAGAAAACCTCATATTACACTTCATACTTTTCTAAACGAACTTTTCGCGTTCAAACTCACAATATACAGGGTGACCCAATTTAAACGGGCACCGCTCATAACTCGTCAGGGACAGCCACAATCGAAAAAATGGTAGAGACCAAAGTTGTAGGATATCGAAGGGGCAACCCGATGGTGACCTTGGATTTGATCTTGAACGCGTTTTTCAAGGTCATTTGAAGGTCAACTTTGAATTTTTAAATAGGAACCCCATTCTTTTATTGCGGGAATGGAAAGAGCGGTAAATTTTACGTTCAGAATGGTATGTTCGGTTGCGGCACTGAAGGTCATCGCAAGGTCATGCAGCCAGAATGAAACCCCGCCTACGTAATTCCTCTAGCAACGCCAAATTAAAAAAATTGGTAGAGATTAAAGTTGTAGGATATCGAGGGGACAGCCCGATGGTGACCTTGGATTTGACCTTGAACGCGTTTTTCAAGGTCATTTGAAGGTCAACTTTCGATTTTTAAATAGGAACCCCATTCTTTTATTGCGGGAATGGAAAGAGCGGTAAATTTTACGTTCAGAATGGTATGTTCGGTTGCGGCACTGAAGGTCATCTCAATGTCCTGCAGCCAGAATGAAACCCCGCCTACGTAATTCCTCTAGCAACGCCAAATTAAAAAAATAATATTTTTGGCGGAAGGCCGAGTGTGAGACTCTTTCGACAATTTTCGGAGGCTATTTTTATTTTTGCAAATCGAAAGTTCGGGCGGCAGGTACGGCGCGGGGCCGGGGCGCCTGCTTGAAAATCATTCGTGATTTAAGCGTCGTAGGGGAAGGTTCGACGGAGTCGCGGTGGCAAGACTGAGCGCGGGACTTATTTTAAAAGGCTTATTTCGGGAGCCATTTTTATTTTTCGCACATCAGGAGTTCGGGTAGGTAGGTGGCGACCACCTAGAGGAGTCATTCAATTGCATTTCTTATATTCCCATCTATATTACTTCCCTCTTAATCTAGGAGATGTCAGTGAAGAACAGGGAGAACGATTTCATCAAGATACAAGTGTAATGGAGAATCGATACCAAGGAAGATGGAATGTCAACATGATGGCAGATTTTTGCTGGACACTGAAGAGAGACATTAAAACAAATAACAAAAAGAGAAAAAGAAACCCATTGCATAGGTCATTTGAAGTAAAAAGAGTTCGTTAAAAGAGAAAAAAGGCGTAAAGAAAGACATCGAGAGTTACTAAGCTAGTGGAAAAAAAGCAAATTAGAAAAAAATATAAACGAAAGCAACTTTTCTCTGTACACAAGGAAGATATTATGTGATTAAATAAGATTTTTTACAATTTTTCGGTATCTTTTTCCATTTTTGGAAAGTTTTGATATGACATTATAATCGGTTTAAACTGTTTCTTCTCAGTTTGACCTTGAACCGACCTTGACCCTGACGTGATCGGGTAAAACTGACCCCGGGTTCGGATTCAGCGACCGAAAAAACATAAATGTATGGCATTTTTATTTCTTTTAATCATTTCTTCTCAGTTTGACCTTGAACTGACCTTGAACCTGACGAGATGGGGCCTAACTGACCTTATATTCGAATTCAGCGACCCGAAAAACATAAAGATAGATAGGTCTGATTTCTCGCGCAGACAACTTTTTTTATTTTGTGTGCCGGTGTAATTTTTTTTACCTTTCTTTTACAATATTGACACAATATTGCAAATAATCTTTGAGCAATATTCCTGAAATATTGTTATTGTTTTTTGGAAACGCAATCGAAAAATGGACATTACCCTCTACAGCAATATTGCTGGACAGTATCCAGAACACTCAATAAGCTGCCTGCAATATTTTTGAATTTGTCCTTCTACCTTCAGACAATATTGCCGAATGATTGGATGCTATATGGAACGTCACGATTATTATAACTGTCTAGATATGCGAGAATAGCGAGACTTATGGACGCTAGCGAGGGCTCATTTGCGTCTTGGCCGCTGGACAGAGAACATCTAAGAAGGGATTTCATCTCGGATACAAAGTAAAAGTAAAGTTTGAAAAAAAATAATTTGACCTTGAAATGACCTTGTAGGACTGGCTCAAATTCGAGGTCACAATTCTCCCCCCCCCCCCTATACAACAACTTTGGTCTCTACCACTTTTTTTTAATTTGGCGTTGCTAGAGGAATTACGTAGGCGGGGTTTCATTCTGGCTGCAGGACATTGAGATGACCTTCAGTGCCGCAACCGAACATACCATTCTGAACGTAAAATTTACCGCTCTTTCCATTCCCGCAATAAAAGAATGGGGTTCCTATTTAAAAATCCAAAGTTGACCTGCAAATGACCTTGAAAAACGCATTCAAGGTCAAATCCAAGGTCACCATCGGGTTGCCCCTTCGATATCCTACAACTTTGGTCTCTACCATTTTTTCGATTGTGGCTGTCCCTGACGAGTTATGAGCGGTGCCCGTTTAAATTGGGTCACCCTGTATATTGAATATACTATATTCTACACCACGCCTAGCCTAAATTGCTTAAAAAACTTTATATTTCACTTCATACTTTTTTAAACGAACTTTTTGCGCTCAAATTCACTATTATATTGAATATACTATATTCTAGACTACGCCTAGCCTAAATTTCTTAAAAAACCTCATATTACACTTCATACTTTTCCAAACGAACTTTTTGCGCTCATATTCACTATTATATTGAATATACTATATTCTACACTATACCTAGCCTAAATTGCTTAAAAAACTTTATATTACAATTCATACTTTTTTGAACGAACTTTTTGCGCTCAAACTCACTATATATATTGAATATACTATATTCTACACTACACCTAGCCTAAATTTTTTAAAAAACCTCATATTACAATTCATACTTTTTTTATCGAACTTTTTGCACTTACAAGGGAAGGTACCCAACCCGAACTCACCGATTTTGATGATTTTCATATATGTTGTAGAACATAAAAAAATAAGAGACACGTATTTTTTTTTATCGGCTAATTTTCACTTTTAAGGGGTAAAAACCTCCCCTAAAGTTAACCCCCAAAAAGCGTTTTTTTTAAAAATCTCGGCTTAAAATTAATATTTTTCAATGAAACAAATTGGAGGTTATTTCTTACAAAAAGAGCAAGTATTTCATGGTGATTTGAAGAGTAAGGGTAGCATCCCCTATTTTTTAGGGGTTGAAAACATATATTTATTGGCATAATTTTATAATAAAAATGTTTAAACCGACTAAAAAAAATTGGAAAAAATGTTTAAACATCCTTAATAACAAAATTTAGTTGACGTCTTTCGGTGTTTTCATAAATATTACCCCTAAGGGGGTAAACCACCCCTAACACAAAATAACTGTAAATATGTAATTCAATACATAATATTTCGTAGAAAGTTTGTATATAGAGGTTTTCGAGGTCGCTGATTACAAAACTGTTATCAGATTTTGAAAATTCAAAATGGCGGATCCAATATGGCGGACGGAAATATCGAAAAAAAATTTTATATAATAAAAAAGTTTTAAACGACTAAAAAATTTGGAAAAAATTTGTAAACATCTATAATAAACAAATTAAGTTTTTAGGTTTTTTCATAGATACTTCCCCTTAGGGGGGTAAACCACCCCTAACACAAAATAACTATAAGTATACATCAATCCATAATATTTTGTAGAAGGTTTGTATATAGGGGTTTTCGAGATCGCTCTTTACAAATCTGATATCAGATTTTAAAAATACAAAATGGCGAAACCAATGTGGTGGACGAAAATGTCGAAAAAAAATTTTAACTTTCAAAAAAACTTGTTTACAAATGTGTGATCTTTGTAGCCTGTACATGTGAACTAAACAGCCTTAAACCCTAAACCCCTAAAGAACAAATAGGCTAAATGGTTGTGCTTTTTAACCAAACGACTCCAAACCCCTAACCTCCAAACAAGCCGAAGGCCTATGCTTTACCGTAGACACGAGTATAGACATATTACCGATATTTTATTCTATCATTTTGTATGTAACAAATAACGTCTCGTTTTATGTTTCAATCAAAGATTATTTATTTTTCTGCTTTTATAAATTAGCATAATTTCAAAAGTAATTTCATAAATTATAAAGTATTTCATAAATTGCATAATTATATAATTTTATAAATTCAAAAAGTCCACACTTTTTTGCAAATGAAAAAACATAGGTTAATAAAATTAGTTTATCAAACTATTTTGCGTTTTGTAATAAAATTTAATGTTGTCAAACTTGGGAGTTTTTCATTGTTACAATTATTTCGTAAGCCGAAAGTTTTTTAGATGAATTCTCGAAGTAATGATTATTGTATCTATAGTAAAATATTTACAGTCTGGAATTCCATAATAATACTATTTGCTACGATTTAATGAATTTATCAAAAAATCTAAATTTAATAATAAATATTATTCTAATTATTATTATTATTTTTCATTATCATTGCTATTATCAGTATTACTGTTATTATTGCTATTGCAATTATGCTTATTCTTCTTCTTATTATTATTATTATTATATTACTATGATAATTTTTGTTATTGGTAAAAATACATAAAAGAATATTAATACTCGAACTTCATTTGCAATTAAAGAACACGTTGTTATTGAAAGGGAATTTTATATGCATTCATTAGTTTAATGAATGTTATTATACATTCAATGATAATTCCACAGATAAATGTCTTTCACTCATAAAAGTTGTTGACAATATGTGCGAATCAGTATGTTCTTTTTTTAGATTGTTTTCATCGAGTGTTTACCTCAGCTGCCTGTGTTATTTTTTAGGCAGTGAGTGAGTTTTGTGGGTATTCTAGTTCGATGCCGGAAAGTACGAATAGTACGTCTTTTTGTTTGTCAGTGGTATCATACAGTTGTAGAAAATTTTCTTTAGTGATTTTATATAGATTTACATTATTCAATTTCAAAGTGAATAAAAGTTGAATAAAACCAAAAATAGAGTTTTCCGAACATCACAAAGTGGAACGAGAATTCTTCTCCAATGCATAAATTAATGATTTGATTCAATTTACATTCACTCGTTTTATTCTGGTAGAAATGTAGCAGTCGTGCCTTACATGCAAAAACACAGCTTGTATAAATTTTACCGCTTGTTTTCATTTTAGATTGAAAAATGAAAATTAATCCGTTAAACGTTCTAAACTTATTATTAGCATACTTTCAAGCGTTAAACATACCAGATAGTGTCACGAATTATCACGAAACAGAGTTGGCCGAAAAAATAAAAGAAATTTTAATAGATGCAACACATGATTTCAACGATGTAGAAATGATTACTGATGACTCTTTGGATTTTCAAGAAGAGTATAAAGACCATAATGCGGAAATAATTGAAGATGAAGTGCAACATCATTTTCCTGATCCGGATATAGCACCAACAAATCAATGTACAGCAGATAATGAAGAACTAGATTTTGAATACAAAAAAAGAGCTGTAGAATTTTGGAGAAGTAGCAAAACGAAGCAAAATTTAAGTCTCAAAACAGTGCAAAACAGATTCAAAAAAGTATCATCTATTAGTCAGCTACGTCGTTGGGCTCATTCAATTAATAAAGGTGGCACGTATAGAGAAAAAGTAGCACAAATTTGTCAGTATACCCTGGATAATTTTCAAGCAGCTCTCGACAGTGGTTCAATTATCCATGATGAAGATATAATTCGATGGGCCTTACAAGCTAAAAAAGAAATTGGTTTTGATGATATTAGATTCAAAGCTTCTAAACATTGGTTACTCAAATTTAAGCAAGCACACCGAATAGTTTCTAGGAAAATAAATAAGTTCATAACAAGAAAAACAATAGAAAGTAGTGCAGAACTTACGGCTAAAGCTGAAGCATTTATCGATGACGTTAAATCGTGTATACCAAGGATTGGACTCGAAAATTTGTATAATACAGATCAGAGCGGATTTCAGCTAGAAATCCATTCTGGAAGAACATTAGCAGTAGAAGGAGAAAAGCAAGTGCAATGTCTGGTACAGTCAATTTCAGCAACAACGCATAGTTATACTATACAGCCACTAATATCAGCTACTGGACAACTGTTGTCACCGCTATTTCTTGTTTTAAAGGAACCAAGTGGCAAGTTTGGCCCTATTGTAGAACAAAACATATTTAGACCAGAAAACGTGTACGTGGAAGCATCCAAATCTGGAAAATTAACAACAAGTAAGGGAACTAATAACAATTTTTACATTGTAATATCGTTGATCAGTTAATTAGTAAGTCGTTTAATTGCAGATCACTTCAAAATCTGGTTGGAATAAATATTTTATCCCTATGTAGGCCATCACTCAATACTATTACTTGATTCTTGGAGTGGTCATTGTGACAAAGTTATAGATGAAACAATGCCACAAAATAAAATTATTAACATAAAAAAAATTTCAACTGGAACTACAGGAAAAATACAACCACTTGATGTCTATGGATTCCGTATTTGGAAAAACTTTGTCCGAACATTTTCTGATAATGTAATGTTAATGGATCATGATATGAATTTACATAAATTACATTTATGTGAGAAATAATATAATTAAACTTCAATCATTGGTTCACAACCAACTGTCTTCACCGAGATATATAGATTTGTTTAAATATTCCTGGTATAAAAGCGGTTACGTCAATGAAAAACCAGATAAATTTGATAATCCTATAGATTTCAGTTTTGGAAAGTCTTGTGCAACACATTGTGAAATAGAAGGGTGCACAAACATTGCAATTGTACGATGTGGTTGGTGCAAAAAAGCATTGTGCTTTAAACACTTTTATGAGGACTACCATTATTGTAAAAACATCGTAAAATAATATATTTTATGCTCAATACAAAAAATGCACTATGGCAAAAGATAAAAGATTGTAGATTATTATTATACTCTAATATTATAAACAAAAATACAATATAAGTTAAATTTACAATAAAGGAATTTCAATAACATTCTGATAACAATTTCTACGGAAATTATAAAACTGCTTCACACACAGAATTTTCTTGTTTACAAATTTAGGAATTTGAGGTGGTTTGGTTAAAAAGCACAACCCTTTAGCCTATTTGTTCTTTAGGGGTTTAGGGTTTAAGGCTCTTTAGTTCACATGTACAGGCTACAAAGATCACACATTTATAACAAGTTTTTATGAAAGTTAAAATTTTTTTTCGACATTTTCGTCCACCACATTGGTTCCGCCATTTTGAATTTTCAAATTCTGATATCAGATTTGCAAAGAGCGATCTCGAAAACCCTTATATACAAACCTTCTACAAAATATTATGGATTGAAGTATACTTATAGTTATTTTGTGTTAGGGGTGGTTTACCCCCTAAAGGGTAGTATCTATGAAAAAATCGAAAAACTTAATTTGTTTATTATAGATGTTTACAAATTTTTTCCAATTTTTTTAGTCGTTTAAAACTTTTTTATTATATAAAATTTTATTTCGATATTTCCGTCCGCCATATTGGTTCCGCCATTTTGAATTTTCAAAATCTGATAACAGATTTGTAATCAGCGATCTCGAAAACCTCTATATACAAACTTTCTACGAAATATTATGTATTGAGTTACATATTTACAGTTATTTTGTGTTAGGGGTGGTTTACCCCCTTAGGGATAATATTTATGAAAACACCGAAAGACGTCAACTAAATTTTGTTATTAAGGATGTTTAAACATTTTTTCCAATTTTTTTTAGTCGGTGTAAACATTTTTATTATAAAATTATGCCAAAAAATATATGTTTTCAACCCCTAAAAAATAGGGGATGCTACCCTTACTCTTCAAATCACCATGAAATACTTGCTCTTTTTGTAAGAAATAACCTCCAATTTGTTTCATTGAAAAATATTAATTTTAAGCCGAGATATTTAAAAAAAACGCTTTTTGGGGGTTAACTTTAGGGGAGGTTTTTACCCCTTAAAAGTGAAAATTTGCCGATAAAAAAAATACGTGTCTCTTATTTTTTTATGTTCTACAACATATATGAAAATCATCAAAATCGGTGAGATCCGGTTGGGTACCTTTCCTTGTTAGACTCACTATATATACTGAATATACTATAGGCTCCACTACTCCTAGCCTAAATTTCTTAAAAAACCTTATATTACACTTCACACTTTTCTAAACGAACTTTTTGCAGTTACACTCAATATATATACTGAATATACTATATGCTCCACTACGCCTAGCCTAAATTTCTTAAAAAAACTCATATACAATTCATACTTTTTTAAACGAACTGTTTGCGCTCAAATTCACTATTATATTGAATATACTATATTCTAGACTACGCCTAGCCGAAATTTCTTAAAAAACCTCATATTACACTTCATACTTTTCTAAACGAACTTTTTACACTTACACTCACTATATATACTGAATATACTATATTCTACACCACGCCTAGCCTAAATTTCTTAAAAAACCTCATATTACAATTCATACTTTTTTGAACGAACTTTTTGCACTTACACTCACTATATATACTGAATATACTATACGCTCCACTACTCCTAGCCTAAATTTCTTAAAAAACCTTATATTATATTTCATACATTTTTCAACCAACTTTCGCGGTCAAACTCACTATATATATATTGAATATATTATATTCTACACTCTACCTAGCATAAATTTCATAAAAAACCTCATATTACACTTCATACTTTTCTAAACGAACTTTTTGCGCTAATATTCACTATTATATTGAATATACTATATTCTACACTACACCTAGCGTAAATTTCTTAAAAAACCTTATATTACACTTCATACTTATATTATATTCTACACTACGCCTAGCCTAAATTGCTTAAAAAACTTTATATTACAATTCATACTTTTCTAAACGAACTTTTTGCAGTTACACTCACTATATATACTGAATATACTATATGCTCCACTACGCCTAGCCTAAATTTCTTAAAAAACCTTATATTACACTTCATACTTATATTATATTCTACACTACGCCTAGCCTAAATTGCTTAAAAAACTTTATATTACAATTCATACTTTTCTAAACGAACTTTTTGCACTTACACTCACTATATATACTGAATATACTATATGCTCCACTACGCCTAGCCTAAATTTCTTAAAAAAACTCATATACAATTCATACTTTTTTAAACGAACTTTTTGCGCTCAAATTCACTATTATATTGAATATACTATATTCTAGACTACGCCTAGCCTAAATTTCTTAAAAAACCTCATATTACACTTCATACTTATATTATATTCTACACTACGCCTAGCCTAAATTTCTTAAAAAACCTTATATTACACTTCATACTTATATTATATTCTACACTACGCCTAGCCTAAATTGCTTAAAAAACTTTATATTACAATACATACTTTTCTAAACGAACTTTTTGCACTTACACTCACTATATATACTGAATATACTATACGCTCCACTACTCCTAGCCTAAATTTCTTAAAAAACCTTATATTATATTTCATACATTTTTCAACCAACTTTCGCGGTCAAACTCACTATATATATATTGAATATATTATATTCTACACTCTACCTAGCATAAATTTCATAAAAAACCTCATATTACACTTCATACTTTTCTAAACGAACTTTTTGCGCTAATATTCACTATTATATTGAATATACTATATTCTACACTATACCTAGCCTAAATTGCTTAAAAAACTTTATATTACAATTCATACTTTTCTAACCGAACTTTTTGCGCTCAAATTCACTATTATATTGAATATACTACACCTAGCCTAAATTTCTTAAAAAACCTTATATTACACTTCATACTTATATTATATTCTACACTACGCCTAGCCTAAATTGCTTAAAAAACTTTATATTACAATATATACTTTTTTGAACGAACTTTTTGCGCTCAAACTCACTATATATATATTAAATATACTATATTCTACACTACACCTAGCCTAAATTTTTTAAAAAACCTTATATTACACTTCATACTTATATTATATTCTACACTACGCCTAGCCTAAATTGCTTAAAAAACTTTATATTACAATTCATACTTTTCTAAACGAACTTTTTGCAGTTACACTCACTATATATACTGAATATACTATATGCTCCACTACGCCTAGCCTAAATTTCTTAAAAAACCTTATATTACACTTCATACTTATATTATATTCTACACTACGCCTAGCCTAAATTTCTTAAAAAACCTTATATTATATTTCATACTTTTTTTAACCAACTTTTGGCGCTCAAACTCATTATTATATTTTATATACTATATTCTACACTACGCCTAGCCTAAATTTCTTAAAAAACCTTATATTACACTTCATACTTATATTATATTCTACACTACGCCTAGCCTAAATTGCTTAAAAAACTTTATATTACAATACATACTTTTCTAAACGAACTTTTTGCACTTACACTCACTATATATACTGAATATACTATACGCTCCACTACTCCTAGCCTAAATTTCTTAAAAAACCTTATATTATATTTCATACATTTTTCAACCAACTTTCGCGGTCAAACTCACTATATATATATATATTGAATATATTATATTCTACACTACGCCTAGCCTAAATTGCTTAAAAAACTTTATATTACAATTCATACTTTTCTAAACGAACTTTTTGCAGTTACACTCACTATATATACTGAATATACTATATGCTCCACTACGCCTAGCCTAAATTTCTTAAAAAACCTTATATTACACTTCATACTTATATTATATTCTACACTACGCCTAGCCTAAATTGCTTAAAAAACTTTATATTACAATACATACTTTTCTAAACGAACTTTTTGCACTTACACTCACTATATATACTGAATATACTATACGCTCCACTACTCCTAGCCTAAATTTCTTAAAAAACCTTATATTATATTTCATACATTTTTCAACCAACTTTCGCGGTCAAACTCACTATATATATATTGAATATATTATATTCTACACTCTACCTAGCATAAATTTCATAAAAAACCTCATATTACACTTCATACTTTTCTAAACGAACTTTTTGCGCTAATATTCACTATTATATTGAATATACTATATTCTACACTACACCTAGCGTAAATTTCTTAAAAAACCTTATATTACACTTCATACTTATATTATATTCTACACTACGCCTAGCCTAAATTGCTTAAAAAACTTTATATTACAATTCATACTTTTCTAAACGAACTTTTTGCAGTTACACTCACTATATATACTGAATATACTATATGCTCCACTACGCCTAGCCTAAATTTCTTAAAAAACCTTATATTACACTTCATACTTATATTATATTCTACACTACGCCTAGCCTAAATTGCTTAAAAAACTTTATATTACAATTCATACTTTTCTAAACGAACTTTTTGCACTTACACTCACTATATATACTGAATATACTATATGCTCCACTACGCCTAGCCTAAATTTCTTAAAAAAACTCATATACAATTCATACTTTTTTAAACGAACTTTTTGCGCTCAAATTCACTATTATATTGAATATACTATATTCTAGACTACGCCTAGCCTAAATTTCTTAAAAAACCTCATATTACACTTCATACTTATATTATATTCTACACTACGCCTAGCCTAAATTTCTTAAAAAACCTTATATTACACTTCATACTTATATTATATTCTACACTACGCCTAGCCTAAATTGCTTAAAAAACTTTATATTACAATACATACTTTTCTAAACGAACTTTTTGCACTTACACTCACTATATATACTGAATATACTATACGCTCCACTACTCCTAGCCTAAATTTCTTAAAAAACCTTATATTATATTTCATACATTTTTCAACCAACTTTCGCGGTCAAACTCACTATATATATATTGAATATATTATATTCTACACTCTACCTAGCATAAATTTCATAAAAAACCTCATATTACACTTCATACTTTTCTAAACGAACTTTTTGCGCTAATATTCACTATTATATTGAATATACTATATTCTACACTATACCTAGCCTAAATTGCTTAAAAAACTTTATATTACAATTCATACTTTTCTAACCGAACTTTTTGCGCTCAAATTCACTATTATATTGAATATACTACACCTAGCCTAAATTTCTTAAAAAACCTTATATTACACTTCATACTTATATTATATTCTACACTACGCCTAGCCTAAATTGCTTAAAAAACTTTATATTACAATATATACTTTTTTGAACGAACTTTTTGCGCTCAAACTCACTATATATATATTAAATATACTATATTCTACACTACACCTAGCCTAAATTTTTTAAAAAACCTTATATTACACTTCATACTTATATTATATTCTACACTACGCCTAGCCTAAATTGCTTAAAAAACTTTATATTACAATTCATACTTTTCTAAACGAACTTTTTGCAGTTACACTCACTATATATACTGAATATACTATATGCTCCACTACGCCTAGCCTAAATTTCTTAAAAAACCTTATATTACACTTCATACTTATATTATATTCTACACTACGCCTAGCCTAAATTTCTTAAAAAACCTTATATTATATTTCATACTTTTTTTAACCAACTTTTGGCGCTCAAACTCATTATTATATTTTATATACTATATTCTACACTACGCCTAGCCTAAATTTCTTAAAAAACCTTATATTACACTTCATACTTATATTATATTCTACACTACGCCTAGCCTAAATTGCTTAAAAAACTTTATATTACAATACATACTTTTCTAAACGAACTTTTTGCACTTACACTCACTATATATACTGAATATACTATACGCTCCACTACTCCTAGCCTAAATTTCTTAAAAAACCTTATATTATATTTCATACATTTCTCAACCAACTTTCGCGGTCAAACTCACTATATATATATATTGAATATATTATATTCTACACTACGCCTAGCCTAAATTGCTTAAAAAACTTTATATTACAATTCATACTTTTCTAAACGAACTTTTTGCAGTTACACTCACTATATATACTGAATATACTATATGCTCCACTACGCCTAGCCTAAATTTCTTAAAAAACCTTATATTACACTTCATACTTATATTATATTCTACACTACGCCTAGCCTAAATTGCTTAAAAAACTTTATATTACAATACATACTTTTCTAAACGAACTTTTTGCACTTACACTTACTATATATACTGAATATACTATACGCTCCACTACTCCTAGCCTAAATTTCTTAAAAAACCTTATATTATATTTCATACATTTTTCAACCAACTTTCGCGGTCAAACTCACTATATATATATATATTGAATATATTATATTCTACACTACGCCTAGCCTAAATTGCTTAAAAAACTTTATATTACAATTCATACTTTTCTAAACGAACTTTTTGCAGTTACACTCACTATATATACTGAATATACTATATGCTCCACTACGCCTAGCCTAAATTTCTTAAAAAACCTTATATTACACTTCATACTTATATTATATTCTACACTACGCCTAGCCTAAATTGCTTAAAAAACTTTATATTACAATACATACTTTTCTAAACGAACTTTTTGCACTTACACTTACTATATATACTGAATATACTATACGCTCCACTACTCCTAGCCTAAATTTCTTAAAAAACCTTATATTATATTTCATACATTTTTCAACCAACTTTCGCGGTCAAACTCACTATATATATATTGAATATATTATATTCTACACTCTACCTAGCATAAATTTCATAAAAAACCTCATATTACACTTCATACTTTTCTAAACGAACTTTTTGCGCTAATATTCACTATTATATTGAATATACTATATTCTACACTACACCTAGCCTAAATTTCTTAAAAAACCTTATTACACTTCATTATTACACTTCATACTTATATTATATTCTACACTACGCCTAGCCTAAATTGCTTAAAAAACTTTATATTACAATTCATACTTTTCTAAACGAACTTTTTGCAGTTACACTCACTATATATACTGAATATACTATATGCTCCACTACGCCTAGCCTAAATTTCTTAAAAAACCTTATATTACACTTCATACTTATATTATATTCTACACTACGCCTAGCCTAAATTGCTTAAAAAACTTTATATTACAATTCATACTTTTCTAAACGAACTTTTTGCGCTCAAACTCACTATATATATATATTGAATATACTATATTCTACACTACACCTAGCCTAAATTTTTTAAAAAACCTTATATTACACTTCATACTTATATTATATTCTACACTACACCTAGCCTAAATTGCTTAAAAAACTTTATATTACAATTCATACTTTTCTAAACGAACTTTTTGCACTTACACTCACTATATATACTGAATATACTATATGCTCCACTACGCCTAGCCTAAATTTCTTAAAAAAACTCATATACAATTCATACTTTTTTAAACGAACTTTTTGCGCTCAAATTCACTATTATATTGAATATACTATATTCTAGACTACGCCTAGCCTAAATTTCTTAAAAAACCTCATATTACACTTCATACTTATATTATATTCTACACTACGCCTAGCCTAAATTTCTTAAAAAACCTTATATTACACTTCATACTTATATTATATTCTACACTACGCCTAGCCTAAATTGCTTAAAAAACTTTATATTACAATACATACTTTTCTAAACGAACTTTTTGCACTTACACTCACTAATATACTGAATATACTATACGCTCCACTACTCCTAGCCTAAATTTCTTAAAAAACCTTATATTATATTTCATACATTTTTCAACCAACTTTCGCGGTCAAACTCACTATATATATATTGAACATATTATATTCTACACTCTACCTAGCATAAATTTCATAAAAAACCTCATATTACACTTCATACTTTTCTAAACGAACTTTTTGCGCTAATATTCACTATTATATTGAATATACTATATTCTACACTATACCTAGCCTAAATTGCTTAAAAAACTTTATATTACAATTCATACTTTTCTAACCGAACTTTTTGCGCTCAAATTCACTATTATATTGAATATACTACACCTAGCCTAAATTTCTTAAAAAACCTTATATTACACTTCATACTTATATTATATTCTACACTACGCCTAGCCTAAATTGCTTAAAAAACTTTATATTACAATTCATACTTTTCTAAACGAACTTTTTGCAGTTACACTCACTCTATATACTGAATATACTATATGCTCCACTACGCCTAGCCTAAATTTCTTAAAAAACCTTATATTACACTTCATACTTATATTATATTCTACACTACGCCTAGCCTAAATTGCTTAAAAAACTTTATATTACAATACATACTTTTCTAAACGAACTTTTTGCACTTACACTTACTATATATACTGAATATACTATACGCTCCACTACTCCTAGCCTAAATTTCTTAAAAAACCTTATATTATATTTCATACATTTTTCAACCAACTTTCGCGGTCAAACTCACTATATATATATTGAATATATTATATTCTACACTCTACCTAGCATAAATTTCATAAAAAACCTCATATTACACTTCATACTTTTCTAAACGAACTTTTTGCGCTAATATTCACTATTATATTGAATATACTATATTCTACACTACACCTAGCCTAAATTTCTTAAAAAACCTTATATTACACTTCATACTTATATTATATTCTACACTACGCCTAGCCTAAATTTCTTAAAAAACCTTATATTATATTTCATACTTTTTTTAACCAACTTTTGGCGCTCAAACTCATTATTATATTTTATATACTATATTCTACACTACGCCTAGCCTAAATTTCTTAAAAAACCTTATATTACACTTCATACTTATATTATATTCTACACTACGCCTAGCCTAAATTGCTTAAAAAACTTTATATTACAATACATACTTTTCTAAACGAACTTTTTGCACTTACACTCACTATATATACTGAATATACTATACGCTCCACTACTCCTAGCCTAAATTTCTTAAAAAACCTTATATTATATTTCATACATTTCTCAACCAACTTTCGCGGTCAAACTCACTATATATATATATTGAATATATTATATTCTACACTACGCCTAGCCTAAATTGCTTAAAAAACTTTATATTACAATTCATACTTTTCTAAACGAACTTTTTGCAGTTACACTCACTATATATACTGAATATACTATATGCTCCACTACGCCTAGCCTAAATTTCTTAAAAAACCTTATATTACACTTCATACTTATATTATATTCTACACTACGCCTAGCCTAGATTTCTTAAAAAACCTGATATACAATTCATACTTTTTTGAACGAACTTTTTGCACTTAGACTCACTATATATACTGAATATACTATACGCTCCACTACTCCTAGCCTAAATTTCTTAAAAAACTTTATATTACAATTCATACTTTTCTAAACGAACTTTTTGCAGTTACACTCACTATATATACTGAATATACTATATGCTCCACTACGCCTAGCCTAAATTTCTTAAAAAACCTTATATTACACTTCATACTTATATTATATTCTACACTACGCCTAGCCTAGATTTCTTAAAAAACCTGATATACAATTCATACTTTTTTGAACGAACTTTTTGCACTTAGACTTACTATATATACTGAATATACTATATGCTCCACTACGCCTAGCCTAAATTTCTTAAAAAAACTCATATACAATTCATACTTTTTTAAACGAACTTTTTGCGCTCAAATTCACTATTATATTGAATATACTATATTCTAGACTACGCCTAGCCTAAATTTCTTAAAAAACCTCATATTACACTTCATACTTATATTATATTCTACACTACGCCTAGCCTAAATTTCTTAAAAAACCTTATATTACACTTCATACTTATATTATATTCTACACTACGCCTAGCCTAAATTGCTTAAAAAACTTTATATTACAATTCATACTTTTCTAAACGAACTTTTTGCAGTTACACTCACTCTATATACTGAATATACTATATGCTCCACTACGCCTAGCCTAAATTTCTTAAAAAACCTTATATTACACTTCATACTTATATTATATTCTACACTACGCCTAGCCTAAATTGCTTAAAAAACTTTATATTACAATACATACTTTTCTAAACGAACTTTTTGCACTTACACTTACTATATATACTGAATATACTATACGCTCCACTACTCCTAGCCTAAATTTCTTAAAAAACCTTATATTATATTTCATACATTTTTCAACCAACTTTCGCGGTCAAACTCACTATATATATATTGAATATATTATATTCTACACTCTACCTAGCATAAATTTCATAAAAAACCTCATATTACACTTCATACTTTTCTAAACGAACTTTTTGCGCTAATATTCACTATTATATTGAATATACTATATTCTACACTACACCTAGCCTAAATTTCTTAAAAAACCTTATATTACACTTCATACTTATATTATATTCTACACTACGCCTAGCCTAAATTTCTTAAAAAACCTTATATTATATTTCATACTTTTTTTAACCAACTTTTGGCGCTCAAACTCATTATTATATTTTATATACTATATTCTACACTACGCCTAGCCTAAATTTCTTAAAAAACCTTATATTACACTTCATACTTATATTATATTCTACACTACGCCTAGCCTAAATTGCTTAAAAAACTTTATATTACAATACATACTTTTCTAAACGAACTTTTTGCACTTACACTCACTATATATACTGAATATACTATACGCTCCACTACTCCTAGCCTAAATTTCTTAAAAAACCTTATATTATATTTCATACATTTCTCAACCAACTTTCGCGGTCAAACTCACTATATATATATATTGAATATATTATATTCTACACTACGCCTAGCCTAAATTGCTTAAAAAACTTTATATTACAATTCATACTTTTCTAAACGAACTTTTTGCAGTTACACTCACTATATATACTGAATATACTATATGCTCCACTACGCCTAGCCTAAATTTCTTAAAAAACCTTATATTACACTTCATACTTATATTATATTCTACACTACGCCTAGCCTAGATTTCTTAAAAAACCTGATATACAATTCATACTTTTTTGAACGAACTTTTTGCACTTAGACTCACTATATATACTGAATATACTATACGCTCCACTACTCCTAGCCTAAATTTCTTAAAAAACTTTATATTACAATTCATACTTTTCTAAACGAACTTTTTGCAGTTACACTCACTATATATACTGAATATACTATATGCTCCACTACGCCTAGCCTAAATTTCTTAAAAAACCTTATATTACACTTCATACTTATATTATATTCTACACTACGCCTAGCCTAGATTTCTTAAAAAACCTGATATACAATTCATACTTTTTTGAACGAACTTTTTGCACTTAGACTTACTATATATACTGAATATACTATATGCTCCACTACGCCTAGCCTAAATTTCTTAAAAAAACTCATATACAATTCATACTTTTTTAAACGAACTTTTTGCGCTCAAATTCACTATTATATTGAATATACTATATTCTAGACTACGCCTAGCCTAAATTTCTTAAAAAACCTCATATTACACTTCATACTTATATTATATTCTACACTACGCCTAGCCTAAATTTCTTAAAAAACCTTATATTACACTTCATACTTATATTATATTCTACACTACGCCTAGCCTAAATTGCTTAAAAAACTTTATATTACAATACATACTTTTCTAAACGAACTTTTTGCACTTACACTCACTAATATACTGAATATACTATACGCTCCACTACTCCTAGCCTAAATTTCTTAAAAAACCTTATATTATATTTCATACATTTTTCAACCAACTTTCGCGGTCAAACTCACTATATATATATTGAATATATTATATTCTACACTCTACCTAGCATAAATTTCATAAAAAACCTCATATTACACTTCATACTTTTCTAAACGAACTTTTTGCGCTAATATTCACTATTATATTGAATATACTATATTCTACACTATACCTAGCCTAAATTGCTTAAAAAACTTTATATTACAATTCATACTTTTCTAACCGAACTTTTTGCGCTCAAATTCACTATTATATTGAATATACTACACCTAGCCTAAATTTCTTAAAAAACCTTATATTACACTTCATACTTATATTATATTCTACACTACGCCTAGCCTAAATTGCTTAAAAAACTTTATATTACAATTCATACTTTTCTAAACGAACTTTTTGCAGTTACACTCACTATATATACTGAATATACTATATGCTCCACTACGCCTAGCCTAAATTTCTTAAAAAACCTTATATTACACTTCATACTTATATTATATTCTACACTACGCCTAGCCTAAATTGCTTAAAAAACTTTATATTACAATACATACTTTTCTAAACGAACTTTTTGCACTTACACTTACTATATATACTGAATATACTATACGCTCCACTACTCCTAGCCTAAATTTCTTAAAAAACCTTATATTATATTTCATACATTTTTCAACCAACTTTCGCGGTCAAACTCACTATATATATATTGAATATATTATATTCTACACTCTACCTAGCATAAATTTCATAAAAAACCTCATATTACACTTCATACTTTTCTAAACGAACTTTTTGCGCTAATATTCACTATTATATTGAATATACTATATTCTACACTACACCTAGCCTAAATTTCTTAAAAAACCTTATATTACACTTCATACTTATATTATATTCTACACTACGCCTAGCCTAAATTTCTTAAAAAACCTTATATTATATTTCATACTTTTTTTAACCAACTTTTGGCGCTCAAACTCATTATTATATTTTATATACTATATTCTACACTACGCCTAGCCTAAATTTCTTAAAAAACCTTATATTACACTTCATACTTATATTATATTCTACACTACGCCTAGCCTAAATTGCTTAAAAAACTTTATATTACAATACATACTTTTCTAAACGAACTTTTTGCACTTACACTCACTATATATACTGAATATACTATACGCTCCACTACTCCTAGCCTAAATTTCTTAAAAAACCTTATATTATATTTCATACATTTTTCAACCAACTTTCGCGGTCAAACTCACTATATATATATATATTGAATATATTATATTCTACACTACGCCTAGCCTAAATTGCTTGAAAAACTTTATATTACAATTCATACTTTTCTAAACGAACTTTTTGCAGTTACACTCACTATATATACTGAATATACTATACGCTCCACTACGCCTAGCCTAAATTTCTTAAAAAACCTTATATTACACTTCATACTTATATTATATTCTACACTACGCCTAGCCTAGATTTCTTAAAAAACCTGATATACAATTCATACTTTTTTGAACGAACTTTTTGCACTTAGACTCACTATATATACTGAATATACTATACGCTCCACTACTCCTAGCCTAAATTTCTTAAAAAACATTATATTACACTTCATACTTTTCTAAACGAACTTTTTGCAGTTACACTCACTATATATACTGAATATACTATATGCTCCACTACGCCTAGCCTAAATTTCTTAAAAAACCTTATATTACACTTCATACTTATATTATATTCTACACTACGCCTAGCCTAAATTGCTTAAAAAACTTTATATTACAATACATACTTTTCTAAACGAACTTTTTGCACTTACACTCACTATATATACTGAATATACTATACGCTCCACTACTCCTAGCCTAAATTTCTTAAAAAACCTTATATTATATTTCATACATTTTTCAACCAACTTTCGCGGTCAAACTCACTATATATATATTGAATATATTATATTCTACACTCTACCTAGCATAAATTTCATAAAAAACCTCATATTACACTTCATACTTATATTATATTCTACACTACGCCTAGCCTAAATTTCTTAAAAAACCTTATATTATATTTCATACTTTTTTTAACCAACTTTTGGCGCTCAAACTCATTATTATATTTTATATACTATATTCTACACTACGCCTAGCCTAAATTTCTTAAAAAACCTTATATTACACTTCATACTTATATTATATTCTACACTACGCCTAGCCTAAATTGCTTAAAAAACTTTATATTACAATACATACTTTTCTAAACGAACTTTTTGCACTTACACTCACTATATATACTGAATATACTATACGCTCCACTACTCCTAGCCTAAATTTCTTAAAAAACCTTATATTATATTTCATACATTTTTCAACCAACTTTCGCGGTCAAACTCACTATATATATATATTGAATATATTATATTCTACACTACGCCTAGCCTAAATTGCTTAAAAAACTTTATATTACAATTCATACTTTTCTAAACGAACTTTTTGCAGTTACACTCACTATATATACTGAATATACTATATGCTCCACTACGCCTAGCCTAAATTTCTTAAAAAACCTTATATTACACTTCATACTTATATTATATTCTACACTACGCCTAGCCTAGATTTCTTAAAAAACCTGATATACAATTCATACTTTTTTGAACGAACTTTTTGCACTTAGACTCACTATATATACTGAATATACTATACGCTCCACTACTCCTAGCCTAAATTTCTTAAAAAACTTTATATTACAATTCATACTTTTCTAAACGAACTTTTTGCAGTTACACTCACTATATATACTGAATATACTATATGCTCCACTACGCCTAGCCTAAATTTCTTAAAAAACCTTATATTACACTTCATACTTATATTATATTCTACACTACGCCTAGCCTAGATTTCTTAAAAAACCTGATATACAATTCATACTTTTTTGAACGAACTTTTTGCACTTAGACTCACTATATATACTGAATATACTATATGCTCCACTACGCCTAGCCTAAATTTCTTAAAAAAACTCATATACAATTCATACTTTTTTAAACGAACTTTTTGCGCTCAAATTCACTATTATATTGAATATACTATATTCTAGACTACGCCTAGCCTAAATTTCTTAAAAAACCTCATATTACACTTCATACTTATATTATATTCTACACTACGCCTAGCCTAAATTTCTTAAAAAACCTTATATTACACTTCATACTTATATTATATTCTACACTACGCCTAGCCTAAATTGCTTAAAAAACTTTATATTACAATACATACTTTTCTAAACGAACTTTTTGCACTTACACTCACTAATATACTGAATATACTATACGCTCCACTACTCCTAGCCTAAATTTCTTAAAAAACCTTATATTATATTTCATACATTTTTCAACCAACTTTCGCGGTCAAACTCACTATATATATATTGAATATATTATATTCTACTCTCTACCTAGCATAAATTTCATAAAAAACCTCATATTACACTTCATACTTTTCTAAACGAACTTTTTGCGCTAATATTCACTATTATATTGAATATACTATATTCTACACTATACCTAGCCTAAATTGCTTAAAAAACTTTATATTACAATTCATACTTTTCTAACCGAACTTTTTGCGCTCAAATTCACTATTATATTGAATATACTACACCTAGCCTAAATTTCTTAAAAAACCTTATATTACACTTCATACTTATATTATATTCTACACTACGCCTAGCCTAAATTGCTTAAAAAACTTTATATTACAATTCATACTTTTCTAAACGAACTTTTTGCAGTTACACTCACTATATATACTGAATATACTATATGCTCCACTACGCCTAGCCTAAATTTCTTAAAAAACCTTATATTACACTTCATACTTATATTATATTCTACACTACGCCTAGCCTAAATTGCTTAAAAAACTTTATATTACAATACATACTTTTCTAAACGAACTTTTTGCACTTACACTTACTATATATACTGAATATACTATACGCTCCACTACTCCTAGCCTAAATTTCTTAAAAAACCTTATATTATATTTCATACATTTTTCAACCAACTTTCGCGGTCAAACTCACTATATATATATTGAATATATTATATTCTACACTCTACCTAGCATAAATTTCATAAAAAACCTCATATTACACTTCATACTTTTCTAAACGAACTTTTTGCGCTAATATTCACTATTATATTGAATATACTATATTCTACACTACACCTAGCCTAAATTTCTTAAAAAACCTTATATTACACTTCATACTTATATTATATTCTACACTACGCCTAGCCTAAATTTCTTAAAAAACCTTATATTATATTTCATACTTTTTTTAACCAACTTTTGGCGCTCAAACTCATTATTATATTTTATATACTATATTCTACACTACGCCTAGCCTAAATTTCTTAAAAAACCTTATATTACACTTCATACTTATATTATATTCTACACTACGCCTAGCCTAAATTGCTTAAAAAACTTTATATTACAATACATACTTTTCTAAACGAACTTTTTGCACTTAGACTCACTATATATACTGAATATACTATACGCTCCACTACTCCTAGCCTAAATTTCTTAAAAAACCTTATATTATATTTCATACATTTTTCAACCAACTTTCGCGGTCAAACTCACTATATATATATATTGAATATATTATATTCTACACTACGCCTAGCCTAAATTGCTTAAAAAACTTTATATTACAATTCATACTTTTCTAAACGAACTTTTTGCAGTTACACTCACTATATATACTGAATATACTATATGCTCCACTACGCCTAGCCTAAATTTCTTAAAAAACCTTATATTACACTTCATACTTATATTATATTCTACACTACGCCTAGCCTAGATTTCTTAAAAAACCTGATATACAATTCATACTTTTTTGAACGAACTTTTTGCACTTAGACTCACTATATATACTGAATATACTATACGCTCCACTACTCCTAGCCTAAATTTCTTAAAAAACATTATATTCCACTTCATACTTTTCTAAACGAACTTTTTGCAGTTACACTCACTATATATACTGAATATACTATATGCTCCACTACGCCTAGCCTAAATTTCTTAAAAAACCTTATATTACACTTCATACTTATATTATATTCTACACTACGCCTAGCCTAAATTGCTTAAAAAACTTTATATTACAATACATACTTTTCTAAACGAACTTTTTGCACTTACACTCACTATATATACTGAATATACTATACGCTCCACTACTCCTAGCCTAAATTTCTTAAAAAACCTTATATTATATTTCATACATTTTTCAACCAACTTTCGCGGTCAAACTCACTATATATATATTGAATATATTATATTCTACACTCTACCTAGCATAAATTTCATAAAAAACCTCATATTACACTTCATACTTTTCTAAACGAACTTTTTGCGCTAATATTCACTATTATATTGAATATACTATATTCTACACTATACCTAGCCTAAATTGCTTAAAAAACTTTATATTACAATTCATACTTTTCTAACCGAACTTTTTGCGCTCAAATTAACTATTATATTGAATATACTACACCTAGCCTAAATTTCTTAAAAAACCTTATATTACACTTCATACTTATATTATATTCTACACTACGCCTAGCCTAAATTGCTTAAAAAACTTTATATTACAATTCATACTTTTCTAAACGAACTTTTTGCGCTCAAACTCACTATATATATATTGAATATACTATATTCTACACTACACCTAGCCTAAATTTTTTAAAAAACCTTATATTACACTTCATACTTATATTATATTCTACACTACACCTAGCCTAAATTGCTTAAAAAACTTTATATTACAATTCATACTTTTCTAAACGAACTTTTTGCACTTACACTCACTATATATACTGAATATACTATATGCTCCACTACGCCTAGCCTAAATTTCTTAAAAAAACTCATATACAATTCATACTTTTTTAAACGAACTTTTTGCGCTCAAATTCACTATTATATTGAATATACTATATTCTAGACTACGCCTAGCCTAAATTTCTTAAAAAACCTCATATTACACTTCATACTTATATTATATTCTACACTACGCCTAGCCTAAATTTCTTAAATAACCTTATATTACACTTCATACTTATATTATACTCTACACTACGCCTATCCTAAATTGCTTAAAAAACTTTATATTACAATACATACTTTTCTAAACGAACTTTTTGCACTTACACTCACTAATATACTGAATATACTATACGCTCCACTACTCCTAGCCTAAATTTCTTAAAAAACCTTATATTATATTTCATACATTTTTCAACCAACTTTCGCGGTCAAACTCACTATATATATATTGAATATATTATATTCTACACTCTACCTAGCATAAATTTCATAAAAAACCTCATATTACACTTCATACTTTTCTAAACGAACTTTTTGCGCTAATATTCACTATTATATTGAATATACTATATTCTACACTATACCTAGCCTAAATTGCTTAAAAAACTTTATATTACAATTCATACTTTTCTAACCGAACTTTTTGCGCTCAAATTCACTATTATATTGAATATACTACACCTAGCCTAAATTTCTTAAAAAACCTTATATTACACTTCATACTTATATTATATTCTACACTACGCCTAGCCTAAATTGCTTAAAAAACTTTATATTACAATTCATACTTTTCTAAACGAACTTTTTGCAGTTACACTCACTATATATACTGAATATACTA
Source organism: Nasonia vitripennis (assembly GCF_009193385.2). Classification (NCBI taxonomy): domain Eukaryota; kingdom Metazoa; phylum Arthropoda; class Insecta; order Hymenoptera; family Pteromalidae; genus Nasonia; species Nasonia vitripennis. The sequence goes on from NW_022279589.1 coordinate 2,444,639, forward strand.
TATGCTCCACTACGCCTAGCCTAAATTTCTTAAAAAACCTTATATTACACTTCATACTTATATTATATTCTACACTACGCCTAGCCTAAATTGCTTAAAAAACTTTATATTACAATACATACTTTTCTAAACGAACTTTTTGCACTTACACTTACTATATATACTGAATATACTATACGCTCCACTACTCCTAGCCTAAATTTCTTAAAAAACCTTATATTATATTTCATACATTTTTCAACCAACTTTCGCGGTCAAACTCACTATATATATATTGAATATATTATATTCTACACTCTACCTAGCATAAATTTCATAAAAAACCTCATATTACACTTCATACTTTTCTAAACGAACTTTTTGCGCTAATATTCACTATTATATTGAATATACTATATTCTACACTACACCTAGCCTAAATTTCTTAAAAAACCTTATATTACACTTCATACTTATATTATATTCTACACTACGCCTAGCCTAAATTTCTTAAAAAACCTTATATTATATTTCATACTTTTTTTAACCAACTTTTGGCGCTCAAACTCATTATTATATTTTATATACTATATTCTACACTACGCCTAGCCTAAATTTCTTAAAAAACCTTATATTACACTTCATACTTATATTATATTCTACACTACGCCTAGCCTAAATTGCTTAAAAAACTTTATATTACAATACATACTTTTCTAAACGAACTTTTTGCACTTACACTCACTATATATACTGAATATACTATACGCTCCACTACTCCTAGCCTAAATTTCTTAAAAAACCTTATATTATATTTCATACATTTTTCAACCAACTTTCGCGGTCAAACTCACTATATATATATATTGAATATATTATATTCTACACTACGCCTAGCCTAAATTGCTTAAAAAACTTTATATTACAATTCATACTTTTCTAAACGAACTTTTTGCAGTTACACTCATTATATATACTGAATATACTATACGCTCCACTACTCCTAGCCTAAATTTCTTAAAAAACCTTATATTATATTTCATACATTTTTCAACCAACTTTCGCGGTCAAACTCACTATATATATATATTGAATATACTATATTCTACACTATACCTAGCCTAAATTGCTTAAAAAACTTTATATTACAATTCATACTTTTCTAACCGAACTTTTTGCGCTCAAATTCACTATTATATTGAATATACTACACCTAGCCTAAATTTCTTAAAAAACCTTATATTACACTTCATACTTATATTATATTCTACACTACGCCTAGCCTAAATTGCTTAAAAAACTTTATATTACAATTCATACTTTTCTAAACGAACTTTTTGCGCTCAAACTCACTATATATATATTGAATATACTATATTCTACACTACACCCAACCTAAATTTTTTAAAAAACCTTATATTACACTTCATACTTATATTATATTCTACACTACACCTAGCCTAAATTGCTTAAAAAACTTTATATTACAATTCATACTTTTCTAAACGAACTTTTTGCACTTACACTCACTATATATACTGAATATACTATATGCTCCACTACGCCTAGCCTAAATTTCTTAAAAAAACTCATATACAATTCATACTTTTTTAAACGAACTTTTTGCGCTCAAATTCACTATTATATTGAATATACTATATTCTAGACTACGCCTAGCCTAAATTTCTTAAAAAACCTCATATTACACTTCATACTTATATTATATTCTACACTACGCCTAGCCTAAATTTCTTAAATAACCTTATATTACACTTCATACTTATATTATACTCTACACTACGCCTAGCCTAAATTGCTTAAAAAACTTTATATTACAATACATACTTTTCTAAACGAACTTTTTGCACTTACACTCACTAATATACTGAATATACTATACGCTCCACTACTCCTAGCCTAAATTTCTTAAAAAACCTTATATTATATTTCATACATTTTTCAACCAACTTTCGCGGTCAAACTCACTATATATATATTGAATATATTATATTCTACACTCTACCTAGCATAAATTTCATAAAAAACCTCATATTACACTTCATACTTTTCTAAACGAACTTTTTGCGCTAATATTCACTATTATATTGAATATACTATATTCTACACTATACCTAGCCTAAATTGCTTAAAAAACTTTATATTACAATTCATACTTTTCTAACCGAACTTTTTGCGCTCAAATTCACTATTATATTGAATATACTACACCTAGCCTAAATTTCTTAAAAAACCTTATATTACACTTCATACTTATATTATATTCTACACTACGCCTAGCCTAAATTGCTTAAAAAACTTTATATTACAATTCATACTTTTCTAAACGAACTTTTTGCAGTTACACTCACTATATATACTGAATATACTATATGCTCCACTACGCCTAGCCTAAATTGCTTAAAAAACTTTATATTACAATACATACTTTTCTAAACGAACTTTTTGCACTTACACTTACTATATATACTGAATATACTATACGCTCCACTACTCCTAGCCTAAATTTCTTAAAAAACCTTATATTATATTTCATACATTTTTCAACCAACTTTCGCGGTCAAACTCACTATATATATATTGAATATATTATATTCTACACTCTACCTAGCATAAATTTCATAAAAAACCTCATATTACACTTCATACTTTTCTAAACGAACTTTTTGCGCTAATATTCACTATTATATTGAATATACTATATTCTACACTACACCTAGCCTAAATTTCTTAAAAAACCTTATATTACACTTCATACTTATATTATATTCTACACTACGCCTAGCCTAAATTTCTTAAAAAACCTTATATTATATTTCATACTTTTTTTAACCAACTTTTGGCGCTCAAACTCATTATTATATTTTATATACTATATTCTACACTACGCCTAGCCTAAATTTCTTAAAAAACCTTATATTACACTTCATACTTATATTATATTCTACACTACGCCTAGCCTAAATTGCTTAAAAAACTTTATATTACAATACATACTTTTCTAAACGAACTTTTAGCACTTACACTCACTATATATACTGAATATACTATACGCTCCACTACTCCTAGCCTAAATTTCTTAAAAAACCTTATATTATATTTCATACATTTTTCAACCAACTTTCGCGGTCAAACTCACTATATATATATATTGAATATATTATATTCTACACTACGCCTAGCCTAAATTGCTTAAAAAACTTTATATTACAATTCATACTTTTCTAAACGAACTTTTTGCAGTTACACTCACTATATATACTGAATATACTATATGCTCCACTACGCCTAGCCTAAATTTCTTAAAAAACCTTATATTACACTTCATACTTATATTATATTCTACACTACGCCTAGCCTAGATTCTTAAAAAACCTGATATACAATTCATACTTTTTTGAACGAACTTTTTGCACTTAGACTCACTATATATACTGAATATACTATACGCTCCACTACTCTAGCCTAAATTTCTTAAAAAACATTATATTACACTTCATACTTTTCTAAACGAACTTTTTGCAGTTACACTCACTATATATACTGAATATACTATATGCTCCACTACGCCTAGCCTAAATTTCTTAAAAAACCTTATATTACACTTCATACTTATATTATATTCTACACTACGCCTAGCCTAAATTGCTTAAAAAACTTTATATTACAATACATACTTTTCTAAACGAACTTTTTGCACTTACACTCACTATATATACTGAATATACTATACGCTCCACTACTCCTAGCCTAAATTTCTTAAAAAACCTTATATTATATTTCATACATTTTTCAACCAACTTTCGCGGTCAAACTCACTATATATATATTGAATATATTATATTCTACACTCTACCTAGCATAAATTTCATAAAAAACCTCATATTACACTTCATACTTTTCTAAACGAACTTTTTGCGCTAATATTCACTATTATATTGAATATACTATATTCTACACTATACCTAGCCTAAATTGCTTAAAAAACTTTATATTACAATTCATACTTTTCTAACCGAACTTCTTGCGCTCAAATTCACTATTATATTGAATATACTACACCTAGCCTAAATTTCTTAAAAAACCTTATATTACACTTCATACTTATATTATATTCTACACTACGCCTAGCCTAAATTGCTTAAAAAACTTTATATTACAATTCATACTTTTTTGAACGAACTTTTTGCGCTCAAACTCACTATATATATATTGAATATACTATATTCTACACTACACCTAGCCTAAATTTTTTAAAAAACCTTATATTACACTTCATACTTATATTATATTCTACACTACGCCTAGCCTAAATTGCTTAAAAAACTTTATATTACAATTCATACTTTTCTAAACGAACTTTTTGCACTTACACTCACTATATATACTGAATATACTATATGCTCCACTACGCCTAGCCTCAATTTCTTAAAAAAACTCATATACAATTCATACTTTTTTAAACGAACTTTTTGCGCTCAAATTCACTATTATATTGAATATACTATATTCTAGACTACGCCTAGCCTAAATTTCTTAAAAAACCTCATATTACACTTCATACTTATATTATATTCTACACTACGCCTAGCCTAAATTTCTTAAAAAACCTTATATTATATTTCATACTTTTTTTAACCAACTTTTGGCGCTCAAACTCATTATTATATTTTATATACTATATTCTACACTACGCCTAGCCTAAATTTCTTAAAAAACCTTATATTACACTTCATACTTATATTATATTCTACACTACGCCTAGCCTAAATTGCTTAAAAAACTTTATATTACAATACATACTTTTCTAAACGAACTTTTTGCACTTACACTCACTATATATACTGAATATACTATACGCTCCACTACTCCTAGCCTAAATTTCTTAAAAAACCTTATATTATATTTCATACATTTTTCAACCAACTTTCGCGGTCAAACTCACTATATATATATATTGAATATATTATATTCTACACTACGCCTAGCCTAAATTGCTTAAAAAACTTTATATTACAATTCATACTTTTCTAAACGAACTTTTTGCAGTTACACTCACTATATATACTGAATATACTATATGCTCCACTACGCCTAGCCTAAATTTCTTAAAAAACCTTATATTACACTTCATACTTATATTATACTCTACACTACGCCTAGCCTAATTGCTTAAAAAACTTTATATTACAATACATACTTTTCTAAACGAACTTTTTGCACTTACACTCACTATATATACTGAATATACTATACGCTCCACTACTCCTAGCCTAAATTTCTTAAAAACCTTATATTATATTTCATACATTTTCAACCAACTTTCCGGTCAAACTCACTATATATATATTGAATATATTATATTCTACACTCTACCTAGCATAAATTCATAAAAACCTCATATTACACTTCATACTTTCTAAACGAACTTTTTGCCTAATATTCACTATTATATTGAATATACTATATTCTACACTACACCTAGCCTAAATTTCTTAAAAAACCTTATATTACACTTCATACTTATATTATATTCTACACTACGCCTAGCCTAAATTGCTTAAAAAACTTTATATTACAATTCATACTTTTCTAAACGAACTTTTTGCAGTTACACTCACTATATATACTGAATATACTATATGCTCCACTACGCCTAGCCTAAATTTCTTAAAAAACCTTATATTACACTTCATACTTATATTATATTCTACACTACGCCTAGCCTAAATTGCTTAAAAAACTTTATATTACAATACACACTTTTCTAAACGAACTTTTTGCACTTACACTCACTATATATACTGAATATACTATACGCTCCACTACTCCTAGCCTAAATTTCTTAAAAAACCTTATATTATATTTCATACATTTTTCAACCAACTTTCGCGGTCAAACTCACTATATATATATTGAATATATTATATTCTACACTCTACCTAGCATAAATTTCATAAAAAACCTCATATTACAATTCATACTTTTCTAACCGAACTTTTTGCGCTCAAATTCACTATTATATTGAATATACTACACCTAGCCTAAATTTCTTAAAAAACCTTATATTACACTTCATACTTATATTATATTCTACACTACGCCTAGCCTAAATTGCTTAAAAAACTTTATATTACAATATATACTTTTTGAACGAACTTTTTGCGCTCAAACTCACTATATATATATTGAATATACTATATTCTACACTACGCCTAGCCTAAATTTCTTAAAAAACCTGATATTATAGTTCATACTTTTTGATCGAACTTTTTGCACTTACACTCACTATATATACTGAATATACTATACGCTCCACTACTCCTAGCCTAAATTTCTTAAAAACCTTATATTATATTTCATACATTTTTCAACCAACTTTCGCGGTCAAACTCACTATATATATATTGAATATATTATATTCTACACTCTACCTAGCATAAATTTCATAAAAAACCTCATATTACACTTCATACTTTTCTAAACGAACTTTTTGCGCTAATATTCACTATTATATTGAATATACTATATTCTACACTATACCTAGCCTAAATTGCTTAAAAAACTTTATATTACAATTCATACTTTTCTAACCGAACTTTTTGCGCTCAAATTCACTATTATATTGAATATACTACACCTAGCCTAAATTTCTTAAAAAACCTTATATTACACTTCATACTTATATTATATTCTACACTACGCCTAGCCTAAATTGCTTAAAAAACTTTATATTACAATATATACTTTTTTGAACGAACTTTTTGCGCTCAAACTCACTATATATATATTAAATATACTATATTCTACACTACACCTAGCCTAAATTTTTTAAAAAACCTTATATTACACTTCATACTTATATTATATTCTACACTACGCCTAGCCTAAATTGCTTAAAAAACTTTATATTACAGTTCATACTTTTCTAAACGAACTTTTTGCAGTTACACTCACTATATATACTGAATATACTATATGCTCCACTACGCCTAGCCTAAATTTCTTAAAAAACCTTATATTACACTTCATACTTATATTATATTCTACACTACGCCTAGCCTAAATTGCTTAAAAAACTTTATATTACAATTCATACTTTTCTAAACGAACTTTTTGCAGTTACACTCACTATATATACTGAATATACTATATGCTCCACTACGCCTAGCCTAAATTTCTTAAAAAACCTTATATTACACTTCATACTTATATTATATTCTACACTACGCCTAGCCTAAATTGCTTAAAAAACTTTATATTACAATACATACTTTTCTAAACGAACTTTTTGCACTTACACTCACTATATATATTGAATATACTATATTCTACACTACGCCTAGCCTAAATTTCTTAAAAAACCTGATATTATAGTTCATACTTTTTTGATCGAACTTTTTGCACTTACACTCACTATATATACTGAATATAATATACGCTCCACTACTCCTAGCCTAAATTTCTTAAAAAACCTTATATTATATTTCATACATTTTTCAACCAACTTTCGCGGTCAAACTCACTATATATATATTGAATATATTATATTCTACACTCTACCTAGCATAAATTTCATAAAAAACCTCATATTACACTTCATACTTATATTATATTCTACACTACGCCTAGCCTAAATTGCTTCAAAAACTTTATATTACAATATATACTTTTTTGAACGAACTTTTTGCGCTCAAACTCACTATATATATATTAAATATACTATATTCTACACTACACCTAGCCTAAATTTTTTAAAAAACCTTATATTACACTTCATACTTATATTATATTCTACACTACGCCTAGCCTAAATTGCTTAAAAAACTTTATATTACAATTCATACTTTTCTAAACGAACTTTTTGCAGTTACACTCACTATATATACTGAATATACTATATGCTCACTACGCCTAGCCTAAATTTCTTAAAAAACCTTATATTACACTTCATACTTATATTATATTCTACACTACGCCTAGCCTAAATTGCTTAAAAAACTTTATATTACAATACATACTTTTCTAAACGAACTTTTTGCACTTACACTCACTATATATACTGAATATACTATACGCTCCACTACTCCTAGCCTAAATTTCTTAAAAAACCTTATATTATATTTCATACATTTTTCAACCAACTTTCGCGGTCAAACTCACTATATATATATTGAATATATTATATTCTACACTCTACCTAGCATAAATTTCATAAAAAACCTCATATTACACTTCATACTTTTCTAAACGAACTTTTTGCGCTAATATTCACTATTATATTGAATATACTATATTCTACACTACACCTAGCCTAAATTTCTTAAAAAACCTTATATTACACTTCATACTTATATTATATTCTACACTACGCCTAGCCTAAATTGCTTAAAAAACTTTATATTACAATTCATACTTTTCTAAACGAACTTTTTGCATTTACACTCACTATATATACTGAATATACTATATGCTCCACTACGCCTAGCCTAAATTTCTTAAAAAACCTTATATTACACTTCATACTTATATTATATTCTACACTACGCCTAGCCTAAATTGCTTAAAAAACTTTATATTACAATACACACTTTTCTAAACGAACTTTTTGCACTTACACTCACTATATATACTGTATATACTATACGCTCCACTACTCCTAGCCTAAATTTCTTAAAAAACCTTATATTACACTTCATACTTATATTATATTCTACACTACGCCTAGCCTAAATTGCTTAAAAAACTTTATATTACAATATATACTTTTTTGAACGAACTTTTTGCGCTCAAACTCACTATATATATATTGAATATACTATATTCTACACTACGCCTAGCCTAAATTTCTTAAAAAACCTGATATTATAGTTCATACTTTTTTGATCGAACTTTTTGCACTTACACTCACTATATATACTGAATATACTATACGCTCCACTACTCCTAGCCTAAATTTCTTAAAAAACCTTATATTATATTTTATACATTTTTCAACCAACTTTCGCGGTCAAACTCACTATATATATATTGAATATATTATATTCTACACTCTACCTAGCATAAATTTCATAAAAAACCTCATATTACACTTCATACTTTTCTAAACGAACTTTTTGCGCTAATATTCACTATTATATTGAATATACTATATTCTACACTATACCTAGCCTAAATTGCTTAAAAAACTTTATATTACAATTCATACTTTTCTAACCGAACTTTTTGCGCTCAAATTCACTATTATATTGAATATACTACACCTAGCCTAAATTTCTTAAAAAACCTTATATTACACTTCATACTTATATTATATTCTACACTACGCCTAGCCTAAATTGCTTAAAAAACTTTATATTACAATTCATACTTTTTTGAACGAACTTTTTGCGCTCAAACTCACTATATATATATTGAATATACTATATTCTACACTACACCTAGCCTAAATTTTTTAAAAAACCTTATATTACACTTCATACTTATATTATATTCTACACTACGCCTAGCCTAAATTGCTTAAAAAACTTTATATTACAATTCATACTTTTCTAAACGAACTTTTTGCACTTACACTCACTATATATACTGAATATACTATATGCTCCACTACGCCTAGCCTAAATTTCTTAAAAAAACTCATATACACTTCATACTTTTTTAAACGAACTTTTTGCGCTCAAATTCACTATTATATATTGAATATACTATATTCTACACTACAGCGAGCCTAAATTTCTTAAAAAATCTCATATTACAGTCCATAATTTTTTATACGAACTTTTTGCGCTCAAACTCACTATATATATATTGAATATACTATATTCTACACTACACCTAGCCTAAATTTTTTAAAAAACCTTATATTACACTTCATACTTATATTATATTCTACACTACGCCTAGCCTAAATTGCTTAAAAAACTTTATATTACAATTCATACTTTTCTAAACGAACTTTTTGCACTTACACTCACTATATATACTGAATATACTATATGCTCCACTACGCCTAGCCTAAATTTCTTAAAAAAACTCATATACAATTCATACTTTTTTAAACGAACTTTTTGCGCTCAAATTCACTATTATATTGAATATACTATATTCTAGACTACGCCTAGCCTAAATTTCTTAAAAAACCTCATATTACACTTCATACTTATATTATATTCTACACTACGCCTAGCCTAAATTTCTTAAAAAACCTTATATTATATTTCATACTTTTTTTAACCAACTTTTGGCGCTCAAACTCATTATTATATTTTATATACTATATTCTACACTACGCCTAGCCTAAATTTCTTAAAAAACCTTATATTACACTTCATACTTATATTATATTCTACACTACGCCTAGCCTAAATTGCTTAAAAAACTTTATATTACAATACATACTTTTCTAAACGAACTTTTTGCACTTACACTCACTATATATACTGAATATACTATACGCTCCACTACTCCTAGCCTAAATTTCTTAAAAAACCTTATATTATATTTCATACATTTTTCAACCAACTTTCGCGGTCAAACTCACTATATATATATTGAATATATTATATTCTACACTCTACCTAGCATAAATTTCATAAAAAACCTCATATTACACTTCATACTTTTCTAAACGAACTTTTTGCAGTTACACTCACTATATATACTGAATATACTATATGCTCCACTACGCCTAGCCTAAATTTCTTAAAAAACCTTATATTACACTTCATACTTATATTATATTCTACACTACGCCTAGCCTAAATTGCTTAAAAAACTTTATATTACAATACACACTTTTCTAAACGAACTTTTTGCACTTACACTCACTATATATACTGAATATACTATACGCTCCACTACTCCTAGCCTAAATTTCTTAAAAAACCTTATATTATATTTCATACATTTTTCAACCAACTTTCGCGGTCAAATTCACTATATATATATTGAATATATTATATTCTACACTCTACCTAGCATAAATTTCATAAAAAACCTCATATTACACTTCATACTTTTCTAAACGAACTTTTTGCGCTAATATTCACTATTATATTGAATATACTACACCTAGCCTAAATTTCTTAAAAAACCTTATATTACACTTCATACTTATATTATATTCTACACTACGCCTAGCCTAAATTGCTTAAAAAACCTTATATTATATTTCATACTTTTTTTAACCAACTTTTGGCGCTCAAACTCATTATTATATTTTATATACTATATTCTACACTACGCCTAGCCTAAATTTCTTAAAAAACCTTATATTACACTTCATACTTATATTATATTCTACACTACGCCTAGCCTAAATTGCTTAAAAAACCTCATATTACACTTCATACTTTTCTAAACGAACTTTTTGCGCTAATATTCACTATTATATTGAATATACTACACCTAGCCTAAATTTTTTAAAAAACCTTATATTACACTTCATACTTATATTATATTCTACACTACGCCTAGCCTAAATTGCTTAAAAAACTTTATATTACAATTCATACTTTTCTAAACGAACTTTTTGCAGTTACACTCACTATATATACTGAATATACTATATGCTCCACTACGCCTAGCCTAAATTTCTTAAAAAACCTTATATTACACTTCATACTTATATTATATTCTACACTACGCCTAGCCTAAATTGCTTAAAAAACTTTATATTACAATACATACTTTTCTAAACGAACTTTTTGCACTTACACTCACTATATATACTGAATATACTATACGCTCCACTACTCCTAGCCTAAATTTCTTAAAAAACCTTATATTATATTTCATACATTTTTCAACCAACTTTCGCGGTCAAACTCACTATATATATATTGAATATATTATATTCTACACTCTACCTAGCATAAATTTCATAAAAAACCTCATATTACACTTCATACTTTTCTAAACGAACTTTTTGCGCTAATATTCACTATTATATTGAATATACTATATTCTACACTACACCTAGCCTAAATTTCTTAAAAAACCTTATATTACACTTCATACTTATATTATATTCTACACTACGCCTAGCCTAAATTGCTTAAAAAACTTTATATTACAATTCATACTTTTCTAAACGAACTTTTTGCATTTACACTCACTATATATACTGAATATACTATATGCTCCACTACGCCTAGCCTAAATTTCTTAAAAAACCTTATATTACACTTCATACTTATATTATATTCTACACTACGCCTAGCCTAAATTGCTTAAAAAACTTTATATTACAATACACACTTTTCTAAACGAACTTTTTGCACTTACACTCACTATATATACTGTATATACTATACGCTCCACTACTCCTAGCCTAAATTTCTTAAAAAACCTTATATTACACTTCATACTTATATTATATTCTACACTACGCCTAGCCTAAATTGCTTAAAAAACTTTATATTACAATATATACTTTTTTGAACGAACTTTTTGCGCTCAAACTCACTATATATATATTGAATATACTATATTCTACACTACGCCTAGCCTAAATTTCTTAAAAAACCTGATATTATAGTTCATACTTTTTTGATCGAACTTTTTGCACTTACACTCACTATATATACTGAATATACTATACGCTCCACTACTCCTAGCCTAAATTTCTTAAAAAACCTTATATTATATTTTATACATTTTTCAACCAACTTTCGCGGTCAAACTCACTATATATATATTGAATATATTATATTCTACACTCTACCTAGCATAAATTTCATAAAAAACCTCATATTACACTTCATACTTTTCTAAACGAACTTTTTGCGCTAATATTCACTATTATATTGAATATACTATATTCTACACTATACCTAGCCTAAATTGCTTAAAAAACTTTATATTACAATTCATACTTTTCTAACCGAACTTTTTGCGCTCAAATTCACTATTATATTGAATATACTACACCTAGCCTAAATTTCTTAAAAAACCTTATATTACACTTCATACTTATATTATATTCTACACTACGCCTAGCCTAAATTGCTTAAAAAACTTTATATTACAATTCATACTTTTTTGAACGAACTTTTTGCGCTCAAACTCACTATATATATATTGAATATACTATATTCTACACTACACCTAGCCTAAATTTTTTAAAAAACCTTATATTACACTTCATACTTATATTATATTCTACACTACGCCTAGCCTAAATTGCTTAAAAAACTTTATATTACAATTCATACTTTTCTAAACGAACTTTTTGCACTTACACTCACTATATATACTGAATATACTATATGCTCCACTACGCCTAGCCTAAATTTCTTAAAAAAACTCATATACACTTCATACTTTTTTAAACGAACTTTTTGCGCTCAAATTCACTATTATATATTGAATATACTATATTCTACACTACAGCGAGCCTAAATTTCTTAAAAAATCTCATATTACAGTCCATAATTTTTTATACGAACTTTTTGCGCTCAAACTCACTATATATATATTGAATATACTATATTCTACACTACACCTAGCCTAAATTTTTTAAAAAACCTTATATTACACTTCATACTTATATTATATTCTACACTACGCCTAGCCTAAATTGCTTAAAAAACTTTATATTACAATTCATACTTTTCTAAACGAACTTTTTGCACTTACACTCACTATATATACTGAATATACTATATGCTCCACTACGCCTAGCCTAAATTTCTTAAAAAAACTCATATACAATTCATACTTTTTTAAACGAACTTTTTGCGCTCAAATTCACTATTATATTGAATATACTATATTCTAGACTACGCCTAGCCTAAATTTCTTTAAAAAAAACCTCATATTACAACTTCATATACTTATATTATTATTTCTACACTACGCCTAGCCTAAATTTCTTAAAAAACCTTATATTATATATTTCATACTTTTTTTAAACCAACCTTTTGGCGCTCAAACTCATTATTATATTTTAATATACTATATTCTACACTACGCCTAGCCTAAATTTCTTAAAAAACCTTATATTACACTTCATACTTATATTATATTCTACACTACGCCTAGCCTAAATTGCTTAAAAAACTTTATATTACAATACATACTTTTCTAAACGAACTTTTTGCACTTACACTCACTATATATACTGAATATACTATACGCTCCACTACTCCTAGCCTAAATTTCTTAAAAAACCTTATATTATATTTCATACATTTTTCAACCAACTTTCGCGGTCAAATCACTATATATATATTGAATATATTATATTCTACACTCTACCTAGCATAAATTTCATAAAAAACCTCATATTACACTTCATACTTTTCTAAACGAACTTTTTGCGCTAATATTCACTATTATATTGAATATACTACACCTAGCCTAAATTTCTTAAAAAACCTTATATTACACTTCATACTTATATTATATTCTACACTACGCCTAGCCTAAATTGCTTAAAAAACTTTATATTACAATATATACTTTTTTGAACGAACTTTTTGCGCTCAAACTCACTATATATATATTAAAATACTATATTCTACACTACACCTAGCCTAAATTTTTAAAAAACCTTATATTACACTTCATACTTATATTATATTCTACACTACGCCTAGCCTAAATTGCTTAAAAAACTTTATATTACAATTCATACTTTTCTAAACGAACTTTTTGCAGTTACACTCACTATATATACTGAATATACTATATGCTCCACTATGCCTAGCCTAAATTTCTTAAAAAACCTTATATTACACTTCATACTTATATTATATTCTACACTACGCCTAGCCTAAATTTCTTAAAAAACCTTATATTATATTTCATACTTTTTTTAACCAACTTTTGGCGCTCAAACTCATTATTATATTTTATATACTATCTTCTACACTACGCCTAGCCTAAATTTCTTAAAAAACCTTATATTACACTTCATACTTATATTATATTCTACACTACGCCTAGCCTAAATTGCTTAAAGAACTTTATATTACAATTCATACTTTTCTAAACGAACTTTTTGCACTTAACTCACTATATATACTGAATATACTATATGCTCCACTACGCCTAGCCTAAATTTCATAAAAAACCTCATATTACACTTCATACTTTTCTAAACGAACTTTTTGCAGTTACACTCACTATATATACTGAATATACTATATGCTCCACTACGCCTAGCCTAAATTTCTTAAAAAACCTTATATTACACTTCATACTTATATTATATTCTACACTACGCCTAGCCTAAATTGCTTAAAAAACTTTATATTACAATACACACTTTTCTAAACGAACTTTTTGCACTTACACTCACTATATATACTGAATATACTATACGCTCCACTACTCCTAGCCTAAATTTCTTAAAAAACCTTATATTATATTTCATACATTTTTCAACCAACTTTCGCGGTCAAACTCACTATATATATATTGAATATATTATATTCTACACTCTACCTAGCATAAATTTCATAAAAAACCTCATATTACAATTCATACTTTTCTAACCGAACTTTTTGCGCTCAAATTCACTATTATATTGAATATACTACACCTAGCCTAAATTTCTTAAAAAACCTTATATTACACTTCATACTTATATTATATTCTACACTACGCCTAGCCTAAATTGCTTAAAAAACTTTATATTACAATATATACTTTTTTGAACGAACTTTTTGCGCTCAAACTCACTATATATATATTGAATATACTATATTCTACACTACGCCTAGCCTAAATTTCTTAAAAAACCTGATATTATAGTTCATACTTTTTTGATCGAACTTTTTGCACTTACACTCACTATATATACTGAATATACTATACGCTCCACTACTCCTAGCCTAAATTTCTTAAAAAACCTTATATTATATTTCATACATTTTTCAACCAACTTTCGCGGTCAAACTCACTATATATATATTGAATATATTATATTCTACACTCTACCTAGCATAAATTTCATAAAAAACCTCATATTACAATTCATACTTTTCTAAACGAACTTTTTGCGCTAATATTCACTATTATATTGAATATACTATATTCTACACTACACCTAGCCTAAATTGCTTAAAAAACTTTATATTACAATTCATACTTTTCTAACCGAACTTTTTGCGCTCAAATTCACTATTATATTGAATATACTACACCTAGCCTAAATTTCTTAAAAAACCTTATATTACACTTCATACTTATATTATATTCTACACTACGCCTAGCCTAAATTGCTTAAAAAACTTTATATTACAATATATACTTTTTTGAACGAACTTTTTGCGCTCAAACTCACTATATATATATTAAATATACTATATTCTACACTACACCTAGCCTAAATTTTTTAAAAAACCTTATATTACACTTCATACTTATATTATATTCTACACTACGCCTAGCCTAAATTGCTTAAAAAACTTTATATTACAATTCATACTTTTCTAAACGAACTTTTTGCAGTTACACTCACTATATATACTGAATATACTATATGCTCCACTACGCCTAGCCTAAATTTCTTAAAAAACCTTATATTACACTTCATACTTATATTATATTCTACACTACGCCTAGCCTAAATTGCTTAAAAAACTTTATATTACAATACATACTTTTCTAAACGAACTTTTTGCACTTACACTCACTATATATACTGAATATACTATACGCTCCACTACTCCTAGCCTAAATTTCTTAAAAAACCTTATATTATATTTCATACATTTTTCAACCAACTTTCGCGGTCAAACTCACTATATATATATTGAATATATTATATTCTACACTCTACCTAGCATAAATTTCATAAAAAACCTCATATTACACTTCATACTTTTCTAAACGAACTTTTTGCGCTAATATTCACTATATATATATTAAATATACTATATTCTACACTACACCTAGCCTAAATTTTTTAAAAAACCTTATATTACACTTCATACTTATATTATATTCTACACTACGCCTAGCCTAAATTGCTTAAAAAACTTTATATTACAATTCATACTTTTCTAAACGAACTTTTTGCAGTTACACTCACTATATATACTGAATATACTATATGCTCCACTACGCCTAGCCTAAATTTCTTAAAAAACCTTATATTACACTTCATACTTATATTATATTCTACACTACGCCTAGCCTAAATTGCTTAAAAAACTTTATATTACAATACATACTTTTCTAAACGAACTTTTTGCACTTACACTCACTATATATATTGAATATACTATATTCTACACTACGCCTAGCCTAAATTTCTTAAAAAACCTGATATTATAGTTCATACTTTTTTGATCGAACTTTTTGCACTTACACTCACTATATATACTGAATATAATATACGCTCCACTACTCCTAGCCTAAATTTCTTAAAAAACCTTATATTATACTTCATACATTTTTCAACCAACTTTCGCGGTCAAACTCACTATATATATATTGAATATATTATATTCTACACTCTACCTAGCATAAATTTCATAAAAAACCTCATATTACACTTCATACTTATATTATATTCTACACTACGCCTAGCCTAAATTGCTTCAAAAACTTTATATTACAATATATACTTTTTTGAACGAACTTTTTGCGCTCAAACTCACTATATATATATTAAATATACTATATTCTACACTACACCTAGCCTAAATTTTTTAAAAAACCTTATATTACACTTCATACTTATATTATATTCTACACTACGCCTAGCCTAAATTGCTTAAAAAACTTTATATTACAATTCATACTTTTCTAAACGAACTTTTTGCAGTTACACTCACTATATATACTGAATATACTATATGCTCCACTACGCCTAGCCTAAATTTCTTAAAAAACCTTATATTACACTTCATACTTATATTATATTCTACACTACGCCTAGCCTAAATTGCTTAAAAAACTTTATATTACAATACATACTTTTCTAAACGAACTTTTTGCACTTACACTCACTATATATACTGAATATACTATACGCTCCACTACTCCTAGCCTAAATTTCTTAAAAAACCTTATATTATATTTCATACATTTTTCAACCAACTTTCGCGGTCAAACTCACTATATATATATTGAATATATTATATTCTACACTCTACCTAGCATAAATTTCATAAAAAACCTCATATTACACTTCATACTTTTCTAAACGAACTTTTTGCGCTAATATTCACTATTATATTGAATATACTATATTCTACACTACACCTAGCCTAAATTTCTTAAAAAACCTTATATTACACTTCATACTTATATTATATTCTACACTACGCCTAGCCTAAATTGCTTAAAAAACTTTATATTACAATTCATACTTTTCTAAACGAACTTTTTGCAGTTACACTCACTATATATACTGAATATACTATATGCTCCACTACGCCTAGCCTAAATTTCTTAAAAAACCTTATATTACACTTCATACTTATATTATATTCTACACTACGCCTAGCCTAAATTGCTTAAAAAACTTTATATTACAATACACACTTTTCTAAACGAACTTTTTGCACTTACACTCACTATATATACTGTATATACTATACGCTCCACTACTCCTAGCCTAAATTTCTTAAAAAACCTTATATTATATTTCATACATTTTTCAACCAACTTTCGCGGTCAAACTCACTATATATATATTGAATATATTATATTCTACACTCTACCTAGCATAAATTTCATAAAAAACCTCATATTACAATTCATACTTTTCTAACCGAACTTTTTGCGCTCAAATTCACTATTATATTGAATATACTACACCTAGCCTAAATTTCTTAAAAAACCTTATATTACACTTCATACTTATATTATATTCTACACTACGCCTAGCCTAAATTGCTTAAAAAACTTTATATTACAATATATACTTTTTTGAACGAACTTTTTGCGCTCAAACTCACTATATATATATTGAATATACTATATTCTACACTACGCCTAGCCTAAATTTCTTAAAAAACCTGATATTATAGTTCATACTTTTTTGATCGAACTTTTTGCACTTACACTCACTATATATACTGAATATACTATACGCTCCACTACTCCTAGCCTAAATTTCTTAAAAAACCTTATATTATATTTCATACATTATTCAACCAACTTTCGCGGTCAAACTCACTATATATATATTGAATATATTATATTCTACACTCTACCTAGCATAAATTTCATAAAAAACCTCATATTACACTTCATACTTTTCTAAACAAACTTTTTGCGCTAATATTCACTATTATATTGAATATACTATATTCTACACTATACCTAGCCTAAATTGCTTAAAAAACTTTATATTACAATTCATACTTTTCTAACCGAACTTTTTGCGCTCAAATTCACTATTATATTGAATATACTACACCTAGCCTAAATTTCTTAAAAAACCTTATATTACACTTCATACTTATATTATATTCTACACTACGCCTAGCCTAAATTGCTTAAAAACTTTATATTACAATATATACTTTTTTGAACGAACTTTTTGCGCTCAAACTCACTATATATATATTAAATATACTATATTCTACACTACACCTAGCCTAAATTTTTTAAAAAACCTTATATTACACTTCATACTTATATTATATTCTACACTACGCCTAGCCTAAATTGCTTAAAAAACTTTATATTACAATTCATACTTTTCTAAACGAACTTTTTGCAGTTACACTCACTATATATACTGAATATACTATATGCTCCACTACGCCTAGCCTAAATTTCTTAAAAAACCTTATATTACACTTCATACTTATATTATATTCTACACTACGCCTAGCCTAAATTGCTTAAAAAACTTTATATTACAATACATACTTTTCTAAACGAACTTTTTGCACTTACACTCACTATATATATTGAATATACTATATTCTACACTACGCCTAGCCTAAATTTCTTAAAAAACCTGATATTATAGTTCATACTTTTTTGATCGAACTTTTTGCACTTACACTCACTATATATACTGAATATAATATACGCTCCACTACTCCTAGCCTAAATTTCTTAAAAAACCTTATATTATATTTCATACATTTTTCAACCAACTTTCGCGGTCAAACTCACTATATATATATTGAATATATTATATTCTACACTCTACCTAGCATAAATTTCATAAAAAACCTCATATTACACTTCATACTTTTCTAAACGAACTTTTTGCGCTAATATTCACTATTATATTGAATATACTATATTCTACACTATACCTAGCCTAAATTGCTTAAAAAACTTTATATTACAATTCATACTTTTCTAACCGAACTTTTTGCGCTCAAATTCACTATTATATTGAATATACTACACCTAGCCTAAATTTCTTAAAAAACCTTATATTACACTTCATACTTATATTATATTCTACACTACGCCTAGCCTAAATTGCTTAAAAAACTTTATATTACAATTCATACTTTTTTGAACGAACTTTTTGCGCTCAAACTCACTATATATATATTGAATATACTATATTCTACACTACACCTAGCCTAAATTTTTTAAAAAACCTTATATTACACTTCATACTTATATTATATTCTACACTACGCCTAGCCTAAATTGCTTAAAAAACTTTATATTACAATTCATACTTTTCTAAACGAACTTTTTGCACTTACACTCACTATATATACTGAATATACTATATGCTCCACTACGCCTAGCCTAAATTTCTTAAAAAAACTCATATACACTTCATACTTTTTTAAACGAACTTTTTGCGCTCAAATTCACTATTATATATTGAATATACTATATTCTACACTACAGCGAGCCTAAATTTCTTAAAAAATCTCATATTACAGTCCACAATTTTTTATACGAACTTTTTGCGCTCAAACTCACTATATATATATTGAATATACTATATTCTACACTACACCTAGCCTAAATTTTTTAAAAAACCTTATATTACACTTCATACTTATATTATATTCTACACTACGCCTAGCCTAAATTGCTTAAAAAACTTTATATTACAATTCATACTTTTCTAAACGAACTTTTTGCACTTACACTCACTATATATACTGAATATACTATATGCTCCACTACGCCTAGCCTAAATTTCTTAAAAAAACTCATATACAATTCATACTTTTTTAAACGAACTTTTTGCGCTCAAATTCACTATTATATTGAATATACTATATTCTAGACTACGCCTAGCCTAAATTTCTTAAAAAACCTCATATTACACTTCATACTTATATTATATTCTACACTACGCCTAGCCTAAATTTCTTAAAAAACCTTATATTATATTTCATACTTTTTTTAACCAACTTTTGGCGCTCAAACTCATTATTATATTTTATATACTATATTCTACACTACGCCTAGCCTAAATTTCTTAAAAAACCTTATATTACACTTCATACTTATATTATATTCTACACTACGCCTAGCCTAAATTGCTTAAAAAACTTTATATTACAATACATACTTTTCTAAACGAACTTTTTGCACTTACACTCACTATATATACTGAATATACTATACGCTCCACTACTCCTAGCCTAAATTTCTTAAAAAACCTTATATTATATTTCATACATTTTTCAACCAACTTTCGCGGTCAAACTCACTATATATATATTGAATATATTATATTCTACACTCTACCTAGCATAAATTTCATAAAAAACCTCATATTACACTTCATACTTTTCTAAACGAACTTTTTGCAGTTACACTCACTATATATACTGAATATACTATATGCTCCACTACGCCTAGCCTAAATTTCTTAAAAAACCTTATATTACACTTCATACTTATATTATATTCTACACTACGCCTAGCCTAAATTGCTTAAAAAACTTTATATTACAATACACACTTTTCTAAACGAACTTTTTGCACTTACACTCACTATATATACTGAATATACTATACGCTCCACTACTCCTAGCCTAAATTTCTTAAAAAACCTTATATTATATTTCATACATTTTTCAACCAACTTTCGCGGTCAAACTCACTATATATATATTGAATATATTATATTCTACACTCTACCTAGCATAAATTTCATAAAAAACCTCATATTACACTTCATACTTTTCTAAACGAACTTTTTGCGCTAATATTCACTATTATATTGAATATACTACACCTAGCCTAAATTTCTTAAAAAACCTTATATTACACTTCATACTTATATTATATTCTACACTACGCCTAGCCTAAATTGCTTAAAAAACTTTATATTACAATATATACTTTTTTGAACGAACTTTTTGCGCTCAAACTCACTATATATATATTAAATATACTATATTCTACACTACACCTAGCCTAAATTTTTTAAAAAACCTTATATTACACTTCATACTTATATTATATTCTACACTACGCCTAGCCTAAATTGCTTAAAAAACTTTATATTACAATTCATACTTTTCTAAACGAACTTTTTGCAGTTACACTCACTATATATACTGAATATACTATATGCTCCACTATGCCTAGCCTAAATTTCTTAAAAAACCTTATATTACACTTCATACTTATATTATATTCTACACTACGCCTAGCCTAAATTTCTTAAAAAACCTTATATTATATTTCATACTTTTTTTAACCAACTTTTGGCGCTCAAACTCATTATTATATTTTATATACTATCTTCTACACTACGCCTAGCCTAAATTTCTTAAAAAACCTTATATTACACTTCATACTTATATTATATTCTACACTACGCCTAGCCTAAATTGCTTAAAGAACTTTATATTACAATTCATACTTTTCTAAACGAACTTTTTGCACTTACACTCACTATATATACTGAATATACTATATGCTCCACTACGCCTAGCCTAAATTTCATAAAAAACCTCATATTACACTTCATACTTTTCTAAACGAACTTTTTGCAGTTACACTCACTATATATACTGAATATACTATATGCTCCACTACGCCTAGCCTAATTTTCTTAAAAAACCTTATATTACACTTCATACTTATATTATATTCTACACTACGCCTAGCCTAAATTGCTTAAAAAACTTTATATTACAATACACACTTTTCTAAACGAACTTTTTGCACTTACACTCACTATATATACTTAATATACTATACGCTCCACTACTCCTAGCCTAAATTTCTTAAAAAACCTTATATTATATTTCATACATTTTTCAACCAACTTTCGCGGTCAAACTCACTATATATATATTGAATATATTATATTCTACACTCTACCTAGCATAAATTTCATAAAAAACCTCATATTACACTTCATACTTTTCTAAAAGAACTTTTTGCGCTAATATTCACTATTATATTGAATATACTATATTCTACACTATACCTAGCCTAAATTGCTTAAAAAACTTTATATTACAATTCATACTTTTCTAAACGAACTTTTTGCAGTTACACTCACTATATATACTGAATATACTATATGCTCCACTACGCCTAGCCTAAATTTCTTAAAAAACCTTATATTACACTTCATACTTATATTATATTCTACACTACGCCTAGCCTAAATTTCTTAAAAAACCTTATATTATATTTCATACTTTTTTTAACCAACTTTTTGCGCTCAAATTCACTATTATATTGAGTATACTATATTCTACACTACACCTAGCCTAAATTTTTTAAAAAACCTGATATTATAGTTCATACTTTTTTATACGAACTTTTTGCGCTCAAACTCATTATTATATTTTATATACTATATTCTACACTACGCCTAGCCTAAATTTCTTAGAAAACCTCATATTACACTTCATACTTTTTTAAACGAACTTTTTGCGCTCAAATTCACTATTATATTGAATATACTATATTCTACACTACACCTAGCTTAAATTTCTTAAAAAACCTCATATTACAGTCTATACTTTTTGAAACGAACATTTTGCGCTCAAACTCACAATATATATTGAATATACTATATTCTACACTACTCCTAGCCTAAATTTCTTAAAAAGCCTGATATTATAGTTCATACTTTTTTAAAAGAACTTTCGCGGTCAAACTCACTATATATATATTGAATATATTATATTCTACACTCTACCTAGCATAAATTTCATAAAAAACCTCATATTACACTTCATACTTTTCTAAAAGAACTTTTTGCGCTAATATTCACTATTATATTGAATATACTATATTCTACACTATACCTAGCCTAAATTGCTTAAAAAACTTTATATTACAATTCATACTTTTCTAAACGAACTTTTTGCAGTTACACTCACTATATATACTGAATATACTATATGCTCCACTACGCCTAGCCTAAATTTCTTAAAAAACCTTATATTACACTTCATACTTATATTATATTCTACACTACGCCTAGCCTAAATTTCTTAAAAAACCTTATATTATATTTCATACTTTTTTTAACCAACTTTTTGCGCTCAAATTCACTATTATATTGAGTATACTATATTCTACACTACACCTAGCCTAAATTTTTTAAAAAACCTTATATTACACTTCATACTTATATTATATTCTACACTACGCCTAGCCTAAATTTCTTAAAAAACCTTATTTTATATTTCATACTTTTTTTAACCAACTTTTGGCGCTCAAACTCATTATTATATTTTATATACTATATTCTACACTACGCCTAGCCTAAATTTCTTAAAAAACCTGATATTATAGTTCATACTTTTTTAAACGAACATTTTACGCTCAAACTCATTATTATATTTTATATACTATATTCTACACTGCGCCTAGCCTAAATTTCTTAAGAAACCTCATATTACAATTCATACTTTTTTAAACGAACTTTTTGCGCTCAAACTCATTATTATATTTTATATACTATATTCTACACTACGCCTAGCCTAAATTTCTTAAAAAACCTGATATTATAGTTCATACTTTTTTATACGAACTTTTTGCGCTCAAACTCATTATTATATTTTATATACTATATCCTACACTACACATATCCTAAATTTCTTAGAAAACCTCATATTACACTTCATACTTTTCTAAACGAACTTTTCGCGTTCAAACTCACAATATATATTGAATATACTATATTCTGCACAACGCCTAGCCTAAATTTCTTAAAAACCCTGATATTATAGTTCATCATTTTTTAAACGAAGTTTTTGCGCTCAAACTCACTATTATATTTATTATACTATATTCTACACTACACCTATCCTAAATTTCTTAGAAAACCTCATATTACACTTCATACTTTTTTAAACGAACTTTTTGCGCTCAAACTCATTATTATATTTTATATACTATATTCTACACTACGCCTAGCCTAAATTTCTTAAAAAACCTTATATTATATTTCATACTTTTTTCAACCAACTTTCGCGGTCAAACTCACTATATATATTTAATATATTATATTCTACACTCTACCTAGCATAAATTTCTTAAAAAACCTGATATTATAGTTCATATTTTTCTAACCGAACTTTTTGCGCTCAAACTCACAATATATATTGAATATACTATATTCTACACTACGCCTAGCCTAAATTTCTTAGAAAACCTCATATTACACTTCATACTTTTTTAAACGAACTTTTTGCGCTCAAATTCACTATTATATTGAATATACTATATTCTACACTACACCTAGCTTAAATTTCTTAAAAAACCTCATATTACAGTCTATACTTTTTGAAACGAACATTTTGCGCTCAAACTCACAATATATATTGAATATACTATATTCTACACTACGCCTAGCCTAGATTTCTTAAAAAACCTGATATTATAGTTAATACTTTTTTAAAAGAACTTTTTGCGCTTAAATTCACTATTATCTTGAATATACTATATTCTACACTACAGCGAGCCTAAATTTCTTAGAAAACCTCATATTACACTTCATACTTTTTTAAACGAACTTTTTGCGCTCAAATTCACTATTATATTGAATATACTATATTCTACACTACACCTAGCTTAAATTTCTTAAAAAACCTCATATTACAGTCTATACTTTTTGAAACGAACTTTTTGCGCTCAAACTCACAATATATATTGAATATACTATATTCTACACTACGCCTAGCCTAGATTTATTAAAAAACCTGATATGATAGTTCATACTTTTTTAAACGAACTTTTTGCGCTCAAACTCACTATTATATTTAATATACTATATACTACACTACACCTATCCTAAATTTCTTAGAAAACCCTGATATTATAGTTCATCCTTTTTTAAACGAACTTTTTGCGATCAAACTCACTATTATATTTATTATACTATATTCTACACTACACCTATCCTAAATTTCTTAGAAAACCTCATATTACACTTCATACTTTTCTAAACGAACTTTTCGCATTCAAACTCACAATATATATTGAATATACTATATTCTACACTACACCTAGCTTAAATTTCTTAAAAAACCTCATATTACAGTCTATACTTTTTGAAACGAACTTTTTGCGTTCAAACTCACTATTATATTTAATATACTATATACTACACTACACCTATCCTAAATTTCTTTGAAAACCTCATATTACACTTCATACTTTTCTAAACGAACTTTTCGCGTTCAAACTCACAATATATATTGAATATACTATATTCTACACCACGCCTAGCCTAAATTGCTTAAAATTTTATATTTCACTTCATACTTTTTTAAACGAACTTTTTGCGCTCAAATTCACTATTATATTGAATATACTATATTCTAGACTACGCCTAGCCTAAATTGCTTAAAAAACTTTATATTTCACTTCATACTTTTTTAAACGAACTTTTTGCGCTTAAATTCACTATTATATTTAATATACTATATTCTACACTACAGCGAGCCTAAATTTCTTAAAAAATCTCATATTACAGTCCACAATTTTTTATACGAACTTTTTGCGCTCAAACTCACAATATATATTGAATATACTATATTCTACACTACGCCTAGCCTAAATTTCTTAAAAAACCTGATATTATAGTTCATCCTTTTTTAAACGAACTTTTTGCGCTCAAACTCACTATTATATTTAATAGTCTATATTCTACACTACACCTATCCTAAATTTCTTAGAAAACCTCATATTACACTTCATACTTTTCTAAACGAACTTTTCGCATTCAAACTCACAATATATATTGAATATACTATATTCTACACTACGCCTAGCCTAAATTGCTTAAAAAACTTTATACTACACTTCATACTTTTTTAAAGGAACTTTTCGCGTTCAAACTCACAATATATATTGAATATACTATATTCTACACAACGCCTAGCCTAAATTTCTTAAAAACCCTGATATTATAGTTCATCCTTTTTTAAAAGAACTTTTTGCGCTCAAACTCTCTATTATATTTAATAGTCTATATTCTACACTACACCTATCCTAAATTTCTTAGAAAACCTCATATTACACTTCATACTTTTCTAAACGAACTTTTCGCATTCAAACTCACAATATATATTGAATATACTATATTCTACACTACGCCTAGCCTAGATTTCTTAAAAAACCTGATATTATAGTTCATCCTTTTTTAAACGAACTTTTTGCGCTCAAACTCACAATATATATTGAATATACTATATTCTACACTACGCCTAGCCTAAATTTCTTAAAAAACCTGACATTATAGTTCATACTTTTTTAAACGAACTTTTCGCGCTCAAACTCACTATTATATTTAATATTATATATACTACATCACACCTATCCTAAATTTCTTAGAAAAGCTCATATTACACTTCATACTTATATTATATTCTACACTACGCCTAGCCTAAATTTCTTAAAAAACCTGATATTATAGTTCATACTTTTTTGATCGAACTTTTTGCACTTACACTCACTATATATACTGAATATACTATACGCTCCACTACGCCTAGCCTAGATTTCTTAAAAAACCTGATATACAATTCATACTTTTTTGAACGAACTTTTTGCACTTAGACTCACTATATATACTGAATATACTATACGCTCCACTACTCCTAGCCTAAATTTCTTAAAAAACCTTATATTACACTTCATACTTTTCTAAACGAACTTTTTGCAGTTACACTCACTATTATATTGAATATACTATATTCTACACTACACTTAGCCTAAATTTCTTAAAAAACCTTATATTACACTTCATACTTATATTATATTCTACACTCCGCCTAGCCTAAATTTCTTAAAAAACCTCATATTACAATTCATACTTTTTTAAACGAACTTTTGGCGCTCAAACTCACTATATATATTGAATATACTATACGCTCCACTACTCCTAGCCTAAATTTCTTAAAAAACCTTATATTATATTTCATACATTTTTCAACCAACTTTCGCGGTCAAACTCACTATATATATATTGAATATATTATATTCTACACTCTACCTAGCATAAATTTCATAAAAAACCTCATATTACACTTCATACTTTTCTAAAAGAACTTTTTGCGCTAATATTCACTATTATATTGAATATACTATATTCTACACTATACCTAGCCTAAATTGCTTAAAAAACTTTATATTACAATTCATACTTTTCTAAACGAACTTTTTGCGCTCAAACTCACTATTATATTTAATAGTCTATATTCTACACTACACCTATCCTAAATTTCTTAGAAAACCTCATATTACACTTCATACTTTTCTAAACGAACTTTTTGCAGTTACACTCACTATATATACTGAATATACTATATGCTCCACTACGCCTAGCCTAAATTTCTTAAAAAAACTCATATACAATTGATACTTTTTTAAACGAACTTTTCGCGCTCAAACTCACTATTATATTTAATATTATATATACTACATTACACCTATCCTAAATTTCTTAGAAAACCTCATATTACACTTCATACTTATATTATATTCTACACTACGCCTAGCCTAAATGTCTTAAAAAAACTCATATACAATTGATACTTTTTTAAATGAACTTTTTGCGCTCAAATTCACTATTATATTGAATATACTATATTCTAGACTACGCCTAGCCTAAATTTCTTAAAAAACCTGATATTATAGTTCATATTTTTCTAACCGAACTTTTTGCGCTCAAACTCACAATATATCTTGAATATACTATATTCTACACTACAGCGAACCTAAATTTCTTAAAAAATCTCATATTACAGTCCATAATTTTTTATACGAACTTTTTGCGCTCAAACTCACAATATATATTGAATATACTATATTCTAGACTACGCCTAGCCTAAATTTCTTAAAAAACCTGATATTATAGTTCATATTTTTCTAACCGAACTTTTTGCGCTCAAACTCACAATATATATTGAATATACTATATTCTACACTACGCCTAGCCTAAATTTCTTAGAAAACCTCATATTACACTTCATACTTTTCTAAACGAACTTTTCGCGTTCAAACTCACTATTATATTTAATATACTATATACTACACTACACCTATCCTAAATTTCTTAGAAAACCTCATATTACACTTCATACTTATATTATATTCTACACTACGCCTAGCCTAAATTTCTTAAAAAACCTTATATTACACTTCATACTTATATTATATTCTACACTCCGCCTAGCCTAAATTGCTTAAAAAATTTATATCACAATTCATACTTTTTTTATCGAACTTTCTGCGCTTACACTCACTATATATACTGAATATACTATACGCTCCACTACGCCTAGCCTAAATTTCTTAAAAAACATTATATTACACTTCATACTTTTCTAAACGAACTTTTTGCTCTCAAATTCACTATATATATATATTGAATGTTTTATATTATACACTACTTCTAGCCTAAATTTCTTATAAAACCTTATATTACAATTCATACTTTTTTGAACGAACTTTTTGCACTTACACTCACTATACAGGGTGGGCCATTTTAATCAAACCAGTCTAATCACTCCTAAATTAAGCCATGAACAGAAAAATTGTTCAGATGAAAGTTGTCCAGGATCAAGGGGGACATCTTTTTGTGCAATTAGTTTTGACCTTGAACTCAAATTTCAAGGTCATTTGAAGGTTAAATTTTTTTTTAAAATAGGAACCCCTATTTTTGATAGCAGATTGGGAAAGAACAGGAAATTTTACGCCCGAAACGTCCGAATGTCAACATCCTCTAAAAGCTCTGGTAGTCGATCTCTGAGCAATGCCAAATAGCTATTCTGGTTAACATTTTGACCGAAAAAATATGGCCCAATCAGGTAACCATTAATGATCCCACACCATACCATTAAACTCCATCGGTTTTGATGGTCAATAGCCCTCTACCAGTGGGAATTTACAGGTGACCAGTAGTGACTATTGTGCCTATTTTTTGACCATCACAGCGAAATATAGCCTCGTCAGAAAACATAACCAATCTGAAAAAATCTGGATCATTTTGTAAAACTCCTAAAGCCCACTGGCAAAAGTTAATACGCATTAAAAAATGACGTGGTCTCAGCTCATGAACTAATCTTATGTGGTAATCGTGATAGTGGAGATTATTGAGAATTCTCAATGCTGTTCTTCGTGGTATACCGATTTCTCTTTCAATTTGTCGACTACTAATTTGTGGATTGAGATGAACAGCTGCTAAGGCGGCTATAACATTAGGATCATTTTCGTTGTATTCGTGGTGTCTGCGTTGACGACGAAGATGTCCATCACGAGCTCTTCGAAGTAATCTCAGTAATGTGTCGTGAGTAGGACGCCTGCTTAGAGGAAAGCGTTCAGCGTAGAGTTGCACCACTGCTCTGGCATTGTTTTGGGTTTCGCCTAAGATCATTATCATATCAACAATTTCATTGGATTGATAATCGCCCATGTTGAAAATTTTGTTTATAATAAGAAAAACTATTTTATTTACATTCACTCTTTATTGAAATTGAAACTAAACCAAAATAAGAAAGTGACAACAAAAAAAGGAGGAATTTTCAAACTGTATAATTTTTAAATCAAATTTGTAACTTCTTATTTTCTTACGTTAAGACATTGTGATTTAAAATGAAGACAGCGTGAGAACAATCGTTATAATTCATATTAGATTAAAGAAATTCAACTTAAAAAAAAAACATCTAAACTGGAAGAGATGCACTTTGGCAAATACAATTATTAAAATTTTTTTTTAATATTACAAAAGAAAAATGCTGTTTAATATTTTATCTTAAATAATGTATTTTTTAACATCCTACCTTTATTGTTGAACCGTTTTTTACGCTTTTGAAACGTTAAACTTTTACTTGACTATGCTTTGACCGTGAATGAATTGACAACATTGATTTTTAACGTTCCATTTCCCACTCCCATTAAGAACTCAGATATTTAAAATTATCATGTTTACTTCAAAATTTACTTTTGACCACTAAAAATTGGTTAACGAATGTTAAACAAGCATCCTAGTGAGAGGCAAGGGGACTCACAGTAAACAAGCACCCCAGTGAGAGGCAAGGGGACTCACGTTAAAAAAGCACCCCAAAGGATCATAATCCTAATACGTCCACGTCGTTGTTCCTGGGTAGCGCTGAAATTAGGAAATTATTTTATTTTCAAGGTAAATATTTTCATGGTCATTGTCACATTGGGTTTGTATATTCATTATAAAAGTACATTAACTACGATTATTCTATCAGAAAATGCGATTAAATAGCAATTACAGTATTTCTTAACATTTGACCTTGAAATGACCTTGTGAAGGTCATGAAAAAAATTTTTAAATACCGTTTCGGACATAAAATTTCCTGTTCTTTCCGGATCTGCTATCAAAAGTAGGGGTTCCTATTTTTAAAAAAATTTGACCTTCAAATGACCTTGAAATGTGAATTCAAGGTCAAAACTAATTGCACAAAAAGATGTCCTCCTTGTTCCTGGATAACTTTCATCTGAACAATTTTTCTGTTCATGGCTTAATTTAGGAGTTATTAGACTGATTTAATTAAAATGGCCCACCCTGTATATCTAAAAAAACTATACCATACATTGTGAATTACGATTAATAAACGAACGCATTTACCGATAATCTATTGTACTCATTTCATCGCCCCGATATTTTCGCAGCAATCGTGAACTTAACACCTCACGAAGAACAAAACCATCGACTCTCACATGTAACATTTGTACGATAATATTCATATATTACAATACCAGTCCACGCATGCGTACAAGTATTTTATAGGATAATATTTGTAGATTTTATATTTTTATTTTGCTTTGTATGTCATATTAGCTTTGGTCTTTTATATAGTTTTTCATTTGAACTTTTTGTGCTACAAACTTGTTGTGACTGTCGACGGTTTTAATGGAGGGGCGCTGTTCGCTTCGGCTATCGTTGAGACGGGTCTTAAATTGTTACCCTTAAGTCTATGTTGTTACACAGTTTATAGGACTTCAAAAAATTCAAATAAGATAAGAATTATACTAATAGATATAAATATGTCAGTTATTGAGAAAAGATATGAATGGCTTTACAGCATACAGGAATATTTAAATAACCCGAAATTATTAAGGCCCAAAAATTTTAATGCCCAAAATTATATCCATGGTTTACATGTCATAGTAATAAAAAGCTCTGGTTTACCATACTTTCGAATTATTGTCATTGAATCTAAAAAGTTCTGTTACAAATATTACCGTTACTTCATCGCATTTAGCTGCGTTATATCTACGTTTATCACGATTAGGATTGTTGAAAACATTAAAATTTCTTTACTATTAAACTCAACGTTGTTGTTTTTCAAACGATTTTGTTCTTCCATGACGACTTTGTGCATCATTTTGTATGATTTAGCGTACATGTTTACTTGTCGAAAAAAATCATCTTATTCCTTTTATAGCATTAAAGAACATGACATATTAGTTTGTAATCGTAATTGCGAGGCAATTTCATTACCAATGATGTATAGTTGCCCATATCTTCTGGCTTCGTTTTCGCCTGAATGTAAGGTATAAATATTGTGGAAAATTTGACTACTTATTTGAATAAGTGGAGGGCCTTTTCCGAAAAGAGCGGCAAATCTAGCTCTAAAACTTGCGAAGGCAAGTGTATTATTATATTATCTAATATTATTTAAAATCAGCTGCCAATTTATTGGCACGTAGCTTCCTCTAACTAAATTTATAGGTTCTATAAATAAAATATTGTTTTAATATACAGTATATCTGCCTGCTAATGTATGAGGCGGTTTTTGATAATTATATATATATATATATATATATATATATATAAGTTATGGATGGTTCATTGTCCAAAAATTTGACCCCTCTGTTTTTTATTATAGAATACGAACAATACCGTCAGTTTTTTTTACAGAAATTTACGCGTTTTTATACGTGTTCCTAACCAACCTAACCATCACAACAACAGACTATTCATTAGATAGGTCGCTCGCGCAATTTTCGAGAAAACGATTTTTACATTTTAGCTCTTTATTTGAAAAACGCTTGACGAAATCGTTTAAAATTTTAGCAGCAGGAAGCTTTTTTCATGGTAAATTACCAAATAAAATTTTTAAGTATTTGACCACATTGTTTTAGAGATATAAGGAATCAAAAAATTTTCAAAAAAAAAAAATTAAAACCTTGATATCTTACGAACCATAGGGGTTTGAAAGCTGTGCAATGGACTTAGCTAAAACACATAAAATATCTACTTTTTCCTAAAATCTCAAGTGCAATTAGTCCTTTTCACGTCCGTATTCAAGGCACAAACAAACTGATTTTTTTCAGTTTTCGATTTATTACTTAAAAAATAAGTAGTAAAATCACTTAAAATTCTGATGGAATACATTTTGATACGTGATCCATCTACATAATTTTTTTCGCGAAGTTGTGATGTTTAGTTTCAGAGATATGAAT
Organism: Nasonia vitripennis; assembly: GCF_009193385.2. NCBI lineage: Eukaryota > Metazoa > Arthropoda > Insecta > Hymenoptera > Pteromalidae > Nasonia > Nasonia vitripennis. Next base: position 2,478,467 of record NW_022279589.1, read on the forward strand.
TTTTTTTAAAAATCATCTTTTTCATGTTATCTGTTGAACAAAGCGGTCGATACCGAGGACCAAAAGTAGGTAATTTTTATTCTCTCTCAAATGCATTATAGCTGAATAGTTTGTAACAATGGAATGATTAAAAAAACACAAAATAGTGTTTTTCAAAAATCAAAAAATGGCGACAAAAAAAAATAGTTGAGAAAATGAAAAATAACTGTTTTTCCCGAATTTAGAATCCAAAAATATATATGCATGTCAAATTTTATTGATATTGACTGAGTAATTCCAGAAATATTACGGTATACATCCACACACATCCGCACACATACACACACATCCATACGGACATTTTCTAAAAACACTTGATTTGAACCTCTAACACACCAAAAAGTATTTTCTAAAAGTTTTGACGAAACTCAAAATTTTACTATTACAAAGCTTCCTCTAGGAGGAAGCAAAAGTGTTTACTTTTGTCAGTATTTCCAGAAACTAATTCTTTTATTCACGTATCCTTAACGTTTATATTGTCAGATAATACAACGTTTCCTCTATTGCAATAATTAGAAAACTTAATATTTCAAATTTAAAATGTTTAGCATTACAGAATTCACATATTTCACACATGCTACCTAAATCATTCTCCATAATTTCTGATTCATCGAAATCGAAATTGAACATGGCATCCATTTTTGTTATTGAAAATTCATTGAAATTTTTAATAGCGTAACCTTTTAATTATTTGTAGTTATTTTTAGTCTTATTACTTTTAAATTTTCTTCTATAAATATGTATACCTAATCAACTGAGCGACATTAGGAGTGAGTTAACCCTGCTAGTATAAAATATTCGCGGTAAAAAGATAGGCAATTTTATTCTTGAAGAGGTAAATATGAAGAAATTTACTTTTATCAATGTACTAGTAAAAACAAAGAAAATGAGATTTGGTGGGTTAAAATCCAATTAGTAGAAGCTAAGATTCAGGTGTATACGAACGAACACACACACACACACATCCGTACGGAAATTTTCCAAAACCTCTATTTTCACTAAAAATGCATCAAAACACGCTTCCTACATGTTTAAACACAAACTTAAAAAATTACTATTACAATGCTTCCTACATAGGAAGCAAAAAACATTCACTAGGTTTGAGCGAAATTCTTGAACCGCAGAGCGTGTTCTCTTTTCATAAGTAAAGGCAAATACATCAGAACTAGACATGTAGACTTACCAAGTATGTAACGAATGGTATAATAATTAATCCTAATCCGCTGATATACGCTGAAAAACCGATTGCAATGCCTCTTAATTGTGTTGGATATAATTCTCCAGCAAAAGGATATATGATTAAGAATGATGCTGAGATGGCTGATTTCGATAATAAAAATAAAATTAACGTCGACAGTACGGCATCTAAAAAATACAAGTAAATAAGAAAATAATAACAAAGTTTATAATGAAAATGATGATGATAATATTTATAAAAATAAAAATAATAATAATAGTACTAATAATAATAATAATAATAATAATAATAATAATAATAATGATAATAATAATAAGTGTTATAACCCACCCGCAGGTTCTCTCGCACAAGCCCCTGGATACCCGCAACCCGCCTTACAGCGCTGCATGCACCACAGCGCGCCGACCGCACCACTAGTATCGCGCGCGGCCACTAGGCGGCTGCTGTACTCCTCAAAGCGAAGTGGCGTTTCTGAGAGCATATAAGTGGTCCGGATCTAGGCCGAAGCATCTCTTCCCCCGCATCGGACCACGTCTAAGTGGCAGCACGGAGCCTAGGCTACTTGCACAGTATACTCTAACGCAATAAATCCGATTTTTGTTTTAAAGAAAATACCTCGTGCCCATGACTACGGCGGCGGTCGATCTTACGACCTCCGACTACAGTGCTCCGCGCCTCTTAGTCATTTTTGAGTGGACCGATCCCTATTTGGGATTGGCCCCATAATAACTCAAAACAAAAGGACTTCTCGGAGTCTTCCCCCTCTCTCCCCTCTTACGAACTGGGTGGTGTAGCCTACACCGGGTCAGGCGGCCCTCTCTCGTCCAGACTCGATCCAAGAGTCGACCTAGAGAGGTAGGAGCAGTGTCCGCTCTCTAGGCAACGAAGAAGCCAAGGACAAGGAGCTTCAGCAGGCCTCTTTGCCTGCCTGCCTGCCGTTTCGCCGCCTGCTCATCCTGTCCGAGATCGGGCCCTTCCCCACCACGCTCTCCAAAGGGCGAACTCTGCAGACACCAACGGATGCGTGGCGCCACGAACCAGCGCACGCGCCTCCCTTCGCTCGGCCTTTTCAGGCCACCTCAACAAGCCCGCTTACATCATAATAACAATAATTATAATCTAACCCCGTATACTCAGTAAGGTATGCGAAGCGGGAAACTTCTCCGATAAACAGCACAGCCTCAGAAAGGAGCAGTCAACCATAGGGGTGATTTGAGAGGTAACAGGCGTGGTAAGGAAGAGGCTAGACACACAACTAGAGACATCGTAGTTCTGGTACCGCAAGACATGAAAAACGCGTTAGACTCGAAAAGATGGGCTGACATACTTGATACTTTAAAATCATTCGGTATACCGAGGTATATTATGCATCTTATAGAATATTACCTGAGGGATCGGGTTATCGAGTACGACACGAAACAAGAGCGCAGAAAAAGATCTATAAGTGCAGGAATAGCACAGGGTTCGACTTTAGGGCTGGACTTTTGAAGTATCCTGTACAACGGACTTCTGAAACTCAAAACGCCAGCAGGCGTATTGGTTGTTGGATACAGACCATGTCCGCCGCGCAAGCAAAATTAAACGCGATTATGAGTAGAGTACTATAGTGGATGTCAGAACACAGGCTAACATTAGCGATTATAAGACCCAAATTGTTCTCTTGATAGAAAAACGGATACCTAGCATAATACCAATAAAGGTATCCAGTGAGATTATAACGACGGAACCATCGACAAAGTATCTAGGGATAACCCTAGACATGAAACTAAACTACGGTAAACATCTAGATCACGTCTGTAAAAAAGCCACGATTAGGATACTGCAACTTAGCGAACTCATGACGAATATCTGCGGGCCGAGATCAACCGCCAGGTAGTTACTTATGATGACCATGAATTCTATCCTGTTATACAGAGCAGGACTGGGTTGACGCTACAAGTATAAATAAGCATAAGAAAAAGATACTGGCGGTACAATGTAGGGAGCTCTTAGAATATCGTGCTCTACCAGAGAGTTGCGGCCGAAGTATCGCGGTAATCGATGGTAATCGCGGGGGTGATCCCCGTTGATTTCCTTGCTACTGAATGCGAGTGGATCTACGAGGCTCGCAAGAAATCAGACGGAATTTCCAAAAGCAAGGTGAACTCCTGAAAGCGAGGACCTTTATTAAAGAAGTAGGACCGTTAGTAGACAGGAGTTATGGGGAGGTTAATTTCTACCTTACCCAGTTCCTCTTTGGTCACGGATATTTTAGGAGCTACCTTTTCGCGATGAACAGAGTAAAATCACAGGCGTGTAAGTATTGCGGTTTTCAGCGGGATCACGCAAGACACATGTCTTATGTGTGACTTCACTGACAAGGAACCCTCCCCCTCCCCCTCTCCAACCTAACTTCGTTGATCCTCTTTTAAAAAAGTGATGGGCATTGTTGTGAAGCATTTAATTGATGAGTGGTGACCTAGTACAAAAACTTAGAAGCGCAAATCAGAAATGCGAATTTTACTACATAATCTACAAACACTTCAGACGTTAGTTCTCAGCAGGCAGCAAAATTTGAATTTTTTCTGTAAAGATATATAATTGGTGACATGATAAGGAGTGTCCAAAGCGCACTTAGATTTCCTAGTTTTTATAAGTTTTTAATATATTGTAGTACTCAAAAAAATAAGGGACACGTATTTTTAGTGCGACATCTGCTTCAAAGGGGTAAAAACCACATTTAAATTTTACCCCCGAAAATCGTTTTTTTTTTATCATATCTTGACTTCTAATTAATATTTTGTAATAAGAAAGAAAAGATATGATATTTATTTATGACCCAAGTGGTTGTAACACTTATTTTATATTTTAAAAAAACTATATTTGTTTTTTTTTCTTTATAAAAATCAGGGTATGAGTTCGAAAAAATAAAGAAAACGTTTCCGTATACTCAATTGAATATTTTATTTGACGTCTTTTAGGATTTTTTTGGCGGGTAGGGAGAAATGTAATGAAAGCTTGCTTTGCCATCGGACACTTTTACTTACAAGATAATTTGACGAAATAATTTATGCTTCATACATTTTTGCTAAAGTTAAAATTTGTGAAAAACTATAAGCTGATTATAAAATGAATGAAAAGTCAAATAAAATGAAAATTAATTTATATTCGGTTAAAATTTCCTAATGCACATTGCCGAAATACGAATGTGCAGAAATTAAAGTTGCCGAAAAGTCTATCACAACTATGGATAAAGATGCCGAAAGCTAAAAATGCCGTAAGCTAAAATTTTGATTCCCAAGTAAATGTTCAGCGGTTTTCCATGCGTATGAGTTCGTTCTGTTCGAGCATGATGATCTTCTTACTTGGGACTCTCGTAGACAAAATCCGGGCGGTGTTCGAACGAGGAAAAGAAATTACAGACTCTCTTTGACGATGCGTTCGGCGGAGACAAAAGTAAAATGTAGGTAACCCATTACATGACTTTTGTCGATCATGTACATATTATTGTTATTACATTAAGGCCATCTGAGGTTGCTAGATACTTGGATATCGTCTACGAAAGTCATGGCAGATATTTGCATCATCTTCGAGCATAACTTTATTATAACATATAGCATAACAGTATTATAACTATTTATCGGCCTTTTGGGTCTAAATACCAGATCAGCACTTTTAGAGACAAAAGAATAACTGTCATTCCCACTGATTTAGCAACCTCTGGCACTTTGGAAAAGGTATTTATTCACTAGTTTATCACTCTTCGTTAAGAAGTTATTGGAAAAATTGAATAGTGTGTCAGAAACATCGTATCGTAATCAATTTTTCAAATTCGAATTTTTACAATAACTTTTGAACTAAGAATGATAAACTAGTGATTAAATACCTTTTCATAACACGTGCATCGAAAACGCGCTTTTCGCCTACGAAAAAGTGGAGCGAAAGTCGAGTTTTTCAAGCCCTGGGCCAAAGGCCTTTTTAGTGTTTTTGTGTGTATATGTACATATAAACACATCCAAACACACATATATACATATATCTTGAGGCAAAAGTGTTTTTTCCCTAGGGGCGAAAGTACTTTCGTCCACGGGGAAAGCGTAGACAGTACTTTCGCCTCCAAAATTTTCAAAATTTCCAAAATTTTTGAACTGGAAATTTTCAAAATTCTGCTTTTTTAGGCAGACTAAAAAGGGCGCTATCGATGCCCTGAATATAAACAGCACGGTACACAACAGGGGCAAATTGGCTTTTTCTCCACACACTGAGAGAAAAGTAACATTGCAGCTAACATATATGTTAACTGTTAACATAGGCATGTTCGATTTGAGACAATAATACGTATGTTAATAGTTAACATATGGCTACCCTTTACGATTTTTCATAGACTTTATGAAGTAATCAGATAAAAATTATTAGAAAACACACTTTTATTAATGCTGTGTAACTTTACAGTGATATAATGTCAAAATTCAAAATTTTGTTTTTCATCAGCCTTTTGGATCTAAATATCAGATCTGATAGTTCTAGAGATAAATAAGATAATTATTTTATCTCTAGAAATATCAGATCTGGTATTTAGACCCAAAAGGCCGATGAAAGACAAAATTTTGAATTTTGACATTATATCATTTCAAAGGCACTTTGCATACTTCCTTAAGTATATTCAGTTGCTTTCGTTCTATTATTAAGGATTTATTGATTATTCATGATAAATAAACCCTAAAGAATATTTTATGTATGAAAGAGGATGACAGATTTTGAATTTAGGCGGTACGAGAGAAACACCATCTGCACGCAACACTACGCATGGTAACCATAAAATTTATATATTAACTATTGACATACAGATACTTATTTCCCGCAATATTTTGTATGTATACTATAGAAATCTATAGTATACATACAAACTGTTTTGGTTCGTATAGAATATTTGTAAGATGTACACGAATATATTAGCAATCATTGCTCATAACGTGTGTACTTGTTTACGGCAATGATGCCCGAAAGTACCACATTCCCTCCCGAGCGCCTGGAGAGAAATGTGCGTTTTCGGTGCTGGTGTAAAGCAAAATAGTATACGCACCACGGGAGGAAAATTGAACAGCCTATATCTCGGGTTTGCCACCCTCGCCTTCGGCTTGGGTGACAATTTACACGAGATACGGACTGTCCAAGTTTTTTCCTCCCTAAACACGTAATATACTATTTCAGACTCGGATGATGAGTGAGCACTTGTGTCCGTCTCGTATGCCTGCGGCGCATTCGACTCCCACTCGTGCTCAATCATCATCCTTGCTTGAAAAAGCTAACTTTCGCCCCTAGTTGTGTAATGTACTATTTTGCAACACAAGCACGATTTCCGCGTTTTTCGTACCTATTATGCGGGCGTAAAGGTCCAGCTTTTTTACCAGCAGGCAAAAAAAAATTTTAGTTTATCATTGTTTTTTTGCCCGGTGGGCGTTTTTCATTTTTATTTTGATGCCGTATTTGCGGGCAAAAAAAATGAAAAACGCTCGCCGCGCAAACAAAAATTAAAAACGCCCGCCGGGCAAAAAAAAAAGATAAACGTCCGCTAAAATATTTAAAGAAAATGGTCAATAGTTCACATCAAATATACGTACATATGTGTGTGTAATTATGTACGTATGTGTGAGTGCGTGTGTGTAAACGCGGAAATTAGTACATGCATTACAAAAAATATGGTGTGCACCAAGGGCTAATCGGGCTTTTTGGCCTCATGTGGTTGCAGTACTCGTCTGCGGCTCATAAATGCCCTCGCCTTCTTGGTACACAATATACTATTTTGGAAATGCCAAAGGTTGTTGAATCAGTTGGAATTAAACTTATACTTTTATCTTTAAAAGTGCCTGATCTGGTATTTAGACCCAAAAGACCGATGAAGAGCAAAATTTTTAATTCAAATATTATATCATTCCAAAGTCACTCTGTATGCTTCGTTAGGTATGCTCAGTTGCTTTTTTCTTTCATCAATGATTTTATAATTATATAATCATATTTAGTGCTCTAACAAGTGTCACATTAAATATCACAATCGACGATAGGCAAAATTCAAGTGCGCACCAGCTTTTTTTCATCAAATCATAATATTAATACAACTACTCTCTCCATATAAAACAGTGAAAATTTTCACTATTTATGCAGTGAAGGCATTTTTCACTGATGAAATAGTGAAAAAATCACTATTTTGACACTAAAATTCGGTTTAACTTTTAGAACAGTGAAAATATGACTATTCCCGGCTGAAAATAATCATATGATAATCATATGAGTGCTCATATGATAATTATATGACACTTCCGACCAAATCCTCATATGAGAATCATATGAGTGTCGTATGATATATCTTAAATTCTCATAAAAATAAATAATTATTCTACCCCTATTCGATACTTATTAATTATATCTTTCTTTATACTGTTGATTTGTAAGTTGCATCGAGAATTTATTTTTTCATAGATATTACATTGAAAAAAATCCGGACTTGTGGAGATTTGAACCCTGAACCTCAAGATTATGAAGCAAGCGTTTTACCATCGAGCCATCGTGATCTTTGATATTGTCGATTACTTTAGTAGAATGAAATAGTCATTATAACTTACGCACCCTTGTATGTTTTATTTATTATTACTCAATTACTATTAGTGTGTTTTAATAAAATAAACTCATTATAATTGATTAATAATAAATAAAGCATACAAGGACGTGTTAGATAATATAATGACTATTTAATTACTATTTGATATGAACACTCATATGATTATTTTCAGCTGGGTTCTAATCAGTGAAACGCTAACATAAATACTATTTTGTCAAGTGAAAATTTCACTTTTGAATAAGTGAATCTGATTCACTTATTCAACAGTGAACAAATGCACTGATACGCTGTAGAGCGGCAGCACGAAGCGCTAGGTAGCTGTTACGTTTGGTATTTGAGTTGCTGTTACTCGTTCATCGAGGAGCAGTCCCTCGATAAAGGAGAGCTGCTACTTAAGGTATATTGTGTAGTAGGCCCTCGATAATTTGGGTAATAGATGCTCTGCGGACGGCGATCTGCGCGGAAGAAGTCAGTGAACCTAACCTCCCTTACGCGCGTTTGAATCGCGTCATCGACCCCTCAAATCTGTCGTACAGTCGACTAGTAGTAAAAAAAAAATATGTTGCATACAATAGGCATTAAACAAATTTTAAGTTTGTGTCAAACTATACACTGCGCAGAATTTCAAAAAATAGTTGATGTTAAAGATGAAATCGCAAAAACAGATCATCTTTGTAATAATGTTAAATTTGATAAGCGAGTTGTAATTCATGGTAAGACTTACGAACTTGGAACATTTGTAGTAACTCGTATTTCTACAAGCCTTAAGTTATTTGGTGAAATTGTTAAAATTATAAAAGTTAATAATGATAAGGATGATATTTATTTCACAATAGAAATGTATCAAGAAATATATTTTCATGGTCATTTTCATTCGTACGTTGTAGAGCGTAATAGCGACGAAGATGTTTCTATTAATCGAAAAGCATTACCTAATGTTGAACCCGTTTTGTCAATAATAAAGAATATTGCACCTCTTTCATCAAACAAAGAGATGATTGAGCATTTGATATGTTTACGATGTAGTTTGTAAAAAGAATTTTAAAATAAAGAAACAATAATTATAATGGTTTTAATCTTTAAAAATCTCTTTTTTCCCTATGTAATTTCATAAATTTTATACTTTTTTATAATTAATAATATAATAATTACTAAGATTTGCATTAAACATTTAAAGTCTTCTAATTTTAAAAACGGCTGATGCGCGACGTTTCGTAATAATTCCCTCACGAGCCGAGGTTCTGTTCCCCGACAATTGAGAGGGACTGTTCCTCGATATGTTTTGAGTGTCTGCTCCTCGATGGCAACTGTGGTGCTGCCGCACGACTTTGGGGGCGCTGCTGCACGAATCTTTTTTCAGTGTGAGAGGAGCGATCCTAAAACTGAAACTCTTAAACCCACATACCCTATTCATCATCTGCAGCAAAGTTTTAATAGGATAAATGTTTGTTAATACGTTTGAACATTGGGGGGAAAGCGAGGGCACGAATATAATATTTATTAAGGGAGTTCTCTCGAAATTGATCCTTGGCCAGGAGAAAGTAAGATTACGATTCGCAAATAGATGATGTTCAGAGGGTCCCCGATGTCGGGATTCAGGGCCCGCATATAAAAATGCATTTTTCGTCGACATCTCGTAAAGGGAGGCTTTTCGAGAGAAAAGGACGAAATTTTCGCCCCACATATGGGGCTCAAACATCGAATTTCCATTCGAGTAGTCAATTAATTTTTTTTTTCAATTTTGAGGTTAGGAATCCGTTTTTAGTTTTTGAAACGATGCGTCCTTCCTACAACTCCATAAAGCTAGAGAATGACGTCTACAAGTGAGCCTTTTACAAAAATTTACGGAGCGCACTTCCTAGAGTCCGTCATCGCTGACCCCGAACACCTAGACACGAAAAACTATGTAGCGTACTAGATAGCTGCATACTTGAGGCATTTATTTACACTGAGAGAAATGTAGAGTTAGAATAGCCATACATTTTTCTGTGGTATTAGCCTTGGACGACCACAGCTGATTTAGCGGTGGACTCAGGCAGATTCTACCGGAGTTTGCAGTAGTCCAAGCTTAGCTCCTCCCCGCGCTGAACACGTGAAGTTTTACTAATATGTTTATGTTTTTTAGCATATCATATTACAATGAGTGACAAATTCGTAAGGGACCTGTTGGTTTCGTGGAATTTGGAAAAGTTTTGCGAAAGATTTGAGAATAAGTATTGCAATATGTACAACCTAACCTCTTAACCTCAAAATTTGTATACTTATGCTGAAGCACAAAATTTAAATAATTATAAATCAATGCATTGTTCAGCTATGAATATGATTTACAAGCCCTAAAGAACAATGTGACATACCTGTAAAGTCTCTTGGCTTATCTGAAAGCCGTAGACCTGCATTGCCCTTAAAACCCGATGTTGCCGTAAGATCGTCGGAGCTAAGCAAACCTTCTGCTTTGGAATTATGAAAATTTACAAATACGATAAACTTCTCTGAGGACTTGTAAACTAATTTTCATGCCAAAACAATGAATCACTTCTTAAATATTCAATTTTTATATTTATGCTTACTCCCAGGTAAAAACAGCGATAGTGCTAAGGCAGATTCAACCTTAAAACATTTGCTTGAGCGCTCCGGTAAAAACTGCCAGAGTTTCCGGTTAATCCAACTCTACATTTCTCTCAGTGTATTCGTGAAGCAATCGTTCGAAAATATAACCTCTAATTGAAGAGCTCTTGGTGCTTATAGGGTAGGTGGATTTGAGGTTTTGTTTTCAGATAAAAAATAATCACCTCCGCTTGCTTTCCTTCTATATGCTGCGCATAAAAACCAAAGCTCGAGATATACTATACTATTATTTATAGATTGCCGTTGTTTATTATTCATTTTAGTTTGTACACGTTGAAGTACTTAATATATCAGATATGAAATTTTGAACGTAATAGTTCAGTTTAGGTATGATACGCTGGTACGCTGATGACCCAGGATCGATTCCCGCCGCCGACAAAAAATTAAATTCATTTCTTTGTTTATAAGTAATATAATTTTCATACTAAATTAATACAAATTTATAATAATACGTCTAAAATAAATAAACAAAGAAAGAAATTAATTTTTTTGTTCCTCAGTGTACATTTCTAATCGATTTAAAATCCGACATTTTCACTGATTTAAGCAGTGACCATTTCACTAATTCATTCAGTGAATAGTCACTATCACGGAGAAAAATAAAACGTTGCGCTTACTAAAAATTTAAGTAAATGCAACCTAAATTGTTCAGTAACTGCTATTAAGTAAATCTAACTGAAGTCGCTCGCATAGTAATAACTGAATTTGTAAATAAACATTTGTAAATAAAAACTGCATGATAGATATTATTACTATGCTCGACATAGTCTTATAGTCATAGTTGGTTTGTAAAACCAACAAAATAAGGTCATATAATAATATAAGAAGATCATGCTCGACTGTGCCGCGAACGCAACTCGGGCAGAAGTTTTGAGCACAGGGAAGGGTGATCGGCGCAGATCCGAAGCTCTTTGTGCCTCGTCTCAGATGAGACACACTATATTGCATATTTATATGTCTCTTTTTTTCTCCCAGTCTCTCGTATCTCACAATACACCATACTAGTATACATTTTTAGGTTAGGTGCGCCGCTCCTTTTCGCTGACGCACGCAATCAAGTAGATTTTACTGAAGTCTGTGCAGTAGCATCTACTAAACAGGCGTTAATAAACTGACTTCAGTAACCGCAACGGTTCATTTTTCTCCGTGTATTTGGCAGTTGCATACTTTTCACTGTATAAATTAGCGCATATGCGCTATCAATCAATGAAATTTTACTATTTTACACGGAGAGAGTACTTAGATATGTATTTATAGTATGTTAGACCAGGTTATTTTGGAGTTGTATACAAAATTTCAGTGCTCTATATACTGCAGTTTTCAAGAAAAGAGGTTATAATTATTTGATATCTTTTTGATATTGGTATAGATTTTATAGATTTGAATTTTGATGATCTTTCATGTTGTCTTTCTATATTCATATGGATTCATAATAGTTAGAGCAGGACATTTTCTTTTAAGTTTTTATAAACTAATTCCAAAACTTAGCTCCTTCTTTATTACAAATGAATATCTTTACTCTCAAGCGCGACAAGTTATTTTAACGTTCGCGTGCATAGGTCACCCGAACCCAACAGTTCAGTAGATTTTACTGAAGTCTGTAAGTTAACTTGAGTACAACAGTAAACGCAACTTTTCATTTTCTTTGTGCAGACAGCAAGCAGGATCGATATTCCAATGCACACATTAAAATTAGCAATCATTTGTGAATCTGTATACCTTAAGGCTAATTCTAAATACAATTTTTTTTTAATCCTTTAATTTGTTTATTTGTTTATTTATAAATCAACGGGCAAGATATAAATATATAAACACCCTTACAAAAATAAAGAATTCATGTACATAAAATATTGAATAGAACGAACAATATAAAACAGCAAGATAATATAAACCAAGTTACCTAACTAAATGCCGATACAAATGATTTGAGATTCACTTTAAATTCCGACAATTGCTCAGTGACAGTGATACGTTGAGGGAGAGAATTCCAGGCACGCTTTAGTCTGGGTAAGGTCGAATAGAACCCAAAGTTCGAATGCTCCAGATGCTCGTGTATAGGTCTATGGCTACGCAGATTATAGGATAATTGTCTAACTGAGAAAAGGTCGGAAATCGTCGGAGAAATCATAAATTTACGCAAAAGTTTAAACGTAAGCAGACCATCATGGTACCGATGCACTGACTGTATCGAAGGAATACCCAACGATGTCCCAATGAGTGAATAATCGTGATCAATAGGCGCCATGGGCCGGCCGGACCTGTAGGCCAAGTAACGAATGAATTTATGTTGAACGGAATCTACATGGTTAATAGCAATTTGAGTGTATGGAGACCAAATTTGACAACAATAGATGAAAGTAGGCATGACCAAAGTATTATAAAGATAAAGAATAGCGGATATGTTGGAAAAGTCACGAGTAGTTCTCTTCACAAATCCGATCAGCCCACGACACCTAGAGACCACGTAATCAACATGAGGTCCAAAGGTTAAGCGCGAGTCAAATAAAATCCCCAAGTCCCTAACCACCTCCGTGCGGGCAATAACCGATCCGTCAAGCTCGTACTGGAACTGTAGTTGCGTCTTGCCCCTATAAAATGACACAACCTGGCTCTTGGACGCGTTTATAACCAGGCCATTTTCGCACGCCCAACCGCCCAAAGCATTAAGATCAGCCCTCAGTCTCTCCACATCATCTTCCGAATGAATACGCATAAAAATCTTTATATCGTCAGCGTACAATAGGGCATTCGCGAAGCGAAATTGCTTCACAAGATCATCAATATAGATGCAAAACAGTAAAGGACCCAGGTGAGAGCCCTGAGGTACGCCAGACGACACCAAGATAGCTGGAGACACACTATTATTTATTTATCTATTATTTAATTAAAGCATTTATTAATCTCTCTGGTAGATGTTTTAAGCAATTTGACTGACATTGTCCTGGTCTAAAATACATTTTTCAAAATACATTTTATTTTAACTTATTCATCAGCTTTTGGCATTTCCAAAAGAGCACACATCAATTAATTTTTTATTTAAAGTTCAAAAGCTATCACATAGTATATTCTGCAAAAATAAGGAAAAATTAGCTTTTTTTAGCAAGCGTGGTGATTTAAGTACAAGTGATCAGTCAAGTGTGCCGTAGGCACCCAAAATTCTTCTTTACAAAAAAGTATTGTACACAACAAATGATTGAGCTTTTCAATTAAGATGTATATAAATGAATTCATAACTTCCATATCCATTGACAACTGTTGAAAAATATTCTTACCTCATTCACTTTAACATTTAATAATTGCACCATAATCTATATTTCTGTGGTTAAGAACAGTTTTTAAAATTACACACAAAGAACAAACATTGTGTATAAATGATATACCTAATAGTAAATTATGTGTAAAGAACGAAAAGAACTTCATTCCTTTCGAGCGTCAAAGTCATCACACGATTTACAATCGCCATATATATGTAAACTTAGGATAATAAAGTTTGCAAGTGTGTCTTTTATTGTCTCATTTTTTTTATAAATTTATACAAGATTGTTAACAATATTATTAATGGCATTTGTTTGAAAGAAGAAAGTGAAAAAATCAATGTAACGTTTTATTAAGATTATGCTTATGATCTTATAGTTTCACAACAGCAATAAAAGCTGCAGCATAAGAAGACAAATTCAATAAATGGTAAGTAAAATAATCAAACCGTGAAACAATAATAATTGTATACTGTAAGTATAACTACAAATATATTTAGCAATGTTAATTAAATCAAGTTATAACTATTTAGCCATTCTAACTTAGAAAATACTTTTTTAATCTTTTTACTTAATACAAAGTTAGTAGTGATAAGCTTATGACAGTAAGTACTTTAATAATTCATAAACGCATCATGTTTCTTAATTGAAGCATATTTGCTGCAAAATCTAAAAATACATGAAAGAGTTTCTTTACGTGATTTGAGCATTGTCGTTGTAAATCAAAATTACTATTTGTTTTAAACAAAACTCATAATATTAATCCCAGTTTGACGCTGTATATACAACGTGCCACGCCAACTTAAGACTATGTACATAGTACAAGCGTTAGGTCATATGAAGCTATAGGAGGCAACAACGCTATGGTTGTACAGAAGGCCGCAGCCGACACGCGTTTAGCGTGTCGTGGTTCTTTCTCGCTCTCCCACCACCTGCTATCTCTAGTCTCTTCTGTCAGCGCGCGCTCTTTTACACAGATCGAGCCATAGTCGCGTGCACGCAGTTTCCGCAAAGACGACAATATCTGCGACATGTTTTTTCCTAAAGTGCAAAATCCAATAGTCGTCGTACGTTAATTCATCTCTCTCGTCTTAAGATTCGGTAGTCTATCACGCTACCCTGTTGAAAATAATGACGTCATTGACTGACGTCATTAAATGACGTTAAATTACGTCATTAGATGACGTCATTTGAAGCTACAAATTAGAACCTTTTATGATATATAGGCAACCATTTTATCAATTTTGTAGTATTTAAGAGTATAAGTATTTAGAAGTACAACCTGTTGAAAATAATGACGTAATAAAAGGTTCCAATTTGTAGCTTCAAATGACGTCATCTAATGACGTAATTTAACGTCATATAATGACGTCATTATTTTCAACAGGGTAGGCGCAATGCAGTTGGGGCCTATATCTGGATTACAGTCAAATGGGTTAAATTTGCTTTATTTCGCTCTGCATACAAGGTAATGTCATAGTTTCGTACTTTCTACATCGTCGCCTTTTTTTTTAATTCGCAAGTAAGACTGGTTTTCCCGAGAGTGCATATCACGTTTCCACGGCATAAATACGTTTGATTTTCATTCGCAATAATAAATTTCGTACATTGCCATGCGAATTAAAGTTTCTTTATGCATTTTCGACAGTGTTATTATTGTTACGGGAGTCCGGTTGAATAAGCCAAAAAATCTAACCTCAAAATAATTGAGCTTTATTTTTTGCGTGTCATATACGCAGAAGCACATTTCAAACCGGAAGATACGTGCATATTTTTTACAAACGTCAGACCGTGTAAATGTATAAAGTACATTGCATTGCTATGGTTGTACACAAGGCTGCAGCCGGCTAGTGTCAAGCTTGTCGTGGTTCTTTCTCGCTTCCCCCTCACCTGCTATCTTGAGTCTTGTCTGTCAGTGCGCGCTCTTCTACGCAACAATCGTACGGCATTGTGTACAGTTGCCAAATGTATAGTTACGCGACGTGTTTTTTTTTAGTGGTGTGCATAAGCTATTCTTCCTTGCTCGTTTATTTGTTGCTAAACAGAGTTTATTGCGCCAATTGCAATGCAGTTAAGGGGTCCAGCCTCGGTTAAATCCTACAAAAACACAAAAAACTATTCGCCCGAAACAATTTTTTTCTTTTCACGTAAATTAAAAAACAAAAACTGAAAATATTTACACTATACACTATTTCTACCGAGAAATATCATATATATATATATATACTATACAAAATCACTGACCAAAATTCATGATATTTTACTATGTAAATAAATGTTTTTAGTCCCTTGCCACGGCTTTGTGAAAGATCCGGACCGTCTTCTTTACTCTACCTAGGCTTAAAATGTACCTTAAACATGCCCCCTCGGACCTAATGAAAGACATTTCTGAAAAAATATTTTTCAGAAATGTTTTTCATAGTAAGATCATAGTAAGTAAGTTGTTTTATAGTAAGTAACTAAATCAACATGCGATAACGTTTCATTATTGTATGGTCTTTATTAATAGCAAAGCCGCATTTATAGACCGACATGGAGCAACAGCAGAAGACCCTACGGAAAAAGAGTGAATTATCTAGAGCTGATCATTTCTCTGAGTAGGCACACAGATATAGGATCAATCGTAGTACTGCACAGATTAAGTACTTTGATTTTTTCTATATTACCACGGAACTATATACATATATGTGTAATTATAATTTAATCATACACTTATTTTATACTTATTTTCATAAAAAAAAGACATTCAACCGCTGATATCGTACATTCAATGTACCTAAATTTGAAATTTTATTTGTATGGTTTTTGTAAGAATACACTTAAATGACTTTTATTCTCTTATGCAAATTCATATCTTGAAAATTATTTGATTATGTTTAGAATATTTTCTTTGAACATATCAAAATATTTCATTGCAAAATTTTTCTTCTAATGTCCAATGATTATGATTCTATTTATAAGTATTATTTTCATAATTGATGTATCATTTTTCATAATTTATTCTTTCATTTTTAGATACATGAAATGTTCGACTAAATTTTGTCATCGAACTGCCAAAATGATTGTACTTCCAGATGGTTCATACGAGTGGAAGTCAATTATAATCATGACACTTATTGTTACACACGCAAAAAGGAATTAGAATGTGCTAAATTTCGCGATGCGATCCAGGATTCGCTTTCTCGTCACTACGACAAGCTAAAAGACGTTTATAACACTTATGCTACTCTGTATGTATGATAATTATGTTATCAAATTGCAATATTTCACTATTCATATAGATGCATTCATAAGATTTTTTTTCAGTTATCCGAAAGCGGCTGAGTAAATACCTTATGCTACGTTGTTACCGAGCATGAAATTATGGCGAATAGCCACATATTCAAAAAATCCAAAAACTATGCCAGAATTTGGAGATCAAATTCAGGCAATGGAGAACAAAAAGATTTTTGAAGGTGTCAAAGCCAATCTGAAGTCTCGTGAAATCAGAGATGAAGATGGATACGTACATATGATGTTTTAGGATAAAAAATTAATCGATGAATATTTTCAAGATGTGGAATAACTGCTCGGTAATGCGACATATTATACTTCACCCAAGATGGAAGAAGAAAACAACCTTCAATTATTTTCTATAATGGGTATAAAATATGGCCACATAAGTAGTTTTTAATATATCGATTTTTTTTATATAAATAAATCTGAAGGAGTCAGATATATTCACACTTTTGTTGTTTTTCTACAAATGATAACACTAAGTTTTCTGTGGGAGAAAGAAATCATGATAATAATTATGATTTTAAATGAGTGGTGCGTTGATTTGCTTCTTTTGTATTCTATCAGGCTATGACGTTTATGTATTGTATAATGACGAGAAAAACACAGAAAGCATATGAGGCTGTACTGAGTCATTTCAAAACGATAATACAAAACGAGAAAATAAAAATTGTTATGACAGACTGAAAGAGCTCTGAGAAATGAAATGGAAAAAGCTTTTCTCAATGCACGTTGTGTAGGATGCAACGTCCACTTTGACAGGGTAATGTAAAAGTCCATAAATGCATGTTAAATACCTTATTCAAAAATTTTTACATTAAAGTTTTAAATTTAGCTAACTCGTATATTTATATTTTAGGCAATTTATAGCCAGATCAAAGCATCGAAGTTGGTTGATTATTTGAAAAGTAACCCGGAAGCTAAAAATTTTATTAAAAAATTCACGGTACTTGCGTTTTTGCCAGCTGAACAAATAAGAGAGGCAACACTGTGCAATAGAACGGACAAAAGAATTCTTCAAAACTTAAAGGATTTTTTAAAGTACGTCCAGAACTTTTGGTTGAATTGCGTAAAGCTTGAAAATTTTAGTATTTTTGTCTTATTGGTTCGCACTAATAATGCAATAGAAGCTTCACATAGTCAACTGAGGCATAAAATTGGGAAGCATCCACAAGTATGGGATTTTGTTTGTAAGTATCAACATATTAACATTATATCTAATTAAAATAAGCTTTGCAAATAGTACATTTAAAAACTTTGGGTAAAAAAGTTTTATAATTTGCATGTGAATGGCTACAGTATCTACAAAATTATATTTAACAAGTAACTTTTCGAGCAGATGCATATTCATATTATTTTACGTTTGAAAATATAGGAAAACTAAGGTTACTAATCGATACGGTATGGTTTGATATAAATCGCCTACAGAACCGTAAAAGAGTATCTCGACAGCCATTATTATGAACACATATATAAGCTTTTTATAAGTTAACAATGAGTTTTATTCGGAATCAACTATTTTTAATTATGAAAATAGTAATAGACATATTAATATTATATTTGAGTCAATTTATATGATTTTTCACTAGCCTGTGTTAAGTAAATACAAAAATTACGTATCTTACTATTAGTGATAACTGTCGAAAAATGCCATGACAACTTATTGCCATATTTTAATCTTTTTGAAACGTAAAATAATTTTTTTCTCTCATTTCAGTGTGGAAGAAATATTTAATGAATGAAATAACGGCACAAGAAGTGTTAGATATGATGGCGTCGTTAAAAGGGCACTTATGCGAAAGAATCAAACGAATTAAAGAAGTGAATGTAGATGATTTTCATTCTAGTCAAATGGAATTTAACGCTTTAAGTATATTAATACTTTTAGTTTTAAATTTATTATTATACTTATACGTTGATAAATTATTGTATTCTTATTTTGTTTAAAGATCCAGATTTCGATGAACGTGTACTACATATGCTGACGCAAGCAGGAGCACTAGCTTTACCAAGGGATAATTTAGAGAATCCAAACCATGCAGTGATTGATGTATTAATCGATGGTAAAATAACAAAAATATTTTAGAAATACGGTTGTATGTAGATTGTATTACCGCTATTGAATAATTTTGCATTTTTTAGCCCCTGCTGATGCCGATGAAGAAGCATTATCAGTGCGTCAAATTAAACAGAATTGTAGCTTACGTAGATAAATGATGATTGTAATAATATAAATTATAAAATTCACAGATGTAGCTGATGTTCTAAACATGAATGATTTCGAAAACCAATTTAACGAGTAGATAAGCTATAGGCTTACCAGATCACACGGATTCTAGATCACCCCCTCTCCTCCAAAAGTGATTTAGAATCCGACCTGTGTATTTTAGATGGAGGGTTTTCTGAATCACCCCTTCTGTCCAATCATATGCGAGCCCCCTCCTTGAGATGCCCCCCCCCCCCTCTCAAAGAGATTTAGAATCCGAGGTGTGTATAAGCCCTATCCCTGAGTTGCCCCTTCTTCAATTTTTCCAAAATGTTTTAAGCCTCTCCCCTGGATGCCCCCTCTCAAATTGATTTAGAATCCGTAGTGTGTATAAGCCCCATATAAGTTGTCCCTACTCCTGTAGGCCCTTTTCTTGATCATCCCTCTCTCCATTTGATTGAGAAATCGTAAGCGTTCAACTCCCACCTCTTTTTTTTCATCTGATCAGAAAAATCTATTGGTCAGTTTTTCTTTTTTTCTGGTGTGAGAAGAGAGGGAAAGGAGGAGCTATCCTGCTATATTATTCTAAGATAGAATGCGTGGTGGAAATTCATATGTATGCAACCCACTACTTTTTTTCAAGAAAGGTGTAGTCACGTTTCTCATGAAAGTGAAAAGATTGGAATTTATATGGGAAAAAAAAATAAAATTTCGAATCCTCGCAGTAAGGTGCATCATTTGCGTGAGAGAAGTGTATAGGTCAATAGAAGCTAATGCTGGTTAATATATCCTTTCAAGATAATCAATAAGTTTAGAGGCACGCCTCATAGGTAACTACGAAGATGAGAATTTTCTCTCTTTTCATAGGAAACCAAAAATCTCACACATTTTTACAATCGAAACTATAGATTTCCGCAGACTAAAGTGTGCAGGTGAATGTGTATAGATTACAAAAGAAGTAGCCTCCCCATTGACTGCACGCAGAAGATCCTTGCACCGGTATACATAGATCGATGAAAATAGGAGGACCACTGACTGCGCGCACCGGCCCCTTGGCAGGTATGGACCTTTTTTTCTATTTGTCACCAATGAATACTTTTTTGTCAATTTTAGGAAAACATACGA
This sequence comes from Nasonia vitripennis, assembly GCF_009193385.2. Lineage (NCBI taxonomy): Eukaryota > Metazoa > Arthropoda > Insecta > Hymenoptera > Pteromalidae > Nasonia > Nasonia vitripennis. Next base: position 2,498,785 of record NW_022279589.1, read on the forward strand.
AAACGTAAGCGCATACTGGCAAAATCGAAGGGTGACCAAAACTCACTTGTTGACAGTGGTCAAATGTGTGGAGGCGTATTCTTTTTTAGAATTTGGGAGGAACAAATTTTACTGACTCGCCTAGGATTGGCTAAAAGCACTGCAAGGGATGTGTTTTTGAGAATTCAGGAGGAAAGTTTTCCTCCAATCATATGATTTTCACAAAAAGTTAAGGAAAGGGAGAGCCGTGCTTTTCTAAATAAATACCACGGGTGTTGCTGCAGAGCGTCAGTTGAAGAATCTTCTCCGATTTTTCTTAACCCAGTGAAAATTAGTAACAGACAGGATGGCTCTTCCAAGGCAAAGTGGTCTGCGTAATATGCGGGAGCGCATAAGGACGCTGATATCTGACGCACCAACTCTAATGATGATGTTGGACCACGCAGCATAGGCCCTAGACGCCATAGACTCATGTAAGTTGATTTTTTTTTTAATTAAATATTGAGATATTGTATATAATTGTTATATGATTCTTTTATTTTTTTATGCAGTCTTATTTTGCGTACAGATTTTTAAAATATTATTGAGACGGTAATATGGAATATCACCAGAACTCCACGCTATTCCATGATATGTCTTCTCTAGCCATCCAGTCATGCATTTTTCTTCCTCAGTTAATTCTTCCCAGGCCATCGGAGGTTTGAATAGATAAGCAGTCGGTAAAGCAAATTTTTTCAAATTGAGAAAACTAATTTCTTTAAAAATAAAAGTGTCCTCAGCTATTCTTTGAAATCCTTGTATGTCGCAAATGTAAACTTTTTCTTCTTGACATTGCAAAACAGTATTTTTAAACATTAAATCGTATTCACGTGTTCTAGACATCTTACAGCTTTGTAGCTAGTCCAAGTAAGAAGTGATCTCGGAAAAGTTCCCACTGCCTTATTTATAATACGAAACTCCGCCTTGTACTCGTGGCTAGACTGAAATAGAGATTTTCGGTCGGATGAAAATCGATCGTTTTCATCTAGGATTGGATGATTCCATAAAAGCACAGTTCTCATTGGTTGGGCTGAAATGATGATGTTTGGTTGGATACCAATCATCCCTTCTCCTAGAAAATCTTCCCCCTCTTCATATCAATCAACTTTCCATTTCACCATTGGTCAGACATTGAAATTTTCCACCTATCTTACGCTGATTTTTCCTTTATAAGAGGGAATTTTTTCTTAGTCGAGCACACTTTATAAATCGTAGTCATCGAAATTCAGTCTTAACTTCAGTGACAGTGATATTTTAGACAAAAAGTAAAATGATAATATACATGAAATGCAAAATGAGGATATTAATTATTGGCTAGAAGTGTGCAATTCTACAATCAAAGAATTGAATGAAAAGATCATCAAACTTGTATGACACATCTGTCATGCATTCAAGTTGATTTCGAACATCATCTTCATCAGGGAGGTGGTCTACAATCCGAGGAAACTGATGCTAGAGTTGAGTGGCGAGATGTACAGTCGGCTTTTGAAAACCGAATACGGACTGGTGTAGTAGTGAACTTAAAACATGTGGACGTTTTAAGTTTTTTGGATGATGCACAACTGCTATTCAAAGATAAGGCAAAAGCATGTCTAAAAGAGTATAATGCTTTAACAGTTAATTCTGATTTCATCGCAGAATTTTCAATGCAAAAAAATGGAGAAGAAACAACAGATATAAAATATTTTACGACTGAAAGTACTGCTGCATACTTATCAACAGACTTACAAGAATGGTTCAAAAATAGAATAAAAGAGTATATTCTCACACAATTAGAAGAATTTCAGGAAAAGGACTCTGGCTGGACTCTCAAGAGTATCATAAGTTTGTGCATAAATATGAAAAAATATTCTCCAATCAAGGGCACTTCTTATATTCCTCTTCCAAAGTTTATAGAGAAGAAAAAAACATGTCTAAATGTTCGCAATAATGACAATCAGTGTTTTAAGTATGCTATACTTTCAGCATTATATCCTAGTGAAACAAATGCCAATAGAGTTAATCAATATCGATTGCACGAGAATGTGTTGAACTTTGATGATATAGAATTTCCAGTAAAACTAAAAAGTATACCGAAATTTGAAAAACTCAACAATATTTCAGTAAACGTATACATGCTTAGAAAGTATGGAGCAAAGTTTGAAGTATCGCCTTGTCACATTTCGTCTGAAAAGAAGGAAAAACATGTAAATCTACTTCTTATTCAAGATTTTTACATAGACGAGCGTGAAGAAAATAATTGTGCTGATGACGGAATCATGACTAAATACCACTATGTTTTGATCAAAAGCATCTCCCGTCTTCTGAGTTCTCAACTGTCTAAAACTCATATAAAATCTTATCACTGTGATAGATGTTTACAAATATTTTATAGTGAAAAAAGATTGGAAATTCATGAAAATGATTGTAAACATTGGAATAATTGCCGAATCAATCTACCTGACTCTAAGAATAACATTCTCAAATTCGAAGATTACAATAAGAATGAAAAAGTTCCTTTTGTTATCTATGCTGATTTTGAATGTTTATTAAAACCTACTGAGAATGAGAATGCTTTTCAACTTCATGAAGCATACAGCATAGGATACTATATGAAATGTAGCTTTGATGACAGATTATCTGGCTACAAATCATATAGAAAAAATATTGGAGATGGAGGGTCGCCTGCAGAATGGTTTGTTCAAGAAATGAAATTGATAGGAGAGAAGATTAATCTTCTGTACACGAATCCAAAACCTATGAAACTTACAGATTTAGAAGAATTATCTTTCCGAAGGAGTACAGTCTGTCATATATGTCGAAAAGCAATTCGTACCGAAGAACTCGCAGTCCGAGATCATTGTCATCTTACAGGACGGTATGTTATCAGGTTGTTTATATATTTTAATCAAGAAAATTAATTTCTTTTGGCGATTCTAAGAAAGTCTTCTTTTCTCTTCAGTTTCAGAGGTGCAGCTGATAATTCATGTAATTTGAATTATAAGGATTCAAGATTTATTCCGGTGGTTTTTCATAACCTCAATTATGACACACACTTTATTTTAAAAGAGATAGCCACTTCTACATTAATGAAAGGTCGAGTCACTCTACTACCACATAATAAAGAGAAATATATTTCTTTCACAAAATACGTAGATGGGAGCGACATTAACTTTGGATTCATACATTCTTGGCGTTTTCTCCCATCATCTTTAGAGAAACTTGCATCATACCTAGAAAATGTACCGATAGCAACGAAGGAGTTTCAATTAGATGGATTCACAGATGAGAAGATTGGTCTTCTTCGACGGAAAGGCGTATTTCCATATGATTTCGTGGATGGATTAGATAAGCTAGAATCGACAAAACTGCCAGAAAAGAACGAGTTTTACAATAAACTAACTGACTCTCATATTGCTGAAGAAGATTACAAGCATGCTATTCAAGTCTGGGATAAGTTTAATACAAGAACGCTAGGAGAGTACTCTGATCTATATTTGAAAACTGACGTTCTACTATTAGCTGATGTATTTGAAAGTTTTCGAGAAACATCTCTCAAAGCATATGATTTGTGTCCTGCTCACTTTTACACGACCCCTGGGCTGACATTTTCAGCAGCTCTTAAAATGACTAAGGTAGAATTGGAGCTTCTTACGGATATTGACATGCTAATGTGTATTGAAGCAGGCATTCGGGGAGAAATAAGCCAGTGTTCTAATCGGTATGCTAAAGCCAACAATCCGTACATGGGTTCTTCATACGATGAGAAAGAGAAAGCAAAGACAGTCTTATATTATGATATTAATAACCTTTATGGCTGGGCAATGGTGCAGCATTTACCGGTTGAAAAATTTAAATGGATTAAATATGAGACAAATCCATATTTTTTCAATGCAGCACCAGATTTTGATCAAGGGGCGCGACAGCGCCACGATGGCAAGTATAAGTACTAACAGTACGTACGTTGCTTTCGGGCGCTGTATGGCGGACCTTATATACTTTGATTTTACTGTTCTGCAACTCTCGTCGATTTATTATCATAGTTTTCAATCTTATATATGTATCTTGGACGTGCTTATATGAAAGTTTTTAATTGTATCTTTCACATAAAAGAATATTCATATTCGAAAAGTATTTCTATTATAAATTATAAATAAATGAAATTAGCGAGTTTATGTTTCGCTTCGCCCGATGTAGTCTTCCTTCACCCGATGTTGGTTTCAGTCTTCCGGGCACGTGACTTCCGCTTATTATATATAGATATATAGTCTGCAGGATATATTTTTTGATGATAGTCTGCAGGAGACTGATCGTCTGCTCTTCCGTATCTTAACCCTAAATTATTTTTTACATTATACTACAAACAATCACATTACGGACAATAGTAATATTATTATTTAATTATCAGATAAGTATTTAATGTTCTTCAAATATAATCGGTGTATTTTTAGTATATAGACAAATTTACTTTGTGTTTTTTTCTTTTTTCTTTTTCAGATTAGAAAGGAAATTGATCATCAGTGGTCTAAATAAATAAAAATAGAATTGACTGCTATATCAAAACTGCAAAATGCCAGTCCTTTGTAATAGAGTAGGATGTGACAAAAATGCTGTTTTAAAAGTAAGTACACATTTTTTAAAATAAAAAAGCACATTGATTTTTTATTCTAAACTCTAATTTTTTTGTTTATTCATAGAGGCCAAAAACCAATGATCCTATGTGCAAAGAGTGCTTTTATGATTGTTTTGAAACAGAAATACATGTGACAATAGTGAAAGGGGAATTATTTAAAAGAGGAGATAAGGTTGCCATTGGAGCATCAGGCGGAAAAGATTCTACTGTACTCGCTTATATTTTGAAACTTCTTAATGAGCGTTATGACTATGGATTGGAATTGTTTTTATTGTCCATTGAGGAAGGAATTAGCGGATACAGAGATGACAGTCTTGAGACAGTCAAACAGAATCGAGATGATTATCAGTTGCCATTGAAAATATTATTTTATAAAGATTTGTATGGTTGGACTATGGATGAAATTGTTAAACAGATTGGTAAAAAGAATAATTGCACCTTTTGTGGTATATTTCGAAGGCAAGCTTTAGACAGAGGTGCTGCATTGTTAAATGCAGATATGAATGAAAATGATTTCGTTATTGTTGGAAGGAGAGGGCACGATTCCCAGATGCAAGCCTCTAAAGTATGCATATGAAAAGGAAATTGTTATGTATGCTCACTAGATAAATTAGTGGTCTAAATAAATAAAAATATAGAATAGTGATAAATCAGTGGTGAATGATTGTGTGCTAGTTGGTCGAGATGGTTCCCTGAATCGTGTGTTGGATATCAGTTAGAAAAGCTGGTATCTTTTATGACAATAAAAATAGAATAGTGATAAATCAGTGGTCTAAATAAATAAAAATATAGAATAGTGATAAATCAGTGGTGAATGATTGTGTGCTAGTTGGTCGAGATGGTTCCCTGAATCGTGTGTTGGATATCAGTTAGAAAAGCTGGTATCTTTTATGACAATAAAAATAGAATAGTGATAAATCAGTGGTCTAAATAAATAAAAATATAGAATAGTGATAAATCAGTGATGAATGATTGTGTGTTAGTTGCTCGAGATGGTTCCCTGAATCGTGTGTTGGATATCAGTTAGAAAAGCTGGTATCTTTTACGACAAACTATAGAAATATAAATATAGTGGTAAACACAAAAACTTAAATATTGCTGAATTATTGTGTGCTAGTTGCTCGAGATGGTTCCATGAATCGTGTGTTGGATATCAGTGAGGCTGGTATCTTTCATGACAAACTATGTATTTACGTGTAAAAAAAGAAGAAAGTTTAAGTGTAAGAAAGTTTAAGTGTAAGAAAAATAATAGAGTACAAATAAGATAATAAATATCGGGATATTATTCTATTTATAGAATGTTATTGGGAAAATATGACAACCATGCCCAGTAATGTAACGCTATCGTGGCATTCAAGATCCACAAAGCTCTAATGAAAGATTTTGGAACTCGGCTTATAATGGATGAAAATTCTGCGGAAGGACAACTGTATGGACTTGTAAGGTCAGATTTAGTATCTATTAAGCCTAATTATGAAGCAATGATTAAAGGAGATACTGAACAGATTACTGAAATGGAAGTTTAACAAGTTGGTATGTAAGAGATTTTGGTAATTCCAGCATTGTTCAATTGATTGAATTGCTCATTTATTTATCAATGCGTCTACTATAATGGAAATTTTTATCTTGAAACGGATCAAGTTTGGATATATTATGTAGGGAATATTAGTGATTTCTAGTCTGTAGTGTGTGATAACAAGAGGATAGTGTGTGATATATATGTGTAATACTTTAGTGATTTCTAGTCGATATGATTTGATGCATTTGGAAGAAAATAAAAGACGTATTGAACAAGATGAAGACAGACTTTGAATTGATCTTAATCATACAGAGCTCTTAGTACGTATTTTCTTTTTTTTTTAGTATTTTACTTATTAAATTTGTTTTATAACAAAAATACTTTGGAGAAAATGTCTTGTTTGTTTTAATATATTAAAGTACCAAGTATATAATTTTGAATTACGTATATCAATACTTGATTTTCTTAAAAGCTATATGATAAACAAAGAATTTATCTGTGATATTAAAAATGAAACAAACAACTTATTTACAAAATAATCTTTTATTATTTTATCATATAAAAACTTTATTTTTATTTTTCATTTACTAATATTTACTTTTTTAATCTTCAGCTTCCTGCCTTGCTCTCCACTCTCTTTCCTTTTCTAAATTTTCCCTTGTTCGGGCAGTGCTAGAGTGCACCATGTTAATAAAAAAGTCTGCAGCATTCTTCAAATCCCTTTCATAGGGATTCAAGTGACGCTTGAAGCGTCTTCGATTTTGGCCTGCTCGAACACCTCTTCTGCCATGATTTGGAACTGCAATCATTCAAATTTACCCAATCAGACATAATTCATAAAAATGATGGTATTATTAGTTAAATATAGTGATAAATAATATTTACCATTTTCTGGTGGCGGATTTCTCTGAGCTTGTCCACCAGCATTGACTCCAGCTCCCTGAGCTCGTCCACCAGCATTAACACCAACTCCCTGAGCTCGTCCACCAGCATTGATACCAGCTTGTCCTCCTCTAGCGGCTTCATTGACTTGGTCCTGATTGCGTTGCTGGTTTACTTAAAAAAAATCAGAAGTTCATATTAAAACTATATATATTCATATAAAATGTTATATTAATATTTAAAAGTTGAACTTACAATCAGGAAATAAAGGGTGGACACCTGCCCTTTCATCTTGCTGATAATCTTCCAAAATTCCCTCCATTTGTTCAACTTGGAACTGTAGATCATCACGCTCTGTAAAAATCATATTTATTATTATTAAAAACATGATAATGTTAAAATGTATATTATACGTTTCGATATATTTTATTTAAAATGTGCTTTGACTTATTCTTTTTAGAAATAGATACATAAATTATTTACCATTTGTAATTGCCAAATTAGCCATAGCCAAGTTGTTGCTTCCTTCGTTATTTTCGCCCATATCTTCGTGCACTTTGACAATAAATAATAACTTATGAAAGTTTTCGATTCAAATGCCGGTGACACAAAGAACACAGAAACGCGCAATCGCTCGTCGGTACCGGTCGGTATAGAGGTTTAACTATTGTGTTGGGTTAGGTCAGTGCTGCTGGTGGATGAATTTGGAACTTGTACTTTATATACCTACATACATTAGGTTAGTCAAAGCTCAAAGCTCTGAACTGACAGCCGCTTCGCCTATCGCTAAGTACGGATATCAATTACATATCAATCAACAAATAAATAGTAATAAAGTAGGGTTCTACTCAAGATCTACTTCCTCAGCCGTCCATAAACAAATTGGGAGAAAGGATTCCTATACACCCTTGCAGTTGTATAGCTCTCGTACCAAGGTAAATAATTACATAATTATTTTTGTTTTATTGTTATTTATGGGCAAAATTTTTATAGAATAGATTAAGTAAAATGAGTTTAAAATGTAATGTGATCGCTGATCGATGAATTAAATTTCTCTAATTTTGTTTTTAGAAACATGTATATGTTTATCACATAAAAAATTATGTAAATATGGGTTTTTTAAATGATATCCCGAGAAGAATGCATAAAATCAACGCGAATCTTTTCCGATTTCTGAATTACCTAATAAACGTGATAATTAGGTAATTCGCCATAATTATTTAGTAATCAATCATTTTTCGCTTATTAATATTCGGAATCCAGCCGTTCCGTGTTCCTCCTGTCGAATCTATTTTAGTAGTATCAACGTCGTCTCCTACAGTTTTATCGGAATTTGTAATATAAACAGTCGAAACTCATTACACGGGGGTTTTTGGGGTCGTAGAACACGAATATCGCGACAGCAACGGTCTTCGAGCTACCTGGGTCCCAGGGTGGACAGTATCAACGTCGTCTCCTGGAATTATCTTCTTGAATATTACATCATTTTGACCTGAATTGATATATATTATTCTTATTGATACTACTACAGATATTTTTTTAATTTGAATTTAGTAATCAATCATTTTCCGCTTATTAATATTCGGAATCCAGCCGTTCCGTGTTCCTCCTGTCGAATCTATTCTAGTAGTATCGACGTCGTCTCCTACAGTTTTATCGGAATTTGTAATATAAATAGTCGAAACTCATTACACGGGGGTTTTTGGGGTCGTAGAACACGAATATCGCGACAGCAACGGTCTCCGAGGTACCTGGGTCCCAGGGTGGACAGTATCAACGTCGTCTCCTGGAATTATCTTCTTGAATATTACATCATTTTGACCTGAATTGAAATATATTATTCTTATTGATACTACTACAGATATTTTTTTAATTTGAATTTAGTAATCAATCATTTTCCGCTTATTAATATTCGGAATCCAGCCGTTCCGTGTTCCTCCTGTCGAATCTATTCTAGTAGTATCAACGTCGTCTCCTACAGTTTTATCGGAATTTGTAATATAAATAGTCGAAACTCATTACACGGGGGTTTTTGGGGTCGTAGAACACGAATATCGCGACAGCAACGGTCTCCGAGGTACCTGGGTCCCAGGGTGGACAGTATCAACGTCGTCTCCTGGAATTATCTTCTTGAATATTACATCATTTTGACCTGAATTGATATATATTATTCTTATTGATACTACTACAGATATTTTTTTAATTTGAATTTAGTAATCAATCATTTTCCGCTTATTAATATTCGGAATCCAGCCGTTCCGTGTTCCTCCTGTCGAATCTATTCTAGTAGTATCAACGTCGTCTCCTACAGTTTTATCGGAATTTGTAATATAAATAGTCGAAACTCATTACACGGGGGTTTTTGGGGTCGTAGAACACGAATATCGCGACAGCAACGGTCTCCGAGGTACCTGGGTCCCAGGGTGGACAGTATCAACGTCGTCTCCTGGAATTATCTTCTTGAATATTACATCATTTTGACCTGAATTGAAATATATTATTCTTATTGATACTACTACAGATATTTTTTTAATTTGAATTTAGTAATCAATCATTTTCCGCTTATTAATATTCGGAATCCAGCCGTTCCGTGTTCCTCCTGTCGAATCTATTCTAGTAGTATCAACGTCGTCTCCTACAGTTTTATCGGAATTTGTAATATAAATAGTCGAAACCCATTACACGGGGGTTTTTGGGGTCGTAGAACACGAATATCGCGACAGCAACGGTCTCCGAGGTACCTGGGTCCCAGGGTGGACAGTATCAACGTCGTCTCCTGGAATTATCTTCTTGAATATTACATCATTTTGACCTGAATTGAAATATATTATTCTTATTGATACTACTACAGATATTTTTTTAATTTGAATTTAGTAATCAATCATTTTCCGCTTATTAATATTCGGAATCCAGCCGTTCCGTGTTCCTCCTGTCGAATCTATTCTAGTAGTATCAACGTCGTCTCCTACAGTTTTATCGGAATTTGTAATATAAATAGTCGAAACCCATTACACGGGGGTTTTTGGGGTCGTAGAACACGAATATCGCGACAGCAACGGTCTCCGAGGTACCTGGGTCCCAGGGTGGACAGTATCAACGTCGTCTCCTGGAATTATCTTCTTGAATATTACATCATTTTGACCTGAATTGAAATATATTATTCTTATTGATACTACTACAGATATTTTTTTAATTTGAATTTAGTAATCAATCATTTTCCGCTTATTAATATTCGGAATCCAGCCGTTCCGTGTTCCTCCTGTCGAATCTATTCTAGTAGTATCAACGTCGTCTCCTACAGTTTTATCGGAATTTGTAATATAAATAGTCGAAACTCATTACACGGGGGTTTTTGGGGTCGTAGAACACGAATATCGCGACAGCAACGGTCTCCGAGGTACCTGGGTCCCAGGGTGGACAGTATCAACGTCGTCTCCTGGAATTATCTTCTTCAATATTACATCATTTTTACCTGAATTGAAATATTTTATTCTTATTTTGATATTACTACAGATATTTTTTTAATTTGACCTCTGAAGTGTATTATCTATGATTCAGGGTATAGTAACTAGGAAACCAGGTGAATCGTTGACGAGGTCCAGGTATTGCGCTCTATAGCTTTTGGTGTCCAGACGTAACTACTACTCGAGGACGGCGTCTAGGTGTTTAAGGTGACTGATGACTAGGTCCAGGAGGTGCGCTTCGTAGTCTTTAGCGTCTAGGTATGAATACAGCTGAGGTGGGCAGTATATAGGTACATAGGGTGACCGATGACGAGGTCAAGATGGTGCGCTTCGTAGTTTTTGTTGTCTAGGTATAAATATTGTTCAAAGACGGTGCCTAGGTGTTTATGATGGTCAATGACGAGGTTTGAGAAGTGCGCTCCGTAGTTTTGCATGTAACTGATGTTTGAACATCGCGTCGTGGTGTTAAGGGTTACTTATTATGTTGTCAGGTACTTACAGTTACGTCGTTCCTTATTTTTTGGTATATATATATATATATGTAAATATTAATTAGTTATGTACGGTAGCTGTTGACGTAGACTAGGTATTGTGTTTTATAATCTGTAGTTACTCAATACTTGTACTGATTGAGTTATCTTTCACATGGAAGATTGATGATCAATTAAAAAATTAAAATTCAAAATAAACCACAACGTGAGCAGCGATCAAAAAGCATGGTCACGCGGAAATCAATTTGAAACATGGAACGAGGAACACGGAACGGCTGGATACTCTTATCCTTGCTGTGGTATTTCCGTGTTAGTTAACCGCTTGTAACAAATGTTTGTTTATTCCTTTTTAAATAATTAAAACATTGTGTATATATATATATATATATATATATATATATATATATATATATATATATATAGTATATTACGATACTAGTGCGATAATAAGTCGTACTTTACGGCACGGCGTGTGTAAGCGCCCGAGAGAGCGCAATTATTAATTAATATATTCTTTATTTTTTCAGGTTTTGGATCGCCATTAGGTCGATACCATACTTTGGTAACTACGTGCGCCCTCCAAGTTGGCTGCTTCGTGCGCCCCTAATTTGGCTGCTCCGTGCGCCCCCAAGTTGGCTGCTTCGTGCGCCCCCAAGTTGGCTGCTTCGTGCGCCCCTAAGTTGGCTGCTTCGTGCGCCCCCAAGTTGGCTGCATCGTGCGCCTCTAAATATATATTATATTATTTATACACAGGTCCATATTTTAAAGTTTTGTATGATCTAAAATTTTAATAAATTTTTATCTAATATCCAAGATTTGTTGTCTATTTTTATTTATTTTAATTGTCTACGATGGAAAAACAAAAAAATAAGTTTGTTATTAACAATAATGAAATGTCAAAAATTATTCATGGATCTCGTTTAACAGACATACATGTTGATAAATTTCATAGCATGATATCTGATCATACTATTTTTGAACCACGTACTACGTTGTATCTTAGAAATATAATGCTCGATCCCAATTCAGATCGCATTAAACCTATACCACGTAACGTCCCTCATGTACAATTATTACATAGCTGCAATGATTTATGTAACAAATGTATAAATGGTCATTGGATTTGTTGTTACTATGACACCAAATCTATTTTTATATACGATTCTATAAATAAAAAGTATTTGCATGTGTGCAATGAAAAGTTTTTAAGAAAATTATTTCCATATTTTGATGAAATTCCTATTTATTTTCCTACAGTACAGAATCAAACAAATTCTGATGATTGCGGTGTTTATGCAATCGCATTTGCAACGTCGTTGATTTTCCAAAAGAATCCCGCTAATATAACTTATGATTCTCAAAAATTACGGAAACATCTTTATGAAATGTTAGAGAACAGTCATCTTACTCATTTTCCTATAATTCGTGACAATAATAAGCATATAAGTTCACAATCTTTTTTGAAAAGACAAGGGATTAAAATTTCTTTATTAAAATCTTCTAATAACACGACATATGATCAAGTGCAGAGCACTGTATCACAAAATGATATGTTTAATAACAAATATTGTACAGTAAAGACACAAGTTGTTTCGAATATATCTAATAATTGTTTTCATGTTGTTGGATTACCTAATCACGATAACGTATCTTGTTATGCCAACTCATCTTTACAAAGCTTATTGCACTGTAAACCTATAAGGCAGAAATTTAATAAAACTTTAGATTTAGCAGGAATTGATGTTTTTTTCAAAAAATATATCCAAAAAGAGATTTTTGATGTACGTGCTCTAAGAGTAATTACTCATAAGCAGTACAAGGATACAGTGCAACAGGATGTTGCTGAATTCATAATGCATCTATGTGATAAATCAATTACTTTACATGACTTACTGAACCATAAATTAAATATTATTTTAAGATGTTCTGATTGTAATGAAACTAGATCTTCAAACCCTACTCTGAACTATATCTTACCGTTGGCATTTCCGCAGAATGAGGAAATTTTCAGTTTACAGGACATTGTTGATTATAATATAGGAAGTTGGAAAGTTACAGACATTATTTGTAACAATGGATGTCAAAATAAAAAACTTGAAAAGATGGAATTAAATACAGATAATAAGCTTCTAATTTTGCAATTGAACATATTTAAAATTAACGAGTATGGTGAGCCTTCAAAATATACTAATTTGAGAATTAAAAATGTACCAGAAGAAACAGTTTTGATAAATAATAATTATTTTAAAGTTATAAGTGGCATATTCCATCATGGCGACAGCCTTCAATCTGGTCATTACACTAATATGCTACGTGACAAAAATAAGTGGTTAAGAGTAAGTGATTCAGAACTTAAGCAAAGCTTATGGCCTTTGTATGCAAAAGATGCATATTTATTGTTTTTAGAAAAAATTAACGCACCGTCAATTAATGTCGTGCAAATTATTGAATCTAAAAAACAATATGAACAAAACATCAACAACTTACACAATTCCAATAGTTTTACTACTAAGAATTCACAAATTAAAGAAAGAAATCAGTTACGTACAAATAACGACAAAATCTGTAATACACATGAAATCGTACACCATGATTACTTTACTTTACAAAAGGTTGCAGTAACAGAGAAAATTAACTCAAGTTTAAGAAATTCGTTACCTGTCAATCAACCAAACAGTAATTGCTCACCTGACTCAAATAAGTGTAATGAAAATAAATGTCAATCATCTACTGTTTCTTTGTTTGTAAATTCACAAAATATTAAAAGTAACAATTATGAATCGCCACTTTTACAGCAACTCATTTCAAAAGATAACAAGCTTTCCAGGAAACGCAAAGTTTGTGAGAAAAATAAATCCTACTATGAATCAAATAAAAAAAAAATAATACAGAAATCTACATCTTACAAATTAAAAAAAAAACAAAGTAACAACATAATTATATTACCACAACAACAACTTTCAAATGCCAGCACCTCTGACGCCGGTAACAACCATGCTTCAAAACTTACTCGTCAGTCGAGAAAACGTAAGTCTGATGGTAAGCGTTATCAAGAAAACAGAGAACCAATATTGAAAAAGCAAAGATTACGGTATCACTTGCATAAAGAGAAACGATTAGTTAGTGTCAAAAACTATTACGAATCAAATAAGGAAAAAATTTTAGTTCAAAGAAAAAACAAGACACATGAAATGAGCTTAAAACGAAGCGTTGTTAAGTCTAAAAGTAGGTTAGCTAAGAAAATTGCAAAGAAATACAAATCTATCACAATGAAACAATCGACAAAAAATTTATTACAAACAAAAGAAAAATATATAGAAAATGTTATGCAAAAATTAGATTGTCCATCTGAATTAGATCGTAGGATAGAAGCTGACAAATTAGTCACATCTGCTTTTTATGTTCGAGATAATAATGTTTCGAAAGTAAAAAGAGAATTGCAAAATTGTAAGGACAAAATTGAAGTTTCTTTAACTAGATTAGGCGGTGAATCTATAGATGACGATAATTGTTCTTATGCGCTTACTGCTTTATGTGGTTTACCTAAACATACTTCTTCTTCGGAAGGATATTTTGGCGAATCAACATACAATTTCACAAATGGACAAATCGATAAACTACAAACACATATTATTTTGAACGAACAAGGACAAACAATAAATATTCTACCAACGATAGAATCGAATACTAAAAGTAAGACTTGGCAATGTAATGATTATTGTAAAAAAGTTGATCCAGATGTATTAAATGAACTTAACAATTTCTTTCAAGATTTAATTGATGTTACATATGTAAATGCTTACAACTTTTTGAAAAAAATTGATAATTGTTCAGCACAATCTCATACTTCAGTGAAACAAGGTCATCCGATTATTTGTTATAGCAAACCTTTGTTATGCACATCGAAATTTTTAAAATTAAACATTTTATCTGTCCATTATCCAAAACTCCGCACCATCAAACGATGTTTATATAAAATAATTGATATTTATAAACAAATTGAAAAAATCGAAAGTGCTTTAAATAATATTGATATCGAGGTATTGAATAACGTTGCATTAAATGCTGAACAAGAAGCAATATTTGTTAATAGCACTAACGATGAAATTTGCTTAAATGAAACTCAAATAAAAAATAAATATAGCCAGGGTATAAAAGAGTACACTAAAATAGATATGGATCCACCTAAAATTCCTTGCGTTTCTTGCGAAAGACTTTGTTGTGAGCGCAGTATGGAATTTGTTGATAAATACTTTGAGCAAACGAATTTGGTGGAACAATTACTCGATATACATATTCCTGAAGAACAAAATTACTGGAAAAGATTAAAAGAATTATACGATTCTTCAAATTTTAATACTGGATTTGTTTGTAAATGCTGCAGTGGTAAGTTGAAAAAATATATATTACCATCTACATGTGTTTTAAATGAACTTTACGTTAAAGAAGTCCCTAATGAAATAAAAACTTTAAATACGTATGAAAGAATGTTGATACAACGAGCCAAAGCTTTCCAAACAATTGTTAAAATGAGTACAGTGATGAAGAAAAATGTACCCAATTATTGCAAAATTGATAAAGTTACAGGTAGAACTTTTCATTTACCATTACCTTTAGAGGAAACCTTAAAAAAAATTTGTCCTGATACCGAACCTCTAAATATTAATCATGAAATGTTTATTTTAATACGAGGTAACCCGACAAAAGGTAAAATTATTTGGGAAGATTATGTTGATGTTAAGAAAATATGGCATGCTTTGCATTGGTTAAAACGTTGGAATCCTTTATATTTTAATATACAGATACCATCTTGCCCTGAACAAGTTAGAGACATTCTTGGAAATTTAAATTTACAGTATGAAGATTTGGCTAAAGATAATGATGATACAGAAAATAATGAATACGAACACGATTCTGAAAATATATCTAATCAAAATGTTGACAAAATTGCTACGGAAACAAACCCACATGAAAAGCCACAAATAGCTCCATTACTAACACAGAAATACCAGTCAGACCCATATTATGAACAGTATTCTATTTATCCATTACATACAAAAAAAAATTAATGAAACTGACTCAAAATTATATCAGATGCTTCAAATATATGCTACTGCTTTGGATGTTCGTGCTGAAGATTTAGATTTAAAATGCTTTCCAGACTTGTATCCTTACGGAATGTATGGCCAGCATCAAAAAAGATCTGTAAGATTGAGGGATTTTGATTATATAAGATCTAGATTGACATCTAAACACTCACAGTTTAGATTGAATATTCAGTACTTATTTTATTTGTTATTTAATAATAATATAAGACAAATCAGCGCTGGAATCTTCCATAAATTAAATGTTGTTAATCCACACTATAAATATACAGTAAAAGACCTTACAGAACAATTAGAACAAGATCAATTAGAATCCAATTTAGAAAGTATTTTTTCTCGTTTGCGAGGTACTGAAGCATATTGGAAACAGGTTAGAAATGATCTAGAATGCATGATGAATGAATACGGACCAGCTACGTTTTTCATTACTTTAAGCCCTGGTGAGTGGATGTGGTCTGCATTAGCTGAATACATACGCGAAGCTAATTGTTGGGAAAACGATAAAAGATCTATTAGCGAACTTATAGCTGTTGATCCTGTGTCAGCTTCAAGGTATATTCGGAACAAATTCCAAGCGATGCTAGCTTATATACTTTCTTCGGCTCATCCAATAGGAAAAGTAGCTCATTATTATTATGCTTGTGAATACCAGGGTAGAGGATTGCCACATTATCATTGTTTATTTTGGATTCATGATGCACCTGTTTACGGTAAAGCACCTAATAAAGAAATCCAAAAATTTATTTTAGAAAACATTACATGTCGAATTCCTAATAAACAGATTTCACCGGAACTTCATAGACGTGTTATGGCTTATCAACGTCATACACATAATAACTATTGTATGCGTAAAAAAAAACTAAAACAGGTTTCAAGAGCGCTTGTCGTTTTGGATTTCCCCGTCCAATAACATCTAAATTAGTTTTGAGAGAAGTTTCTGTAGCTATTGCGAACAAAAGAAAATTAAGAAATAAGAGCAGATTCTATGATCTACCACGAGGACCGGATGAACAATGTATTAATGATTATATACCTGCTTTGTTAGTACTTTGGGAGGGTAATAATGACGCGCAATTTATTTGCGAGTCTTCTTACCTGTTAACAAAATACGTATCCTCTTATGGAACTAAAGGAGAAAAAAGTACTGTAGATTTTTCCGATATTCAATCAAATAAATCTTTATGCAGTCGGCTTTGGTCTTTTTCTATGCGAGCCCTAAATCACAGGGAGTGCGGAGCAATCGAAGCAGCTGATGCATTGTTAGGGCATCCTCTTCATGCTACAGATACTGATACTGTAATTAGATGGTTAGACGTTAGAATGATACGAAATAGAAAACTTAAACCATTTAAAGAAATAAAAAAACTACCACCGGACTCAACAGATATATTTTACGATTCATTAATTGACAGCCATTATCCAAACCGACCTCAAGAATTACAATCATTGTGTTTGTACGACTTTGCAAAGTGGTTTGATATAATAAAAAAGAAACCAGTATATAAGGCTGAATATTACGAGATGCCAGGAGGTCTCTTTTGCAAAAAGCGGAAAAAGCCTTATCTTATCAATCACTGGAAATATAATCCAATCAATCAACCAGAAAATTATTATTATTCACTACTACTACTATTTCAACCTTGGAGGGATACCGATGAATTAAAAAATGGGGAAGATTCTTTTGCAATGTCATTTCGAACAAGACAATACGAATTAATGGATGCAATGAAGTATCATGATAAATGTGGAACGATACGAGAAGCTATGGAAAAGATGAACGAAATTATTCAAAATCAATTGCTGGAAACGCAAGAAAATAAATCTAATTCAGGTAATTTGCCAGAAGGATGTGTTCCGATTGAGATAGAAAATGCGATGAGAGATTTTAAAGATATGGCCGAAAAAGTCGTAATGAACGAAGCAGATATTGAAAATTCTATTTCAAGGT
The DNA here is from genome assembly GCF_009193385.2 of Nasonia vitripennis. Taxonomy (NCBI): domain Eukaryota; kingdom Metazoa; phylum Arthropoda; class Insecta; order Hymenoptera; family Pteromalidae; genus Nasonia; species Nasonia vitripennis. The sequence goes on from NW_022279589.1 coordinate 2,516,824, forward strand.
TCAATGTAGATCAAGCAAATATTTTCAAAAAAATTACTTCTGTTTTACAGTCTAATAACAAAATTTTGAGAATTTTCATAAGTGGACCGGGTGGTACTGGAAAAAGTTTCTTAATCGAAACTATTGTTGCATGGAATATAAGTATACGTCAGAAAGAGACAGCTGTTACAGCACCTACTGGGATCGCAGCTTACAATGTTTCCGGTTTAACTATTCATAGGCTTTTGCATTTACCAGTGGAGCATGGGTGTACAGCGAAATATAAAGAACTATCGTCTGCAGCTTTGAAACAAGTACGGCAAAGTTTAGAAAATGTTGACTTGATTATTATTGATGAAATATCCATGGTATCTAATATTACATTAATGTATATTCACTTACGTCTTACTGAAATATTTAATACTTCTGAAAGCGATGATGGTTGGTTTGGAAAAATACATATTATTGTATTTGGTGATTTACTCCAACTTCCACCTGTTCGAGAAAATTTCGCTTTCGTTGAAGTAACGAAAAAAGAAATTGAAAAATATATTGGCGCTATAAATTCATTTAATTTGTGGACTTTATTCGAGTACGATGAGCTGACAATTAACATGAGACAAAAAAATGATAATCAATATAATGAAATACTTAGTAGACTAAGGTTAGGATTTCTTACTGATACTGATATCAATGTTCTACAACAGCAAAAAATAAAATTTTCAAGTACAAATAGTATTGAAATAATGCAAGAATTGTGTACGGTGTATGAGAAATTACCTACTGATACTGTATGTTTATTACCAACGAGGAATATGTGCGATATTCTAAATGATGCTATGCTAAGTAGAATTGATTCTGAACATATAAATCTTATAGCTAATGATTCTTTCAAATGTCCGAAAAATTTGCAGAAAAAAGTTTTGAAAATGTTAGATGAGGACAAAGATAATGCTTGTGGAATTGAGCGTGTAATCAAAATAAAAATAAATTCGAAAGTTATGATTAGGAGAAATATTGATTTCTCGATTGGATTAGTGAATGGCACTATAGGTTCTATAATTTCTGTCGCTAAAGATAAGGGAGATGAAATCACCAGTGTCCGTATAAAATTAAAAGATGGTACAGAACATTCGATTCCTAAACTAGAATACAAATTTGTCATCATGGATAAAGTTTATATAATACGTCAACAATTTCCTATCTGTAACAGTTACGGAATAACTATTCACAAAAGTCAAGGCTTAAGTTTAGAAAATGCTATTGTTGAAGCTGGTAATTCTATATTTTGTTCTGGGCAAACTTATGTCGCTCTATCACGAGTAACGAAATTGCAAGGCTTGCATCTTATCAATTTTGATCCAACAAATGTTAAAGCTGATTCATCCGCGATCCTGCAATATAACAGATTAAGACAAAAATATCGCCCTGACCTTCAAGCGTTAGTTATTCAAAAAGATTGCATGTTTAGTAGACCCAATGCAGTTCTAGATAGACGGTGGACAATATCAAAACACATTTTGGACATACAGGCTAATAATAGTAAATTAAATATCATATCTGACAATAATTGGGTTATTCATGGTTTTCCAAATGAGGATAATGTATCTTGTTATGCTAACGCTTGTATACAGAGTTTGTTTCATTGTCCATCTGTTAGAAGGATTCTATTGGAGGCCAAAGGTTTTGACCTTCTAAAACATTCTTTTAATCAATATATAGCAAAAACTCCTGTTAATATCAAAGCATTAAGAGAATATGCAAATGAACAATATTCTGCTTGTGAGCAGCAAGATGTTGCTGAATTTCTTTTACATCTTTGTAATGCTTCCATGTTTTTGCAGAGTGTTATCAAACACGAAATTAATGTTGTGACAAGGTGTTCGAATTGCGATGAAAGGAATTCCATAACAACTTCAAATTACATTTTGTCACTTTGTCTACCTGACCCTATGCATATACATACATTACAAGAAGTTTTTGATTATAATATAGATAATTGGAAAAATGTCGAAGGGGAGTGCAGTAATCATTGCGCATGCAAACGATTACAAAAAACTACCATTCACGTAAAAAATACAATTATAATTTTACAGCTACTATTGTTTTCCGTTGATCATCAGACGACTACAAAAATAACTAATTTCAGAATGAAAGATATACCAAAAACCGTACTCAGAATAAATAAAAAAAACTATAAAGTAATTAATTGCATTTTTCATCACGGTAAATCTATCGAAACAGGACATTACACTAATGTGGTACGTCAGAATAACCATTGGTTTGAAATAAATGATACGTATATTAAACAAAGACCATGGCCTCGTGGCGCAAAAGATACCTACTTATTATTTTTAGAAGAAATCACTGGCCATTAAAAAATTAAAGTTATAAAATCATTCTTAAAAAAACTTTCACAATATAAAATGTTGGCATCAGGTATAATTTTTCTGTTTCACCGTTGTATCATGGTTAAGTCATCTTAAACTAAATTTTTAATTAACGAATTATTGATTATATAAATATCTAATTTTATTTCTTTTAACAAATATTTTGTTAAAGTAATGGTTCAGTTTTACAAAAATATGAAGAATATGTTTCAAAAGGCTTTAAAGCATTGTATTTTAGAAATATTTGAATGAAAATAATTAGATTTTTATTATTTTTGCCTTTATTAAACAATAGATATTGTAATAGTTATAAATTGCAAGAAAAATAATTTATAGGTAATATCTACAGAATTTGTGCATATTCATTTGCTATTTATATGTTTATAATACTTTTCAAAAGTTGTGAAATCTTCCTAAAAAAACCTTTAACAAGGTAAACATGTTGGCAAGTATAATTGTCTCTATATACCCCCACAGTAAATTTTCTATCAAATCCGAGTCTATATTTTATATGTTGATTTATTTTTATTCCAATAATTATACAATTTGACAATGGAATCTAATATATGCTTGTGATATTTTACAATTTAGTGTATCAAAATTAGTGAAATCTTATTTATACTTATACATTGTCAAGTATACTATAACTAATTTCTACTTAAACATTTTATCAAGTTACTATAATTAATTATGATGATAATTTCCAATTCCAGTTAAAGAAAGTTGTGAAATCTGTTGATACATTGTCAAATATTGTTTTTGCTTGTGCTTAGAAAAATAAAAGTTAACTTAAACTGATAATTATATCTTCAAGGTAATTTCGATTTCATGGATAGTTATTTTTATAAACTAGTGACATTTTGCGCGCTCCGCACGAGCAAACTACTTTTATTTGTATGCCTTTTAAACACGTCTTAAGTTTTGAGGTTAGAATTCCCGAAGCAATTTCGAAAAATTGTTTCAATTAATATAAAAAAAACATTTATTAAATAATGTATTAATTGTTTCATTATTTATTCAATTTACTTTTATATCATAAATAACTTTGTGAAAATAAAATAGATTTAAATTCGTTAATACTTTCTAAATTTTGTAATTTCGTGACCTATCAAAAGCAACCAATCAAATCTCGTTTTAGTCGGCTTTACTTTTCTCGTAAGGTATACTTGACGGACCCGTCGTCTTGTAGTTGATCGGTGAAATAATCGATGTATCATCAATTTTTACATAGCATACAATAATATTAATAATATTTTTTTTAACAAATTGAAATTATAACTAATTTTTATTGTCAAGTTATTAAAAATTGAGTGTAATCTCAATGACTTAACTATTTTTTTAGGTCGTGAAAACTTACATCTGTTATTTACAATTGTTATCTACAATTGTTATATAAAATTATAAAAGTATGAAAATTACATTTAGCAAATTATCGACGTATTTAATCACTCAAAGTAAACCCTGTTCTCATTATAATATTGTTAAAAATTAGAATGATTACATACTTATAATTATGCCACGAACAGACTGCTGTTTGTAAAAAATGCTCGTCTTTAACATATAAACATATAATGTATATCTATAAAAGGGAGATAGCGATATATCGAATTAGACCTCTAAACAGAGCCAATTCAGAGCGTTATCAAAGAATCAAAGAATTTCATTGGTGGGTAACTGGAAATAGGGAGAAACTTCAAAGAGTTCGACAACAACAAAATCAACGCGCGCGGCACGCGCGAAGCCAATTTCTAGTTACATATAAACATAGAAACATACATCGTGAACTACAAGACGACGGGTCCGTCAAGTATACCTTACGAGAAAAGTAAAGCCGACTAAAACGAGATTTGATTGGTTGCTTTTGATAGGTCACGAAATTACAAAATTTAGAAAGTATTAACGAATTTAAATCTATTTTATTTTCACAAAGTTATTTATGATATAAAAGTAAATTGAATAAATAATGAAACAATTAATACATTATTTAATAAATGTTTTTTTTATATTAATTGAAACAATTTTTCGAAATTGCTTCGGGAATTCTAACCTCAAAACTTAAGACGTGTTTAAAAGGCATACAAATAAAAGTAGTTTGCTCGTGCGGAGCGCGCAAAATGTCACTAGTTTATAAAAATAACTATCCATGAAATCGAAATTACCTTGAAGATATAATTATCAGTTTAAGTTAACTTTTATTTTTCTAAGCACAAGCAAAAACAATATTTGACAATGTATCAACAGATTTCACAACTTTCTTTAACTGGAATTGGAAATTATCATCATAATTAATTATAGTAACTTGATAAAATGTTTAAGTAGAAATTAGTTATAGTATACTTGACAATGTATAAGTATAAATAAGATTTCACTAATTTTGATACACTAAATTGTAAAATATCACAAGCATATATTAGATTCCATTGTCAAATTGTATAATTATTGGAATAAAAATAAATCAACATATAAAATATAGACTCGGATTTGATAGAAAATTTACTGTGGGGGTATATAGAGACAATTATACTTGCCAACATGTTTACCTTGTTAAAGGTTTTTTTAGGAAGATACGGGTTACTTTGCTGTAGTGGATTTGGAATATCCTGAAGAGATACATGATGAACATCAAGATTTCCCTTTTTGTGCAGAACACCGTGCACCACCAGACTCAAAGCAGAAGAAACTTCTCACTACTCTGGATGACAAAACAAGGTATGTCATTCATTATCGAGCACTTAAACAGGCGTTAGATAATGGACTCCGATTGAAAAAGGTGCACAGGATTCTGAGTTTTGAGCAGAAGGCCTGGCTCAAACCATATGTTGAACTTAATACAGAGAAGAGAAAGCAGGCCAAAAATGAGTTCGAAAAACTCTTCTATAAATTATTAATCAACGCTGTCTATGGTAAGTGCATCGAACGAGAGCGGTCTCGTGTAGACGTACGTTTAGTAAATAAATTCACGGGAAGATATGGAGCAGAAGCACGCATAGCTCTTCCGAATTTTCATAGTTGCGCTATCTTTGATGAAAATTTGGTAGCCATTCAGCTGAAAAGGACAAGTATCACAATCAAGAAACCAATCTATGTCGGTCTTTGTATCCTTGATTTGTCTAAGACATTAGTTTACGATTTCCACTACTCATACATGAAACAGCGAGTAGTAGAAAAATGTAAACTTCTCTATACGGATACTGATAGCTTAATATACGAAGTTGAAGATATTGATATGTACAAAATTATGAAAGAAGACATCCACAGGTTTGATACTTCTGATTATGATGAAAATAATCAGTTTGGAATTCCACGAGTTAATAAAAAAGTTCTTGGATTGATGAAAGACGAATGCCGTGGCAAGATTACTGAATTCATAGGTTTACGAAGTAAAATGTATAGTATTTTAGTTGATGGAAGCGAGGAGGATTGAGGATTATCGAAGATGCCTAGAGGATCTTGTTATTATAAAACGCGAGCAGTGCAACATTCGTTCAAAATTGCACATAGTGCATACTGAAAAACAGAATAAAATAGCCTTAAGTCCTCACGATAATAAAAGATACTTATTACACCATAGTATAGACACTTTGCCTTGGGGTCATTATAGAATTATTGAGGAACAGATGGTGCAAGCAGCATTTCAAGTAGAGGGGGAAGCAGAACAAGATAAAAGAGAGGTGGAGATGGAAGCAGAGAAGGGGTATGAAATATCCAATGAAAGTGGAGGTGTGAAAATTGAGAGGGGGAATGAAGAAACCAATGAAAATAGTGAAGCACGAGTGGGGATGACACTTTATGGCAATGAAGGTGAACAAATCAGGATCGAATATGATGTGATGGGGGAGTTAATGCATGACTGGGATCCATCATTGGATGCTATACATTCTGAACGAGAACGGAGAAGGGATATATTACAAGACGCTATGGAAGGGGCAGAAATTGTGGTGGGGAATGGGCTATATCAACAGACGCAGCACGACGGAGAGCACATTCGAGCAATCGAAGCAAACGAGAACAACCAACCTTGTGAAAAGAGACCAAGACTCACCTAACCCTATAATAAGTAAGTTCTATTTCTTAGTTCTCCCTCAATTCTTAGCAATGAGATATTTTTCACTAACATACATTCTTACTTTCACTTTTTCAGAATGGATCTATCTGCACTCAATAAGATTGCTGAGCAAGAGTTCTTGCCAAGGAAAAAGGCGACAGACTTGGAAAAAAATCAACAGTACATGGTGACAGCACTGAAACAAGTCAAGACAAGATTCGGTATGAAGATTGTTGCCGAAGTTGATAGCAGCTTTCAAGTCTTCTTGCCAGAGAAGATTTCATCGGCAATTATAAAAGATGAAGCGTTCTTTAACTCACTCTGCGGCACTGCAAACAATCTCTGTTTATTTTTAAAATATCAGGGTGAAAGTTCTTTCAAGTTCGAAAGTAGCACTCAATAAATAGTATACAAAATTGTTTTTTTACCAAAGAATATATTTTTTTCAGTAACTTGTACATAATAATACACAAATAAATTTATTTAAATATACATAATACTTTTTATTTACTACAACCTAATTCCTTATCCATATACATAGATTTTACAGTTATATTAAAGAAGTTGATTTTTATTTATCCAACTATTATGCTCGTCACTAAATCCTAACCATTTAACAAATACGCGTTTACCACTTTTCTTCAAAACTTTTTCTACAAGATAAATTTCAGGAAACAATGTTTTGTGAATTTCCGTTTCATAAAAGCCACCGGAGACTGGTTTATCATACAAACTTTGAGGTGGTAAGTTATCGGATTTGTTTTTATAACTCACGTTATTGTGAAAATTTCAGTAGACCAGTTTGGTGTATAACCTTTTTCAAAAACATTCTTGATCTTACTTATTCGTACTTTATCTCCTACTTTGAATTTCGGTTTTTTCGGTGGTAACTTTTCATTAGGAAATCGTCTCTTGACCTCTCTCTCATTTGCCTGGTTAACATTTTTAGGCTCGATTCCTGTTGTCCGATGTTTTCTCGAATTGTATCCTTTGAGCAAGTTAGGCAGAATATTCAACCATTTGTAGCTTCCTTGTTTGGTGAATTCTATCCACATTGCATTTTTTAATGTTCTATTGAATCTTTCACATATGCTTGCATGAAGATTACTATGTGAAGAGTATAGGTTTATCTTGTGCTTTTTCATGAGATTTTGGTAATTTGAATTGTAAAATTCTTTTCCTTGGTCAGTTTGTAGATTCTTCGGTAATCGTCCTTGTTTCAATATCGACTTCATAGCTGCAGTGACATCATTACCACTCTTTGACTTGACTGGGACGGCCCATGCATACTTTGAAAATATATCTATAACAGTGAGTAAGTAATGAAAACCTTTGTTCTCTTTGGAGTAAGGTATCATTTCAACAAGATCAGCTTGCCAAGTCTCATCTATGCCACGTATGTCATATTTTCTTCTCTTGTAGCGGCGACGTGCTGGCTTATGCAGCTCTTCAGCTACTCTTTGACGTTCCATCTTTATCGTCTATAGCGAATGAAAATCCACTGGAAATTCTTCTATACGATCTTTTAATTGTCTATTCAATTCTTCAATGATATAATCAACACCATAGTAATTACGCTGAGTTGTTTTGTAAAGATATTTCAGTTTTGCAGCCACTTCCACTTGATGTTTTTCAACTTGCTGCTTATATTCTTCTAGAACTTCACTTATTCCAGCAAGTTTAGAAGCTATATAATTTATTTCAGTTTGTAGGATAACTTTCAGTGAATTCAAGGTGATTGCATCGTTTGGATCACGTGGGGCTCCTAGATTGCAAAGCCGCTTATTTTCTAAATCAAAATCACCGTCTGATGTAAAATTGAAACCAATGCCTGGAGGACCGCGACCTACTTGCGAGCCTTCAAGTTTTCTTCCAAACACATCGAGACTCATGGTGCTACTGATCCAAATGAGAAGGTTGAGTGTCAATATATATGTCCAGCTTCACGAAATTCTTCAATAATGGATTGGATTTCATTGATGTGATTGTTATTTCCAGCAGATCGTTCGGCAATCAATAATCGGAGTCGCTCGATAAGCTCGTTCGGATCATCCCAGTAGACGAGATCAATGGAAGAATTTTTCTTAGCTATTTGAGCTGCATCTTCCTGGATATCAATACTGCGGTCCCGGAACCAAATTGAAAAAGCGAATGAAAAGAGGAGATCCTGGAATTAATCCGCTTGATCAGGCATGTAAAGAACATGACATAGCATACTCTGATAAAAACGGAGATCGTAAAGCGGCTGACAAGAAGCTTGCTGATAAAGCTTCACATCGTGTCAGAGCCAAAGATGCTAGTCTTGCTGAAAAAGCATTTGCTTTGGCTGTTAATAGTGCTATGAAATTAAAAGGAAAAACTGGAATGGGACTGAAATTTAATAAGTTAGTGACTGCGGCTAAAAAATCAATGACCGCAAGTAAATCTTCTCGCAAGGTTATTCAATCAGCCTTGAAGGGTGCACGTCAAACTGTTAAGAATGTAGACGGTAAGAAAAAAGTTATCATTCCACGAGTTCTACCGCTTCCATAAAAAATTGGTGGAATTCTTCCATTTCTCATTCCACTGTTCGCAGGACTGAGTGCGACCGGTGCTCTAGCAGGAGGTGCTGCTGGAATAGCTACAGCTGTTAATGATGCTAAAGCCGCGCAAAAAAATCATGAAGAAAGTAAGAGACATAATAAGACCATGGAAGCTATTGCTTTGGGCAAAGGACTCCATCTTAAGCACTATAAAACAGGGATGGGATTATTTATGTCACCTCACATCGGTCGTGGTAATCAAGTGAATAGAAAAAAAAACTTCGATTTAACTTTGCCAAATCGTCCACTGACTGATTACGATCTAAATAAATATGCTCGTATGATGAAAATCTCATATTTCCGAGGTGTTTTCATGAGAAATAATCTGCCTCCCAATGGTCCATGGTATAATGAATCTGCAGTGGTTAATTTGGATGACTATCAAAATAGAGGTACTCACTGGGTTTGTTATCGCAAGCAAGGTTCTAAAGTGCTTTATTTTGATAGTTTTGGTGATCTCAATCCTCCCAAGGATCTCATGATGTATTTTAACGTGAAAGAAGTGAAATACAATTAAAAAAGATATCAAAATTTTGACTCATTCATATGTGGCCATCTTTGTCTCTACTTCATAGCTGGGAGACTATAAAAGAGGTGCTCGCAGACGAATGGATTCATTATCATCCGATCAGTCATGGAAGATAGCTTCACTCTGAGTCTCTCAGGAAACTCATCTGTCTTAGAAGCACAATATTTTCCTTCGATTGAACTACCACAGCATAAGAATTTTGTCTTGGGATTAGTTGAACTTTTAACATTCAACTCTATTCTCAATGTCTACTTTTCAAATAATAAACTTCATTTAAGCAAAAAAGATATTATTACAATCCCTACTGGCAGTTATGAGATTGATGCTATCAATCAATTTTTACAAGAAACTTTGAAATCCAAAGGAATTGAATTTTCTTTGAAAGCTAACAACAATACTCTCAGAAGTGAAATTCTCTGCAGTCGTCTGATAGATCTCAGACCTCACGATTCAATAGGCCGTCTCCTTGGCTTTGCTCCTCGCATTCTCAAAGAGAACATTCAACACAGCTCTGATTTACCTGTGAAAATATTGAGAATCAATGCACTCAGAGTTGAGTGCAATATTACTGCAGGTGCTTATATCAATAATAAAAAAGTTCATACAATCCACGAGTTCTTTCCCAGAGTGCCTCCAGGATACAAAATCTTAGAAGTTCCGTCTCATGTTATATATCTACCACTCAGTGTCAAGTGCATAGATCATCTACAAATTCGAATTGTAGATCAGGATGGAAATTTAGTGAATTTTCGAGGAGAGGAAATTACTATTAGACTTCACATCAAATCAGTATAATGGGCATCGTTTACAATTCTGGAACATATATAAGTCAGCCACCATGTCAACGAGTCATCAGTCGACCGAAGAAACTCAAACCGTTAACACGGAAGAGCATTCAGTTTCTGAAAAGCTTAGGACTAAACGTTCGTGGAAAAAATTCACGTGTATAATTCTTTGCTGCTTCCAGAAAAATGGACGAAATTCTAAGCATTCAATCAGGTGTCGTATTCGATGAGTCTATTGCTCATTACACGATGCAACAAAAATTTTTGTCATGGACGCATTAAAACAGAAATGGCTTCAACGATTCAAATTCCCGTCTACAACATCCAACAGTATGGCTATCCATCAAAACCATCTTTCAAGTGTGTCACAGTATGCACAAACCGTAATCCAATCTACAAGACTACCTGCGCACTTCACACAGTCAAACTTATAAAATTATTCTATCAGCCCTGCAAATATTTATAATGAAAACAAAAATTAAATAAATAAAACAGAAAAAAAGAAAAAGTAGAAAACGCTATAGGCATACTAGATCACGTGAGATGGAGAGGGGGAATCTTACTTTCGGATTCTAGATCACTTTTGGAGGAGAGGAGGTGATCTAGAATCCGTGTGATCTGGTAAGCCTATAGCTTATCTACTTTAACGGCAATACGCAAGATAATCATAACGAAGATATACCCCATTTCTACAGTAAGTTGATTTATTTGATTAATAAGTGTATTATTTATATCTTTTTTTATTTCCAGGTGATTCCACGTATGAAAATTCGGAAAGAAGGCCGATTGAGAAAATCCAAACACAAATAGAGACAATGTCAACACCGATTCAAGCACCCATATCAGCACCCACTCAAAAAGCATCATCACCTATTCAGACATTAATAGCACCAATTCAAACAGCATCATCACCTATCCAGGCATCCTCATGCACACCATTGGAAAGAACCTCAACGCCGATCATGTTTTTAAATGATAGTGATGACGGAGATGACGGAAAGGAGAATTCTTATCTGCGTGAATTGTCTTGGTCGACTATGCCACCAGAATTCAGCGTGGAAGATGTACGGAAGTTAAGGAAGAAAAATAATGATATATATAAACATCTGCTAGGAATAAGCGCATCTTCCATCAATACGAATAATGATGATGAAAGTCAGAAAACTGGTATATAAAATGTTCCATACAGAAATATTGTATACTATATAAGCTCTTTTTATTATATACGAAATAATAATTTTGCATACCTATTACAACGTTAACTCGACATAAATAACAGTTGTAATAATATGATATAAATTATAAAATTTACAGATGCAAATGATGTTCTAAACGTAGAGCCCTCATCCACACAGCGTGATAATAAAAGTCAGGCCTCTTCAGCTCAAAAGCGGCTAAGGAAAAAAACACGCAAAAATAAACAAAAAATCAGAAAGAGAAAGGAAAAAGAGGAGAAAACAATGAAAAAGAATAAATAAAGGTAATAACACATTTTTTATAAGTGGGTGAAGTAGAACAAATCATCGCGTTATAATTTACCCATAAAGAGAATACCTTTTTTTTTAAATATAAAGGAATGTACTATAAAACTTAATTGAGAATTATTGAGCGTATAACTATTTATAAATATTGCGTAATCGAAAATCAAATCAAAAATGCAGTTCAATTCTTTGTTCTTAGAGAGACATTCATTTTATGAGATATATAATAAACGACTTAATATTATAAGTACTTAAAGATAGAAACATGCTTGCTTGAAGCGTTCTAGAAATGTAAGATAATGTAATAATGCAGGAACTGTTAAATGATTAGTTTATACTTCAAAGCATGTTTAGGATGAGATTTTAGAATGTTCCATACTTCAAGCGTTAAACATTAGAAGATGGAAAGGACATACTATAAAGTGGATTTTTTTTCGTATAGTCGTAGTTTTATCATGTTTTTAAACCAAATGAGTCATAACTTGTGATAATTGTAATAACACAGATTTAAAAAGGTTACAATGACTCGCCATGTATTCGTTTTAAAGTGGAAGACACATTTCAACAAGTAAAGTCCTTGGCCTCCATGTATGTAGCACAATATAATAATGCTGAAATTTATAGAAGATTAGTTTATATCTTGAAGCATGTTTAGGATGAGAATACTTTTTTTTAACGCAAGAATCATAACTTAATTCTTAACTTACAAATATTGTTTTGTAAAGATTTGGTAACTTTGAATCAAATGCACTGATACTGCATTATTAAAGTTGAAAACATAGATATTTGCTAATAACCTTGGCTAGATAAGTAAAAATGAATTATCTACTGTATGATTAATAATTGGAAATTTATAGCGTTGTATATAATTTTTTAATTTATAACAATTTGTTCTATTCAAAACATTTTTTTCAAATGCCAAAAAAAACTAATGTTATGTATTAATAGTGTTCAGAATAAATATAAAAATGATTATAAAGGAAGTTCTTATTAAATAATACCTTTTGGCATTCGAAAAAAATAGTGTTATTACTGGTATTCATATTTGTTTTGTTTTAATTATTTTTTAATTTATAAACTACAGACTTATTTCATTATTTAAAAATATTAGAAATGCTTTAATTGTCTGGTTTTATCGATAAACTTGCTTGGACATGAAGTCATGTGATCCCAATTTAGATACTTTTATTTCAAGTACTTTTTATACAATCATAAATATTGAATTTTTTCTTGTCTTTGACTATAAAAAGTTTTTTAAAATAAAGTATATAAAAACTAAAAAATCGGTATATTTAATGGTAATTTTATATTTTGGCCAGAAATTAAAGAAGATTTTACACGACTTCCACCAGATTTATAGTTTCCGGTTGTTCGCGATTATATAAAGCACGCTTGCGCACAGTTATTTCAATTTTTTACGGTAACATACAATAAAAACACAATAAACATAGACGCAACTTGAGGTCTTCTTCACAATATCTAAGCCATTAATATAGGTTACCAAAAAATATACGTAAGATTTTTAGTTTTCTAATAATCGTTATAAATATATTCTTGTCGTTGCTAAAGTATGTAATTTCAATGAACAGATTACTCAGGTTCGACTACGTTTCTGCTTGATACCTATTTCAAATTTTTGCTTGAGCAATGTTCCCATGTTACATCTTTTATGTTATATATTTAGTCTTATATATTACTTTAGCGTTACGTATTACGTTAGCGTATATAACTAGCGTTATATACGCTAACTGCAACTTCTACGTTCAATAAAAAGAGTAAGCGCCTGTATTACTCGTTTACACTGAGTGACCGATGCAAATTCTTTTATCGAACGGGATTGAACGTGATGCGATGCCTTGACTGTTGACTAGCGGCCGACGTCGAGTTGACATCGGTGGTTTATTACATTTCCTGCACTTTTCTACAACTACAGCTCTATCTACATGCTATTCTGATTACATAACACAACCATTTTATGAAAACCTTCAACTAGAAGCTTTCTTTTACTATTTTTGAGTGCTACAACTTTTTTATTAATAATTAAATTATGCAATTAAAGCAGAGTTTGTGAATTACTTGTTAAAAATTTATTTAGCACCATTATATTAGATAAGATGATAGAAGGATGAAGTATAAAAAAAGCAATTGACAAAGTAAAATCATTAAATCGAGTCATTTTGTAATATTTTTTTTAATTTAAATTATATGAATACTAATTTACACCTCTCTTTAGATTCAACGATGGACACTTCTTTAACTGTATCTTGATCACTGTTAATGTTTGTAATAATTTTGTAAGTATACTGTACGCCATAAGGATATACATATGTATAAAGAAGACAAGACGTTATCAATTAGTAATAAGTTTTTTTACCGTTCTCATAAGTTTTATTAATAAATAGTACATATCTTCGCAAAAGTTTACATATTTTTATTATTTGTATAAGAGCAGATGATTTTGTATTTTTATTTATTATTATTGCAATAATATTTCTAAAAATAAAAAACAGTAATACAAGGCTTTACAATATGATATTTTCTTCTGATCAATTTTCTATCTTCAAAAGATTATCGTGATTATTATTGAAATGAATTAATTCAAAGTGTTACGAAAAAATTCCATTGGCTGCTAAATTATCGGCTGACATTTTTTGGTCAACGAAGAGATGTTTATTGTTACGCATTTTTAAAGTTATATTTTCATAATAGTAGATCGTGTACCAAGAGCGTCAGGTAGGCTTTTTTAGGGTGTTTACGAGCCGCAGACGAGTACTTCAATATCTACAAGAGGTCAAAAAGCCTGCTTAGCCCTTGGTGCACACCATAGTTTTTGTAACAGATGTATTGATTTCCGCGTTTTTTGTATCTATAAGCGGAAATAAGGGGATTTTTTTTTGACCCGCTACCTCAAGTTCTTAGTTTTATATATGATACATATACTTATATTTATGTATGTGTCAGTAAATGTTTTAATCATCTTTTCTCCACACCTGCACCAAAAGTACAATTTTCCTCCCAAGCGCCAGGAGAGAAATTTGCATTCTTGGTTCTGGTGTGAAGAAAAATAGTAAAACTTTTTTGGCCCGCTCTTTTCAGGCAGGTCAAAAAAGGCCACTTTAGGGCCGCTTGTTAGCTCTAACAAACGCAAAAATCGTGTGTTACAAAATAGTATATTACGATACACGTGGCATAAATAGTCCATAACGGCACCGTGTATTAGCACCCGAGCTTAGCGAGGGATCTAAACGCCGTGCCGTATCGGACTATTTATGCCGCAAGTATTATACGTTATTTTATAGCACTGACTAGCATAATACCGCTGTCACGCCTATCCGTGGCCTAAACAGTCCATTTTGCACCGTGCAGTTAGCACCCGAGCGTAGCGAGGGCGATCAGCACGGTGCAAAAAAGGACTGCTAATGCCACGAATAGGTGTGACCGCAGATTTATGCTTGTCTGTGCTACTCGCTACGCTCGGGCGCTTATACACGCCGTGTCGTTAAGTTCATTTTGCCTTTACTTTGCTCATGCGGCAACTTACTCACAGGGAGAACATAGCCCATTTACTTCCAATACACAATATACTACTTTTTATTATTCGGCATTTTTATCTTTCGGCAAATTTTCATTCGGCATTCTTGTCTTTCAGAAAATTTATATTCATAATTTATACTTTTCGATTCTATTTAACTGTGTGCGCTTATTTAGTACTGTTACCTATCAATGTTTTTCGCATTTCGGCAAATTTAACCATCTGTGAAAAAAATTTACTATAGTTATTGATTGGAAAATTAATTTTTAATGGATATACTCTTCGTTAAAGATTCATTAACTAAAATTGTTTTTGTATATTGTATCATTATTAAGAAATATTTTCTACATTGTTACCTATTCGGCAAATTGGTCATTCTGCAAACTAATTTTCAACAATACTTAATTTCAATAAATATAACTTTCGTTACATTTCTTTCCACCCTTTTTAGGCAACCATCTCTAACTACCGTAAAATACCCCTTGAAGTAATAAACCGCATGTAAATGATAAAAAATTAATTTCCTCTAAAAATACTTAGATTTAATGAGTAATAAAATATAGCATTTTTTCAATATTGTATTAGAGTTAGAGAAATTATATTGGATTTGGAAGATAATTTAATTGCAGCTGCTCATTATTATTATTATTGTTTTTTTTGTTTATCCGGAGAGTTAGAGAAATGCTTAATGCACCATGACAGGACCCGTGCGAGGCTCCCTATGTGTGAGACTCTCCTGGCGCGGGACAACGCCTGGCATACTCACTAAAACTCCACCGCTCATAGGGCCGCGAAAACCTCCCCGGTAACCGCTTTCGCATTCCTTCGGGGGGTCGCCTGTTTAACTAGTCATTTAAACAACCGTCATTCTGCTTGCTGTAAAGCATCGTTTCGACTACCGTCTTGAGCGTGAATCGAGCATGCTATTTTAAGGGCCCCCCTTCGCTGTACCACCATAATCTTTTTCCGATACTTATTCATAGTCATAGCGTCGGCCCACACCTCTGCTCCATATAACAGGATAGAGTTAGTGGTCGCCACCAGTAACCGCCTAACTGTTAGCCTAGGCCCACGGACGTTAGCCATGAGTCGGCTAAGTTGCGCTATCCTAGTCGTGGTTTTTTTTACAGACGCGATCTAGGTGTTCCCTGTAGTTCAGTTTCGTGTCTAAAGTTATTCCTAGATACTTCGCTGATGGTTTTGTCGTTATAGTCTCGCCGCCTACCTTCATAGGTATGATGGTCGGTATCTGCTTTCCTGTCAATAGGACAATTTCGGTCATATCAAGCGCAAATGTCAATCCGTGGTTCGCCATCCACCATAGCACTCTGCTCATGATCACATTTAACTTCGCTTGCGTGATGTTCACATTTCGTGCTGTTATAACCGCGGCCACATCGTCTGCGTATCCAACAAGCATCACGTCCCCCGACATTTCGAGTTTCAGAAGCCCGTCGTACAAAATACCCCAGAAGTCTGGCTTCAAGATCGAACCCTGCGCTACTTCTGGAGTTATAGGTCTTTTTCTGCGCCCTTCTTTCGTGTCATACTTGATAACCCGGCCCCTCAGATGATCTTTCGTAAGACGCATAATGTATCGCGGCATACCGAATGATTCTAAGGCAGCAAGTATGTTGGTCCATCTTGCCGAGTTGAACGCGTTTTTTACGTCTAACGTTACCAGAATCACAATGTCTCCAGTCGCGTGTCTAACTTCTTCTTTAACGTTACCTCTCTAACGGATCCTATGGTGGATCGCCCTTTTCTAAAGCCATACCGCTTATCAGAAAGGTCTCCCGCTTCACGTACGGCACTTAGTATTCGCAGTTTAATTAGTGCTTTCCCCGTTTTTCCCATTGTGTCTAAAAGACTTAGTGGCCTATAGGAAGTGTCCGTATCCGCTCCTTTTTTCGGTTTTTCAGTCAGTACAAGTCTCGCTTTTTTCCACCGCGAGCTAAAAACTCCCTACACCAGGCACTGGTTGTACATCTCCAAGAGCAGCTCAGGCCGTTGCGACGCGACGATCCTTAGCATCACCGCAGGGATGTCATCCAGTCCCGGTGCCCTGCCACTCTTAAGGGACAAAGTTGCGGCGATGAGTTCGGCTTCTGTAGAAAGAGGTATCTCGTCTGCCAGTATTTCCGCCGCTTCTGTCTGGAGTCTGATGGGATGCGTGGAAAACAGCCCATCGATAACTTTTTTCATCGTTTCAGCGTCCATAGGTTCCGTGCGTTTCATTTCGCCCATCTTTCCTATAACGATCGCGTATCCATCGCCGAATGGGTCTTTCTCGACGTGTCGATGATCTTTATCCAGCAGCGGCGCTCACTCTCTTTTATCGCATCCCTGAGAATTTTTCGCGATTCGTCCTGTCTTTTGAAAAAGTCCTTGGCTTCAGGCCTTTTCTGCTTTCAGGCGTTTTGAGCCCTTCTTCTAGCTTGAAAATTTTCTTTTCTAAGCTCCGCAATGATTATTATTATTATTATTATTATTATTATTATTATATTTATTACTATATTTATTAATAATATAGTAATAAATATAATGCATTTACGAGTTCCAAATGCCACTTAAAGAAAAAAAACATTCTTCTATACCTGATATCCCTGACCTCTATTATTATAATAACATAAAATCAATTTTCTATTTATGATCTGTCGTCATATTTACGACGCAGATCAGTAAATGTGTACTACTCTTCACTGACATCTAAATTCATTCACGTGCATAAGACTAAAAAGAATGGTGACCGTTTCAAGGTAGCAAAGTCGCACGATAGACAGGCTCAAGGCGAAGACGCACGATGACCTTCGTGAACAAACGTCTATGCGGTAGACTAACTAGAACCGATCTGTCGCGCGCGTGGAAAGTCTTGCGCGCGGAGCTATCCCTCTTTTCCCCAACTCACCATAGAAGCGTGCTCTCTTCTGCTGCTCTCTCGCTGCTCACCTGTAATATTGCTATTGTACATAAGTATGATATAATAATTGTATGTTGGGTAGGTTATGACGAGTTAACAACATTCCTCGTTATATTCCCCCCTTCCAGACGCTAAGTACCCGAAAGGTGTATCAGCTATCCAAAATATCTCTCACCAGCATGCAATTCTTTTTATGAGCAATAATGAAAAAAAGAGAAAAAGTAAAATAAAATTCTTGGCAAAATTTATGTGAATTTAAAAATTAAAAAATATATAAAGTAATGAAAACTGAAAGAAAAATTTTCTTTAACCGATTTTATGAGCACAAGTAAAAAGCAAAAAAGGAAAATATACCTCCTAGAATTAAAATTGGTTAGGAAAGCAATAATAAGAAAACAACTCTCCAGATATTTTTACAAAAGGTATACTATTTTATTTATTTTTTATTCATTAAAACTAGTAATTATACAGAGTATTAGTATAACTAGTACCCGAAAACCTGCAGAGATAAACATTGTTCCCTGATCGCTGGACGGAGGTGTACACAGATAATAAAAACCGCTGCCAATTCTTTGGCACATAGCTTCCTTTAACATTATGTATCGCTTTAATATCTGAATTGTTTTAACTTCATATATAATTCTATAAAGTTGTTGTACTTTTTCTTTTGATAGATAAAATTATTTCGAATCATTTATATGTATATACATACAGGAAGTTTTCAATTATGCAAAGTATACAGGGTGAGAAAAAAAAGGTTTCTTAACACGTGCATGAAAAAGACCCGTTTCCATTCGACTCGTGCTCAAACCTAACCTTCGTTAGAAATAGCTTGTCCCCCCCCCCCCTAGTTGCATAATATACTATTGAAGCTAAATATCTTTAAATCTAACTAGTATAATAAACAACCAAAAGAAAGGGATTAAATTGATATATAATGCTAACTTAACTTCCGGCCATAGGTGCGAACGCGTCAGCTCTCGAGTGTGAGACTGACTAAATCGAGCGACGACCGATAGCGTGCGAGAGAGTGAGAGTGTGTGTGATCGCGAGAAGAAGACGCCCCTGCCAACTTCTGCTTTCATAGAGAAGGACGACCTGGCCTGTCGATCAGCGACTGAACGAGAGGACGTCGGCATCTGCGAGCGAGCCAACGACACCACCGACGCAGAGTGTGTGTGAGTGGATGGTGCACGCCTACCGAGAACGGCGACAGCAAATAAGTAGGGCTGAGCCCTTTTTCTGTATCGCGTCAGCAGTAGCAGCGGCTACAGCTTTGCGACTTAGTGCAGCGGCACCGAGTAGCGGCCTTCTCGTTCGCGCCCGTATGCTTCGCGAGATACTCTCCACGCCGAGTCGACATTCAGGTGATTCGGCGCACATTTGTATAGAAACAATATTGGCCGCACAATACATTATTTTGTTTTAATCGGGACTAGCTTCATTTTCCCGAGTTGTTCTCTCTCGTTCCCCACGTCCATCGCGAATACCGCCGCATCCGTAGGCGTTGCAACAAGCGGTTGCAACGCAAATCTGAGAAGCCGGCTCCGCACAGGAGAGTGCGGAGAGATAGCACACGTGCGAACACGACGTTCGCGAAGCAGCTCTCGCAGCGAGCTGCTTTACAACGCGGGTTAATGATAGGCGTTGAGAGAGTTTTTCGCCGCACCAAGGGATTGTGATCTAGTCGAATACCATCGGGTTTTCCCCCGAAGTCGACCCCCGTTACAAGATATAATGCACTTTAATGTGATGAAGTAACTGAGGTATTTGTAGCTGCAAATTGTCAACCACCAGAAGAAAGAGATGTATGTATATTAGGGTGTATTAAATTTTTGTACGCACTTTGGCGACTCGTAATAGTGCGGAAATTTTAGTAGTTATATCAAATAGAACGTCTGTAAAATTTGGGCGTATAAAGTCAATTGCTTTCGCTCTGTCTAAAGTCGAAAAGTCCAAAATTACTACATTTTTGCTTAAAAATTTTTTTTTTATAAATTCTTCAAACAAATTGTTACAAACGGAGAGGAGACGGAGTCGAAAGCGAAAAAAGTAGACGACGGGACTCGAACTCGCGGACCGGAGAGCTAGAGGCCTGTGCTCTAACCACTGACCTAACGTCTACGATGCATCCGAAGTGCATGCATCGCAGTACGACTCAGCTGCTCGACTCTTATCGCTGACTTGTCTCGCTCCTCGCGTTGCAGACGTGTGCGTCTATGATAAAATTTAAGAAAAAAAGTTTCGGAAATTTAAGTTGAATATATTGAACGTACATTAGTAAACATGTAAATCCTATGTCACATCCACTTATGTATCCTAATGGAGGTTTTGGATGTGTAAAGACCGTACTTGGTATAAGGACGGGCTGCGTGAGTTTACAAATAATTATATAAATTGAGAGAAACTTCGGCTCGAGAGCCCCATGTTACTAGAGTTACACGCGGACTGTAAGAACTAAGAATGTTCCACGATACTCGTCTGCGCGGACGCGGATTTGTACGCGGACGGTATTCTGTCCGTGACTACGTTTGGCGGACGTAGTAGTGTCCGCTGTTACTTGCAGTCGTTAAATGCAAGTTAAATGGGGTACTTATGTTTCCTGCGGACTCAGCATTATGTCTGCTATTCTCACCTCATGTGTGGACGCTGATGGTTTGTCTACAAGTATCGAACTCGAATTATTATTTATGATTTAATACACAAGGGTTTCAATTGTATTAATTGTTATGTTTTTATTGGCCCACAGCACTTCACATTCGTTCAGAGTACATAGTTGGACTGAATTTAGATGTTGTATTATTAGATTCGCAAGTTCTACGTTTTGCTGTTGTTTCTTAAAATGTTTAGTCTTATTTATTAGCTGTATTTATAATTTATCTTAACAACTTACAATTATTACAAACCTGCGCACTTGAGATGGTTCTAAACATCCGTTAGTGGCAGATGCTGATTGTTACAATCTCCACGCGTTTACGGGGCAATATATATAGTTAAGATAATCAACTGCTCTTGCTAACGCTAAAGATTCCACTCAATGGTCCTTAGCTTGTACTTATTTCTGTGGCACGGATCTGAGTTCAATGGGCTCTCTGGTGTATGTTATACCAAGGGATGGATTTAGCACGCTCCAAACACTAACACTAGCAAACACCGCCACTTCACCTGAGAATCAGTCGTATCGGCCAGGGAATAAATCACTGCGCAAAAAGGCCCTGCGTGGATCGGTTCCAGGGTTTTTAAAGCCTCGGTGAAAGCAGTTATGAATTTTAGGTGAATAAGATCGCGGTTGTCCAATCAGCATTCGCCACACTAAGGATTGACGCGTATGCTTTGTAGTTGTAATTCGCGCGCGAGGAGTGCTAACACGGAGATCAGAGCACTCGCTTTGATTTTCGGCGCTCAGCTTGTTTTGCAATCTTGTTGCTTCGTCTCGATCGGTTGTGTATACATTGTCCGTGTGAGTGCGTGGTTGCAGTCACGCAGGCATCATTTGTAGTCGTATATAAATACATGCATATATATTTTCATGTACTCGTACATACATACTCATTCATAAGATATACAAGCATATATACATATATATTTATGTGATTTGAACGTGGCACATTACAGATGAATGCCTACTATAAAAAGTAAAAATAACAAAAACAATTTTCAATGCTAAAATTTTACTGTCATGAATTCAGCATTAGAAACGATTTTAATCCTGACTTAAATTAAGGAAAATTAACTTAACAATACATTGTTGATGCTTGAGTAAAAGCTGAAGGTTTACGATTATTTATTTTTTAAATACACATCAACACCAATTAAGGACAGATTTATAGAAATGTGTCATGGATAACTTAAAAAATAAAAGTAACGATGACAAATTGGAAAAATGGTTATATTACCTTTAACACTTTCAGAAAGACCAAAATCGTTACAACAAAACTTTTTAGATTCAATGACAATTTAAAAGTATGGTAAACCAGATCTTTTTATTACTATGACGTGTAATCCAAAATGGAAGGAAATTGAACAAAATTTGAGAAAAAATTAATTAGAAAAATGACAGACCTGATTTAGTAGCAAAAATTTATAATGCAAAATTAATGAATTGTTAAATACAATTCTTGAAAAAAACATTTTTGGAAAATGTATTGCATATACTTATGCAATTAAGTTTCAGAAAAGAGGTTGGCCACATCTGCACTTGTTGGCTTTTATTTATAAAAATCGTAAACTGAACAATGCAGATGATGTTGATAAACTTATAAGTGCAGAAATACCTGGTGAAATCAAATATCCAAGGTTAGATAATATCGTTAAGCGATCAATGATACATGGCTCTTGTGGTAAAAATAACTTAAATTCACCATGCATGGATAGCACAACAAAAAAATGTACCAAAAACTTTCCGATATAGTTTAATTAGAAGATGCTAAGATGCTAAGAAAATGCGAAGACGCAAGCTAGACAGTAGTTGTATGTTGATATACCATATTTTTACGTTTTCAATGAAAAAACAATGAAATGGACGCCAAGAAAAAGAGTTTGGAAGCCAATTATAAGTAGAATGTACTTTGCAAATCCAAAGGATCGTAAAAGATTTTTTTCAAGATTATTATTATTACATGTAAAAGGGGCTCAATCATATGAAGAATTAAAAACATTCAAAAATATTACATAAGCAACATTTCATGAAGTAGTTGTATCTAGAAAATTAATAACCACCGATAAAGAATGAGATAAATGCTTAGAAGAAGCAATCAAGGTTGAATTTCCTAAACCTGTGTGTAACCTGTTTGGTTATATGTGCGTATTTCATAACCCAGTAAATGTTAACTAAAGAAATACGTGAAAATATTTTACTGATACATATGAATTCTATTTTAACAAGTCATGGGTATACACTGACCGACTTTAATTTACCTAAATTCAGTGAGGATATTGAGAAAACCAGTAAGGAAGAATATTATGCAACAAATAAAGTTGAAAATGATTCATTATATAATATAAGCTCTTTAACGAATAAACAACGTTAAATTTTTGATGCAGTAATAAATAGTGTAATTAATAAAGCTAATCAAGTAAAGTGTTTCTTAATTGATGTACCTGGAGGTAGTAGAAAAAGCTACTTACTAAAGTCAATTATCACTCGTTTAAATTAAGAAAAAATAAGTGTTTTACTTGTAGCTCGGACCGTTCTAGCAGCAAATTTATTAATAAATGAAAGAACTTCAGATATAATTTTTAATTCACCATTAAATATAAATGAAGATTGAGCGTGCAACATTACTCCCAATTCAATATATAGAAAAAATCTAGAAAATGTAGAAGTCATAATTATGATGACATTGAATTTGGTGGCAAAGTAATAATTTTATTAGGTGACTTCTGATAAACTCGACCTGTTGTCTAATATGGAAAGTGTGGAAAATTGTGTGAAAAATAGTCATTTATGGAATAACTCCCGAATAATGACTTTAAAAGATGAAATAAAAGTTAGTAATTGTGACAAAGAGTTTTAAACAATAGCTATTAAAAATTGGAAATGAAAGATATTCCAACAAATTTGAAATGGACAGTGATATAACTTTACTTCTAACAGAATTATTATCAACTAGTGATACATTTATGGTGTGACATGTTTGCTTCTTGCTCGCGCATAATTTATTCGGATGAACCCTGCCAAACTTCGAGCTGGCGCAAAAGGGGCTAACGTATCGCAAAAGTCGTCAATTTGACGACGAGGATCGACCTCCGCTAACTTAGCGTCTCTGCTTTAGCGGACCGCGGAGAGTGGCGGGATCCTTCTCTGCTTGGCTGACTGAAATAGAAGTTGAAAGCAGGGATTGCATGCAGAATAAAGATTCTCATTCAATTAAATTCAATTCAATCTTTCGGGCTGGTTTCGTCCGGTTTAAGAAGACACAACACCTTTAAACTTCGAAAAAATCGATTTTTTTTATTGCTTATTTTGACAGGAAATTTTCCGTGGAATATGCTCCTGAAACCCGTTAATCAAAAAAATAAAAAAATTTTCGCAAAGTTATAAGCAAAATACTATAACAAAATTTTTATCGTTTTTTTCGTAAAAATGCGTATTTTTCATTTTTTGTCTAATACGACTAATAATTTTAATTTTAAGTTTTATAAATTCAATCTAAATAAAATTTTTATTGTAAATGTTGAAAATACTATATTTTCACCGTAGTATATACGTATATTATGCTCGACATACACATTTTAGTAAATAAATTTGAGCGTATTGATAACATTTTTTTGCGTTTTTTTCGAGATAAATTTCTAGTTCCGCTTCTTATATAAGTCTCCGATTGAAACATAGGGTGTTAAGTGACGAAGTTTCTGCATAAATATTCAGAAATATTAAATCAAATGAAACAAAGACAGTAGGAAAAATCCAGAAACTTCGACGCTTAACGAGCGCAAGAACTAATCCTAAACCAAAACAAACTTTTCCTCCTTCGGCTGAAGCGCGCGTGCATAGCCAACACTGCAGTTTGGCCGTTGACTGTAGTACAGGCCCATAAGGCCTAATGAGTAAAAGAGAGAGAGAGAGAGAGAGCGAGAGAGAGAGAGAGAGAGAGAGAGAGAGAGAGAGAGAGAGAGAGAAAGAGAGCGCGACTAAGCTAAAGTGCGGAGGGAGGAGAAGTAAAGACCCTGTGTGGGAGAAAGCTGTAACGCTTTCTTCAAACTTGCCTCCCCCGACTTTCTCATTCCAGTGTGTACTCTCTTTGAGTCAAGACGTTGTTTTTCTTTGAGTTTACTAAAGTGTGTTACATTTTGAGTCTTTTCTATTCAAGTTCCAATAAAGTAAAAATCGATATCTAAGTTTTGAGTTCTGAATTATTTTCACTAAGACAAGATTCCATTAAGCAAATAAAAAGGAATTTTTAGAGACCGGTTGGTAATCACAATTGTCAATCGCTCGGACGAGAGCATTTACCTAGAGGTCATCTACATTTTGTTTCGAAGTCAAATACCAGAATTTTGGAGTTTTCTGAGGAGTCATTAAGTAAGTCAGTTATTTTAAACGCATTAAAATGAAACATTACAAAAGTTAAGCAACGGCAGCTACGAAAAATCGGTAGCTTCTCCTGTACAGGAGGATAGTCTGTCGAGTCCCAATTTGCGAAATATTTGTTTAAGCCTTGTACTTAACATAGGGACATTAATTTAAATTTAAATATCGCGCGCCCGCGCGCCACCTGTGGGCAGGTTAGAATCAATGTGTCGGAGAAGGACAGAGTGACAGTTCTGTTGTTCTGCTAGCAGACAGCAAATATTTCAAAACACAGCTGATATAGTCCTAAGATGTGTTTTACACTGAGTTAACATAGCTGATGTTTTAATACATAAAAAAGCTGATATTTTTCAAAAGTGTATTTAAATTAATCTTAGTAGTGTTTGTAGTGTTTTTGGGGTTATAGCTTATAGCTTATAGCCCTCAAAAGTAAAAAAAGTGAAGTATTATTTTAAAAGCAGAGCAGTGAAGTTATTTAAAACAGTGTGATTTTAAAAATATGTGTGATAATCGAGATGCCAAGAGAAGGTTTGCGCGTACTTATCCAGACAAGAAGTACTCTTGAGGAAGAGGCAAGAAGAGGACAAGAAGATTTCTAAGAGTAACGAGTGAGGATGAACCTGCTAACAAGTCAAGACCTTCAAGATCAGCAAGAAATATGTAAACTCCAACAGCGGAAGGAAGATCTGAGGTCAGGAATAGATTGAATGATATCAACATTCTATTTCCTGCGCACGAGGAACTTTTGATTTGTAATCAATGCCATGAAAAAGTTCAACTTGGCAAATCAGAAGCTAAAGGATTAGGATTCAAGATTAAAGTAGTACATTTAGTATGGTCAGCTGGCAGCTATTAACTCATGCAGAAAAGTTGGCGTCAAGAACCATGCTTTTGGGAGAACAACAGAATAGCAGTGGTTACATTTCGTGCTCTTGGACTTGGACACGCTGGTTTGTCAACATTTTGTGGGTTGATGGACTGTTTAAAACTCATGGCTCAGTCTGTATATGTTTCAATCAACGAACAATTCAGTAAAATTCGTGAAGAAGTGGCCAAGAACACCATGAAGACTGCAGTGATAGAAGAAAAAGCCGCTACAGAGACTGGACCACCCGGATCAAACATTTGGAGGTTAGACTGGTAATTTTCTATCAGTTTCAACTTAAAGGTTCAGCACAATAACCAGAAGAAAAGATAAGTATAAAGTGTTATCATTATTAAGGATAAAATAA
Organism: Nasonia vitripennis; assembly: GCF_009193385.2. NCBI lineage: Eukaryota > Metazoa > Arthropoda > Insecta > Hymenoptera > Pteromalidae > Nasonia > Nasonia vitripennis. The sequence continues at coordinate 2,543,332 of NW_022279589.1, forward strand.
CCTTTTTATTACATATTTATAAAAATTCATGAAATGCCTTTTTTTGGTTGCAGGTAAGAAAAACCGTACAGAACCCAAAGGTATAAGTGAATATACCTCATAATTGCTAAGAGTCAAGGTCTATGTGTGTGAAACATAGTAAACTTGGTCCTAAAGGATTTGGTAAGCACTAATTTAAGTTACACTTTCAATAATTTTCATAAACTTTAAAGTTGGTTTTCTCTAAATGTTGTTTTTACTGATTTCAGCTCACTGTCCGTAGGATTCCAAGTGGACGAATGGTTCTTTTGGGCTCAAACTCAAGGAGGATACTTTGTACACCTGCAGTTCTGGTATGAATGCAGGGATTTTGATTTGAGTGTTTAGAAAATGTTCTATACACAAAAAGGAGCCAGAATAAACCAAAACAAAAAAATTCTATTTTTTCATCGTTAAATCATTTCTAAACTTAAAATTAAAATCCCTGCATCCATACAAAAACTACAGGTGCAAAAAGTATCCTTCTTGAGTTTGAGCCCAAAAGAACCATTTGTTCACTTGGAATCCTATGGACAGTAAAAAAGTTCACAAATTCTTGCAACGAGTGCCACAATGGGCCAGCAGGGATAATGAAGGTTTTATCATGATAAAATTAAAGGTATTTATGCTCAATATTACTATAAAAAATTTTAAATGATTTACTTTAATTTTTTGATTTTTACTTATAATTCTTTTTTTTTCAGGGTTTAAAGGTGTTATGTCTTCTTAACCTTTTATTGATTGAAGTTAACAAATAGAATTTCTTCCGGCCGTCACTCGGACCGGGTATTGTATGCTCGCGTGTATGTTGTGTACACGAGACGCTTGCCGAGGTTATGTGCTTCTAGTTGCACTGATTCTATGCGTGGCGCTAGCTAATCTAACTACAGCGTACAGGGTAAAGCACTGGCTCTCGTGTCGCACTATACCTTCTCTCTGTGTCTCTCGCTCGCTTACCTATCGCTTACCCTATGTTATGCTTCGCGGGCGACTCCTGCATGTGTGTGTGCTACGAGGCGTTAGGCTAAGTGTGCTTTGGGAGGCTTTACTCACTCAACTCTTTCCTTGTCGGAACTCACTTGAGTTCTATCACTAATTATTAGATTACTGATTAGAGGGTGAGCAATAAGGCATCAAAAGTCGGTGCTGTACTATCACGACTAATGCCAAATGTAGGTGGACCAACGCAGAGTTGAAAGTTACTCCTAGCCAGTACATCATTTATGCTATACGGTGCCCCAATATGGGCAAACGCCATGTTGGTGAAATCCTACGCACGAAAGTTGCCAACAGTTTATAGGAGAAGTGCATTGCGGGTCGCTATTGCCTACCGAACAGTATCAGAAGATGCAGTGTGTGTTATTTCAGGCATGCTGCCAATTGACCTGATAGCAACAGAAAGAAAGAATATGTACGAAGAAAGTCGACGTGGTGATAATACTCAAAAGAAAGTTTGGAAATCCGCGATAAAATAAATCCTTACTGAGTGGCAAAGACGATGAGACTCCAGTGAAAAGGGGCGATGGACGCACCGCCTCATACCAAGAACTGTTGACTGGACCAAAAGACTACAGGGGGAAGTGAATTACTACCTTACGCTGTTTTTGAGCGCACATGGGTGCTTTCGAGCCTACCTACACCGCTTTAAGATAGAGGACAAGCCAAATTTCCCAATATGCCTCTCGTCTATGTAGGAGTGACTCTTCACTTATATTCGGTATATACACATGTACAACTTGCGACTAATATGTCATAGCTGACTGTGATTGACTCGAGGAATTTTCTCTTAATATTATAAGATTCAGAATTTATATTTTGGTATACAATTATTTTTATAAATATTATGACTGTATTTATTGTATTTTTTGTTATGCGATTTTTTATTATTTTTGTTTGTTATTTATATAATTTTTTTTTGTCAATAAAGATCTGAGGAGGTTGGATATCACACCAACAAAACATCATCATGGAATAGAATTTGTTATGAAATTATTTATTCAAGGGTTAACTCTCCCACGTTTGTTCGTAATTATTAATTTTTATAAATACGGACAGTAATAAGTATAATTTTGTTTTATATACATTTATTTATTCATTTACTTATTTATTTATAAATAGATAGATAATATGTTTATTAATTATACTCTTTGTATATACAATATGAACGCTTTTAGTGTTAGGTTACAATACATCTTATTTGATTTTTAGCATATGGTTTTTTTAATTTTATTTTTATTTTTGTTTCACTGTTTCTGTTGTTTAGTCTTCCTTCCTTTTTTCTTCTCTGAGCTCTCTCATTGACCTTGTCTATGATATTCTCCCTTATCACCTTCTTTATTCTTTCTTACTTTTCTATCCACTCCTTTTCTTTGCCTCTTTTATCCTGTTCTCTCTGACAGCCAAAGCTTCCTTTTTTACCCTTCTCTTACCTCTGCTCAACTATAGTTCCATCCTCATCTCTCCTTCTGCATTTATTTTTTCCCTTTTCTCTCATATCTCTTCCGTCTCTTTATTTATTGAAAAGATTATTTGTTTACGACTGAACTATAATAGCCACTTTATTACCTGAAAAGCGGGACTAAAGTAGCATTTTATTTCCTCATTTTTTTCCCTCAAAGAAGTTTATTCCCGCAAAATGCATTTTTTTGAAAATTTTGAAAATTTTGAAAATTTTGAAAACTAAGCGACACAAAGATGGGGCTCAGGAAAGGAAGAGGGACGACGGATGCGATATACGTGGTGAATAAGACGGTTGAGCAAGAACTAAGGAAAAAAAGGAGAAAGATACACGCGAGCTTTGCAGACGTGAGAGCAGCATTCGACAAGATAAAAAGGAAAGAAATCTAGAGAATGATGAGGAATCTAGGAGTGAACGGAAAAATCAGAGAAAGGGTAAAGGGGATTTACGACAAGACATAATGCAAAGTAAGGGTAGAAGAAAGGATGCTTGGAAGCTTTGAGACGCAGAAAGGAGTAAGACAGGGATTCCCGCTAAGCCCACTACTAATCAACGTAGCAATGGCGGACCTAGAAGGGGTGATGAGTAAAGTCCAGGGCGGCTTAAAACAGATGATGAGAAGGTTCCAGAAGGTCATAGAAAAAAAGGGTTTGGAGCTGAACACAGAGAAGATGAAGATGATGATATTTAAAAATGGAGAAAGAAGGAAGAGAGAAGAAAAATTTGAGTGGAACGGGGAGGAGCTAGAAGTGATGAAGAAGTTCAAGTACCTGGGCTACACAATGAAAGAAAACGGAAAGGAAGAGGAACAGGTAAAGAAAATGAAAGAAAATGCAACAGCACTGACAAGCACGGTATGGGTTATTAGGGAAGGTAATATGTAAGGAGAACTGGAACATCAGAATGAAGCTATTCGAGGCTCTAGTGCAAGGCGTGATGGACTATGGAACGGAGATCTGGGATTAGAAAAGCTAGGAGGAGCTTGAAAATGTGCAGAGATGATATAAGAAATGAATATCAATGTTAGAGAGGACAACACCGGCGCATATACTTCACAGGGAGATGAAGAAGTTCAAGTTGGTAACGAGAGCAAGAAAAGGGCCATAAAATACAACAGAAAACTAGGAAGAGGGAAGGATATGAAAAAGAGCGAGCTTGAAAAATGCGGGATATCAATGACAGAGTATATCTGAAGAGTAGAGAAAGGCGAATGGGTAGAGGAAGAGAGAGGAAAGAGAGAAGCAGTAGAAAAAAAGATGACAGATTTGGAAGGTGATGTGGTGATACTGAAGAGGAAGCTGAAAGAAGAAAGAAAAGAAAGAGAGAGAATGCAGAGGATAATCAGTGAGATAAAGGACAGCGTAAAAAAAGTGGAGGAAAAGGCAAGAAGGCAAGTCTAGAGGAAGGGAAAAGATGAGGTCAAGCAAAAGCTAAAACGTAAGGTTAGGCTTATCAGCGCAAGCAAAAGGAAAAGGGACAACGAAAGAAGGAGCAAAGTACGGGAGAGAGGAATAATCATGCACAGAGGAGCCAAATGAGACGAGAGTACGGAGCTACATAGGTGGCTTAAAAAGTTTTTAAAAAAAACCTGGTGGAAACTGAAGGAGACACAGAACGACGACACGGAGAAATAGTACATCATGCAACAAGGGAGTAAAGTCGTTGATTACTCCAGCGGGTGAGAGTTTACTGCCTGAGCGAAGCAAGCTATCGGCCCAGCTATCAGCATTTTAATAAAAATATACGTTTGTTATTATTTTCTATTTATTCTATTATACTTATTTCATATTATTATATGATAAAACAAAATAACAATCATTTTGATAATTTATACAAGATAAATAAATTTTTCTACTTTTTAACATTTTTTCAAAATTTTTCAAAATTTATCAAGTTTTCACAATCGTTTATATCACCTGCGTGTTTCAGTAAACTGATTTTTCCTAAAAAATCGCCATATTTTATGATTTTTCACCAATTTCCCGAGCCGAAAAATGTTGTAAGACCGCAAATATAATTTCCTTTATATTATAGATGTGAAAGTATGTAAAAAAGCTATAGCGATGATAAAGTAGATTTTGTCTGGCTCTCAAATCCAAAAATATCGAAAATTTACGTATTTTTACAAAAATACCCAACTAGACATTATGCCCACAAAAAGGAGACGATAAAACACTTCTGGGATATTTTTTCCATATTGTACATAACTAAAGCTGAAAACTCCTAAAATTTAATTGAGATCGGTCACTCTTACGCTGCGCAATTTTATTTTACCACTAAAATAGCTATCTGAACACACTGTGCGCCGTATCGACTAAAAGTGGAATTGTTTTCATCGCACGACGGCGCGAATTCTTTATCGAAAGAACGGCATTCGCGACCATTTTCAAAAATACACCAATTTATCTTGCCGAGAAATTTAATGTAGCAAGCTCTCTATAACTGCGCCATACCGGCCAACACCAGTCCGAGAATCTCTATTTCAAAAGAGAAGCGGAATTAGAAGCATACAGGTACTTACTCGCTCGGGGGGTGCGTTCCTTGCACTCAAGTATGGATCTGGCAGGTACAGGAGCAGGAGAGAATATCTGGAGGCGGTCCTCCAGATGTACAGCTCCAGCGGATGTCGTTCCAGGGACGGGTCGTCTTTAACAACTGAGTTGATCGTCCTTGCATGTGATGCATAGTCGATCTCGCATATATGTTGTAACTAGGGTTTTCGTGCTATCCCAGTTATGGTGCAATCCCTCGCCCGGGGCTTGGAAAATGACCCGGTGGTGCCAGGCGCTCCTCGTAAACGCCAGAGTCTCGCGACTCTTTGTTTCCCGGCGCGAGGGTTTTTTTTTGCACGTGGTTTGCTCGGCTAGCTGCAGCCCCGAAAACGGTAAGGAGAGTTAGTTCAGGAGAGGCGGTTCGGGATAATAGAGACACGTGGTTTATCGGACGGAACTGTATATTCTTAGTAAATTCTTACAATTTATAATCGACTCGTACAACTTGCCGAGATAACCCGTGAACAAAGGCAACTCCGACAAGCATATACCCATACACGAAAGATATCCCGCGTGACTCGCGCGCGTCTCAAGGCTCAAGAAGCAACCAGATCACACACACTTGCTCGCACTTTTCGTCTCTCACTCACTCACACAATTACGTCGCACGCAAATTCCGCAAACGCCGAACGATGTATCCTAGAATTGCCCGATCACCTTACGCCTCGTGCGTTTAAGTGTCGGCGCCAAGTATTAACCGTTTTCACAAAATAACTCTACACTTCTATCATAAAAATCCTTAATTCTACACTTCGCTTATTACTCGAGAATATATACGAGATAACCCTTTATTCGACGGAACACAATACAAACAGATAAAGCGATAAAGACAGCGATCCGGAGATAACTAACGCGTACGCGAGATAACCATTTCGTTCGCGAAACCGAACGTGGAACTGCCGTTCACCCGCGAGACGGATAGGATCGGAGAAAACAGAAAACGATTCACTGACCTTAAATCCTTCTAGCTAGAACACCGGGTGAGGTTGGAGTTAAGGCACGTCCGTTCGGGAGAAGTCGGGGCAGGCGAGTGCCGCCTCGAGCGCTCGCGGCTTGCGGCCGCCACTCTGCTCTCTCTAGCCGCCGCACAGTGGGAGAAAATGGACAAAATTCGAGCCACGCGTCATTTTTAATCGTAGAGCCATGATTTTTTTTAAACTCTTTCAAAAAGCATCAAGTTTAAGCTACAGGTACGGAAATTATTGTATCACCTTCCCCTAAACCCATGCGACCCCTAGAAGCCACCCCTACCAAACCACAAGCAGGCTAACTAGCCTAACCCTAGGAACAGCGAGTTAAATCGCTTAATTTTTTCTCAAAATAATTAAGCCACACGCCAGAAGCCAACAAATCACCTAAATACCTATCCCTAACCCGCTTAACCCCTAGAAACCACCCCTACCAAACCACAAGCAGGCTAACTAACATAACCCTGGGAACAGAAAGTTAAATCGCTTTATTTTTTCTTAAAATAATAAAAACCCACTCCACAGGCCAGACCGGAAACACGCAGAATCGTATAACCACGTAATTCAAGACATTATTACAAGTAAATTAGTCACAGTATTTGTTAGCTGTAATTGTTGAATGAACTGCTATTAGTCATCTGCGTTGAAACAGATTTAAGCCCCTTTACCACGTCAAGGTTGCAGTCTTCAAAGAGGTTTTTTTGTTTTTTTTTTGTTTTTAATTTTTTTTTTAGTTTTTATATCTGTAATGTTTTATAATTTTTACATAGCAAAGTTGAGACATTTATTGAGGATTAGAATTACTGAATTATCAATTCATCAGAAATGTTTGAGCTTGTGAAGTTAATTCTTTAGTTATTTTTTCTTCAACATCTCGCAAGCTGCTTATGACTGGATCTGATAAAACTAAGCAATAATTAATTATATCTTCATTCGTCTTTCTTCTTTCATACATTCTGCTATGTCGAACTCGAGCATGGCGAAATATTTTCTTGTTGGATTCCTGGGCTTCTTCTGAAAAATACCCAATATGTCCATCAAATGTCCTCATAATGTCACATCCATGTATTAGCACTTTATGCACAGAAGGTGGCATCTTATACCACGGGTAAATTTCTGTGTATTTTTTAGTAGTTTCCAAGCAATATTTTTTAAATTAACTTTTTTTGTGCAAGATATAATTTGTAGAATTACATACATTCTAATTAATAACTCTTCGTCTACACCGATAATTTGAGATACTGCTTTAGATTTGGCAAAAAAAGAACGTGCCACATTTCCTGTGTTAGTTGTTCCTACATCTACCGTTAAACCAAGTTTGCTCTTTAAAGACTGCTGAACTAACGATTTTCTCTCTTTTTTCAAATCTTTATCTGAACCTCTTACTAATCCTTTCTTAAAATGTAGATTGTAAGAAATATGTAAAATATATTCCATGGATCGAATCCAGGTGTGTAAGATAGGAAATCTCCATTGGTAAAACTCTGTATTGCCCTGAAGTTTTAAGACAAAATTCATATCATTAATATCTTTAGGACTAACTCCACAAATGTTGCAGCGAGAAGAAGCCTTTTGTTTAGTTAAAACATTGCATACTTTGCCATCTATCATGGTACATTTTATGTCAAATGCTACGTCAAATGCCATCTCCATACATTCAAAGTTATAATTTTTTATTTTCTTTAGCAATTTTTTAATTTCTTTAGCAAACCTATATTACGAACATTAGAATATTTTTCAGAAGTACGTGAAGTATTACTAGTAAATAATGTTAAAGCTTAATTATTCATGATTGATATTGAAGTATTCATATTTGATGTTGAAGTATTTATATTTGACGTTGAAGCTTCGTCAAGTAACTGAATCACAAAAGAATTTTCAAAAAATTATTTGTGTTTCGATTTAAAAACATCTTTCTTTCGAGAAACATCTTGCCATTTTAGTTTATATTTTGGAAAAAATGATTTGGTTAGTTGGTTTCTTAGATGTTGTGTATGTCTTTCAGAAAGTGCATACTTTATTTTTACATCATTTATAACTATGTCGAGAATACACTTTTGCTCATTAGGATGATTCCATATTAATTCACATAAATATGAGTATTCTATATTGAGTAACATTATTTTAGCTCTTAAATAATTCTACGTTGTAGTTATTTAATAAATTTTATACCCCTTCAGAAAATTATTATTGACAAAGTAAATACCATTTCGTTTTCACCTAAGTATTTATTTTATTAAGAAAATCAATATGATGTCTGTATCCATTATTTCATTTCTAAATAAATCTTAAAAATCACTACTGCTGATATGAAATATCAGAAAAAAGTTAAGTTCTATGCTAATTCTGAATACCATTTTTTGTACAAGGACTCGATTAAAATCGATTAGAATCAACTGGAGTCAATAGATTTTAATACGCAAAACAACAATTGAAGTAGATAGTTAATACCAAACGTTGGTTTCTATTAACTTTACTAGCCTTTTTTGTATAGAATTTTATCTATTCCTATTGATTCCTATCGATTCTATCTATTTTAATCGATTTCTTATGCAATAAATGGGATTCAGATATAGCTTAGAATTCAATTAATAATTTAATTGATCTCTATAGACTATTTTTAACAGGGAATATTCTTAGATTTGACGGAAAAAAACTTAATTTAAATTTAAACTTATTTTTTTTTTCAATATGATAAAATAAACATTTGTACGTATTATACTATAATCTAATAAATTCAAAAAGTAAACATTTAGCCATCGAAAAATCGTATGGTCAATAGATTTAATTATATTTATATGTATTATACTATAGTCTAATAAATTCAAAAAGTAAACATTTAGCCATCGAAAAATCGTATGATCAATATTTGTATGTATTATACTATAATCTAATAAATTCAAAAATAAACATTTAACCATCAAACACTCGTATGACAAAAGATTTAATTATATTAAATTGTACTATAATATAGAAATCTTCAAAAAATTCTGATGGAATTTCAACGTATTTTTTTATTTAATCTCAGAACTTTTTCTTCAGTAAATTTTTTTCTAAAGTCTATCATTCTTAAGTAAAAAATTCTGGAAATTTTTCACAATTTTCCCGTGTTCGCCGCCATTTTATGTGCTTTTACCTTTTTTTTCAAAATTTAAACTGTGACACTGAAGTTTAAGTCTCGAGGACACGATATCTTCGCTCTAAACATTAAATCTAAAATGATTTCAATGTGAAAAATCGACATGAATAATAGTTAGCCTGCTTGTGGTTTGGTAGGGGTGGTTTCTAGGGGTTAGGGGTAAGTATTTAGGTGATTTGTTGGCTTCTGGTGTGTGGCTTAATTATTTTGAGAAAAAATAAAGCGATTTAACTCGCTGTTCCCAGGGTTAGGCTAGTTATAGCCTGCTTGTGGTTTGGTAGGGGTGGTTTCTAGGGGTTAAGCGGGTTAGGGGTAGGTATTTAGGTTATTAGCTGGCTTATGGTATGTGGCTTAATTATTTTAAGAAAAAATAAAGCGATTTAACTCGCTGTTCCCAGGATTAGGCTAGTTAGCCTGCTTGTGGTTTGGTAGGGGTGGCTTCTAGGGGTCGCATGGGTTTAGGGGAAGGTGATACAATAATTTCCGCACCTGTAGCTTAAACTTGATGCTTTTTTAATGAGTTTAAAAAAAAATCATGGCTCTACAATTAAAAATGACGCGTGGCTCGAATTTGGTCCATTTTCTCCCACTGTGCGCCGTACCGCGAGCACGCTGATTGGTCAACGCGTCGCGGCTCGAAGGCCCGCTCGCTCGCAACACTATCGGTTCACGCGCCGTTGCTGAGTGGCGCGGATATCCCCTTGGACACGATGTCGAAGTAGATAGCCGCGAAATTCGAATTCTCGTAACACACAGACAGCCTTTCACCTGCAGACAACCAAGATAACTCTTGACTGCGGAACTCGTAGTGACTCCCAATGCCCCGTCGTCAGAGCCCTTGACTCGGGCGGCATCTGTCACTACGGACGCAAGACGCTGTAGTTTTTGTTACTGACGTTCGTGCGAGCTAGCTGCCATTACGCTGGTCCTGCTGCATGAGACGCTCACGTCGGTAGACCCCACGAAGGGCTCCGCCACCTGCATTGGCTATCTTACGGTGCGCGGGGCCGACTTGAACGCCTTGTCGAGGTGAAAGGTCGCTGCTGCTGCGCCAACGTTGCTCGTCGTCTCCTCGCATCTCTCACTTACGAGTCGTCGACGTGCGTTGTCCTTTTCGTCCGTCGCAGCCACTGCTCCTCTCTCGTCGTTCACTCGAAAAAGAAACGACGCACTTAGACACGTTCACTCTCTCATTCACACAGGTAGCCGACCGCGACGAACGTCGTTGTTACACGGCGAAATTTTGCCGTGTTACAATGTATCGTTCATAGTAATTTAAAAACATTGTGGAAGTTGCTTGAATTATATTAAATTAGAAAATATTGAATCTTGATATTTTTCATTAATTTATTATGCGACAATAATCATGGGATGAATTGGTTAAAAACATCACGCAATTATTATGAATTTTGCAACGTTGTCTTGTACAGAAAACAACATTCTTATACTTATCTATCTCACACGAATATTACAGAGAAAAGAGTTTATATATCGTTTAAGAAGTATAATAATACATATTTTCTGATACAATAATCTTACCCGATGGTAGTAATACAGTAGCAATACAAGAAGCTCCAGCAATAACCATACAGAAGCACAGTGGCCATCTGCGACCCAAACGATCCATTACAAACCAACATGCTAAGTAACTAGGTATTTCAGCAAGTGATGAGAAAAAAAAGCTTAAATGTTCCTCGTTGCCCAAGGCTGGACCGTAATAAGACAATCCGACGTAAACCATATTGTTAGCAAACCTAATGATAAAATTCCAAATAAGATTCATTATTTTTCTGTTAATATATTCGAATAACATGTAGTATTTCTATTCTTCTTTGAAAAAACTTTGTAATAATAAACTTTTTAGTTTGAAATCTTAAAGGTTTAATTCTTATGCTTTTAAAAAATATCCGTATTAATGAACGTGTATGTATTTAGTAGGTTTTTATCTAAATAGATATATTATAAATGCAACTTTTCTACAGCCACCATGAAAGAAAGCAACACAAATGAGCCAAGACATAAAATAAAGAAAGTAGTTGTTGTCAAAAAAAGACGGCACACTATATTTTTGACTACTACTTCTATTTTCTTTTCAAGCACAATTGCAATGTGGAAGGAGCTTTATATTTTATAAAGTAAAGCGATTGCTTTTTTATAAAGGTAGTTCTATGATAGTAATTCTTAGAATTTCTGTGAAATCATGTAGGAAGTGTGTTGTAATGTATTTTTTAGTCCAAAAATAGTATTTTTGGAAAATGTCCGTACAGTTGTGTGTTCGTTAGTATACATCTGTAGTTCAGCTTCTACTTATTGGATTTTAATTTACCAAGTCCCATTTTTATTGTTTTTATTATATCATGATGGAAAAACAGTCCGTTTTTACAATTTGTAACCGCGTTTTATTTTTATAGCGATTTTTAGCTCTTTCTAATCGAACAAATTGTCAACAAACTTAATGAAAAAGTTGATAAAAGTAAATTGCTCAACGTGTACCTGAAAGAGAATGAAATTAGTTATCTTTTTATCGCAGAGAATACAATTAAGGTTATTTTTTTCGACACGTCCCCCACCTAGACTTCTGCCATTTTTTTACTGCTTAATAATGATATAAGAAATGGCAGAATTAAACCTTGTGACGTCACTTTACATAAATATTTTGCAACTTACGGTACTGCTACCGCCATTTTGTTCCCCACATACGCTTCTGCCAATTTTTTTCGAGTTTCTCTTGTCTCAAGGAATGTTTGTGTAAATTTTTAAATTCATACCAGATGACGACCAGGGTTCGTAAAATTTATCTGTCTGATTGCATGCCTACGCATATACCCCACTAGGACTTCTGCCGAGCGGGCTATCGACTCTTCGATATTTATCGAATCGATATCAAAAGATAACAGGCTTAAACCTTATCACGACCGTTTTTAGATGGCCGGCTCTTGGACTACAAGTGTTTCAGTTTCGCACGAGCGTCTCGCTAAGGCAGTCGTATTTATCAGACGTGAATTCTTTCTTATACCAATTCAATAAATAAGAGTTATTTTGTTTGATATAAATTGCTGATTTGTTCAGATTCGCCAGTTCTACGTTTACGGTTGTTTCTTAAAATATTTAGTCTAATTTTTTAGCTGTATTCATAATTAATCTTAGCAACTTACAATTATTAATAACCTGCGCACTTGAGATGGTTTTAAACACCCGTTTGTGGCAGATGCTAATTGTTACAATCTACACGCGTTCACGTGGCAATATATAGTTAAGATGATCAACTGCTCTTGCTAACGCCGGAGATTCCACTCGACGGTCCTTAGCTTGTACTTATCTCTGTAGCACGGATCTGAGTTCAAAGGGCTTTCCGGTGTATGCTATGCCAAGGGGCGGATTTAGCATGCTCCCAAGGTATTGGATGGATTTAGCACGCTCCAAACACTAACACTAGCAAACACCGCAGCTTCGCCTTAGAATCAGTCGCTACCGCAAGGGATATATCACTACGCAAAAAGGCTCTGCGTGGATCAGCTCCGGGGTTTTTAAAGCCTCGGTGCCGATGTAAGCAGTTATGAAATTTAGATGAAGAAGATCGCGGTAGTCTAATCAGCATTCGCCATACCAAGGATCTACGCGTACGCCTTGCAGTCGTCGTTCATGCGCAAGGAGTGCTGACACAGAGGACAGAGCACCCGCTCCGATTTTCGGAAGTGGACTGGATCATTTAGGAACAATATAGGTATATCAGCGCACCCTATGATCGTTAAGTATAGATACTGAAAATATAAGTATACCTGTACCGTGTAGATCTATGTGCATTCTGTTACGTTTCTGGGTTTCGCTCTGGCTCGGCTGAGTGTTTGTTGCTAGTGTTATAGGACGAAATAATTTTTATAAGTGATTTTAATGACTAAATGTGGAAAACTGTCATCTTAAACTTTAAACTTTAAACCGATGTATCAATCACAAATTTAGTGAGGTTTTGATCTTTCTACTTTCGATGTTAACAACCATTAGACGCTTTAATATAACTTTAAGGGTACAGATACACCTTAAATAGTCAAAAAACCGCTGCTAATTTATTGGCACCTAGCTTCCTCCAACTAAACTCGTAGTCCCAATCAATAAAACATTGTTTGAATATACAGTATGTTAATGCTTTTATTATTCTTTTGTAATAAATAATCCACACCCGCAAAAACGCTAAAATCCAAGTCGAGACGCACAAGGGCAATCGTATGCTCTGCTGTCGCATATATTATAACAGCGAAAAATAAGCTCAGTGCTCCCCATAGCTATAGATATATTAACCAAAGTTAAATTCGTCCTTAATTCTTGTTCTTCCTCTGAATCATCCGTTTCTATATACATACATGTAGCTCTTTATTCCCGACTCACCGAGGATAAAGTCCTAACTTTATACTGGGGTGTGTTAAAAAGTGTTATTTTTCATAATATTGGATCTGATCTATTTTTTATAATAATGAACTAACTGAACTCAAAAAAATTAAAAATTTTACCAATAGATATTATTAATTTTAATTATTTTGCTAAAGGAGCAATTTTCTTAACAAAATACTATGGTATATATCAGAACAAAGGGTATAAAAGAAGTTTATCGTACATGAGCAGGTGGGTAGGAAAAAATTCACAAAATTTGCAAGGAAGGGAAACAACGTGCAACGACACCCGTCTAAGAAGCAAAAGTTTTAAGAAAAATGGCTTTTACATTTTAGCTCTTTACTTAAGAACCACACGACGAAATCGTTTTAAATTTTAGCAGCAGACAGCTTTTTTTATGGTGAGTCACCAAATAAAATGTTGAAGCATTTGACTACATTGTTTTAGAGATGTAAGGAATCAAAAAATTTTCAAAAAAAAAAAATTGAAACCTTGATATTTTAAGAACCATAGGGGTTTGAAAGCTGTGCAATGAATTTAGCCAATACACATAATATATCTACATTTTCCTAAAATCGGCAGTGCAATAAGGACTTTTTACGTCCGTAATCGAAACACAAAAAAAACTCATTTTTTTCAGTTTTCGATTTATTACTTAAACAATAAGTTGTCAAATCTCTTGAAATAATAATGGAATATAGTTTGACACGTGACCCATCGACATGATTTTTTTCGTGAGGTTATGATATTTAGTTTCAGAGATATAAATTTTTTAAAATAAATCACCTTTTTCATTTTATCTGCCGAACAAAGCGGTTGATCCCGAAGACTAAACGAGGAAAAGTAGGTAATTTTATTCTCTTTTAAATACATTATAGCTGAATTGTTTGCAACAATGGGAAGATTGATAAAAACGCAAAATAGTGTTTTTCAAAAATCAAAAAAAAGGCCTTAAAAAAAGTAGTTGAAAAAATAAAAAATAACTATTTTTCCCGAATTCAGAATCCAAAAATAGATATGCATGTCAAATTATATTGACATTGACAAAGTAGTTCCAGAAATATTACAGTATACATGCACACACACACACACACTGGCGCGGGAATGCCGAAACCCCGCATCTGGCGCGTCCCCTGGGTGGCGGATAGGGGAAAGCTCATCGGCGCGTTAAGTCTCCTCAACCGGACGAAGGGTAGAGCAGAAATAAAATATGCTCCACGGACCAAACAGGCTAGAGGAAAAAACCCAGAAGATAAATCAAACATGGATAGTGAGTTAATAACATTACTACCCCAAGCGGGTCAAGCCACAGTGCCCAGTCCCGCCGTCGATTTCGATCGGGTGAAAGCCCCGGTGGTCGACGCTGGCGCCATGGATTTTGGGGGGGGGAGGGTAAACTCACCTAGAAGCCGCAGAGGTTTATCACCTGACCACTGCTGCATGTATAGACGCAGGTAATATGAAAATGGAGGTTGATGCAGACAAAGATAAGCGAGCTGCATGCATAACGCAAAGGAATGCGCACTTGGATCGCCTTCGCTGCAGAATCAATAAACTGATGGAGTATGTCAGAGGCAGACACAATGTGCACAAGCAAATTTAAGAACTTGCCCGAACCATCGACGCGGCCCGCAAAGAGTGTCATCGAACCAGAAGACGGGAACAGCGGGGTAGAAAGAAATACTACAAAACTGGTCGTAGTAAAAAAATAGTAGACGCCTTCAATAAATAAATGAAGAAAGCTTAACGGATACTCAATAGAAAAATCCGAGAGAATAAACGACGGTGCCTGAAATAGTTACAGGACGAGGTTGAGCTGGATGGCATACCCAATATTGCATTGAAACAAGTTATACAGGCACGCCCCGATATCTTTGTGGACTTGTACAACTCATGTCTTGAAGAAGGGACGTTTCCTAAGAACTGGAAGAAGCAACGCCTAGTGCTACTACCAAAAGGAGATAAGCCACCTAGAGAAGCTTCCTCATACAGACCACTCTGCATGCTGGACACCCTGGGCAAGATCTTAGAGCGCATAATCGGCGTTAGAATGGACCAAGTCATTGAAAAACCAGGCTGACTTGCGGAATATCAATACGGCTTCAGGAAAAAACGCTCCACTCTTAATGCCATAAGCTTAGTAGTTGACACTGCTAGAACTGCAACAGAAGGAAAAAGATGGAAAGTAGGATCCAAGAAGTACTGTGCTATTATTACACGGGATGTTGAACTCAGCCAGCTGGGGCAAGATACAGGAGGCAGACGGCTGGACGATGCAGAAGGAAAAAGACGGCAGGACGATGCAGAATGAAGAAGACGAGTTTGATCCTGAACCCCTAATCACCTTGGTAGATGGATAATGTACGGAAATGTCAAACTTCAAAGGAGAAGCCAAAAAAAATGCTAGTTAACGGACCACACGGAAGTACTGTTCAACGATAGTACCTGTGGGGATCCGGTGTCGGAGGGCCACTTGTGCAGAGCTTGCTCTGCCTACGCTACATAAAAAAAACACACACATCTATACGGACATTTTCTAAAATCATTTGATTTGAACTTCTTATACACCAAAAAGTATTTTCTAGAAGTTTTGACGAAACTCAAAATTTTACTATTACAAAGCTTCCTCTAGGAGAAAGCAAAATGAAAAATTTAATTTTTGTTTATATTTGTACCAAATTGTTAAAAAAAATGAATCAAACTATTAAATATATTTACGTATAATGTAAGAAACATAAAAACATGTTTATATGTGCCATATTATCAGGTATGACATTTCTTCGAAGGCCAAAATTCAGAATTTCCATTTTTCAGCTACTGCAGGCTTACATAAGATTTGGGCTTGGAGGGGAAATTTTATACTAATAGATATGCTTTAAACACACTCATCTGAAAACTATATGAAGTGAACACAGAAGTGTACTTCGTGTAAT
This sequence comes from Nasonia vitripennis, assembly GCF_009193385.2. Lineage (NCBI taxonomy): Eukaryota > Metazoa > Arthropoda > Insecta > Hymenoptera > Pteromalidae > Nasonia > Nasonia vitripennis. The sequence continues at coordinate 2,559,786 of NW_022279589.1, forward strand.
TGCTACTGCGACTAAATATTTTTAAGTATAGGAATACAGGAGCAAGGTAATTTACGAAAAACACTGTTTTTTCAAAACTAATTGTTTATCGTAAATAATTACGATAAACAATTGATTTTATTATTTAATTAACACTATAAAGTTGTTAAAGAGCAGAGCTCAAGTTGCTTGGCGTACAAAGAGCGAGTTTAAGCGTTTATAATCGAATGCTTTATGAGCTCTGTTTGCTAGAACAGTTACGTTGATACTGTTCTTTGAATACACCGCGCCTATATACAGAGCCCGCGTGGTCTTTTCGGACGATTACCAGCCGGGCGGTCTGACGATTGAGACTACTGTAGTGTTTCTGTAGTTTGCCGTTTAGTGCTGACGTGCAAGTGTTGCTGTCAGCTTCGGTCCTTTGGGTGGATGACGACGGCCCTGTGTCTTGTTTTCCCTTTGGTCGATGTGCTGTTTGGTTTTGCCCAAAGGGATATTTAGGATATCCTTATACGCCCATTCGCTGAGGAAAAACGTGGATCCGGTGAACCGTAGTTTGCGTTCCGTGGCGATTATCCACGGTATTTCTTTGGCAAGTTTGAAGGGACTGCGACAAGACGCGTACGGGAGTGTCCTAACCTCACAAACACAGTACACATGACAGGTAAGGAATTGGATGGGAATGGGTTGCGTAGAAAAGCGTAAGTGTTTTATAATTAATGCTTATTATTATTTATAGAATTTCCTAATATTACAATTAATTCTTATATTACTAAGTATGGAATGCGCCTCTTGCACGGTTAAGTTAATTAATATATTCTTTCTAGAAGTGAAAAATTAAAAACAAATTATTTATTATTACCCTTATTATTATCACTTTCTCTTATCTTGATATTTCTGTAGCTAGTCTGTAGGCATTTTTTATTATAAAATTATTTTTTAGGAAGTCATATAGCTTCTTTAAACCAAAATGTAGGATTGTTTCATGGCTTGCATTGACCACCATGTATGCTAGTGTATTTGGTATGGGGTTAAGGTATTTGACATCTTTTAGTATTTTTGTTACGCCATTGCTGTCAATTATTTTTTCTTGAGGTTTAGCTCGATTGATTTTTTTACTTGTCCAGTTGTCTGTTATTTGTTAGAGTTTTAGTTATTTTTTAAAATGTTTCTTGATAACGTGTCTGCTCTTATATTGTCTTTGCCTTTAATGTGTTACCATTTGATTTCGTAATGTTGAATGTGTAGAATCCATCGAGCAATTCTTTTATTTGCTAGTTTGCATGTTTGGATAATTATTAAGGATTCATGATCTGTTCGTACTACTATGTGTCTTCCTACTAACCACACATGCAATTTTTTTAATGCACACGACATTGCTCTAATTCTGTTATTGTATATTTTTGTTTTGCGGGTTTCGGGGCTCAACTTATGTATCCGATCGTTTGTTCTTTTCCTACTTCTATTACTTGGAATAGGCATCCTCTTAATCCAAGTCATGATGCGTCCGCCTCGATTCCTAGTCTTGTGTTTTTTCGCATTAGGTATAGTTCAGGTGCTTTATAGAATCTTGGTTTACATCCTGACAATGCTTCAAGTTGTTCTTCTTTCCGTTAGAATTTTTCTTTTTTTCTTAGTAGTTTTTCCAATAGTTTATTCTAAGAGCTTAGGTATGAACTTCCTGTCCCAATTTGCAAGACCAAGGAAACCTTGTACTTGTTTCTTGCCTTTTTGTGTGGGATATTCTATTATAGCTCTTTTTGTTCCATTAATCGGAATGTATATATATATATATATATATATATATATATATATATATATATATATATATATATATATATATATATATATATCGGATATATATATATATATATATATATATATATATATATATATATATATATATATATATATATATATATATATATATATATATCGGACGTTTCACGTCAACCGGACCATCAGTGCACCCAAAATTATTAGGGGTTAACCTAACAAGACGTTTGAGGTCTAAAATGATCGTCTGGTCAAGGGCTTTTGAAAAAGTTCTGGCCTTTTCAAAAATCCAATGTGGCGCATAAAATATGGAGCCTGAAACCCACGTTTTCATAGCACATTCAACAAAAACAATAGTAAAAATGTTCTAATTTGTGAAATATCCCACCAAAAAGCATGTACAACTCATGATAGGATATATTATTGACAATGCTGACGGAATTCCAAAATCAAAAATGGCGGAATCAAAATGGTGGACATTATACCTCCACCAAACCCATTTTACCGCAACAAATGATTTTTGACCAGTTTAAAGTATCGATATGGGGGTTTTCAGGGTCACTGAATCTTATTTTAACTTCGACATTTCAAAATTCGAAATGGTGGATCCAAAGTGGCGGACATTATACCACCACCAAACCAATTTTACCGCAACAAATGATTTTAGATCACTTTAAAGTATCGATATGAGGGTTTTCGGGGCCACTGCACCTTATTTTAACCTCGAAATTTCAAAATTTAAAATGGTGGATCCAAAATGGCGGACATTATACCACCACCAAACCAGTTTTACCGCAACAAATGAATTTAGATCAGTTTATAGTATCGATATGGGGGTTTTCGGGGTCATTGAATCTTAGCTTGACCTCGAAATTTCAAAATTTAAAATGGTGGATCCAAAATGGCGGACATTATACCGCCACTAAACCAATTTTACCGCAACAAATAATTTTAGATCAATTTAAAGTATCGATATGGGGGTTTGTGAGGTAAATGGTTATAAATGTATTATCGGAATCAGTATTTGTGCACATGAATCTTATATTTTTCCGGTCTATTAGATTTAGAATTATCTATCTGCGGTTTTTGCACTTACATTTTTCTATAGTTCTGTGTATATGCATATGCCTGCGTGGATGAAAAAAATATATAATTTAGCCAAATGAATCAATCTTTAATGACATTTTGTGCACTCTTATCAATTCTGGCTCCTCGTTCGTGGAGTTTTTACTGGTGATAAATGGTTTTCGCCGATATCATTACTCTGTTCCTAGGTTCATTGGTATTTGAGTAATGCATGACTTTCAACGTTTCATTATTTTCTGGGATAAATCCATGCCCCATTTGTATATTTGTGACAGGTGGACAGTTTTTAAATCTCTTTGTTAGGAATTGACGAGTTTGTTCGTGATCTTTTTTGGTGTATAAGAAAAATTTTATATTGAATGATCGCCCATTAGCCCATGAATAAAGAGCTTTAACATCTAGAATTGCTTTATATTTTGCATCTTGTAAGCTCGCTCTTGTAGCTTCTCTCTTTACTATCGCTCCAACTCCATCGCAACTACCTTTTCCGTGAGCTGTAGCAAAACAGTGCCATTCAGCATCAACGCCAAAATCTCTCTTATGACTCATTAAACTACTCATTTGATAACGATTTGTAAAATGCTGTTTAGCACCATCAGTAGCATATATTACCTTTTTTACTGTGGGACAAACCTTGCGAATTTCAGGTATAAGCTTTTGCTGCATTATGTATACTGCAGTGGCATCACGAGTAGTACAGTCGGACATAGATACTGTACTGAAATGCTTTAGCTTGCCTTCAGATTTATAATAAACAACAGCAGAAAAAATCGTACTTTGATCATTATTAAAATGAAATGCCTGTGCAGCATCTTGGGCTGTAAAAGCATAGTTCTCAGCAAAATCCAATTGAGCAAGAACCTCTTCATCAGAAAGATTATTTTTTTTCCCAGAAATAAACTTTGATTGTTCCTTAGCGATGAAGTGATGAGGTATCAACTTTTCTAGGCTAGAACATAAAGTTTCAATAAATTCTTGCGATGTTAGGCATTGTTTTATCAAAGTGTATCTATCGGTTAATTGCCACGTGCTGAAGATGACTTGATCAATATTGTGCTCATCCATAATGTTCTCAACGTAATTAGAAAACTTTTGAATGTCCGGACAAAATTTGCATTCATTCAAATAACAACTTTGGGATCCTCACATAGAACGAAATTCAAACAATCTTTATAATTCTTCAGAATATTGTTTGAGATTTTTTCTATATTTACTGCGTCAATCATCGCCTTGAAATTTTGCTGTATCGTACATACACATACATTGTGTGTACCAGAGGATCCTGCAAAGACACAACATTTTGGTCTCAGTTCCGCAAACTTGGTAAGCCCAATCGGATGTTCAGGAAACTGTTCTTTAAATTGATTATGAAGGTTCTTAATATCAGTAAGTAATAATCTTTTCTGCACTTTTATTTTTTCACGATATAAATAAATACTGACGGTATCTTTTTTATTTGGCATAATTCTGCTGTTAAGATCATTTTCGTAAAAATCTTCAACTTTCTGAGTAGTTTCTGCAGGTAATGTTTTTCCACGTTTTGCAACAGGAGAAGCCAAAACTCCATCTGATTCTCTTAACTGTTTTGCTTTACGAGCCATTCTGTGAGACACCAAATTGGTTCATAATTTTACGTATTGCCCAGTGTTCGGGCAAAATAGTAAGAATACTGACACGTAATGGATCGTTCTCCGGCAGGGATTGGAATTTGTTTTTAAGTCCAGTTAAAATATCTGTAAGATCATCTTGCATAGGTGCATCCGTGTTTGAAACCGAAGGTGAGTCAGTCTCTGCTTCAAAATCAACACTCATACTGACGTTTGGAGATGACAAATCATGTAGTTAGTAAAAGGATTTTCTACATGTATTACAAATCAGTGAAGATGTTGGATAATCAGGATAGACATCTTGAAATTCTTTGGAGATCTTCCTAAGAGATTTGCTGTGTCCTGTATTAATATCAAATGGATTAACGCATCTATCGATACGATATTTTTTCGCAGGAGAAGACATTGTTGTAGGATATGAGAAAGCACAACCAAAACAAAATAAATGTTAGAAATAACAAAATAACGGCTAGTACAGTTGAACAAGGAGTTGCCGATAAAGTAAGACTTACTCAACAACTGCCTTAAAAAGGATGTTGAAGAAGAAGTCGCCAATGTATCTATTAATGTACCTATTAACTATCCTAAAAAAGGACTGTTGGAGAAAAAGTCGCCGATGAAGAAAGCATTCCTTGAAGAAAATATTCCTTTCTATGGGTTGCTAAACGTGGGAAGGGGTTGGGGGTGTAGGTAAAAAAGAGGGATGAAATAAATTACTTGAAAGAAATAAATTCCTTTGCCACAAAACAGTTTTATTTGCTGAAGTCTTTGCACAAGTTGTCATTGGACATGAGCCGTGTACTTGCAGCATTAGGCTGTTGGAAGAGGGGCGAGGTACAGTGTTTAATTTTCCGGTGAAGATTAAACACTGAAAGAATTACGAAATAATTCAGAAATATTTTAAAGAAATTTTTTTGGAAGTTTTCTGGAATGTTCCGGAATTATTTTACTGCAAATGTTCCATTAAATATTAAACACTGAAATAATTCAGAAATAAATCAAAAATATTTTAAAGAAATATGTTACGGAAGCTTGCTTAAATTTTCCTGAATTATTTCAAATACAAATCCCAGGAGACTGCGTGCCACAAAATAATTTAGAAACATTATGAGAAATTTGCAAGGCGGGGCATTTTATGAAATGATATTATTGCAGTAATATTTCTGAAATATTTCGTGAAAAATTTCAGAAATATTTCTGAATTCTTTAAAAAAATATTTCAATATAGGAATTCGAGGGACATAACATTATTTCAGAAATATTTCGTCGAAAGATTCCTGGAAGATTTCAAATATTTAGTTCCAATATTTCCGAAATATTTCGGAAATATTGGAACGAAATAGATAAAAATCATATGTATTGTACTTAATAGATTTATGATGTTAAGATAAAAATTATACATGTTTAACTTGAGGAAAATTAAACTGTATATATCGTTGTATCAGTATAAAAGAAAATTATTTGCAATAAATTAACCATTCACATAATTTACTTTTTTGTCTCAAGCCAAAAGACGATGTTTGGGACGTTTCCCTACTGCAAAATCTCACATGAGATCTTAGGCGAGATCTCACATGAGATCTCATGTGAGATTTTGCAGTAGGGTTATACAGTAGAATAATAATATTTTGTAACCTCCAAGAGGTGAGCCATGGCTTGTACATAATTTTGCACAAAACTATAAAACAAAAAATTAAAAAGATTTTGGAAATCCTTAAGATTTTGTACAGACTATATAAAAATAATTGCATAGATCTTGAAACCCCTTAAAAATTAATTTAAATTTAGTAGTTTATAGTGTTTATACATACCCTGCTAAAAATATGCGATTGAAATCGATAGACAAAAATTGAATCGATTTTGAGTCTATATCTTAATCCTACGTTTTACATTTGAAAGTTATTATTTACAGGTTGCTGCGTGCGTAATATTAATGGCATTGAAATCGATTAAAAACGATAAAATATTATCAATTAAATTGGATTAAAATACATAAGTATTAGAATTCACTTAATCGAATTGTATATATATTCTATTAATTAATTTGTATTTTTTTTAATCGATCTTTATAAACTCACCATAGAAAATCCATTTGAATAGCTAAAATAAGGATTAAGATATAGATTCAAATTCGATTCAATGCTTATTTGAATCAAATTGAATCGCAATATATATCTCCATCGGAAAAACACGATAGGAGTTGATAAGAATTCCTAATTAATCGTCTCTAATGTGGATTTTAATTGCATTAATTACCATTAGCAACGAATAAAGTGACGACCCCGCTAAAAATCGTCGATTAAAAAGAATTAGAGTCGATTGAAAATCAATCGATTTTAAAATTATTTCTTGTCACCATTTCTCATAATTAAATTCGATTGTTTTCGAATTGAAATCGATAAAAAACGATCAAACAAATTTGGTAAAATTTGAACCTCTAATCGCCCTTAATCAATTCCAATCGATTTTAACATGAAAACAATCGCGATGAATTGTGAAAATTTGTAACAAGATCTAGCTTGAAATCGATTCAATTTCAATCGATTTGAATTGTTTTCAATCGATGATTTTTAACAGGGAAAATAGTTATAATTTGATTGGGTTCAATACAGATAATGATAAATAAAATCGACAGACTTTGAACCCTGTTGGAAAAGGTTGACAGAAGTCGATTAGATTATTTATCACTTATCTACTTGAATAGTGAATCTCAATTCCACTTATTGCATTAGAACTTGATAAAACGTGATAAAAGACGATAAAAATCGATATAAATCAATAAAACTTAATATGAAACAATTTAATTGAAATTGATAGAATTTCAAGTAGATTATGGTCTATCGATTTCAATTGCAATTTTCCATATTGAGTTGTATCGACTTATATCGATTTTTATCGTATTTTATCACGATTTATCAAGTTCTAATGCGAAAAATGGAATTAAGATTCACTATTCAAGTCAATTGAAATCTTATCGACTTTAATGGTGTATTCTAATCGATTTCTATTCAATTGTAATTCTTTCATACCCCCTAGTAAAAAATTGTTAGTAATAATCAATAAAATTTCTATGAAAAGCTATTAGAATTACTATTAAAAGCGATTAAATTAACTTTCTTAATGTTTTATCGATTTATATTTGAATTTTTCATATAAAATTGTACTGACCTATATCGATTTTATTTATTATATTTATCAAGTTCAATACTATTATTGGTATTACAAGTTTTTTTAAAGTAGATAAGAAATCTTATCGATTTCTATCGACTTCTACTGACATTTTTAAATGTCTATGAATTTGAATCGATTTATTGAAATTTGTCCTGTTAAAAATGGTTGATAGAGATCAATTAAATTTTCAATTGAATTTGAAGCTGTATCTTAACACCACTTTCTGCATTAGACCTTTATTAAATTCAATAGAATCGATATGAATCAATAGAATTCTATACGAAATATGACTATTCAAGTCAATAAAGGCCAATTGTTCATATTAACCATCGATTTTAATTGTTGTTTTCCGTATTGAAATTTATCGACTCCTACAATCCCATTGATTTTAACTGAGATCTCATAAAAAATGGGATAAAGATTTAGCTTTAAATTCGATTGAATATTTAATCGATCCTTATTAAGTATTTTTAGCAGGTCCTTTCCTATCGTGAATAAGTAAAGTTCTTTTACGTTTTGTTTAAATGCTACTATTTTTTAATATCTAAAACTAAAGTGCGTTGTAATCTGCGCTATAATTATGAATAATACTTACGTATTTTGGAAAGAATATGAATTAAAAAAAGTTTTACGTATAAAAATGGAAAGACATTTATTAAAGTAGTACAAGTACTTTATAAACACCATTAATGACAGATCTAGCAAATAGTTAAGCGCGCACAGCGCGCTGGCTTGTCCTAGTTTTGTTAAATAATGTTTATCTTAATAAATAATACATATACATACATGTCATAAAGTATATATGCTTCTAAATTAAAAAATTTTCGACTACTTCTATAAAATAATGATTAGCGACGTAACGAAATTAAAAGGATGGATACAGCGCGCCTGAATTGCCATTAAGTTCCAAATATTTTGTAAAATATTGAATGTAAATATAATAATAAATTAAATTTAATTTTTTTTTTTACGATTAACGATCCATGTATCCTTTTAATATCAACAATCTAAAAGCTGAACAGAAATATTTAAAGTTCTTCTAACGGATTCTCAGTATCTGCCAAAGAATCGTCTGATACATAGTCTGCAGATAACGAAGACACGTCGGACAATGCAGCTGTCGAATCAATAAAGAAGATTTCATTTTCGTTTAAGCTACTAGCTTTATGGTCGTTACCTTTCGTCTCTTTTTTTTTTCTGCGACTTGTTCTGATTTTTCGAATACCTTACTTTTTTCTTCTACTTCTTCACTTTCTTCAGTAACTTTCTTTGTCTTCTCTTGTACTTCTTTCTTTTTTTCTACCTCGGGTTTCTCTTTCTTCTTCAGAAGCTTCTTTCTCTTGGCTGGTTTGTTTCCCGGCTCACTATGCACATCAGCAGCAATTGTTATTTGTTTTGAAGTCGCAACTTCTTCGTCACTTGTTGATGAATCATCTATAAGAAAAAAAATGTAAACAAAGGTAGCTCAAGTGTCTACTATAAAAATATACATTTATAGGCTATAACTTTACCTTCATTCTTTGCAGCATCTTCTGATTCTTCCAATACTTTACTTTCTTCAGCTACTACTTGTTCAGTTTCGTCAGTAGCTTTCTTTTTCTTCTTTTGTATTTCTTTCTTTTTTCCCAATTCGGGTTTCTCTTTCTTCTTTAAAAGCTTCTTTCTCTCTGCTTTCTTCCCTGGCTCACCATGCACATTAGCAGAAATTTTAATTTTTTTCGAAGTTTCAACGTCTTCTTCACTTGATGATAAATCATCTATACGAAAAAAAAATGTAAGTAAAGATGGCTCAAGCGTCTACTATAAAAATATATATTTATAGGCTCTAACAGCACCTGCATATAGACGAAAGAAATAATTAGATTCTATGTTTTTACTCAAAACATAGAAAAAGTTAATTATTATTACTTTTGTGCCCACAGTACTGTTATAGAGCCTATACAAATATGTAAAATCTTTGTATTGAAAATACATTACTTTTTCTTTTTATCTTTTTTTGCTGAGGTGGTCTCTTAAGATATGAAATCATTTTTGACACATAAGTGTTAAAGTTAGTCATCTCGTCCATAATGTTGACGTCAGGGTTCACATTATTGTGATGATTTTTTAACCAATGGACGTAGAGGTCTGCAAATGAAAACGTCATATTTCGATGTTTATTGAAAAATGAGTATTATATTTAGTGAATTTCACCAATACGCTTTGCTCGGTTTTTGGTTGTATATTATTACCAATTTTTGAAGATTAAAAAAACAAATAACTATTTATAGAGTCAGAATCGGATCGTTTACAATGACCAATCTAAGAATGAATATTTGCTTAAAATAGTCAATGGGGAACTATTCAATTATTTATTAAATTCTAAACTACATATTGATTCCGTTTTTTGTTTAGGTCTCCATCAAAATCAATAGAATCGATAAGAGATGATAAAATTCAATACGAAAAAGAACAATTGAATTCATTGACCTTTACTAACTTTAATGATCATTTTTTGTATAGAATTTTATTAACTCATTTGATTCTATTAATTTTAATCGAGTTTTAATACAAAAAGTAGAATTTAGCTATAGCTTTCAATTAGATTGAAAATTTAATCGATTTCTATAAACTATTATTAACAGGGATATGATTACTTCTTTTGTAGAACAATATTAATGTAATTTTAATATAATAATATATTATATTTACCAAAACACGTATTTAATTTAGTCTCATCTAACTTTTCTGGTTTATTATTTGATTTCTCATCATTTTCAGTTTCATCAACATCTGAATCGTTTAGCTTGTTTATTTTTCTGTTGCTCACTCGACCAGTGCGTGTACATTTGGATAGTGTTTTTGTCCCAATCATTGCTTTTAAGATTAAGCTAATACATTTTCCCGGGCCATTATGTGGCGCCATTATTTCATCATAAACGCTTTCCATTATCCATGTATCTCGACCTATGTGATACTAAAAATAAAAGGGATTTTCATTTTTTCAATGTAAATTAGGTCCAATTTTTTGATAATTGTATTTTTAATATCAAATAAGGTTTTTACCGCTTTGTCAGAATCGCGATATCGTCCAATAGAGACAAAATTCTTTTTGGGATCGATGTCGATTCCAGAATTTCCAACTTGCGATTGAATAACTGTAAAAGTATTAAAAATTAACTCCGTATTTCATAGAGAAGCCTACAACTATCGAAAATATAATGTGATTTGAAGGAATAATGACAAATATTGGAAACAAAGCACGGTCACTCTTTACGTTGCTTGTTAAGGAAACAGGCTAAGGAATTACATGGCTTTATTATGGTTCAGTGGAGAATAATACAACTATGTGAAAAACGGGCAGTAAAACAACCACGAGGGCAAACAAGTTCTTTCACCCGTGATGCTCACTGTTTTTGGTTATTTCATGGATTTTAGGGTATTTTTCCATATTAATGTGGACTAACAGAAAGCATTTTGCGAGAAGGCATATCATTTAATACTATAAAAGGTGGAATCAACCCAAAACCCGTACAATATAAAATATTAACTTTCAATTTTACGTTAATGAAGCGTATTTTTTTTTCAATTTTATGCGATTTTAAAAAAGTGAGAGTTTTTCTCTTCTGTTGAGTTTTCCTGCTAGTCGTTAGAGATCATAACCAATGAAAATAATTAAAACAATTAAAACATCGCAAATGCCGATTAAAATCGATCAATTAATCCATTTCAATAGATAATTGTGCTTAGTTTTATTCGCTTTTAATTTTTTTCAATCGCTAACAATAATTTTTAAAGGTTTCGATCTTCAACTGTTATCAGGGTTTTATAATCCAACGGTCAGAAAACGGCTATTTTTTGCAATGCCTGTTGTTACAAAAAAATTGGATACCGTCTATAGAAAGGAAAATGGCGAGCCTATAACATGTGTTTGCCACTCTCGCTTTTAGCTCCAGTGTAAATTTAACACGTACTATCCACCTGCCAATTTTTTCCCTCCCTTCGTGCTATTAGACCCGATTCTTGGTTTAAGAAATACAGAAATTATATAGAATAAATAATCTGTACAGCAAATATACTTTTTGCAACACCTTGGGTAAAAGTGCCACATTCTCTCCCGGCGGCGAAAATCGAATGTGGTACTTTTACCCAAGGTGTTGCAAAAAATAGCATATTGCCCTCGGGAGGTAAAATGGTGAGCCCATAGCAAGTGTTTGCCACCGTCGCCTTCGGCTCGGGTGACAATTCACACTTGCTATGGACTCACCAGTTCTTTACCTCCCTCGTGGCATAATATACTATTAGTCTATAAATCAGAAAAACACATGCATGTGAATTAAAAATGATTAATTTTTTTATGGGATGCATGCAATCCAATATCAAATATGCAATCACTCGAAATAAAAATCAATTAAGCCCAGCTGTTCATTATACAATTTCTTACATCGAGTATGAATATGAAAAGTATGTATGCATACATATTTATAAAACATATATGTGTATATGTAGTATATAAAATGATGTTTAATAATTATTCCCCAGAACGTTTTTTAAGTAAAAATAAGTCAAGCATATGGTTTGTTCTTCGGCTATTTACAAAAGTTTTAGAAATTCGAAAAAGGAAATTAAAAAATGTGTTAGATTCAATGATCATTAAGATAATCAACATAAATCAACAGAAAGATAGTCATAAAAAGTACTCTTTTTGAAACTGCTGCAATCAATTACCTAATACCCTGTTGAATGCTGTCTTGAAAAGTAGTTACATTTAAGTTCATTTTACACGATAACGATATAATGATTGCACAAAAATTAGTTAAACCATGTTTAATTTTATGTCCATTGCATGCATTGGAACTATTCGAAAGATTAGAGTCAATTATTATCGATTACAAAAATGATCATTGAAAACAATTATTCAAAATAGTTCATAGAAACCGATTAAAATCGATAGAATCGATAGGAGTCGATAAAATTACACAAGAAAAGTGACACTTATTGTAGCATGACAACTAAATTAAAACAGCACCCTAATCTGCAAGGAAAAATTATGAAAAAATAGAATTTTGATAACAAACTTGTTCACGTTATTGTCGTTGATACTGCAATGTCCTCCAGGAATTTTGCAATTTGAAACGGCATCCTAAAATTATATTGCGCATGCATAATTTGCAATTATTGGAAACTTAATTTTGGGTTAAAATTATTATCATCGGACAATAGTACATTTCGATACTAGTACCAGGATATGAATGTAGCCTTGTGTGACCATTAGCGCACCGAGTGGAGCGCGTGCAAAAAGGTCATACAAGGCTAAAATGTAATTCTTGCACATGTACTTATCGAACCGTATTTTGTGACACGACGTGTGCAAAGCTCGATTTAGCAAAGACTTTTGCGACGTAGCGTGCGCGAAACCGTGTTTCACACACGGAGTATAAAACAATGAATTATAGAGCAAACAAATACCTATTTATAGCACAGTGTGACCTAAGCCCGCAATCAAGTCACGCCTATCCATGACCTACGTATAGTCCTTTTTTGTACCGTATTTATCGCACTCGTTACGCTCGTGCGCTAACTACACGATACAAGATAGAACTGCTTTTATCACGGATACGCGTAACAGCGGGCTTAGGTATAGGCTGTGCCATAAAATTCTACACGATACTCGTGATCTAAGCAACACTTCTGCACAGCGCAATTGTTAACGCCATGCAGAAAATTGCTACTAAGGTCACATGTATCGTAATGTACTATATCGTTAAAAACATAATAACTGCATCATTGTTATTCACCAAAAACGCGGTATTTATCATCTCAAAAATAAAGAAATATTAAGTATCAGCTCTCATGTTATCATATTGCATTTAAAACAAACAATCCCTGCTAAAAATAGTCAATAGGTATCGATTAAATTATCAAAAATTCTATGCGAAATCTGAATCCCACTTTTTGTATTAGAAATCAATTAAAATCGATAGGAGTCAATAAAATTCTGCAAACAAATGACTATTGGAGTTAATAGAAATCAATCAGTTGGTATTAGTTAGCTATTGATTTTTATTGTGATTTTTCATAATGAATTTTATAGACTCCTATTGATCTTATTGATTTTAATCATGTTTTAATACGAAAAGTGGAATTCAGATATAGCTTAGAATTCAATTAATAATTCAATCGATTCCTATAGACTATTTTTAACAGGGATAATTAAAATTTAATAATGTGATGTTTTATAACGATTTTTTTTAAATTGTGATTTTGTTTTAAAATCAACAGTTTCTTATACGGTTTAAAGGGAGGTCGAAGCCATACTAATTGGTTTAACTGTTACCTACCCTAAAAATTGTTTTGATCATAAAATAATAATAGATACACTTGCTTATAGCGTCAAAATGCAGTGGTCGCTATTTTAATAAGCTATATTAGCTAAGTCTTATTTTTGTATAATTATGCAGAATTTTAACAAATAACGAAATGTACAAAGCGAAGTAATACTTTGTTAAAAGTATTCAATATAGAGATCGATTAAAATCGTTAAATTCTGAATCCCATTTTTTTGCATTAGAATTCGATTAAAATGTATAGAATCGATAGGAATCGATAGGAATTGATAAGATTCTATACAAAAAACGACAGTAAAGTTAATAAAAAGTAAGTGTTGGTGTTAACCATCGACTTCAATTGTTGTTTTTCGTATTAAAATCTATAGACTATTATCGATTCTAATCCATTTTAATAGAGCCCTTATCCGAAAAATGATTCAGAATTAACATAGAATTAGTTGAGAATTTAATTGATCCCTGTATTGACTAGTTTTAACAAGGCGACGATGGTGATGTCAGTAAAATGACCGTCACTTTCGTATACATTATTGGACATAATACAAATTTTCTCTAATTAAATTAACAAATATTCTAAGCAATATAAACTACGATTTCAAGTTGAGGTTACAATTGGCTCTGACATCCCTTTAAAACATTTTTTTATTGAATTTTTAATCATAGATTTGTTTGTATCATAATAATACTAGTAACAAATTTGTAAAAATATTTTCAAATTCAGTTAAAATATAATATAACTATTTATAACATACCATGAAATTCTTTCATCTTCTCTACTACTTGCTTCTGCAAATCTGTGTTTAAACTTACGTACTTCGTTACTTCCTTCTTTAGTGATCTATTTTTTTCAAGTAACTGAGCATTATTTTTTAATAAATCTTGGTTTTCTATTCGCAATTTTTTTATTTTCTGCTCCAACCACAAAATCTGCTTGCTTTTCTTTTCCAGTTCTTTACTCTGACTTTCTAATTCCTTGCGTGAAGGTATTTTAATGTCACTAATAATCTGGAATATAGGTAATTTAATTAAAAATAGTGTTGCATCTACTGCTTATTATTACTGCATTCTTGTGCGTGTGAGTGTATAAGCATAACATTGTAGATGGGATTATACTAACCTTTACTTTAGATGTTTTTGGCTTTTTCTTTAATCGTGCTTCATTTTCCTTCTGACTTTCAGGTACTTTCTCATTCGCATCATGGTCTAATTTACTGCAAGATGTTTGTTTTTTGTCAACTTTTTTTTCATCCTGTACACTACGAGCTACTACGTCTTTTACTTCTGTGTCAGCTGATTTGTTTTCCTCGACTTCTGTTTCATCCTCTTCAAAATTAGCTGCTTCGACCACTTTTGATTCAGAAAATTTATCTTTTTCATCTTCTGTTAAACTCGCTTGAGAATTTTCTTTTGATACTTTTTCTGTAGTCTTTAAGACATTATCAGGATTAGAGTTATCGTCCAGTTTAGTGACAACCAAACTCAAGTACTTCTCCAATTTCTTCTGCTACAATAATTAAAATAATTATTGATTATGTTTGTAATGGTACGCAGCTACCGTTAAAAATAACTTTGAAATATTTAAGACATCAACTACTTTCCAATAAAACTTTTTAAAATGAAATTTTTTATAAAATATACCATTTTCGTCTCATTTTCCGATTCTGTACGCAATTGTTCATCAGGGATTATTGAAGCTCTTTTTTTGCGATCTTTGCTTCTAGAGCATCCTTTTTACCTATTGAAAATCATATTAAATTGTTCCAATTATTTTTAAAAACATATTCACCCTCGTACTCACAGAGAAAAGTCAAAAGTTTACGATAGAAAATCGTTAATGCATATTAATGTTTTTTTTCAATGAATAAAATTACAAATATATACACATATGCGTGTGTGCGCGTGTGTGTGTGTGTATGCATATATATATATATATATATATATATATATATATATATATTATAACACTCGGTTAATACTTTTCTGCCGTGTTATAACCAGGGCCAGAAGGACCCTGTTTATTGTAAATTAACGTCGGGCGTGCAGAAGGCACGGCTCGGCCGACTCAGATCATGCACGTGTTTTTACACGAGCCCGCGGAGGCGGCGTAGGTCGGGTCGTAGGAAATAACACACGAGAAGTTTAGATAAGGAAATGTATATTCAATTGTAACTATACACGGAGGTGCAAACGCCGCACACTTCGACGAACGATAAAGAGAGACGAGAAATATTACCCCGAAGACGTGAGAGAGTGAGAGTGCAGGTTACACTTACTTACAACTCAGTAGTGGCAGTAGTACTTTACGCAACGGACGCAGTCCAGTCTCGGACGTGGAGATGCAACAGTTCGGGCGGGCATCGCAGCGACTCGTTGGTAACGCACGGACGAATATCGTTCGCTCTCGGGATGCTCGCAGGACTCACAACAAACCCGCGTATAGTAGTAGCGCGAGCTACTCGTATGGATAGCGCAGCGAGACTAACTGTAGTCGCGGCTCTCCCGGCCGTCGGCATATCGTTGTCATATCTCGCCAACGCTGTGCGGCCAGGCGGCAACCGCGCTACCTATGCTCTCACTCTCTCTGTCTCTATCTTGCCTCGTCTCTCGTTCTCGCTCGTTTCGGCGCTCGTTGGCAGCTTGCTGAGACAATAATCTTATTACAATTAGTACAGGTATAGGCCTGCAGTCTGCCGTCGGCATATACAAAAAAGGTATAGATATAGGCATACATATTACAAGTATTACAACGTCGGTAAAAGTATATAGAGATCACGACCCGACGAGTATATACACCTATATTTTATATATTTGCTTTGGCCGATATAATAAATTTGATATTTATTATGATATAAATTACACATGCATTATGTGCCACATATTTATACATAAAAAAATTATGGTTCTGCATGTATATCAGTGAGTGCTGCAATATTATTAATTGCAAAATAAAGATGTGACATGCAAATTTTATATACTATCTGTGCATTTAATTGTGCATGTATATTATAGTAATATGGTAATAACAACAATATACATCATCTCGTCTTCTATATATTTACAATAAAATGTAAGTTTTTATTAATAATTCAATTTATAAAAGAAATAGTTTATAGGAGTAAAATAAAATTTTCAATCTATTTATTAAGTGCTGTATTATTTATTGAATATTTATATACGTGTACTACATAGAATTTTATTATTAATTGCATTCTATAAACTATTTCTAATCTCTATTTTATGTAGCAACAATAATAACAATATTACTTATACTTTGCTATATTTTACAAAATTGTATACGTACATTCAGATAAAGCCTTCTAAAAATTTGTATTAACAATGAGTGAAGATGAACACATCAGTATGGTAATAACGAATGATAGTAGTATGAATTCAGGGTCTGACGATAAACAAAGACAAGTCAAAAGATATAAGCATTACCTTGATGCAGATTTTAAGGGACATGAAGTATCTATGCAAACTCGTCGAAAATTATTTAGACAAAGGTCATCAAGTATCACTAGTTCATCGTCGGAGACTATAGATCAGAGTAAGTTTATTGATGTGTACATAAATATTATTGAAATTTTTATATCATTGTTACAAAGCATCTCAAAGCATCTCTCAAAGTTCAAGATCATAAACTATTTCAAGGATTGCACAATTAGAACCCGCGGTCAAGCTTGGATTATAAATCCTAGGAAAAAATAACAAAACTATGTTGATACTTTTTTTATGCTTTAATTTTTATCCAATATATAACCAGTTCCCAGTATAGTCATTTATAGTGCATAAATTATTGGTTTCTTACTTTTTAATATTCATTTGTGTATCACTATGCTCACAAGCTGAAAATTTTTAGTGGCAAGAATCCAAATTATACCTTGTCAACTATAATAAATTCCCTGCTAAAAATACTTAGTCAATAGAGATTGATTAAGGATCTTTACGGCTTTTCTTACCTGCAAAAAAGGCATTTCATCAATTGATTTTATTTAAAATTAATTTTCATAAAAATTTAATAAAAAGGTTATTTTATTCTTGATAATGATAACACTTTATACTTATCTTTTCTTTTGGTTACTGTGTTTAATCTTCAAGTTGAAACTGTAGAAAATTACCAGTCTAACCTCCAAATGTCATCAAGCAGGTTAGTGTTACCAGGGTAAGCTAAAATTGTTTAGCCGAGGAACACAAGACTCTGCGACTGCATTTTTTTTCTTCACTGCAACTTTTGTTGATCCTTTGGCTACTGCGAGTCGAAGGCTAAGAGAACGAAATGCTAATACTGTTCTTCTACTATTTTCTTATATATGATTTTCAGCGCCAACTGTCTTGCACAATATATCACAGCATTTAACTGAAAATGTTCAATATATCAGTACGCCAATTGTAAAACCTAATCTTCTAACTCTTGACTTGACAAGTTACACTTTTTTCTGGGAATAACTCAAAAGTTGCTCGAGCTCAGGAAACAGAATATTGTAATTCTATTTCAGACCTCAGTGGTGCCTTACGCTGCTGGAGTTAAGATTTTTCTTGAGTAGTTTGACGGTCTGACTTATTCTTACTGGATTCATCTTTTTATCCTCTTCTTGTTTCTTCCCAAAGAGTACTTTTTGTCAATGAGAGATATAAGTCGTTTAGGACTTATAAAAAGCTAAATTCATAAAAGAAAGTCGATTCAATTCTATATGAAAAACAATAATTGAAATAAATAGATGAAAAACAGCAATTAAAATCCATTGATTTCTCTATAGATTTTAATCGATTCCCATTGACCCAATCTAATTTAATCGAGTTTTATTGCAAAAATCGTGATTAAGACTTACCATTCAATTTGATAAGAGACGACATTTGACTCTGTTTTTGAGGTTAAGTGCACATTTTTTTATTCAACTAAGTAATTATCATGCATAGAGATACCCATTGATCGTTTTCAAAACCAATTTTAATTTGTCAAATATTAGTTGTTTCATAAAAAAATGTGCAACAGAAACTGTTTGTTAATACAATAAATATTTGCAAATTAAAACCAGGAAAATGTGATTCGCCATATAAGACTCCATGTTAAATTGGAAAAAATACTTTTATTAATATTTTGTCAATAGGGTATAAATGACTCAAAATTTTGCATAAGCTTTTTATTTATAATACATATCTACGTGTGTGATTTTTCATTCATGAATCTGTTCGTTAATTCTAAATCAGATCAACCTCCTTAAATTATTAACGAATTCTATGCTAATTCTGAATCCCATTTTTTGTAAGGACTCAATTAAAATCCATTAGAATCAACAGAAGTCAATAAATTTTAATACGGAATACAACATTTGAAATGATAGTTAATACCAAACATTGGTTTGTATTAACTTTAATAGTTCTTTTTTGTATAAAATTTTATAGATTTCTATCGATTCCTATCGATTTTAATCGAGTTTGTATGCAAAAAACGGGATTTAGAATTTTAGCAATAATTTAATCGATATCTATTCTAACAATAATTCATATAATAATAAATATATTTGTTTGTTCAATTACAGACGTAGAAGATAGTACAGCTGTAGAAGTTGCAAAAAATATTCATGATTCACCTGTTGAGAACAGATTGAACAGATTGAATTCCTCTACTCATAGTGATGAATTAGATACGAATAATATTGATAGAGATTACACTAATCAGATATATGAAGATATGAATGAAAGTAGTTATTCGATCGGTGATAATTTAAACGATAATAATGAAAATAATATAAAAGATGCTATAAACGATAATGCAAGTAAAAACGAGACAGAAAATCAAAACCTGATTGAAAGCGAAAGCTGTGTAAGCGGAAATGAGACTAAAAGTGAAAATGAAAATGAGAGTGAAAATGAGAATGAAGGTGTAATGAATGATGATGATGGTAATGAAAGTTATACTGATTATTATAGTGATTCTAGTAATTTTATTGGTGCAGATAGGTATGAAGATGATGATAGTTTTCTCGATCGATTAATGTTTCCATCCGCAAATCTGAAATTGCGTGATATAATTATGATGACTTTTGCACACTCTTTACGATTCCATTTGTCTGATGAAGCGCATTTAGAACTTATTAAAATGTTCAAGCTGTGTGCTGGTAAAGACTTTAAAGATCTTAATCTTTCCAAACACGTGATGTCAAAATGTTTCTCCTCACAACAAGAATATGTCAAGTATCATTATTATTGTAAAGAATGTTCCGAGTCAATAGTATACTCCGTAATTGCAACAGAAACAGTTTTAACTCGAAGTGTTGTATGCAAAAAGTGCGAACAAAGAAATATTATAAAAGCTCTTTTTCCAAATTATTTTATATCTGTAAGTCTGAGGCACCAAATGGAAGAATTATTAACAAATGAATTGATTTTTAATGATATTTAAAAAAATGTTCGTTCTCGATGCAACACAGCAGATGGTACAATTAAAGACGTGCACAGCAGTTTAATTTATAAAAATATTATGCATTCAAACAATAATAATGACGAATCAAATTATATCCTGACTCTTAATTTTAACACAGATGGCGCTCCGCTTACGAAAAGTGGGAAGCGTGCTTTCTGGCCGTTAAAAGTAATTTTAAATGATCTTTCACCAAAATTAAGATTCCGTTTTGTCTTGCTAGGGGGAATTTTAGTAGTACAAAAAGAACCATCCAATAAATTGCTAGATTTGTATGTTTCCGAAGTAATGGTTCAACAAATGCGCAAGTTAAACAACAAATGTGTAACTGTTGAATAAGATGGTATTAAAATTGTTTTTAAATTTTGTATTCTAAGTTGCCTCGTAGATTTTGTGTGTCGTCCTATAGTTCAGAATAGAATTCAATTCAATGGATATTCGGGCTGTAGCTGGTGCTACCAACTTGGATTTTATATTGCACTCGTATCTGGAATACGATACATCGTAGAGCAAAATGCTGATAACAGAACAAACGAAAAACATAAAGAAGATGTAAAAGTGAGTATCGAAAGTAAGAAAATCACAAACGGTGTAAAAGGTCCTTGTTGCTTGATGAAAGTAGATCAGTTTGATATGGTTTGATCATTTTCGTACGAATACATGCATGGCATGCTTCTTGGCGTTACTCAGCAACTATGGAATACATGGAAATCGAGTGCATCAGAATATAAGCTGTCTAAACAACAAATTGAATTTATTGAAAAGAGATTTTTAAATATCACACCATCTTATCATATTCACAGACTGCCAAGAAGTGGTATTATTAAAGGAACTGCAAAACCGAAGGCATCGGAATTAAAATCGTGGCTTTTACTGTATAGCCTACCATGCTTAAATGGAATTCTCAGCGAAGATGTACTAGAGCACTATGCTCTCCTAGTGAAAAGCGCATACACTCTTTTAAAGTATGAAATTTCTGAGGAGGAATTACTTCTATGCGAAGCGGATCTTACGCGATTTGTTTACTTGTGCGAATATTTTTACGGCCAAGAATCCATGACGTTTAATGTTCATACATTACTGCACGTTGTAGAGTCTGTTAGAAAAACTGGTCCATTATGTGTAAATTCCGCCTTTCCGTTTGAAAGTAATATTTTTAATTTAAAAACCCACGTTAAAGGTCCCATAGGCATGGATAGACAAATGTGTCGAAAACATTTGCAATTGTTTACTTTTCAGACTGGAAAATTGAATAATGTTGTAACGTCAGAAGAAACAAAACAATATTGCATTAATTTATTTTCTAATAAGCGATTGAGCACATTCTACGAAAAAAATTCTGAAGAACTAACTTATTTTGGAAGGAGTTACTTAAGGAAAATAAACGGATTGGGTGACTGTTTATCGTACAAAAAGTGTATATTTAAAGGAGTTTTTTATCACAGTATAAAGTATACTTGCTGCAAAAAAAACGGACGATACTGTTATCCAATTCATTTCAGGCGAGTTTGCACGTATAATTGATATTTTGGATGTTGATCACAAGTGCTTCTTGAAAATTTCACTATTCAATATAGCCTCTGATGATCCTTTTACAGGCTTTTCCCATATTAAACTCATTATCTCTGAAGATACTAAAACTCTTACCACGCCAATAAATAATGTACAGCGTAAAATAATTCTAGTAAATGTTAGAAATAGTCGATATTTATGTACTCTCCCAAATAACATCGAAATGCAATAAAATCTCTACATTTATAAATAATATTATTACTTGCTTTATTCCTTTACCAAAAATGTATTACTTTGATTATTAGAATAGATTAACACATATTGTTGCATAACAAATGAAAAATAAATTATTAGCATTAATTTAATAACGTATACCGTTCAGCCCTGCTGAAAAAAGTGAATAGAAATCGATTGAAGTCGATTAGAATTCACCATTTAAGTCGATAAGATTTCAATTGACTTGAATAATGTATCTTAATTCCATTTGTTGCATTAGAACTTGATAAAACGTGATAAAATATGATAAAACTCGATATAAGTCGATAAAAGTAAATATGAAAAATTGCAATTGAAATCGATAGACCATGATCTACTTGAAATTCTATCAATTTCAATAGTAATTTGTCATGTTAAGTTTTATCGATTTATATCGATTTTTATCGTATTTTATCACGTTTTATCAAGTTCTAATGCAAAAAGTGGAAATAAGATTCACTATTGAAGTCGATAAGTGATCTCATCGACTTCTATCGTCCTTTTCCAACAGGGAACTTACACAATAAAAAACAATTATCAATGTGATTTTGTATGGTACAAAAGATATTGTTAGCAGAAAAACTACGACTCACCTACTGAAAAAAAGCAGATGACAATCAATTGATTATTAGCTGATAATCGGCTGATAATCACGCCAAAACGTCAGTTGATTATCAGGTGATATCAGCTTAATATTTTTATTTAAGCTAATAGTTACACATATGCATTTATATGAGATAAAAAAGATGTTTTAAATAAGAAAAATGTATAAAATTCATATAATGAGGGCCTAATACGGTGTTATCATCCAGATGATAACCCAAAACACTAGCTGTAAGCTGCAAAATTTTTATTTATTAATATTTAAAAAAATTTTTGTTTAAATCGAATTATTAATGAATAAAAATTTTGCAGCTCACAGCCAGTGTTTTGGTGTTATCATCTGGATGATAACTCCGTATTATGCCTACATTATATGAAATTTATAAATTTTATTAATTTTAAACTACTTTGAAAAATTCTACTGAAATTTAAAAAATGTTTGATCATTATCACCTGATCAACTGATTATCATTAACATTTTATTTCATATACACGCACATTTGTCACTGTCAGCTTTAATAAAAATATTCAGCTGATATCACATGATAATCGGTTGAGGTTTTGTCATGATTATCAGCAGATTATCAGCTGATTATCAGCTAATAATCAGTTGATTGTCATGTGCTTTGTTTCAGTAGGGCAAAGTAGAGGTCACAATTGGTCACGTTAGCTCCGACCCCTTAAAAAAATAAAAAACTGACTTATACTAATTGCCAATAATAGTTGTATTTGTTTATATGTATCAGTCAGTATAATCAGTACTATACCTGGGCAGCCAACTATATAACAGGGACTATATATACACTAGGTGGTAATTGATTATTGTGGAATGTTTTTTAAAATCCTCTAATCAGGTTTGCGGATTCAATACTCCTAACAAATAAAAATGCGTGATTTCAAAAACGTTCTACAAGAATCAACTACCACCAAGTGTACATGCAAGAAGGTAGGACCCGAACAAAAATAATGTTGACCGTCTTACTTTTAGGGAAGAGCTCTTCCGAAAACATAAGTCTCATCTCTCCAAATTCGTTATGTATCCGTTTCGTATAAAGCTAAAAAGTGCCACCTGTTAAGCATGTCATTATACGCTTGTAGATAATATTAATGGGCTCCACTACATATTAATGAAAGAAATGATTTAAAGAATATGCGAATTTATTATTGTAAGAGTCATATTTCAAACCTACGTAAGCGTGTGGTGTGTAATACTCAGATGTTCTGATAAATAATAATGGATAAATGTTAATAGAGTAGTTAGTTTTTAAAAAATATGCAACTCATTTTTCCAAAGATCGTTTTCCACACCTACTTAAAAGATTAGTTCGTGTCTCTTTAGAATACTAAATCTATGAGAAATCCTGCTTTCATCATGTAAAAATGATGTTATATATTTAGCGAAGAGATTATTTCAATTCAGACGCCTACTTTCTCTTTTTCTGTTACTAATTCTTTTTGCACAGTTCTAAAAATCGCCACCTGCCTAGCGAGTCACGTGTAATATTTTATAGCACAGTGTAGCTTGAATCCGAGTTTAAGTCACGCTTACCCGTGACCTAAGTAGTCCGTTATTGCACCATGTATAGCGACTCGCTACCCTCGTGCGCTAACCTCACAGTACAACAATGGACTGCTTAGATCACGGACAGGCGTGACTTGTCGGATTTAAGCAGCTGTGCTATAAAATTGTATACGATACTTGTGAACTAAACATAGTGCACGGCGTATATTAGCACGCGAGCGCAGCGAGGGTGATGAAACGCCGTGCAATAGTCAGCTACTTAGGTCACACGTATCGTAATATACTATAAATACTTTGATATATATTAATGGAGAAATTGGTTCTTCTAGAATCTGCAAACCCATTTTTCCAAGGGTCGTTTCCCACACCTTTGTAAAAGATTAGTTCATGTCTTTTTAGAATACTAAATCTATGAGAACCCCTGCTTGCATCATGTAAAAATGATGTCATACATTTAGCAACGAGATTATTTGCAATCCAAGGCCTAGTTTCTTTTTTGTTATTACTAATACTTTTCGTTCAGTACTGGAAAGCTCTACCTGCTGAGCGTGTCATATGTAACATTCAACGGGTCTGTATATATTAATGGAAAAATTGGTTCTTCAAGATTCTGCAAACTCATTTTTCCAATGGTCATTTTTAACACCTACGTAGAAGTTTAGTTTATGTCACTTTAGACTACTAAATCTATGAAAATACCTACTTGCATCATGTTAAAACGATGTCATACATTTAGCAAAGGAAATATTTAAAATTTAAAGCTTAAAATCTCTTTTGTTGTTATTAATTCATTTCGTACAGAGCTGTAAGCATAGAGCACGGCGTATTATTACCCCCGCTGCGCTCGGGTACTAATACACGCCGTGCAATAATCGGCTACTTAGGTCACAGATTTCGTAATATACTATAAATACTTTGATATATATTAATGGAGAAATTGGTTCTTTTAGAATCTGCAAACCCATTTTTCCAATAGTCATTTTCCACACCTTTGTAAAAGATTAGTGCATGTCTTTTTAGAATACTAAATCTATGAGAAACCCTGTTTGCATCATGTAAAATGATGTCATACATTTAGCAACGAGATTATTTGCAATCTAATGCCAAAAATCTCTTTTGTTGTTATTTTTTTTTGTACAGTTCTGAAAAGCTCTACCTTTCTAGCGAGTCATGTATAATATTTTATAGCACAGTATGGCTTAAATCCGCGTTAATCGAAATTTCGAAATGCCAGGATATTTATAAAAGATAATTAATAGAATGATCCTATCTTGAGTATATATATATATATATATATATATATATATATATATATATATATATAGTTTAGGTATGAATATAATAAAAGTTATTTATTAATCCACACCATGTTACATTTATTATTTTTGTAGAGGATAAGCAGAAATTAAAAGTGATTGCAGAAAATCTGAATCAAGGTAGTCCAAGTGTTAAAGTAAGCAATATTTCGCTAAACAGCACTGTTTTATCAATGAGTTATCTTCAAGATTCACTTGAAGATTCAAATACGTTCGTGGCGAGTTATAACGTCTCATCGAGTGTGAAACTTCTTTACCGCACTATTAAAGTAATATTCTATTCTAGCGAGTACGGCTAATCACCAGTGCTCAATCATTATCTGAATCTTAAAACGTTACTTCCATCTTGTTCCACTTCGTATTTTCTTTTATCAAATACTTTTATGATTTATTATATGAACAGGCGTTTTTGTATTTAGAAAAATTATATAAATTTTTTATTTTCTTCTAGATCTTTCGATGCTTTTTTGAATAATGAAAATTTAGTTTTGCATTCATTATTGTTGTATATGAAATAAGATCTTAATCACTCATTACGCATACACATTTATTTAATATTGTCTTGTTTTTTATTTCACCGAGTCTCTATGCATGTCCAGATAATCGAAACCCTTAAAACAATTTTGGGCTTTTATCTTTTATTTTTTTTTCGAGATTAGATATTTTGTTTGATTTTATATATTATGCTTGATTTATTTTTTTTTAATATCAACTTTTCATTATTTTTGGATCTTGATTCTCCTCAAACTACAGCACCAGTTCATACGAATGTCGATTGCTCTAAAGAAAAGAACCTTTCTTCTACTCCCTTATCTAAATTTGACTTATCAGTCAAGTATTCATTGTAGTCAATTATTTAACATATTTTCTTTCAATTATGTATTCAAGAATTACAATTCAATGTATGCTTGTGTTTAGCCATTTTGCTTAGTTTAAATTTCAGAAAAATATCTAGTTTGTTTTTATTGTATTTGATTCTAATAAGTTGTAAATGTTTTACAGAAAACAGACTCATTGAAAGAAAAAAGCTATTACATCATATGTAAATTTAACTGCGCTTATGTAAAGATTTTGTCAGTATCTTGTCGTGCAATTTTGTTGTATTGTGATCAATCTATACTTAAGAATATCCTGAAACAAACTAAATATAAGTAACTATATTTTCGAAAAATAAAATTAAGTTTCTTTTTTGCAGATTTTAATCTAAAAGAATCAACTGTAATGTTAAGTGATCTTTCGACCAACAAGAAAGAATCAAAAACGATATTGAAGGCAACTCCTGACAAACATAACAATTCCATTCAATCATTTGAAGAAGCAGTGGTACCAGTTGAACGATTATCAATAGAAATTGTTGATAGGAATAAATCTTCAGTTTTAGTACCACCTCAAAGTTATGATTATACAGATAATGAAGTCAAAAATCAGGATTGTGATCAAGGGGCGCGACAGCGCCGCGCTGGCAAGAAAAAGTACGAAGTACGATTTGTCGACGGCGCAACCCTATATTCTTTGAAATTGGGTTTTCATAACCTTAAAAAAAATCTCGAGAGTATTTAAATCATTACTATTGCGCGTATGCGCAATCTGCTGGTATCTACTTGAATATATTAACCTAATCTTTCATGATTTGAAAGATTCATCCAAAAATATTAAGTTACTAACGTAATATTGCAAGTTGAAAATTTGCTCGGTATATTTCTTTTCGTTCAGAGTTTCCATCCTCTCCCTATTTTTTTCGTCTCCTCCGGTCACGTGACTTCCGGTGAGTATTATATTAGGTATTATACACCAGTGGTTAAAGATTATATGCATATAATAATGTTATACGATTATATGCGCGATGCGATCAATATCTAAAGCAATAGTAGCTTATTGTCTATCGAATAGATCAAGATTTCATAAAGTGCAATAGCAAAGAGGATATGCTTTGTAAAAGATGTGGAATCTCCCAAAAAAACTTTTTTCAAAAGTGAAAACCTTGGCAAGAAAAAGACTAATAAACGTAGTGAAATCTCTAAATATTAAAATGTCAAGTAAATGTTTTTTGCTATACGCATTGAGATATAAAATTACAGTTAAAATTAGTTTTCCCAAAAAATGATATCTTAATGCGTATAGCAAAAAACATTTACTTGACATTTTAATATTTAGAGATTTCACTACGTTTATTAGTCTTTTTCTTGCCAAGGTTTTCACTTTTGTAAAAAGTTTTTTTTGGGAGATACTAGTTATAATAATAATAATAAGACTAACGTTACCAAACATAATTGTGATAATTATGATACTACTACTCCTAATGGAACTACTATTAATAAAGATATTATTAAGGATATAAGTGATAAGAATACTGTTACTGGTGATGACAAACAAGAAAATGTGCAAGCAAAGCATACTGAAGGAAAATTCATTTTTATATTAATGTTTCCTTAAGTTTATTGAATAATGTTTAGAAAATATTTGATCTCCATCAATCATTGTTCGAATAAAAAAGGTACCCTAATTTTATAAGACTCTATATAGCAATATTTTCTGAATATTTCTCACAGTTTGCATCGCAAAATTCATCAGACTTAGTAATATTGCACCTGAGCAACATAATATTGCCGAAAAGGTTAGTCCGAGTTTACTTCAGATCTTATTGAATCTAAGCTTCTTAAGGGGATGTCGTCGCTAAAAACACTGTTTTTCCATTTGTGACGTTGCACTTTTTAACGGCTTTCCTAATGCCGTGCAAACAGTCAGATTACTTCTATTTTACTATGATTTACCTACTCCAGACTCTTACATCTATAGAGGGGGATAAACATTAGGTTAAAGGACAAGAATTGTCCCTGGATTACAGCGCCAACATAAAAATCTAATTTTACATAAAACTATTTAGATAAAGCTTGCAATGAAAAACCGAGTTTGTAGAGCCATAGTGTTTAGTTTAATGAATCGTTTTACCGAAGGAAATTTTGATCGGACTTTTTGTTTTACTAAAAGCTTGGAATTACAAAATACCCCGTGGCGGATTTGCGAAGCTTTAGTGACGACATTCCCTTAAAACATTGTCTGAATATTGCGAATTCGCGGTGAATTTTTAAGACAATATTCAGATAATATTTGATTTTATATGAGAAGTAGTAAGAAAATAAAAATATAACTTTTGAACATTATTAAATAATGCTTAGAGATAGGAAAATATATTGTGAAAATTGGTTTTTTTATTTATTTATTCATTACAGATAAAACGGTAACCACGGAATGTAGAAACATAACACAAAAACCAAAACAAGAAACTTTTGAGATTAATATGGATTTTGCTGGGGAAATGATTAAAAATGCTAAGAATGTTGTAGTTTCTAAAAAAAACTAAGCAACCTAAAAGATACGTGTGTTTCTTCTGGAAAAAAAAACAGTTACCACTTTAACCGTACATTATAAAAGTATGCATTCCGAAGAACCACTGCTTCGAATCTTAGAGAACACAAAAGGAACAAAAAGACAGAAAGGGCAACCTATATCTGAAGAACAGAAATTTAGGAATGACATTTTTGATTATTTTAGTAAACAAGCAGCTGCTGAACATAATTTAAAAGCTGAAATGGATGAAGCATTTCACTCGGTAAGAAGGCCACGAACTGATAAGACTGTATTTTGCTATTTGTAGCAATTGTAAAGGGTTTTACATAGCTAATTCAATTCGCAAACATTATAAACATTG
Source organism: Nasonia vitripennis (assembly GCF_009193385.2). NCBI lineage: Eukaryota > Metazoa > Arthropoda > Insecta > Hymenoptera > Pteromalidae > Nasonia > Nasonia vitripennis. The sequence continues at coordinate 2,589,069 of NW_022279589.1, forward strand.
TTGCGGAGAAACGGACATTTTGAATAGACCTGCATTTTTAAGTAGAAAGCTGATGGGGAAAAGTAGTGTTAATATTACAGATTACCTTCAAAAGGTATTAGTACCTCTTCGTGTAGATCATATTAGAGATATTATTGTCTCTGACGATTTGATAATAGAATACGGAAATGCTTATGCATACAAGCATCGTCATTCACCACATTTGAATGAAATGATTAGGAGTCGATTACGTCTTTTAGCCCGATTGTTATATGAATTGAGACTTTTCTCTTCCGACATTAAAAAATATTCAGATTTATTTGTTCCAGCACATTATGATTATTTAATAAGTGCTATAAATGTGATTGGATAGTATAACTGTGATCCTCATTTGCCGGATTTGTACGCCATACCTGCTCCCGCAGCTGCAGCAGGCGCGTATGCCAAAGAAATTGCAGATTTTTGGATTGTTACCTGCATAAGATTACAAGACCATGATGCTAAAGCTAAAACTCTTGATTTTAAACATCTTTTTAATGTTTCATTTGCTAAAATTGTAAGCATGACTCGCAGTCGCAGTCGCAGTTTCGCAAATAAAAAAAAAGAAAAATAAGAAAATTCAGCTTCCCGAGGACAAAGACGTAGAGAAATTGTATCTCTACACAAAAGAAAACTTGAAAAAAGTTATGAATCAATTGCAGAATGGAAAATTTAGTCAAAGTGCTTATGAGGATTTAGGAGAGTTTTTGTTAATGCGCATTCAGCAGTTTAATGCTCGACGAGCTGGGGAGATTGAACGATTAAGCATGGCAGACTGGCAACGTTTAGAGAGTTTAGATAAAACCAACAGCCGTTACAAAAAATCTGAATCCAGAAGCAATTTTTAGAAGGATTCCACAGAATGTTAATTCGTGGAAAGCTCTACAGAACTGTACCTGTTCTTATTACACAATTAGAAAAAGAAGGTTTGGATCTGTATACAAATTTGAGACAGATTAAGTCTAGAATACATCCAAGCAATCCTTATATTTTTGGTATAGAAGGAACTGACACAAATATTCACAGACACTTAAGAGCATGCGACGTACTAAGGAAGCATAGTGTTAAATGTGGAGCTCAATATCCTGAGAGGTTGAGGGGAACACTATTCCGGAAAAATATTTGTACTTTGTGTTTAAGTTTGAACTTGACAGACAATCAGAGGACCGATTTATATCACTGTTTGGGACACAGTGCAACTATAAACAAAAACGTTTATGCGCAACATGAATTTCAGAGACAGGTTTTATCAGTTGGCTCAATTTTGCTTCGAGCAACTCACGCATTTGACAAAAATGATCCTAACAAAGAGGAGGAATGCGAATCGGAAGATGAAAAGGAGAACGATTGTAAAGAGTATGAAAAATATGTTACTAACATATTAGATGAAATTACTCTAAATGATAAAACATCTACAAGCAGAGTTGATACACGCGCTGATTTATTCGACAAGAAAACGGAAGATTTGGATGAAGGTAACTTAATTATTTAAATGTATTCTTGCATGATCACTAATTAATTTTATTATTAGCAAGTACAAAATATTAATATCGTATCAAATTTTTTATTTAATTTTCATTCCTGTCAATTTGAAAAATGTTAATTTCTTGCTAGTCAAGGCTACATATGATATAACATAAACGTGATTACATTTAAGGGGATGTCAGAGCAACACTGATTGGTCGAAATGTTCTGGTTTTCCTAATCTTAAAAATATTTTAGATCATAAATAATAAGTACATACACTTATTTATCGCACTTAAACGCGGTTTTCCGAGGTGCGTATTATAAATCGGTCCAGTTAAAAGTCCTTAAATATGTACAACAATGTGTAATTTAAGCAAACAATGAGAACTACGGCGCGAGTGAAGGCGACGATGAAAGTGAGAATCGGTAAGATGACCGTCACTTTCTCGTACGATATTTCATGATATAAAGTTTTTTAATAATCAAATCGCTAAAAACTTTGTGTTCCGAGGTCACTGATTTTCGTTGATTTGAAGTATATTGGAATCAAATAATGAAAATTACGGCGCGAGGTGAGGTCACAATCAGTAAAGTTCGCTCTGACAGCTCCCGAAGAAAAAACCGCTGCCAACTTCATTAATAGTATGCCTTCTCCAAGAGATGTAATGATTAAAAGAATCGTTTTTCTTTAATAAAATGATTCAAAGCTTCGTAATTAAAATATTAAAAACTTAAAACATACTCTTAATAGCATTGTTCATGACCACCATACTCATAAATTTTAGAATGCGTCAATTAAAGTATAAATCGTAACGGGGTTGTTGGGGTTAATCTCTGATTGGAGCAATTAAAAAAACTACGGATAGTTGATTTTATATACTTACATTTTGTGATTTTTCGTTATAACATAGTTTTAGATATTTTTCAAATTTACATTCGCACGCGTTACATTTTTACTTACTCTATCTCGATATAAAATATAGAATATTATCTCGCTTAACAGTTATGTGTACATTTTTTAAATTGTTTATTACTTAAAAACGTATTCTGCCTCTACCCTCCTAAATGTTAGTCTCCTGTACTTTTGGTATTTTCGATGTTTTTGGTGCTAGACTTCGCCAGTTGTTTAAACTTTCTTAAATATTTACAAAAACTTTCATTTGGGTTTCTCCTTAGAATAGTTGCTAAGTCCTGGATTGAATCTTTGCCTCTGTCAAACCCTATCCTCCCCGAATCCTCTATTTCTTTTACTAGTTGTTTGCCAATAGTCGCTCTTGCTACCTCACATTTATATATATGCTCTAGGTTTTCATTCCCCCATACTACCTGGTACCGTTTTGTCTTCCTTCATACTACCTGGTACCGTTTTGTCTTCCTTCATACTACCTGGTACCGTTTTGTCTTCCCTCCCACTTCCGTTTTCCACAACTTGAAATTCTCACAGTATTTTGATTTATCGACTTTGCTCCATCTCATTTGGGTTTCTTGATCGCTTTTTATTTCTATCATTCTACTAATGTTGCCGGCCAGTTTATCCATATTATTTTCTTCCATAAACAGTTCTAACGTTTTCCCATCTCTTACATCTTTGAATGTATTTTCTACTCCTTTCCCCCATTTACTAGGATTCTTATTTTTTATACCCCTCAATTCTTCCTTGAAACAAACTTTTGGCCGCCTATTTTCTTCCATTGTATGCAATTTAAGTAAGTATTTTGCTGCCCTTTTCTTGGTCTCAATCTCCATGCTACTTCTACCTGCATCCAATTGCCAGATGTACTGAGGAGTGGTCCTACTTATACTTATTGCTATTTTTGTGAATCTGCCCTGTACCTTATCTATTTTTGCTCTGTTTCCCCAGCCCCATATTTCTGCGACGTATAAGAATCCTGATCTAACTATTGTATCTTATAGTGGGTACAACCTCCTGCCTAGCATCTCAATTCTTGCTCTTTTCGAAATGCCCCTAGAAGTTTTTTAAAACGTTTGACCCAATCATCTTTTCCTATACTTTCCCCCCTTAATTCTTGGTCATCTTGACTGTTCTCTGGAGTATCCTCCTCATTTTCTTCTTCTCCAACCACTAAGTTTACACTTCCAAGCCCCTCTCCTGTCTGCTCATTGTTATTTACTTTCTGAGTCAGTGATGCCTTCAAACCTTTTTGTTTTTCCGCCATTCTTTCTAAATAATCCTCTTTAATCCAGTTTTGCATACCTGCCAGTGCCTTTCTAAGTGTCGCGTTTTATTCTTGACATTTCTCTAGTTTTCTTTCGGTTTTATACAAAACATCTTCGACCCAACACATTTCCGTGGTTAATCTCTCTTCCCACTTTTCTTCTACCCTTTTTAGCCATTCTTGTTTCGCTTTTGAATCTTCCTTTTTAACCTCTACTAGTAAGTTTTTGACAAGTGCGTTATTACCCTCCTGGCCTCCCTTGTATTTAGTCCGCACTCTATCATTCGTCGTCACGTGCTGATTTTGCTCGCTAACTTGCTCGCTGGTAGTTATATCTGCCACTGTATTTACACTGGCCCTTCGCTTTGGTAGGTGCTGCCATCTGCGTCCCGCTTGTGTTCACGTCGCTGTTGCTCGTGTCGCTTTCGTTCCAGGAGAGCCCACTCTCGGGACCGTCAGCACTCGCGGCATCCTCAAAGACGTTCTCGTCAGACGTCTCTAACACTACCTGTTTCTCCGAATCTTCCCGATCAGTCAATTCTTTGCTGCCTCTTTCATCCCCACTTTTTCTGTTGCTACGTCTGTTACTTTCGGCACGTTCAACTTTGTGCGCCAGCCTATCTTTCTTGGTAAAAGCCGAAGCCTCATCGTTGCTCGTTCCTTCCCGCAAGAACCTATCTATTGTGTTCTGATCCTGCACGAGGTCTTTTGGGGGTCTGACTCTTCTTCCTGTTTCGTTTGTCTGCTGTTCCGTATTTTCTCTGTCTATTTCTTTGTTCTCTCTGACCGCTTCCCATCGGTCTGAGAGTTCTCTCGGATCCCCCTTCACTTCGCGACTAGAAGGTGGCGTCATAACCTCCAAAGTATCTGTTTGACTTTTTTCTTCCCACACTGGATTTCCTCACTTTTTAAGCTGCCGTAAACAATACCACTAGTACTTAACAGTCCAAGGATACTTTTTAACACTTTACCACCTTTTTTTCTTTTACTAAACCTTTCAAATGAATCCCAGAATTACAGCCCTAGAGCGCGATGCGTACCCTTTCGCCATTCGACCCGAAGTCCTACGGATAGTTTACAGTTTCTACATAACTAAAAATAATTAGCGAAAAAAATTATTCTCTAATTTTTATTGTTTAAAAGAAATTTAAAAAACACGTTATTTTCGTTAATTAATTCAAAAATCTGATCAGATCTTTGTTAGGATAAACTTGATAAACCTGTGAAGTTTCAACTAAAAAAACGAGTGCGTAAGAGACTGATCGTGGTAACCATTTTTAGTCAAATATTAAATTTTTATTGTTTTACGAAGAACTTAATAAATCACCACTTCACTTCAATCGAACGGCTTCAAAATAAAATCAATTCTTCGTTAGGTTATACTCGATGAACCAGTAAAGTTTCAGCAAAAAGTACAAATGCGTTCGGGAGTTATAATAAATAATTTTTTTTTTCTAAACGCGCATTATTTAAGTAAATCGGTTTCAAAATTCAATCAGTTCTTTGTTATGTTATACTTGATGAACCTGTAAAGTTTCAGCTAAAAATATGTGCGTTTGAGAGTGATCGCGTACCCATTTCTGTTCAAATATTAAATTTTTATACTTTACGAAAAGCTTAAAAAATTACCACTTCACTTCAATCAAACGGCTTCAAAATTAAATTAATTCTTCGTTAGGTTATACTCGATGAATCAGTAAAGTTTCAGCAAAAAGTACAAATGCGTTAGAAAGTCTTCGGGGTAACCATTTTTGCGCACACACGTACATATATACAGACATACATTTTTCAAAAACCACTTTTCCTGACTAAAGAACCTTGAAAACGTCGAAATCTATTAAAATCATCGATATAGAAATTTTCGCTACCACAAAGCTTTCTCTTGGAGAAAGCAAAATGAGAAACATAAGCTAACGCGGTAAAGATAATATAAAGACAATTTTTATAAAAATAAAAACAATTATAAATGAAACGAATACACCAAGTCGTCTAATGTGAGTGTATTCGATAAGATACGGGTCGCGGAAAGAACAAGGTTTGCGCAAATCAGCTGGAATCGCTATTTTTGAGAACTGTTACAATGAATGCTAAATAAGGACTTATTTGCAAGAACCTCGATTCATCAACACATCACATTATCGCGTATCCGCTTTCATAAACACCATTATGACAGTGTTAATTAAGCTGAGAAAATCTATTTTTGGCTGTTGTAAACGTTATTTCGTCTCATGTTTTTTCATTTTTATTCGTCTAATTGAGTGTGTCTCCTGTTACAATGCCGCTACCCTAAGCGGATCTTGGGCGTTGTCGTCCAGATCGGACGGGTGGGTGCCTATCACCACTACACAGCGCATCCTTAGGTTGCGGATAGAGGAACAGCCCCTGAGAAAGAGGTTAGCTGCGAATAAATTGAATAAGCAGCCGCGGACAGCCGATAGGAACAGGCGTGGGTGTGATGAGCCCACACTGTCGAACGCATTCATCTAGAAACACTGCGCAAGCACCACAATAACACAAACACTTCACATTATCTCTTATCTCTCAATCTATCTCTTTCATCACACATTACAAAAATGGGTAAAAATCCTGCTGCCGAGGAGGATGCGGGAGCGATGACAACTGCCCCGAAAGGGGATGTGTAGAATGATTCGTCACCTGGTCTTACGCGGTAACGATGCCAGCGAAGGCGCGCTGCCTTGCAGGGGGGCGTTAGGATGCGAGAATGAAACCGTAGTGTGTCTGACGACGAATTGACACTGTACTCGTCAAAGTCGGAAAGCTCTCATACTTAGTTCTAGAGAGGTATGGGGGTTATCACCTCTAGAACGGTGGACTCACCTGCGATCGGAACAGGATCCGAAACGCGCGGGTTTAACATAACATCATGGCTCAAAAAAATCAAATCCGAACCAAAAAGGGACTTAAGGGTCGGAACTTGGAATGTTCGCAGTCTATACAGAGCAGGTGCGTTTAAAGAACTCGTAAAGGAAGCTGATAGGTACAATCTAGATTTGGTAGCAATACAGGAATCGCGGTGGCCAGATGGCGGAGTACTAGCATCGGGTAACTTCACGTACCTGTATGGGGCCGGGAGCGGGGGATCTCTAGGCACCGGATTTCTCGTAAGCAAAAGCATCATACATTCGGTTAAAAGTTTTAAATCCATCAATGATAGGCTCTCGTACATCATTATCGAAGGTGAATGGTATAGATATGTATTTATTAATGTACACTGTCCTACGGAGGACAAAGAAGAAGAAGCTAAGGATCTCTATTACGAAACTTTAGAGCAGGTAATCGACCAGTTCGCGTCTTACGACACAAGAATAGTATTAGGCGATTTCAATGCTAAAATAGGTAGGGAGGAAATGTTTAGGCCTACTATAGGTAAGGAAAGCCTGCACGAAGCCAGCAATGATAACGGTATTAGGGTCATAAATTTCGCAGCGGCAAAAGATCTTATAATCAAAACTACGTGTTTTAAGCACAAGAACATACACAAGGCAACGTGGACATCGCCGGACGGGGCCACACAGAACCAAATTGATCATTTCCTCATTGAAAAAAGACGTCATACTAATGTTCTTGACGTAAGGGCTTACAGAGGGGCAGATAGCGACTCGGACCACTTCCTAGTAGTAGCCAAATTAAGAGCTAGACTGGTAGCGAATCAAAATAGTAAGCGAGCAAACAAGGTAGAAAGCTTCGATATTGAGAAACTACGAGATAGAACAGAGCGAATTAGGTACCAGATAGAAATTAATAACAGGTTTCAGGCACTTAAAGAAGCAAACACATCGCCGGAGGGGAATGACGAACCGAATAGCTTATGGGGAGACATAAAAAAAACGGTAAAAGAGGCCGCGAACAAAGTACTGGGTAAAAAGAAAAAGCCAAAGAGCAAACCATGGTTTGACGAAGAGTGCGAACTCTGGTTTGAAAGGCGCAAAAAGGCTAAATTAGATAGCTTACAAAATAGAAGCGATAGGACCGTAGAAGAGTATTCTAACGTAAGGAAACAGACGAGCGCGATCTACAGAAATAAGAAGCGGGAGTATCAAAAGATCTTATTAGGAGAATAGAAAATAACAGTAAGGAAAATAACCCCCGCGAAATGTACAGAGGGATTAACGCCATCAGAAAGGGTTTTAGGAGTAGAGCGCAATTGATGAAGGACGAAAACGGGGACCTCGTAACAAATGACAACGAATTACTGTCGCTGTGGAAAAATTATTTCGATAAATTATTAAACGTGCACGAAAATTGCGAAGAATTAGGGGACGAAATTCACACTGCTGAACCCCACGTGGAGGAACCGAGCTACCAATAAGTAGAGGTCGCGATTAAAAAACTAAAAAACAACAAAGCCGCGAGAAATGACTCTATACCAGCTGAGTTACTCAAATATGGGGGCGTCGAGCTCACTTTCAAAATCTATAAACTAGTATGTGCCATCTGGAAAAATGAAACAATACCCGAAAATTGGAAGGAATCTATCATTATACCGATTTTTAAAAAGGGGGATAAGACAGACTGCAATAACTATAGGGGTATTTCACTTTTAGCAACGTGCTACAAAGTTCTGTCAAACGTAATACAAGCTAGACTCACTCCATTCGCGGAAGATATAGTAGGAGATTATCAGTGCGGATTTCGGCGCAACAGATCGACGAGCGATCAAATGTTTACCATAAGACAGTTGTTAGAGAAAAAATGGGAATTTTGCGAAACCATACACCAACTATTTATAGATTTTAAAAAAGCGTACGACTCTATTAAGCGAAGCAAAATGTATCAAATTCTAGTACTTCTCGGTGTACCGAAAAAACTCGTGAGATTAATTCAAATATGTCTGAACGGAAGCACGGGAAAGGTCCGAGTAGGCGGTAATGTATCAGAACCCTTCATGATACGCGATGGTTTAAAACAAGGGGATGGGCTCTCTACGGTGCTGTTCAACTTAACGTTAGAGTATGCCGTTAGAAAAATGCAGGTTAGCCAGATGGGCGCAACGCTTAATGGAACAACGCAGATACTAGGCTACGCAGATGATTTGGATATACTGGGGGATTGTAGGGAAACGGTAGCAAGAAACGCGGAAATCCTCATAAAAGCGGTGGAGTATACAGGGTTAGAAGTGAGTGAATCAAAAACAAATTACATGATTGTGGATAAGCTAGGCATCTGCAGAGGGGAGGAAGATCTCAGAGTTGGGAATTTTACTTTTGAAAAGGTTAGCGAATTCAGGTATCTGGGTACGACTATAAATGATAGAAACGAGATTAATGTCGAAATAAATAAGAGACTCCATTCGGGCAATGCTTGCTTCAACGCCGTGAGTAATTTACTTAAGTCGAGGCTGTTGTCTAAAAACGTTAAAATAAGAATATACAGGACAATAATACTGTCGGTGGTTATGTACGGGTGCGAAACGTGGGCTCTCACTAAGCAGGCGGACAACCGTTTTAGGGTATATGAAAATAAAGTCTTGCGAAAAATATACGGGCCGAAGAAAGATGAAGAAACCGGGGAATGGAGGAGACTACACAATGATGAGTTACACAATCTGTACGCGTCACCAAATATTAACAGAATAATAAAATCGCGCAGATTGGGATGGGCAGGGCACGTAGCGAGAATGGGAGACAACCGTACGGCAGCGCGTGTCATGAAGGGCAGGCCGATGGTAACGCGACCTCTAGGTAGACCTAGACGTAGATGGGAGGACAACGTAAAAGCGGATCTAGTAGAAATAGGACGGGTGGGTGTCGATCGGAGAGGTGCATCTTGGGTGGGGTTGACACAAGATAGGGCAGCGTGGAAGGCTTGCGTAGATGAGGCGATGAACTTTCAAGTTCCAAATGCCATGAAAAAAAAAAAAAAAAAAAATTGAGTGTGTCTCTCCCTCTCCTTTTTTTACATTCTTTGTGCTTAATTATAATTCACTAAATAATGGATAATACCACATAGTATACATAAATAATCAATAATAGCAAAGCATATCCTTAAAATATCTGTATAATTACATTTTTTGTATCGCAATTTTTCATTTTTCAAACTATGTACCAAATGATAAGTATATCTCATCAGACGAAGAAAGTTACACACCTGAAAGAAAAAAGCGTCGTCCACGATGTTACGACGCTCAAGGTGAAAACGGCAAAGGCAAGCATGGAGCGCTGAAGAAAAAAAAGCACTGTCAGTTTTTCACGAAAGAACATTAAAAGGCATCAAAATTGTTGGTGACGAAATCAATGAAGTGATACAAAATAATCCAACCATGGTTAAAAATAAACTAAAAGTAACTGACGTAAGAAGCCAGCTGCAGGCATGGAAAAAAAAAAGAAAACCAGACAGTATCAACTGAAGCCAAATACTCTAAAGAAAATGTTAAATCCGATCCAAATCTTAGTATTTATCATAGATTATAAACTGTACAATCCAGTACAAAACGTATATCCCGCTTAATTTTTCCATAAATTTAAAATCGAATTACACTGTTTTATGACATATTGGAAATCAATCGTCTAATCCCCAAAAGCCAAACATATAACTGATTTCTCTCTTAGCATTATAAATTCTTCCCGTACAGAGCTGAAAAACGCGACCTGCTAAGTGTGTCATGTGTAAGACTCAAATATCCCTAATAACTATTAATAGAAAAATTGGTTCTTAAAAAAATAGCAAATATGTTTTTTTTAAACACAGTTTCCAAACTTATAATAATACTAACTCGATAGTCACGCTTGCATCACGTAAAAATAAGATAATACATTTAGTAAAAAGATGATTAAAAATAAAAAACCTAAATTCGCCTGTGTTGTTATAATTCTTCTCGTACAACGCTGGAAATCGCCACGTGTTGAGCATGTCATGATACGTTTGTGGATAATACTGATGGACTCTACTAAATAATAATAAAAGAATTGAGTTAGAAAAAATGTGTAAATTTCCTTTTGTGAGGGTTATTTTTTAAGCATACGTAAAAATAAGTTTATATTCCTATAGAATACTAAATTTATGAATAATCTTGCTTATAACCTAAATAAACCTGTGATTTACATTTAGGAAAGAGCTTATCCAAAAACATATGTCCGATTTTCTCTTAGCATTATCAATTGTTCTCGTACAGAGCTGTAAAGCGCCACCTGCCAAGCGTGTCTTGTGTAAAATTCATATGCTCCGATATACATTAATAAAAAAATAGGATTTGAATAAATTTGCAAACACATTTTCCCGATGGTCCTTTTTCACACCTACGTAGAAAGTTAGTTTATACCTCTTTAAAATACTAAATCTATGAGAAATCCTTCTTAAGGGGACACAACACCTTTAAACCCTGAAAAAAAACACTAAGAAAAATTCATCAATTTTAAGTTAATCGTTTGAAATTTTTTATAGATATATTTAGCATAAATACCTTTAATTTCATCATGCTCAAACCATCATTACCCCTGCTGGCCCATTGTGGCACTCGGTGCAAGAATTTGTGAACTTTTTCACTGTCCGTAGGATTCCAAGTGAACGAATGGTTTTTTGTACACTTGAACTTTTGGTATGAATGCAGGGATTTTAATTTGAATGTTTAGAAATAATTTGGCGATGAAACAACTATTTTTTTTCTTTTTTTCGCATATTTTGGCACCTTTTTGTGTATAACACCTTTTCTAAACAGCCAGATCAAAATCCCTGCATTCATACCAGAAATAAAGGTGTACAAAGTATCATCCTGGAGTTTCAGCCCAAAAGAACCATGCGTTCACTTTGAATCCTACGGACAGTGAGCTGAAATCAGTAAAAACAACTTTTAGAGAAATCAACTTTAAAGTTTATGAAGATTATTGAAAGTGTAACTTAAATAAGTGCTTACCAAATCCTTTGAGACCAAGTTTTCTATGTCCCACAGCATAGACCTTGACTCCCTCTTTGCACTCATATTATCAGAAGTCATTTCCAACACCTATATCGAAGGTTATTTCATTTATCTTAAGAATACTAAATATATGAGAATACCTACTTGTATCATGTAAAAATAATGTCATGAAATAAGCAAAGAAATTATTTAAAATATAAAGTCTCTTTAGACTACTAAATCTATGAGTATATCTGCTTGCATCATGTTGAAACGATATCATACAATTAGCAAAGAAATTGTTTAAAATTAAAAGCTTAAAATTTCTTTTGTTGTTATTAATTCATTTCGTACAGATCTAAAATTTGCTACCTGCTAGAGACGTATGGTGCGTGATATTCTGATGTTCTGATAAATATTAATATAGGATTTGGTTTTTAAAGGATTTGCTAATCATTTTTCCGATGGCCATTTTTAACACCTACATAAAAGTTTAGTTTATGTCTTTTTGGACTACTAAATCTATGAAAATACCTACTTGCATCATGTTAAAACGATGTCATACATTTAGCAAAGGAAATATTTAAAGTTTAAAGCTTAAAACCTCTTTTGTTGTTATTAATTCGATTCGTACAGAGCTAAAATTCGCTACCTGCTAGACGTATGGTGCGTGATATTCTGATTTTCTGATAAATATTAATGGAGAAGTTGGTTTTTAAAGAATTTACAAATCATTTTTCCGATGGTCATTTTTCACACCTATGTAGAAGGTTAAATTATGTCTCTTTAGACTACTAAATCTATGAAAATACCTACGTGCATCATGTTAAAATGATGTCATACATTTAGCAACGAAATTGTTTAAAATGTAAAGCCAAGTTTCTTTTTGTTATTATTAATTTTTCTCGTTCAATGCTGGAAAGCTCTACCTGCCGAGCGTGTCATGTGTAACATTCAACGGATCTGTATATGTTAATGGAAAAATTGGTTCTTCAAGATTCTGCAAACTCATTTTTCCGATGGTCATTTTTAACACCTACGTAGAAGTTTAGTTTATATCACTTTAGACTACTAAATCTATGAAAATCCCTACTTGCATCATTTTAAAACGATGTCATACATTTAGCAAAGGAAATATTTAAAATTAAAAGCTTAAAATCTCTTTTGTTGTTATTAATTCGGTTCGTACAGAGCTAAACTTCGCTACCTGCTAGACGTATGGTGCGTGTTACTCTGATTTTCTGATAAATATTAATGGAGAAGTTGGTTTTTAAAGAATTTACAAATCATTTTTCTTATGGTCATTTTTCACACCTATGTAGAGGGATAAATTATGTCTCTTTAGACTACTAAATCTATGAAAATACCTACGTGCATCATGTTAAAATGATGTCATACATTTAGCAAAGGAAATATTTAAAATTTAAAGCTTAAAATCTCTTTTGTTGTTATTAATTCATTTCGTACAGAGCTAAAATTCGCTACCTGCTAGACGTATGGTGCGTGATATTCTGATTTTCTGATAAATATTAATGGAGAAGTTGGTTTTTAAAGAATTTACAAATCATTTTTCCGATGGTCATTTTTCACACCTATGTAGAAGGTTAAATTATGTCTCTTTAGACTACTAAATCTATGAAAATACCTACGTGCATCATGTTAAAATGATGTCATACATTTAGCAACGAAATTGTTTAAAATGTAAAGCCAAGTTTCTTTTTGTTATTATTAATTTTTCTCGTTCAATGCTGGAAAGCTCTACCTGCCGAGCGTGTCATGTGTAACATTCAACGGATCTGTATATGTTAATGGAAAAATTGGTTCTTCAAGATTCTGCAAACTCATTTTTCCGATGGTCATTTTTAACACCTACGTAGAAGTTTAGTTTATATCACTTTAGACTACTAAATCTATGAAAATCCCTACTTGCATCATTTTAAAACGATGTCATACATTTAGCAAAGGAAATATTTAAAATTAAAAGCTTAAAATCTCTTTTGTTGTTATTAATTCGGTTCGTACAGAGCTAAACTTCGCTACCTGCTAGACGTATGGTGCGTGTTACTCTGATTTTCTGATAAATATTAATGAAGAAGTTGGTTTTTAAAGAATTTACAAATCATTTTTCTAATGGTCATTTTTCACACCTATGTAGAGGGATAAATTATGTCTCTTTAGACTACTAAATCTATGAAAATACCTACGTGCATCATGTTAAAATGATGTCATACATTTAGCAAAGGAAATATTTAAAATTTAAAGCTTAAAATCTCTTTTGTTGTTATTAATTCATTTCGTACAGAGCTAAAATTCGCTACCTGCTAGACGTATGGTGTGTGTTACTCTGATGTTCTGATAAATATTAATGGAGAAGTTGGTTTTTAAAGAATTTACAAATCATTTTTCTAATGGTCATTTTTCACACCTATGTAGAGAGTTAAATTATGCCTCTTTAGACTACTAAATCTATGAAAATACCTACTTGCATCATGTTAGAAGGATGTCATACATTTAGTAAAGGAAATATTTAAAATTTAAAGCTTAAAATCTCTTTTGTTGTTATTAATTCATTTCGTACAGAGCTAAAATTCGCTACCTGCTAGACGTATTGTGTGTGATACTCTGATGTTCTGATAAATATTAATGGAGAAGTTGGTTTTTAAAGGATTTGCAAATCATTTTTCCGATGGTCATTTTTAACACCTACGTAGAAGTTTAGTTTATATCACTTTAGACTACTAAATCTATGAAAATCCCTACTTGCATCATTTTAAAACGATGTCATACATTTAGCAAAGCAAATATTTAAAATTAAAAGCTTAAAATCTCTTTTGTTGTTATTAATTCGTTTCGTACAGAGCTAAACTTCGCTACCTGCTAGACGTATGGTGCGTGTTACTCTGATTTTCTGATAAATATTAATGGAGAAGTTGGTTTTTAAAGAATTTACAAATCATTTTTCTTATGGTCATTTTTGACACCTATGTAGAGGGATAAATTATGTCTCTTTAGACTACTAAATCTATGAAAATACCTACGTGCATCATGTTAAAATGATGTCATACATTTAGCAAAGGAAATATTTAAAATTTAAAGCTTAAAATCTCTTTTGTTGTTATTAATTCATTTCGTACAGAGCTAAAATTCGCTACCTGCTAGACGTATGGTGTGTGTTACTCTGATGTTCTGATAAATATTAATGGAGAAGTTGGTTTTTAAAGAATTTACAAATCATTTTTCTAATGGTCATTTTTCACACCTATGTAGAGGGTTAAATTATGCCTCTTTAGACTACTAAATCTATGAAAATACCTACTTGCATCATGTTAGAAGGATGTCATACATTTAGTAAAGGAAATATTTAAAATTTAAAGCTTAAAATCTCTTTTGTTGTTATTAATTCGTTTCGTACAGAGCTAAAATTCGCTACCTGCTAGACGTATGGTATGTGTTACTCTGATGTTCTGATAAATATTAATGGAGAAGTTGGTTTTTAAAGGATTTGCAAATCATTTTTCCGATGGTCATTTTTCACACCTATGTAGAAGTTTAAATTATGTCTCTTTAGACTACTAAATCTATGAAAATACCTACGTGCATCATGTTAAAATGATGTCATACCTTTAGCAAAGGAAATATTTAAAATTTAAAGCTTAAAATCTCTTTTGTTGTTATTAATTCATTTCGTACAGATCTAAAATTCGCTACCTGCTAGACGTATGGTGTGTGTTACTCTGATGTTCTGATAAATATTAATGGAGAAGTTGGTTTTTAAAGAATTTCCAAATCATTTTTCTAATGGTCATTTTTCACACCTATGTAGAGGGTTAAATTATGTCTCTTTAGACTACTAAATCTAAGAATATACCTACGTGCATCATGTTAAAATGATGTCATACATTTAGCAAAGGAAATATTTAAAATTTAAAGCTTAAAATCTCTTTTGTTGTTATTAATTCATTTCGTACAGAGCTAAAATTCGCTACCTGCTACACGTATGGTGTGTGTTACTCTGATGTTCTGATAAATATTAATATAGGATTTGGTTTTTAAAGGATTTGCTAATCATTTTTCCGATGGCCATTTTTAACACCTACGTAAAAGTTTTGTTTATGTCTCTTTGGACTACTAAATCCATGAAAATACCTACGTGCATAATGTTCAAACGATGTGATACAATTAGCAAAGAGATTACTTAAAATCTCTTTTGTTGTTATTAATTCATTTCGTACAGGGCTAAAATTCGCTACCTGCTAGACGTATTGTGTGTGATACTCTGATGTTCTGATAAATATTATTGGAGTTGATATTTAAAGGATTTGCAAATCATTTTTCCGATGGTCATTTTTCACACCTATGTAGAGGGTTAAATTATGTCTCTTTAGACTACTAAATCTATGAAAATACCTACGTGCATCATGTTAAAATGATGTCATACATTTAGCAAAGGAAATATTTAAAATTTAAAGCTTAAAATCTCTTTTGTTGTTATTAATTCATTTCGTACAGAGCTAAAATTCGCTACCTGCTAGACGTATTGTGTGTGATACTCTGATGTTCTGATAAATATTATTGGAGTTGATATTTAAAGGATTTGCAAATCTTTTTTCCGATGGCCATTTTTAACACCTACGTAAAAGTTTTGTTTATGTCTCTTTGGACTACTAAATCCATGAAAATACCTACGTGCATCATGTTAAAACGATGTGATACAATTATTAAAGAGATTACTTAAAATCTCTTTTGTTGTTATTAATTCGTTTCGTACAGAGCTAAAATTCGCTACCTGCTAGACGTATTGTGTGTGATACTCTGATGTTCTGATAAATATTATTGGAGTTGATATTTAAAGGATTTGCAAATCATTTTTCCGATGGTCATTTTTCACACCTATGTAGAAGGTTAAATTATGTCTCTTTAGACTACTAAATCTATGAAAATACCTACTTGCACCATTTTAAAACGATGTCATACATTTAGTAAAGGAAATATTTAAAATTTAAAGCTTAAAATCTCTTTTGTTGTTATTAATTTATTTCGTACAGAGCTAAAATTTGCTACCTGCTAGACGTATGGCGTGTGATATTCTGATGTTCTGATAAATATTAATATAGGATTTGGTTTTTAAAGGATTTGCTAATCATTTTTCCGATGGCCATTTTTAACACCTACGTAAAAGTTTTGTTTATGTCTCTTTGGACTACTAAATCCATGAAAATACCTACGTGCATAATGTTCAAACGATGTGATACAATTAGCAAAGAGATTACTTAAAATCTCTTTTGTTGTTATTAATTCATTTCGTACAGGGCTAAAATTCGCTACCTGCTAGACGTATTGTGTGTGATACTCTGATGTTCTGATAAATATTATTGGAGTTGATATTTAAAGGATTTGCAAATCATTTTTCCGATGGTCATTTTTCACACCTATGTAGAAGGTTAAATTATGTCTCTTTAGACTACTAAATCTATGAAAATACCTACTTGCATCATTTAAAAACGATGTCATACATTTAGCAAAGGAAATATTTAAAATTAAAAGCTTAAAATCTCTTTTGTTGTTATTAATTCGTTTCGTACAGAGCTAAAATTCGCTACCTGCTAGACGTATGGTGTGTGTTACTCTGATTTTCTGATAAATATTAATGGATAAGTTGGTTTTTAAAGAATTTACCAATCATTTTTCTAATGGTCATTTTTCACACCTATGTAGAGGGTTAAATTATGTCTCTTTAGACTACTAAATCTATGAAAATACCTACGTGCATCATGTTAAAATGATGTCATACATTTAGCAAAGGAAATATTTAAAATTTAAAGCTTAAAATCTCTTTTGTTGTTATTAATTCATTTCGTACAGAGCTAAAATTCGCTACCTGCTAGACGTATTGTGTGTGATACTCTGATGTTCTGATAAATATTATTGGAGTTGATATTTAAAGTATTTGCAAATCATTTTTCCGATGGCCATTTTTAACACCTACGTAAAAGTTTTGTTTATGTCTCTTTGGACTACTAAATCCATGAAAATACCTACGTGCATCATGTTAAAACGATGTGATACAATTATTAAAGAGATTACTTAAAATCTCTTTTGTTGTTATTAATTCGTTTCGTACAGAGCTAAAATTCGCTACCTGCTAGACGTATGGTATGTGTTACTCTGATGTTCTGATAAATATTAATGGAGAAGTTGGTTTTTAAAGAATTTACGAAACATTTTTCTAATGGTCATTTTTCACACCTATGTAGAGGGTTAAATTATGTCTCTTTAGACTACTAAATCTATGAAAATACCTACGTGCATCATGTTAAAATGATGTCATACATTTAGCAAAGGAAATATTTAAAATTTAAAGCTTAAAATCTCTTTTGTTGTTATTAATTCATTTCGTACAGAGCTAAAATTCGCTACCTGCTAGACGTATTGTGTGTGATACTCTGATGTTCTGATAAATATTATTGGAGTTGATATTTAAAGTATTTGCAAATCATTTTTCCGATGGCCATTTTTAACACCTACGTAAAAGTTTTGTTTATGTCTCTTTGGACTACTAAATCCATGAAAATACCTACGTGCATCATGTTAAAACGATGTGATACAATTATTAAAGAGATTACTTAAAATCTCTTTTGTTGTTATTAATTCGTTTCGTACAGAGCTAAAATTCGCTACCTGCTAGACGTATGGTATGTGTTACTCTGATGTTCTGATAAATATTAATGGAGAAGTTGGTTTTTAAAGAATTTGCTAATCATTTTTCTAATGGTCATTTTTGACACCTATGTAGAAGATTAAATTATGTCTCTTTAGACTACTAAATCTATGAAAATACCTACGTGCATCATGTT
Source organism: Nasonia vitripennis (assembly GCF_009193385.2). NCBI lineage: Eukaryota > Metazoa > Arthropoda > Insecta > Hymenoptera > Pteromalidae > Nasonia > Nasonia vitripennis. The sequence continues at coordinate 2,607,437 of NW_022279589.1, forward strand.
AATATAATGTCATACATTTAGCAAAGAAATTGTTTAAAATCTAAAGCCTAGTTTCTTTTTGTTGTTATTAATTTTTCTCGTTCAGTGCTGGAAGGCTCCAACTGCTGAGTGTGCCATGTGTAACATTCAACGGATCTGGATATATTAATGGAAAAATTGGTTCTTCAAGATTCTGCAAACTCATTTTTCCGATGGTCATTTTTCACACCTACGTAGAAGTTTAGTTTATGTCACTTTAGACTACTAAATCTATGAAAATACCTACTTGCATCATGTTAAAACGATGTCATACATTTAGCAAAAGAAATATTTAAAATTTAAAGCTTAAAATCTCTTCTGTTGTTATTAATTCATTTCGTACAGAGCTAAAATTCGCTACCCGCTAGACGTATGGTGTGTGACATTCTGATGTTCTGATAAATATATATAAATAAATAATAAATATTAATATAGGATTTGGTTTTTAAAGGATTTGCTAATCATTTTTCTAATGGTCATTTTTGACACCTATGTAGAAGATTAAATTATGTCTCTTTAGACTACTAAATCTATGAAAATACCTACGTGCATCATGTTAATATAATGTCATACATTTAGCAAAGAAATTGTTTAAAATCTAAAGCCTAGTTTCTTTTTGTTGTTATTAATTTTTCTCGTTCAGTGCTGGAAGGCTCTAACTGCTGAGTGTGTCATGTGTAACATTCAACGGATCTGGATATATTAATGGAAAAATTGGTTCTTCAAGATTCTGCAAACTCATTTTTCCGATGGTCATTTTTCACACCTACGTAGAAGTTTAGTTTATGTCACTTTAGACTACTAAATCTATGAAGATACCTACTTGCATCATGTTAAAACGATGACACACATTTAGCAAAGGAAATATTTAAAATTTAAAGCTTAAAATCTCTCATGTTGTTATTAATTCATTTCGTACAGAGCTAAAATTCGCTACCTGCTAGACGTATGGTATGTGATACTCTGATGTTCTGATAAATATTAATGGAGAAGTTGGTTTTTAAAGGATTTACAAATCATTTTTCACACCTATGTAGAAGGTTAAATGACGTCTCTTCAGACTACTAAATCTATGAAAATACATACGTGCATCATGTTAAAATGATGTCATACATTTAACATAGAAATTGTTTAAAATCTAAAACCTAGTTTCTTTTTGTTGTTATTAATTTTCCTCGTTCAGTGCTGGGAAGCTCTACCTGCTGAGCGTGTCATATGTAACATTCATCGGATCTGTATATATTAATGGAAAAATTGGTTCTTCAAGATTCTGCAAACTCATTTTTCCAATGGTCATTTTTAACACCTACGTAGAAGTTTAGTTTATGTCACTTTAGACTACTAAATCTATGAAAATACCTACTTGCATCATGTTAAAACGATGTCATACATTTAGCAAAGGAAATATTTAAAATTTAAAGCTTAAAATCTCTTCTGTTGTTATTAATTCATTTCGTACAGAGCTAAATTTCGCTACCCGCTAGACGTATGGTGTGTGATATTCTGATGTTCTGATAAATATATATAAATAAATAATAAATATTAATATAGGATTTGGTTTTTAAAGGATTTGCTAATCATTTTTCCGGTGGCCATTTTTAACACCTACGTAAAAGTTTAGTTTATGTCTCTTTGGACTACTAAATGTATGAAAATACCTACGTGCATCATGTTAAAACGATGTGATACAATTAGCAAAGAGATTACTTAAAATTAAAAGCCAAAAATCTCTTTTGTTGTTATTAATTCATTTCGTACAGAGCTAAAATTCGCTACCTGCTAGACGTATGGTGTGTGATACTCTGATGTTCTGATAATTATTAATATTGGAGTAGGTTTTTAAAGGATTTGCAAATCATATTTCTAATGGTCATTTTTAACACCTACGTAGAAGTTTAGTTTATGTCTCTTTAGACTACTAAATCTTTGAAAATACCTACTTGCATCATGTTAAAACGATGTCATAGATTTAGCAATGAGATTATTTAAAATCAAACGCCTAATTTCTTTTTTGTTGTTATTAATTCTTCTCGTTCAGTGCTGGAAAGCTCTACCTGCTGAGCGTGTCATGTGTCGATGGTAATTTTTAACACCTACGTAGAAGTTTAGTTTATGTCTCTTTAGACTACTAAATCTATGAAAATACGTACGTGCATCATGTTAAAACGATGTGATACAATTAGCGAAGAGATTACTTAAAATTAAAAGCCTAAAATCTGTTTTGTTGTTATTAATTTATTTCGTACAAAGCTAAAAATCGCTACCTGCTAGGCGTATTGTGTGTGATACTCTGATGTTCTGATAAATATTAATGGAGTTGGTATTTAAAGGATTTGCAAATCATCGACACAATCTCCTTAACTATCATATATGCTTGCTCAAGGGATCGTGGGTGTTTTTAGCGGGAAAAGTACCCTGGATACCGGCTGTTTTAAGGCGGTTTTTTCTCCAGAATTTACCTACAGTGTAAATATAGATTTTCCCTTGTCTCTTCGCGGTGATAAATGAATAAAAAAATACACGATTCTGTTTGTCTTTTAATTTATTTTGTAAGAATACTTTCATTTTTTTCACACGTAATGCATTCGCACTCATCATCACTGAAACAATTTTCTCCATAAGAGCAAGTGATTTCGTCTCCACAATCAACTTCACTAATTATTTCAAAACAGACTGTCTTTTTGGATTTCAGACAATTAAATCTAGTGTTTGAGTTACAGTCGTTATTTACAAAGGATGCTGGACCTAACCAGATTTGCATTTTGTTATTACTAGAGTTTTTAATGATTGAAAAATCAAGACGATTTTCTGTTAAATATTGCAGTTCTTGATCATTTAAATTAATCTTATTCCCATTTAATTCATGAATTACTGCATTTCTGTGCCACTTTTTTGTAGCACATATTTTGACACCAACGTTTTTCTCGTATGAGTACCTAAAATAATTAAACTTTTTTAATTTTGAAAAATCATTTTGATAAATATTTTAAAATTATGTTATAAATAATAAAATATGAATTTTTATTAATAAATTAAAAATATAATATTCATATATACAACAGTAAGATGAAAATTAAGATTTAGTCCACTTTTTTATGATAATTATTTCAAATATTGTAAGTAATGCGATTAATGTATTTATTACACTTAATCCGGTAATCATGAGTGCCTTAAATATCTTATTTTGACTCACACCAAAATCTCATTTACAATTATTGAACAAAATTTTAAAGGAAAAATATATTGTGTATTAAGGGCAGAAAGTAACCGATTACAGGCGAGTGTAAAAGTTTCTACCCGGGCAAAGCTAGGGTGGCAATCACATTCGTCAGATCATTTTCTTGCCGCCCGTGGTGCACACGTTAATTTTTGTCCAATACTTGCACTGGAAGTTTGTTTTAGAGGGCATGGAATGAAGGGCGAAAAGTAGCTTTATTTTCCGCTTTATCGCGGAAATGAGAGCCCTAGGTCAGAAAGTAAGTACTTTTCCGCCCTAGGGCTTACATTTCGCTTAAGGAGCGGTTACACCAAATTTTCGAACTTTTTTATTTCATTGTAATATTTTCTCAAATTTCGCACCCATATTTGGTATAAAAAAAGAGGAAGATACCTAAATTTTTAGCTATTTTTATAAATTTTGTAATGAAATAATACAAAAAAACTGTTAAATAATGGGATTACTTGCAAAAGTCTCTTGCGCACTAGGTTTCGACTAAAGCCAAAAAATTAATGGTGAATGTTTTTATTTATCTAACATGAACCAAGTTCAATACACCTACTTTTAAAAAAAGCTTTGGAGCATTTTTGACATAGTAAAAACTGATTTTTGATCCAAAATTTTGAAGTAATCCCATTATTTAACAGTTTTTTTGCATTATTTCATTAAAAAATTTATAAAAATTGCTAAAAATTTAGGTATCTTCCTCTTTTTTTTATATCAAATACGGGTGCAAAATTTGCGAAAATATTACAATGAAATATAAAAGTTGAAAAAGTTAAAATATTTGGTAGAACCCTACCTTAAGAGCTCAATTCTCCACCCAAGAGCAGTAAAGAGCCATTTTTCGCTTGGAATACACGCACAAAAAAACGTGCTTTCCGTAAGAGTAGAACAAAAAGTTTTATAAGGGAAAAAAGAGCCCTAGGACGGAAAATTATTACTTTTTTTGCACTTTTTGACTGTGGGCTGACTTTTTGCCTAAGAGCAATAAGTGGCACTTTACGACGGATTTCGGTGCAGGCAGGACTAAAACTTCAATTTCTATTGTTCACCCAATTTACATGCTTATTAAAACATGTTTTCGGTGAAGACTGTACAAAAAGAAAATTTTGGATTAAATAGTTAATTTCTTGGAGAGGTTGGAGTACCTGATTGAGAAGAGGATCACTAGGAATTACTACAAGGTTTAGGCTAGGAAGCGAGATAAGAGGCAATAAATATTGGAGGATAGAAGAAGAGAGGAAATGCAGGATGTGTGGAAAAGAAGAGGAAACGCTGAAACACGTGGTGGAAGAATGCGAGGAAACGAAAATATCACGGACGAAATGGCAAGAAGTTTGCGAAGGAAGAAAAACACAAATAGGAATAATAGGAATCCTTAGCAAAATAATCTGGAAAAGGAAAAACAAAGAGAATATGCAAGAGGAGGGATGAACATGGGACAAGAAACAGAAAGAAATTCAAAAAAAGGCGCGCAAAAGCCAACAGGGACTTCGGGAAGAAAAAGCCTAGGAGAGGAACGAAAAAGAAACCAGGAATAGCCGGTTAGGAAGAACAGAGGAGAAGAAGAGGAGGAGGAACAGAGAAACAATTGAGAAAAGGAACGAGAAAGCAACACACGTGGAAATTTGGAGGTTACTAATACAACAGTAAAGCAAGTAGAATCAGAAAAAAGAGGGAAAGATTAAAGAAGAGATAAAAATCAGATAAGGAGAGATGTCAGGCGCCGAGAGAAGAATGGAGAGGGAGCTGAGAGATATGAAGGAGGAGATAAAGGAGTGAAGGATTAAACTGCAGGTGGAGAGAAGTAAAAGAGAAGCAGCGGAAAGGAAGCTGACGGATCTGGAAGGAGTTGTGGAAATTCTAAAAGAATAACTATAAGAGCAGAGGAGAGAAAGGGAGAAGATAAGCAGAATAATAGGTGAATTAAGGAAATGCCAAAAAGGTGGAGATAAAGAAAAGGAGAGAAAGAGAAATAAAGAGGAAGGAGGAGAAAAAGTGAAAAGTGAGGTTAAGTTGGTGAGTTCAAGCAAGAGGAAAAGGATGGAGGAAGGAAAGTTCAAGGTGTGGGAGAGCGGGATCATCGTTCACAGGGGAGATAGATTGAACGAGGAGGAGGATGTGAACGAGTGGCTGGAAAACTTTTTGAGCGGGACGGAATGGGAGATTGACGACACCTACAACAAGGAGACGAAGAAAATAATCTTCGCAAAAATAAGAGATGGAGGAGATTTGAAGGGAGAGAGAAAGGGTAAACGAAGAAGGAGAAATAAGGATGGAACAATGGATGAGCTGGGATGAGAGAAAAGCTAAGAGAGAGGCCATGGCAGTGAGGGAGAGAAAGATAGAAGATGCAGTGAGAAGAGGGGAAGTGTGGAGTTCGATTGGAGAGAGGACCAAGGAAGAATCAGAAAGGTAGAAGCAAAGGAGAGCAGAGACGAGAAGGAGGAGAGAGAAGCCAGAAGAAAGAAGGAAGAGTAGTGAAATAAAAGAATGAAAGTTTATAAATAAATAAAAAACACCGTAAATTGCAATCTAGGTTTAAGTGAAAGTGTAAAGAGTGTTAAAGCTTACATAGTTTACTTTTTATATGAAAAATTGTTAATACCACTGTATAAGCAATAAAGATAATTATTATCATTAGTTAATTTCTTTCTTATGGTATATAATCTGCTTTTTCCCAAAACGCATAAAACGGGCCTTTTTCATGTCTAAAATTAGCATAGAAAATCGTTCGTTTCAATTGTGTTAGAAAAAGCTAGAGCTTATGCGGAGAAAATAGTCTTTTTTCCCCGGTTAAGCGGAAAGAAAGACTTTTCCGTTAATATTAGTTTTTCAGATTTCCACAAACTTAATAATTTTCAAAGAGTTTTCAACTGCGTTGTGCACGGCTTGAAACGCATGATTTCCCCATGCATGAAAAAGGTCCCTCTCATGCCCGTGTTGGAAAAAATATTGTGTGTAAAACGAAAATAAAAGTTATGTTATTTTCTCTCCTTGTTGCAAAATGTATCATATTTTATGCCAAATGAATTTACAGTGTTTAACGTACCTATAGCAACATTGGAAGCAGATTCCACTTTCGGGATTCACTATTTTTAAATAACTCTTTATATGCTTAGTAATTTTTTCGGGCTGAATTTTTAAGTCAAGTAAATAAGTTGTAAGCAAATCTATTAATTTTATGGCTGTCTGATCTACATCATGCTCATCAAGAATATTCTTCATGTTTTCTTCAACTTTATTTTTGAAGTCTGCATTGTTTCTTAATGAATCCAATATTTTTATTGTAACTTTATGTGTAGTTATACATAGGATATATACATCGAGAACAACATATGTAGCCAAAGCATCCAGAATACAGAGTTCCAGTACTCTATTCGTAAGGCAAGTTTGTGGTCTATAAGTGAAGTACATAAAATTCTGTATATAAATATTATTCTTAAAAAATAGTCATGAATTAAAATCATGCAGGCTAATTGGATACGAATAGAATAAACAACAAAAATACTCGTAATCAAAAATCTATAAAGCTAAATTTCAATTAGTTAAATAAACAAAGAAAGCTTGAATAAAAAGTTTAGAATAATGAACATTTTGAGAGTTAAGCTAACATTATTAAATACTGTTAGTATGAAAAAAAATTAATTTAGAAAATAAATTCATCCGATCCAGAGATTTGCTTATTTGATATCAAATACATTATTTTGACGTTTATCCCGTATCTTTGTATAACTTACAATGTCCTAGAATTTTGCGATGAAAGTGGAGCAGATGGATTTGATTGCGTTGACATTTCATAAGCATTTATTCGGTTTTCAACACGATGCAGGGCTGCAAAAAAACAAAATTTTTACAATTTACAAATGTAAATTCTTATAATATTTACAAGAAAGCCCCGTTAAAAATGCCACGTGGTAATGATTTAATACTTAATAATACATGGTTTACTACGTGGTTTTTATGATAAAAAGAAAAGATTTAAAAATTTATTTAATAACACTTATTATATTTTTTGCGATCATTAATGGAAGTACCATGTGGATAATAAGACAAAAAAAGTTTAATACTATTTTATGCAGCGAGGAAATAAAGTGGGCTCCGCGCTTCCTACGCCTAAGTTGTTTGATAAAACTTCTAGCCAAATTCTCCTTGTTTGCCGTGTTTGCATTAGTGTCGTATTATTTTGTGTTCAGAATATTTTGTAACGAGTGGCGAGATATTCATATTCTTGCGCGCTCGTTCATCGCGAGAAGTTAGGTTCGAGGAGAGGGAGGTCGAGAGGGAACTCGAGAACGAAGCCCGGAGAAATCGTAAGACTTTCGCTACCAGCGCGCGAGAAAGGAGCTCATCTCCGAGAAGCCCACTAGTGGGACGGGTTCGACCTGTGTCTATGAGGAATCTGCAAGAGGAGCGCCGACAGGGACCTGGAGGGACACCGCCATCGTTCGAGGGAAAACACTTCCTGACGCCTGGGATCACATTGCCACAGTTAGAGGTGCGAGTCGAGACCGACATCAGCGTAAGTCCTGCGTGTGTTTTCCGCGGAAAAGCCCGAGCGAATCGTCGATGGCCGTTGCTTGTGGCCACCGAGCTTCGGTCCGGTTCGGCCGGTTGTTGCATCTTTCTCGCACCCGTATCATACGCCGTCGCTTTGGGGCGACGCCGTTTTATTCCCCCTGACTCTAGCTACCCAGTTCGAGGCTCGCGGGATACCCTGTAGCCAGTGCAAGTCCGAACGCGAAGAAAGCGAGGTGAGCTTCACTCACCTCGCGTTTAACAACAAGATCTTCTAATCTAAAGAGTGAAGGTTGCACTCCCGGTAACGTGCCAGTTATCGCGTCCGATATATTATAAAACCCCGTTACAATTTTTAAAAATCTTGAATAGTTTAAGAAGTTTAATAATTATAAGAATATTTCTTACATACAACGTCATTCATTTTTATTTTAATGATACGGAATATGAGGATATTTGCCCTGCAAGCTGGATCCAGATGGCGCCAGTAAGCGTCTCGGCTATCATGGCCGCCGCACCTATAACATATGCCAAATACATAGTTGTGCTAGTCTGCCGTGAGCTCAGGACCATGCCTAACGCTAGAGATTGTCGAGAGGGATCGTTATTTAAACTGTCTGCAACGCGAGCAGCGAGACGAGTCAGCCGAGCCGTACTACGATGCATAGCATACGCTTGCATCGTAGACGTAGCTGAGTTGTTAGAGTTTCCGCTTGTTAATCTGGGGGTTTGCGGTTCAAGCCCGCGTCCATTCTTTTTCGCTTTCCGACTCGTTCTCCCCTTCGTCTGTTACAAAACCAATATGATTTTTCGCATAATTATTGCGAATTTCGCAAAACCAAAGGCATTTTTAGAATTTGCAATCAAATTGTGTCCGGTGGTATCGCCGGATGTGCCGACGGAGAGCTTAGTGCTCGTCCATGACAATTGCAAACGTTTTGTGCTACTATTAGTCAGATAAACTCCCAGATATTCGCTATAAGAATAAGTAAGGTAGCCTATTTATATTATTGTAAAAGTGTATATCGACATTAGAGTAGCCAAAATGTTTGCAATATAATTGCGGAACTAAAAATGACTTTGGTTTTGTAAAATTCACAGTCATTATGCGAAAATCATGTTGGTTTAAGGTCATTGTACAGTTCCTGCTAAAAATAGTCCATATAAGTACATTGAAATCGATAAGACATCTTATTGAATTGAATGGTAAGTCTTAATCGCCATTTTCGCATTAAAACTAGATTAAATTCGATAGGGTCAATTGAAGTCGATTCAATTCTATATGAAAAACAATAATTGAAATAAATAGATGGAAAACAGCAATTAAAATCCATTGATTACTCTATAGATTTTAATCGATTCTCATTGACCCAATCTAATTTAATCGAGTTTTATTGCAAAAATCGTGATTAAGACTTACCATTCAATTTGATAAGAGGTCTTATCGATTTCTATGGACTATTTTTAGCAGGAGCTCCTACTTTACCATTGGTAGTGTCATTGCAGTTTTTTAAACCACTCGTTAAATACTGCATGGAATGCACTTAAACTTTCAGGATCGTCTAATCACGTGATAATGAACAGTGGATGACTGACATTTGGCAAAGTTCATATTACATGGTGCAAAATTCAAATAGTTCGAATCAGATATTTTTCGTATCGAGTGTACATGAGTTCGCGGCAGACTAGCGTAGCTATATGTGTTATTATGTTCTAGAGCGGCGGCCATGACAGCCGAGACGCGTACTGGCGCCATCTGGCTCAAACTTGCAGGGCAAACATCTTAATACTATAGAAACTACGTGATTTGAAGTTAGTGCCAAAACAGGTTCGCTTTTGCGCGCTATTTTTACATGTATATGAATTTCTAACCTCAAAAATTAAAAATTGAGAAAATATGATAAGAACGCGCGAAGCCCGTCTAATGTCGCTAGTAATGTGAATATTGCATGTTTGTTACTCTATTTAATAGATGATAAAAAATGATTTTAAGAATAAATTCATAAAAAAATAAATAAATAACTAGCTAGTTACCTTCATAAAAGACTACCTCTTTCTCAGAAAATGAAGACAGATTTTTCAATTCATCTTGTATGTTTATCTTATTACTTTTTAATGTATTTAAATATTCAAGTATTTTTTCTTTGATTAGATATCTGAAAGGTATTAGTAAATCTAAGTACATGAAATACACTTGTTTTATGTCTTCAACGTATATTATTTTTAATATATTTGCCTTAACATTAAAAGGCACTTTTTTAGTACTATTCATGAAGCGGTTGAGATCAGAATTACTACCATTTGCTACTATACTTAAAACAATTAATTTTCTAAGCATAACCACTTGTTGATTATCCATATCTGAAATGGTATATGTTTATTAATATACATATTTAGAATTACTGAAATGTTTCAGTCTTTTCAACAAATACTCATTACAGCTATACTAGTATATACAAGTATTCATTTAATTTTAAATGACAAATTTCAACTTTATTCGATACAAGTGCGAAAGTGTTGATTCTAGCATGAGTGGGAGGTTTGTTGCCTGAGCGAAGCGAGTTACCGCAATCAAACCTTAATAACACCCCTAGTGGAAATAATTGGGTGTGCCAAAGTGTGACAGAGTGTGCGATACTGTGCCAAAGTGTGCGATAATGTACCGAAGTGTGCGATACTGTGCCATACTGTGTCGTACTGTACCAAAGTTTTCAAATTCGGAAATTTGCTGCACTTTGGCATACCTTGGCACACTTTGCCACACTTTGGCACACTTCGACACATATGGGTTTTTCAGAAACAAACATCTTTTTTGTGACACAGTATGGTACGGTATGGCACAGTATGTCACGGTATGGCACAGTATGGCACAGCATGGCACAGCATGGCACAGCATGGCACAGAGTGGTACAGTATGGCACCGCATGGCACAGTATGGCACAGTATGGCACACTTTATCATACTTTGGCATACTATGGTACACTTTGGCATACAATGGCACACCTTGGCAGACTTCGGCACAGTGAGATATATCCCGCCGCCTGCACTCCAAAACATTGCCACTGCACGATGCCGTCATGGCAATCAATTAATTGTCATCTGCTTTTTTCAGTAGGAAAATTATTTATTGTTATGTACTACTGGGACTTCAAGCTGATCCAAGCGTGTCGTCGATATGAAGGCATCATGCAGTGGCAATGTTTTGGAGTGCAGGCGGCGGGATATATCTCACTGTGCCGAAGTCTGCCAAGGTGTGCCATAGTATGCCAAGTGTGATAAAGTGTGCCATGCTGTGCCACTCTGTGCACACATGATTCTCATATGATATAGTTTTCATAAAAACGAATAATAATACTACTTACTTCTACTGCGCTCTGACGCTTATTATTTCTTTTTTAGTACTACTGTACTATCATATGATTCTCATATGAGTGCTCATACGATTCTCGTATGATTATCATATGATCCTCATATGAGTTCTCATATGATTCGCATATGATTATTTTCAGCCGGGAAGTGTGCCAAAGTATGCTAAAGTATGCCAAAGTGCAGCAAATTTCCAAATTTGAACACTTTGGAACATTATGGCACACTATGGCACACTTTGGTACACTTTGGCACAGTTTGACACACTTTGGCACAAAATCCATTTCCACTAGGGACGAAACATTTAAATTAAAACTTCGAAATGGTCTTAAACGTTTATAAAACGTACAAAATGTCCGAAAATTTTTACATTTTATTTTAGTAAAAAAAAACGGTCAATCACTTTTGGGTAGTACTACCTTAATAAGACTACTGTTTATTATTTGATGCGGCAATATAAATGTTAATAAGATTTACAGTAAAGTTTAAAAGTTCCTTGGGTTTCCCCATTCAACTAAAAACATTTCGCAGTGGCAAATTTTCATTATTTTATGAACATATGCCATAATATAATACAATAATAAAATAATAAAAATTTGAACTTAGAGGATACATATGAATTTCAATATAAGTATACTCACTTCAATTCTTTCACATTTGTCCATATAAATATTTTCTGTATTATTGTTACATCGTCGTAATCTTCTGAAATAGAATGATTATTGTTTTTATTCATTTCATTAATCGATTGTCTTAAACTTTCACAGATTTCTTATCTATTGCATAATAACGCATTATTAAGTTTCTTTTTCATCCACTCTTCAAATTTTTCATTTTCAATGCCATAAATATGTCTTAAAATTATTTTCTTTTCTGACATGTTGAGAGCATATTTTGTATCTGCCTTAAATTTAGTAACTGCTTCTCGTATAAAGACATCACTCATAGCAGTAGTAAGCTGTCTCTTATAATTTAACCATTCGTGCAATTTAGGTGCACATATATCTGTGATACAATTCTTCAGATCTAAATAATAAAGTATAAGTTCTGAAAAAATTCCAAAACATATAAAGGTGATTTTGCCATAACTTTTATAAAATTAGCCCAAAAATGTTCTCTTAAGAAATTTCTTACTTTTAATAATAAATAGATTAAAAAAAAATTCTCGGCCTATTATTAATTCATATGAACAATTGTTTTTTGCTCTCCATGTTAATAAAATAAATAAAGAAAACAAAATGTATAGCTGATGACTGTGATTGACTCGAGGAATTTTTCCTCGTAATATTGTAATTTAATATGTGACATTTGTAAAAAGAAACCACACCAACGAAACGTCGTCAGTGAAATATCTATTTGTTGGAGTTTTTATTTTTATTTTATACAAGGGTTGACTCTCTCACTTTTGTTTTCCTTATTTATTTTATTAATTAATATGGTTAAGGTTATTAATTGTTTTTAATTGGTTTTTATTGAGTTGTATACATAATAGCGTAATATCTACTTAATACCATTTGAATATCGCGCGCCTTTTCTCGACTGTATATACATGTAAAGCAGAAGTGTCACTGCGCAAACTCCGCGATAGCGTCGACTAGGCCCGTTAGACGCTATCGTCTCTCTCGCCAACTGGACTCCGTAGAGTACACACGATTCCGCTCCGCTTTGGCCTATCCCTCTAGTAGAGACGCCGCACACGCTAAGCTCCCCTTTTTATGAATAAATGGTGACTGTTCTGATGGTAAACCGACTTGTTTTATTTGCTCCCTGACCTATTATTCAAAAGGTTATGGGCCCAGAGCACTCTTAGTCGTCGGTGAGTGTTTTTCGTTTTTATACCGCGCAACGATTTTTCTCCTGATATACCACGTGATTCGTGAAGTGCGCAGAGAATTTCTTGAGAAAAGAAACACGTTTTCTTGGAGCAAGCATGACGACGGATTTTTCGGGAAACCATTTGAACAAGTTTGATGGAACAAATTTCCAAGCATGGAAATTCCAAGTACGAACCATTCTGGTAGCCAACGATATCTACGACGTAGTGACTGGAAAGAAGGAAAAACCCGCAAGTCTAACGAGCGAAGACGGAAAGAAATGGACAAAGGAAAACGCAAAAAGTATGTATATATTATCATCATCAATGCTACCGGCACAGTTGGAAAACTACCTCACGTGCGAAACAGCGAAGGAGATGTGGGATAAGATGGCTTTGATTTTCGAGCAAAAGTCGGCAACGAACAAAGCGACATTGCTCCAGAAGTTTTATACGTGCCAAATGACGACGAGTGAGAAGGTCGTCCGGTATATTACAAAGGTGTCGAACATGGCACACGCTCTGCGAGACTTGAACGAGCCAATCTCAGACGAGGGTGTTATTGCGAAAATTTTGGGAAGTCTGCCCGAAAAGTACAATGCGTTTGTCACCGCGTGGGATAGCGTCGATCCGGCGAAACAAACCATTGTCACGCTTCAAGAACGTTTAATCAAGGAGGAACAAAAGCTTTCGGAGCAAGAAGATAAAGCTAGCGCATTTTTAGCCTCAAATAATTTTCGCAATAATAAGACCGAAGAAAGGACCGCAGCCCCGTCAAGGTCGAGTGAAGGAACAAAGCCATCAACAAAGTTTACATGCCACGCATGCGGTAAGCCGGGACACATCGCGAGACGGTGTACAAGGAAGAAATTCGGGCGAAGCAAGCCGTTCAACAACAATAACAAAGACAGAGAGGCGAGAGGGAATCAACGATCAGCGGCGTTTATATCCACGACAACAAGCATACGAGAGAAAATTAATCCCGAAGCGCGCCAGAGCGAAATCGTTGTTATGCCTCACCTCAGTACAGACGATGTTTGGATCACCGACAGCGGTGCGTCCAGACACCTCACCTATCGTCGAGACTGGCTTCGTAATTTTACACCATGCCACGGCGAAAGTGTGATGCTCGGAGATAACGAGACTTGCAATATCGAAGGCAAGGGGACCGTTGCGATTGAGTCTCTCGTAAATAATACATGGAAACGAGTCGACATCGAGAATGTATACTTCGTACCACGCCTAAGAAAAAATCTATTCTCGGTCGGAGTATGTACGTCGCGCGGTTACAAGGTCATTTTTAAGAGCGATTTGGTCAAGATAACACGGGGAGAAGAAACCTTTGCAGTCGGAAAGAAGCAGTCAAATGAAATTTTTCGCATGTTGTTCCGGGTGGCTCCGAGCAGCGAGGCGAATGTAACTGATTTGCAGACTTGGCATGAACGAGCGGGACATGTGAACAAGAGAACGCTTCTCCACATGGTCAAGAATAAGCTGGTCGAAGGAGCCGATGTAGAAGGCGATCCATCTTTGGCGTGCGAGACGTGTCATCTTGGAAAGGCCCATCGACTGCCGTTCGTTAAGAAGTGCGAGCCGCATCCACGGAAACCAGGCGAGTATTTCCATAGCGACATTTGTGGCCCCATGTCGACTGAATCGCTCGGAGGATCAAGGTATTTCTTATTATTTAAGGATGATGCGTCGGGATATAGACATATATATTGCGTGAAGCATAAGTCGGACACATACGAGAAGTTTAAAGAATTCGAAAGACTGGTTTTTAATAAATTTAATTGTTTCATGAAAGTACTGCGTACCGACAACGGCGGCGAATTTTAATATGCAAAATTATATGCGAACGAAGGGGATCAAGCACGAGACGACGGCACCGTACACTCCGGAGCAAAATGGGCGATCGGAACGAGACAACAGAACCATTGTTGAGAGCGCTCGCACGATGCTGCTGCAGAAGGATCTGCCGAAATTCCTCTGGGCCGAGGCAATGCACACCGCCGTCTATCTAATGAACATGACGCCCACGAGTAGGAACCCAAACAAGTCACCTTACGAAATATGGACAGGCAAGAAACCGAGTATCAAGCATTTGAGAGTGTTTGGTTCGGCGGCTGTCGAACACATACCCAAACTGCACAGAACAAAGCTCGACGCTACAGGAAGAAGAGTAATCTTCGTTGGGTACCAAGGCGATTCGACAAATTACCGTGTGTATGATCCGTCAACGAGAAAGATTTCTACATCGAGAAATGTGACTTTCCTAGAAAAGGAGAATGTGAGTTTACTCAATCGAACTGATGCCACTTTTCCTATTTGTTTTGATTCGCAGGATGAGACGGAAGCATCTGAAGAGCGTGAGAGTGATGACTCGCGCGATGAGTGGCAGGACGCAACGAATAGCACCGAAGAGCCCGTAGAGCAGCAGCAGCAAAAAGAGCCTGATGTGTCGAAGCCCACTGAGAACGATGAGAGGACTCCCGTGAACAACGCTGTTGAAGAGAACGGTGAGAAAAATCCCGTGAACAATACCAGCGCAGGCCGAATACTTCCAGACCGTAGTACCCTGAAGAAGCCCTCCTGGCTACGAGTATTGTCGGCAGAGATCCCGGAGCCGGCCACTTTTCAAGAAGCCATTACAGGTCCAGATGCTCGATGGTGGCAGGAAGCCATAGACGAAGAACTGCAAGCGCATCGCATCAACGGTACCTGGGAAATCGTCGATAGACCTGAAGGATGTGCCGTGATAGACTCGAAGTGGGTATTCAAAAGGCAAGAAGCGAAAGCTGGCAAACCATCGAAGTACAAGGCCAGGCTATGCGCACGTGGTTTTAGTCAGCAGTACGGAGTCGACTACGACGAGACGTTTGCACCTGTAGTAAGATACGAGGCCATCAGGACCATGCTAGCACTGGCAGTACAGGAGGATCTTCATATAGTCCAATTCGACGTCAAAACCGCATTCTTGCATGGAATTTTGAAAGAAGACGTATATATGGCGGTGCCGGAAGACGTATATGTAAGTGACGCGAAAAATAAGGTATGTAAACTCGTAAAAGCTTTGTACGGTCTCAAACAAAGTTCGCGCTGTTGGAACGATACGATTAAATGTGTTTTGTCGGAAATAAATTTGTTAATTTCAAATGCTGAGCGATCGATATTTTGTGGAATGATTGAGAATGACAGGGCGTATGTTTTATTATTCGTAGATGATGGACTGATTATGGCGAGAGAAAGTAAAACCGTAAATTACATTACTGCCGTGTTAAAAGAAAAATTCAATGTAACAACGTGCGAACCGGATGTATTTGTTGGAGTGAAAATCGAGCGTGATAGAGAGAATGGCAAAATGTTCCTACATCAAGCGGACTATGCTAGGAAAATTCTAGCACGGTTTAATATGGAGGACGCCAACCCCATTTCAACCCCTTTAGAAAAAGGATTAGATCTGTCCTTGATGAAGGAACACTGAGCGAGTGATATAAATTTTCCATACAGGGAGATTGTCGGTTCGTTGATGTATTCGTCGGTAGTGAGTCGTCCGGACATCACATACGCGGTTAATGTTTTAAGTCGGTATCTCGACAAATACACTATCGTTCATTGTAAAGCGTCGAAGCGAGTATTGAGATATGTAAAGGCTACGATAGATTTTGGCATCACGTACGCGAGAGTTAAAGAAAATTTTGATTTAGAGGGTTTTTGCGATTCTGATTTTGCTGGTGAGACTCAGACTAGAAGATCTACGTCTGGTTATATTTTTAAAATTTGCAAAGGGCCCATCTCGTGGTGTGCACAGAGACAATCCATGGTAGCCTCAAGTAGCACGGAAGCAGAGTATTTGGCTGCGAATTTAGCATGTAAAGAAGCCATGTGGTTGCGTCAATTAATGGCCGATATTGGATATCCCTGTGCGAATCCGACGGTTCTGCAGATAGACAATCAGAGCGCAATGCAGCTCATCAAAAATCCCGTGTATCATAAAAGGACAAAGCACATAGATATCCAATTCCATTATGTAAGAGAGAGGTACGAGAATGTCGACATAAATGTAAAATATGTTTCAACTTTAGTACAATTGGCGGATATTTTAACCAAAGCCTTGCCTCGAAGTCGGCATGAAGAGTTATGTGGTCTAATTGGTCTGCATCATATGTAATTTAAACTTTGTGAAATGAGTGTATGGAAATATGCGAACGTATAGTATATAATGTGTAGTAACGTGCATAATAATAAATGTAGTAACGTGGAATGTAATTCCGTTCGTGTTAAAAATGTAAAAGGGCGAATGAGATATTACTCATTAAGGGGGAGTATTGAGTTTTATACATAATAGCGTAATATCTACTTAATACCATTTGAATATCGCGCGCCTTTTCTCGACTGTATATACATGTAAAGCAGAAGTGTCACTGCGCAAACTCCGCGATAGCGTCGACTAGGCCCGTTAGACGCTATCGTCTCTCTCGCCAACTGGACTCCGTAGAGTACACACGATTCCGCTCCGCTTTGGCCTATCCCTCTAGTAGAGATGCCGCACACGCTAAGCTCCCTTTTTTTATGAATAAATGGTGACTGTTCTGATGGTAAACCGACTTGTTTTATTTGCTCCCTGACCTATTATTCAAAAGTTTTAACTATATGTTAAGAAATCTAGAAATACATAAAGCTGCTTGAGGAAGTACAGTAGTAAAAGATTGTTGGTTCAGAAAATGATACAATTTGGCATATAAATAGATTATACTATGAAAAAGACATGAGTCAAAGTTTGGTGAAGCTTTGGAGCCTGAGAATTTTGCAGAATATTAGTTGAACAACTAACGAATAATAAACAAATAAAAGTTCAAAAATGTACACTCAACCTCAAATAAATGAAACTTTTTATTCATAATTATGATAAACAGAATTGCTCAACGTAAATGTTAAATCATTATATATATTGTACCTTATGAGTTATGCAATCTCTATTATTAAGTATACCACACGAATAATTAAGAAATAAAGTGGACCTTGTTTTGACTAGCTATCTACCGGTAGTACTACCTTGAGCAATTTTTTTTCGAATCTGTAAATATCTGAAAAGAAGGCACACATTTTGTGCAAGTTACGGCGAAATCACCCACAAAAAAGTAACTTTCAATGAGAATCAATACATAATATACTATCTAGGAAATCAGAAGAAAATAAAAGTTTGGATATTCATTTCCGTATTAAAGATATTCATATACTTTTTGTATATTTTTAGTATTTATAGTATTTTTCAAAAGTATATAATTGAAATTACGATTAGAATATTTTACATAATTTGATTACATTTGAAAACTGTTGGAGTCATGCAAAATACATCACAATTGTATGCACAAAAAATAAGTACGTCAGATTCCAATATGTCCTATTTGATATATAAAATTAATTTATACTTACCACGAGAATCTTTATTGATAGTTTCTAAATACATTTTCATATATATATATATATATATATATATATATATATATATATATATATATATATATATGAAAAATGGGGCCTTCGGAAAACGTACCAAAATAATGTTGGAAAATTTGTTAAAATATATATATATATATATATATATATATATATATATATATATATATATATATATATATATATATATATATATCTACATCTACTATTATATAAAAGTAAACTTAATGTACCTGTGTGTTCTAAAGCTATTCACCTCTTTTCTCAATAACCGACATATTTTATTTGTTTATTATTAATTTAATATTTTTTGTAAATATCTTATTTGAATCATCATTATTTTTACTTTTATCTTGGAAATTTGAATTTTTTTAAAGTAAAATTGTTAATTTTTTTTAACGTTACCCTGGATAATGCTACATATAATTGATACAATGACTGAAAACTGGATTAGGTAAATAGACACCAACTTTGTTAAATGTTTGGCCTTGTGATTTGTTGATTGTCATGTCATATCCTAATCGTACCGGAATTTGTCGTCTTGTCATTTCAGAAGGAATTTATTCGTTTGAAGAAGTCAAATCAATCAGTGGTATTAAAACAACTTTACCGAATTTAAATGTCTCAGCAAAATAATTACAGCACCTACTTTTATACGTAACCCAATAAACAATAAGTTTTCTTAAAGTGCTCTTTTAGATGACTTTCTGTATAGGTAAGGAGAGAACTTAACGAAATTCTAAAAGGTAACCTTTAAGACACTTAAAGGTTGAGGAGTGTCTAACTGAAAGGTATCTTTATGCAGTCGCAGAGATCTCTTCCAGAAATTATAAATGTAATCTTGAAGCCATCGCAAAGATCACTTTAAGAGCTTTGCGACTACATAAAGATAATCTTTCGGCTGGACATTTCGCAACCTATGAGCCATCTTAAACGATTCCTTTCAGAATTTCTTGTAAGCATCTTTTTACCTATAGGGAACGTTATCTTCAAGGGCGCTTTTAGAAAACTTGTTATTTTCTAGGTTATTTATTTAATTTACATGCACTTTACAATTTTACGCATTCGCAATGCCGAATCTTAAACGCATAGCCTATACTTATCATGCACACGTATTTTATAATAAATTATAACTTGTACGGTCTTATATACTAACTACCATAGATTTTTACCGCTTGCGAGTGAAAAAAACTGGACACCACCTGGCGGTAGGTCTACAATAGTCACTTTTTTCACCCGGAGATATTTTTCTGCACACTTTTTATACGCTTTCAAAAGAGATTTTGTATACAAATGTTAGGTATATTAGCATACAGCTTTTCGTGAGACTTACAGTCATCTTGTTTAGGCGCTCTTTAAGGGGTCTAGCCTAACTCATTAAATCCTACAAAAAAACCAACAAAATATTCGTCCAAAAAAATTTTGTTTACGTAAATTAAAAAGAAAAAATATCTACTGTAAATATTTACACTATACACTATTTCTACTAAGAAATATGATATATATATATATATATATATATATATATATATATATATATATATATATATATATATATATATATACCATACAAAATCACTGACCAAAATTCATGACATTTTACTTATAAATAAGTGTTTTTAATCATTTGCCACGGCTTTGTAAAAGATCTGGACCGTCTTTTTTACTCTACCTAGGCCTAAAATGTACCTTAAACATGCTCCCTCAGACCCAATGAAAGACATTTTTAAAAAATATTAATTAAATATCATTATCCATATGTTGTATACGTAGCTAATAAAGGCTATAGCCGGGTTACTATGGTGAAATGGCCCCCTTGGAAAATGTATATATGTTATATACCATTCGATGGGGGATAAAAAAAAACTCCCATAGCCAAATTTTTAGCTCTCTGCCTAGTGCGCATGCGCAGTAACGTCGATAAACGTGTTTTTTTGATTTTATTTTTTTCTGAAGTCCCTATAGGATAAAAATTTTTTTAAAAATTCACATTGGTGTATTTTTATGTCATGAATAACTGCAATTTTTTTGGGATTACATAACCTCAAATATCGGATCTAAAAAAATTATTAAAGTTTTCAATCGATATTTTGACCCCCTTGTTTTTGAGGTTCAACTTTTTAAGTAGACTTTTTTTGTGTACTTTTTCCCGTTCTTTACGATGGCACTAACGTTTTTTCCTTAAAAATGGTGGCACAACTCGATTTGAGCCAAAAACTGATTTTTTTGCCATTTTTTCACGTTTTTAGCTGGTTATGTTACAATTTAGTTACTAAAGTGACTCCTTTTGAGTAGTTTTGCATATCTTCCCATGAAAACATAATCAAATGAAATATTTTGTTCGCTCCAAGCCGTATTTTTTATATTATCTTACGTTTTCAATGATGGTCTTATCAGAATTGTGATATCACCTTATTATAAAACTGATGGCTAATGTTATGTTCTTTTAAACGTTCTGTGATTGGTCGAAAGTATTGTCTCTGTCGCACTTTTTTGTTTATTGTTTATTTTTATTTATAATAAAAGGTTATGCTTGGCCGCGCGGTTGACGCGGCGGCTGCAATGCAGACGATCTGCGTAGTGAATGGTCAATCATAAAATTAAGAATTATCAGGAGCATAAACAAATAAAGTATTTTGATTTCTTAATTAATTAAACGATGCGCAAACCAATGGCCAACATTGTTTTTTTCAAAACTAATTTTTTTTTTTCTTACAATTGTCTATATAAGGGAGAAAGTACAATACGTCCCGTCCCGTCCCGTACCGACCCCGGGACATACCGTCTGAAATAAGTCACTTTTATATTATTGGCTAATTCTGTTCGATAACCCAATCGACGGTACAGAATTAGCCAATCCCGTAAAAACAGCTTATTTCAGACGGTATGTCCCGAGGTCGGTACGGGACGACGGACTCAATTGTACTTTCTCCATAATATACTAATACAAGTGAATGGTGAAAACGCTGTTAGTATAAGTTTATAACTTTTAAAGTAAATTAAAATCTAGCAAATAAAAATTGTTTCGATTTTTCTTTTTACTATTTCGGCTTTTGACTGATAATTGATAGCAATACTAGAAAAAATAATAAAGTAGTTAAGTATTTATTTTCAAATACATTGGAGTTAGTTGGAACCGAAGGCTGACGCGGCTACTTTAAATCTTTCTGCTGTTTACTTCAAAACTAACAATCTTGTATATTTAAAGTGAGTACTATATATTTTACATATCTTTTAAAAAAATGAAGATTTAACAAAGTTTTTCAAAAGTTTTGACATCACAGATTATATGCTTTGATATTAGGGTTATATGTATTTCTAATACATATTACACAATAAATTAATATTTTGTTAAATAACTTCTTTAAAATCAAAACCTATTATTAATATCTAAAATGTTATTTTTATGCCGACACTTTGAGTTTTGAAAAAAATACTGTAACCAACCTACTGATAAATAAAAAATCTCCCATGTATTTATAATAAATACACTTGTATTTTACCGGTATATGCAGAGTAAGACTTATTAATGGGTAGAAAAATAAAATTTTTATTATAAATTCTGTAGTATTAAGAGTAATTGTATCAAAAATAATGACAGATAATATAGTAATATAATAATATGATATAATAATATAATAATACGATATAATAATATAATAATATAATATAATAATGTAATAATAATAACAGATAATTATTAGACCTTTTTATACGCTAAATAAGAAAAACATGTTGTGTACGTTATTAAAGTCTTGCATAAAATCAAAAGTTTAAACCAACATTAAATTGTAAACTGTTTTAGTACTCGCATAAAGATCCGATCTTATCCTAAAACAAAAATAGCAATCAGATTTTAAATCAATAAGCTAACAAAAAAGTAATTAATAAAAATGAATTTTCAATCCTATAGATATAGATATACGTACAATGCATGTAAGGGGAACGAGTCTTTATCTATTTAACTTAACCAATTTAGGCTAATCACATAAAGTAAAATGAGAAATTAGTTAAACATAAAGTTGTTGAAACTATTAACTAAATAAAATTAAGAAAGAAAAACATTTGAATAAAATATGACAATAAACTTTTGCTAGAAACGGATTTGACGATTGATGAGTTGCATGTTTTGATGTAATGCGGTATATTAATTATACAAGTATGATTAAATTGATAAAATATAGAAAGTCTTGAACAATAATTAATTTGTTTATGTATAAAATACTGTCAAATTAATAAAAAATGCACATAAATATCTGCATATGACTATATATGATGTGATTTTTACTATAGTTAATTATTATGAGATGAGAAAAAATATTTGGTTTTACATAAAAACAATACATGAGAAATAATAAAAATGAAAAATAGAACTAATAGGATGCGAACTTATTAATTGTCAATTAACTTTTAAGTTAAAAAAATGTAAAATGAATAAAGTAAACACAAGCTAAACACATACGTATATGAAACATCATTAAAAACAACATTATTTATTTATTTTAAAATACACTATTATTCATGTCTAGATACAAGAACATATTTTTACAAAAAAACAAATTGAATATAATAATTTCATAGGTTTGTTGATTTTATAAAATCACTAGGTGCAAGCACTTCAATACAGTTTTTATGACAAAAAAAAAATATTTGCTTAAAAAACTTATAAATGAAATACAACTTATTTCACTTTTACTAGGCAATATTATTTTTTTACTTTTCATGTAAAGCTACTGAGAAAACTGGATTATACAAGAACTTAGATTATAATATTTTTGTAATATTTATTATTCATTCTAGTTTTTAATTTAAAAAAAGGCAAACAATTTTTTTAGATTTTTAAAAACTAACTATCAGCATTTTTAAATGTATTGTAAAATATTTATATTTTATTATTTCAGAAGTGATCTTCTTGTCTAATGGTTAAATAAATATGGCATCTAATAGTAATGAAGAGTCAGATAACATCAGGAAACGCGATGATCGAAGATGTGCCATGTGTAATATTTATATTAGAAAATCAATTGGTCGAGAAAAGGAAATCGAATCTGAAGTTGAAATCGAATATGCTAAACAATTATCAAATAAAGATATTTACATCCATGATGTAATTTGTGATTCATGTAGAAAGCGATTAGCCAAATACATATCAAGCTCTAAACCTAAAAAGGTTAATGTTCCAGCAACTGCTTCGTCTCAAGATTCAAATGTTTCTGAATCATTTTCTCAGCTAACTGTCACTTCATCATCTCAGGAAAGTACACAATCATCTGTATACACAATAAAGGAACAAAAAGTACGAGCAACCACGGAATTACTTATTCAAAGGACGATTGCGACACATAAATATTGCTTTGTTTGTGGGTACCAAAAACAGACTAATAATATATTAGTTCCTTTAGAGGCCCGAATTCAAGTTTATAGTAAAATGAATGTTTTTATTCCACATAGCAATAGATGCTGTTGCACACATTTAATTAAAAAAAGATTTTATGAAGATGAACTAAATAAAATTAATATTTTTTCCACTATAAGTACGGTATATATTGATGAATTACTACAATTTTTGAGTCAATTATCAATGAAAGCAGACGAAACTTTATTAGATACAGTAGCTGAATTTTCCATGCCTGAAAAAAAATTGAAAGTTTTTACGGGATTAACGTGGGAAAATATTAATTATCTTAAAGATCAACTCACTTCTCTGAAGAATTCCTGTGTAAGGACAGCGACACAAGCCATTGTCGTATTTTTATTCAAAATGCGCTCTGGGAATTCTAACTCGCTCATCTCTACAATATTTGACATTGAAAGCGAACAACAAGTATCTCGTTTTTGTCAATCAGTATTATTATCTTTCGAAAAAGATTTACTATATATATATATATATATATACCAAGTGCCGTCGAGATCTCGCTGCAGTATCCGCCTTATCAACAAAAGGGGAGCAAGCGACGGCACATAAGAAGAATCCGCAAAGCCGATCTTAGCCATCTAAGTCCATCTGAACCACCGAAGCCCACCTGGGCCAACGAACCAGATAGCAGCCTTCGTCGCGGGCCAGCTGCCCTCCAGCCGAGCAGCTTAGCAGCCACCACGCACAGACAGTCGCCGGCGCGGACCAGCCGTCGGCGCGTGCGATTCGTCTCGTTCAGCAGCAGCCAACATGCGCGTCGCAGCTATAAGCATCATTCTCGTCAGCATGTAAGTTTTTCTTGCCAATATTTCCTGAATTTTCGCGCAGCTTGGCTTTTCGGGAGTGCGATATAGTTTCAACTGTGCTCGATTGGCCAATTATTTTTTCTCTCCTCTCGCGTAAAAAGGAAAATATCTCTTTTTAAAATCAGTGCGCGTTTCGGGCAAAATGGCTCCAGCAGGCATAATTGACGCCGCTAAATCAGTGCTCAATCGCGGTGCGCGAAAGAAAGAAAGAGAGTGAGACGCGGAGAGCGGCCCGGAGCACGTTAGGAAGCAGGAAAAGTATGCCAGCGAAGGGTTTAGAGTCTACGGGAAAATGAGTCCTCGCTCCGGAAAATCGTTCAGAAAAACCCTCAGCCAGATGGCAATAGACACTGACGGTTCCGAGACCGACCGGCGCGTGAAGCGAATCACGAGTGCTTGGCCGGAGGCTCAGGAAGCTTTGCTAAAAGGCAAAGCGACAGCTGCACACCCACTGGAATTTCCAGAGCCCACGGAAGGGCAAGGACAATTTTCACGTCGTGCTCACTCAGACAGGTCGATCGACGCAAATTTTACCGCTCAGTTCACCGGGGTACAGACTAGTCAGTTCAACTTGCGAAAAATAGAAAGTAAACTCGAGGAGTTAAGGTTAAGTGCGGGGCCCGACGACGAGCATATTCCGGGTGACCCGTCCGCCGTACGGCTGTCAGTGAAGGAGCGTTTTGCCATAGACGAGAGATGCCGCGCGGGGGTGTACAATTTGCACGGAATAAAAAATATAGTTTGGGAAAATATCGGCGCTCGGGGTAATAAAGATAGAGCCCTCGCAGGCAAAAGCCAAAGTTTTATGGCAAAACACCAGAGAGCAGCAAGTGCACGTCAGAGAGTGCCGAACCCGTTATAAGGAGTTCAACAGGCGGCTACCAACGCGTCCGAACGCATACGCAGCCCGCCAGCTATCGCGACCGAGTATTTACGCAGTCTGCCGACGCTCGCGGGGAAAAGGTGACCTGGCGCGCTTAGTCCACGAGTCGTTAACAGCCCGCGTGATTGCTTATTTAGCGAACATGTGCCGGCCGCACACCGTTTCAGGGAACCCGGGAAATCGAGTCGCCGCGCGAACCGCAGCTTCGGTAAGGAGAGCGACTCCGAATATAGACTCAGGGCCATTGAAAATCAAGGTCGATTAATCGCCGAGCAGGTTAGGGCCTTGGAAGATGAGAGCGGACTCCGTAGTTCGTCGGACAGTGACCGAAGTAGCGGCAGCCGTCGGAAAATTAGAAAATCGGCAGAGCTGAATTTCGAAAGGGATAGGCCGGAAAAGCGTGTTGTACATGTTGAACAGTACCACGAGAGCGATTCTGAGCGTAAGCGCGGAATTATGCAGGACCGGGTGCGAAGGATAGTTGAGCAAGTAATGGCCTCAGCAGACGAATTCGGGCTTGGACGTTCGTCGGACAGTGACCGTACTGGCCTTGGCCGCGGCAAGACGCGCAAATCGAAGGGAACGTCTGACAATGTAACTAGTCGGCGCGGCAAGGAGGGCGCGCCGCGCAAACGATCCCCGGGACGCGCAGTCTAAGAATCAGCTAGTTTTAGGGATTCCAACTCTGACTCGCGCGGGTCTAGACGTAGCGGCAGCGGGCGTAAGCACTCGCACCGAGAGGCATCTCGTCGCAAGAAATCGGCCGCGAAGCACCCCTGGTCAGACTCCGACTCCGAATCGGAGTCCAGTTCAGAGAGCGGCTGGGACTCTGAGTACTCTAGTGAGTCGGAAAGCGAGCTGAGCTCCGAATCCAGCGATAGTGCGGATTCGGCACCATCCGTATCGTTCTGGAAAAAGAAAGCGCGCCGTCACAAGCATAATCGCTGGGATCAACGCGACGGCAACCGCGACGAATCAATTGATCACAAAACTCCCCGTCGCTGGCGTAAAGATAAAGACAGGCGCCGTTCCTCGGACAATGAGTCCGAGCAAGAGCGATCCGATAAGCGTGGACGCAAGGCGAAACATTCACGCCGCAAACGTCCGGCAGAAAGAGACGGGAGCGAGTTCGACTGCTACAGCCGGGAGTATAAGATGCCGTTTCACCAGGCTGCGGCATTCATCCCATTTTTCGATGGAGACCCCGACAATTTATTTCAATTTTGTAACGCGGTTCGCGAAGTTATGAGGTCCTATGGACCAAAGCAAAAGAAGTATATGCTTCTCCATATCGCTAATAGGCTTAAGGGCAAAGCGACGGAAGGGTACCGTACTAGAACCGCGAAATACAAGTCGGTTGAGAAGCTCTTGAACGATCTCACGCTGCACTTTGCAAACATAGGAATCGCGGACCAAATTAATACCCAGCTTAGACTAGTCAGGCAGGGGTCGAACGAGTCGGTAGCCGAGTACGGCATACGGGTAGAAAAGCTCTACAATCGATTAATGACGATAATTGATTCTGCCCCAGAGTTGTCACGAGCTGATAGAAAAGCAAGAAGACACCGCGCGAAAGAGGACGTGTTAGAGCAGTTCCTATTCGGGTTGCGAGCGCCGCTAAACCATCAGGTACGCAGTAGAAACCCTAAAAATTTAACCGCGGCAATGACCTCGGCTATCGAGTTTGAGGGGAAGCAGAGCGCTAGATACGCGGGCAGCACGGGTCTTTCTGCCTCGAAACCGGCCGTTCAAGTACGTCGAGTGGTAGCCGATGAGACCGAGCCACTCAGTGAGTCTGTATCGGGCCCAGACGCAGGAAAATCGGGCGAAACGCCAGAAAACGCGGAGCAGAGCGTGGAGCACTGCCCTTATTGCGATATACCAGGGCATGGCCTGGCGAAATGCCGTATTTTGATTAAACACGCAGCTAGGAAAATAATCGTGCACCCCAGTCGTGATAATAACGGGAAGTCCGGGAGAGCGTCCAATAATAAGGACAATAACCAGGGCAACGCGCAGAATGGCAAAAGCGAGAACTCCGGTAATAACTCAAAAAATGAGTACAATAACAACAAGGGTTACCGAGGAAGAAATAGTAACCGTAAATACTACAAGAATAATAATAGCAATCGGAGCGATAGCAATCGCGACAGCGATAATCGCAATGAGAAACGCGGCAATAATTCTAACGTTAGCGGGAATTTAAACTAGATACACGCTCGCCGCGCCCCCCAAGCGCCGAGCGTGAAAAATCAGGCATAGAAGCGGCAATCTCAGATAAAAACTCAGCAACAATTAGATTCCTCACAGCGGGTAGGCAACCTCCTATCGTATCGGTCAACTGTCCCCAATTACGTGACAGGTCGGGCAAATTCTACGCTGACTCCGGCGCGGATATTTCGATCGTAAAGATCGGCCACTTCGCCCCCGGTTATCCCATAGATAAGCAGAAAATTATTAGGCTGCAGGGAGTAACCCCCGGAACGTCTTACACTCTCGGACAAGCTGTTATTCAGCTACAGGGCTTGCAATGTGACGTCCAGGTTGTGCCGAATGATTTCCCTATAGAAAATACAGGTATCATCGGCTGGGACGTCATCAACGCGCATAATGGGTGCGTCGACGCGGCCAGCAAAACTCTGAAGCTAGGTGACAGAGTTATGCCTTTTGAGTCCGAGGAGCGTATCGCGATTCCCCCCAGGGTAAAAATGGTAATCAGCGCACGCGTCAGCAATGACGACTTAGAAGCTGGATGGGTACCGATGACCGATTTACACCCGAATTTATTATTCGGAAATTTTCTTGCCGAAAGTAGGAACGGTCGGATTTACGCTGAATGTATAAACATCAGCGAAGAAGAGGTAGTTATTCCTAATCCGACGGTCGAGCTGGTTGAATGCGAGACCGTCATAGAGAATCCGCTGTATCAAGCCGCTGGGGACGGCTCTGCTGTGAAGATTGCCGACTTCACAGCCTCGCTCCGCCGCATGTTCGAGGCGGACAAAAAACAGGAAAAATACCGAGAAGTGCATACACTAAACGATCGACTGCCTGCCGACGAAAAGGCCAGACGCGAGCGGGTTGATAAAATTTTAGAGCTTGCGGATTTATCTGGTTGCAACGCGGAAGAGATCGGTTATATTCGGGAGATCGTTGATGAGTACGCGGGCGTTTTCGGCCTCGACGGCGAACCATTACCCGCTACGAATCTCTTGAAGCACAAAATTGTGCTGAAGTCAAATAAACCGGTAAAGAATGGTAGGTTTAGATTTCCACCGGCTATTAAGGAGCATATGATCCGAGAGCTCAAGAAACTTCGCGAGCAAAATATAGTCGTCAAATCGAACTCAAATTACTCGTCCTCCTTATGGATCGTGCCGAAAAAACCGGACGCGAACGGGAATAAGAGATATCGTCTAGTAACCGATTTTCGAGGTCTCAACGAGGAGACGGAAGGCAGCTGCCACCCGCTCCCGTTCACTAGTGATATTTTAGAACATTTAGCAGCCGCTAAGTACATAACAGTTATGGATCTCAAGCAGGGATACCATCAGATCGAGATGGACCCAGACTCTGCACATCTGACGGCCTTTTATGCGCCCGATGGTATACACGGGAACCAGCTCCTGCAATTCAATCGGATGGCCATGGGTCTTAAATAGGCCACTATCACTTTTACCAGGGCTACATCCTTGGCGATGGCCGGATTGCAGGGAGAAGAGGTCGAAATTTATTTAGACGATCTGATGGTATTTAGCGAGACATTAGATCAGCATAAAGTGCGTTTGCACCGCGTTTTAAAAAGGCTGCTGGACGCCAACATGACGGTCGAACCCAAAAAGTGTCAATTCCTAAAGAAGGAGGCACAGGTCCTGGGTCACATCGTCGGCGGGGGCTACATTAAAACTGATCCGGCCAAAGTTCGCGCTATGGCAGAGTACCGAGATCCTACCGATACGAGAAAGGTTAAACAAGCCCTAGGATTATTTAGTTATTATCGCAGATTTATAAAAAACTTTTCGAAAATCGCGTACCCATTGTTTAGACTACTGCAAATGGGCGTAGATTTCGTTTGGGGAGTGACGGAGCAGGTCGCGTTTGACGAGCTTAAGCGACTAATGACGAGCGAGCCGGTTCTACGAGCACCCGATCTTTCTCAGCCATTTATTGTAACCACCGATAGTAGCGATTACGCACTTGGCGCGATTTTGAGTCAGGGGAAAATAGGGTCAGACCAGCCGTGCGCGTATGCGGTGCCTTAAGGGCAGCGAGTTGAAGTACCCCACTTATGACAAGGAGTTGCTAGCAGTAGTTTTCGCGAAGGAGCAGTTTCGCTGCTACCTTTACGGTAGAAGATTCACGATCGTGACGGATCACGAGGCGCTGAAACACTTCCACACAACTAAAAAGCCGGACCTCCGCTTCAACCGCCTGAAGGCGGCTTTAATCGGTTATCAATTTGATATTATATACAGACCGGGGATTAAGAACGCCAACGCTGACGCGCTATCTAGAAATCCGATAATCGCTGACGGCGAGGCGAATCCCGAATTACCGAGAAAAGAAATGCTCGAATTGGCCGACTTGCAAGTGGAAGAAAATCCGGACGAAGAGGCTGGTGCACCGCCTGGAAGAATATTTTGTACGCGCGCAATAAAGCAACGAAAAATTGACGGGGACAGAAAAGTGCGCCGGGAGTCTGATTCGAGTTGCTCTGGCAGCCGCGTCGCGAGGAAAAAGAAGCGCGAAGATAACGCGTTGATTTATAAGGAGGGAGAGTTCCTTGCGATAAGGAACGAGCACAACGGCTTCTACTTAGGTCGCGCATTACACGACGTCTTCCACGGGGACGTAAAAGTAAAAATCCAATGGTTCACCGAGGTGCGCGGCTGCAAATTCATTTATGCCCCCGACTACCGCGACACGGTGAGATACGAATGTGTGTTGACCAATACCCTCGTAAGGAGGCTCAGCAAGGACAGGTACTCGCTGAGTAAAAACGAACGCACGCGTATCGGGGAAATTTTAAAAGCCTCGACCGAATTTATCGCAGCCGCACCCGTAGTGGAAACTGCCGGGCGAATCGAGTTTGATAGTCCAAGGTCAGATTCCGATGAGTCAATGCGCTCCGTTAAATCAATAATTTCGGAGTCATCAGACATAACGTCGGAATTACCCCAACAGGTAAAGTCTTATCTACGTTATGTAGAGCCCTCGGGCCGCGAGAGGCGTAGTAACAAGCAAAATCAAGTGCCAGCGCCTCAGAAACCAGTCGAGCCCAGCAGCTCGAGCAACGACGAGGAGGGCGTTCGTATCCCCCTCTCGGGCGTTGTAGCACAGGAGGTAGAACCGTTGCAAACGTACAGCTTTCCCCGACTGGACGGATCCCAGGCGCCGAACATCGGAAAAGGGCTTCAGCCCAGCAAGAGACCGGATAACGCCAACCTCTCGTTAGTTGCCGCGAATTCGTCCCCCCCTGCAAGTCCGGTATTCGAGAAAACAGGACAAATAAATAGGAACCATGAATCGCCAAAGAAGGGTCTATTGCCCGACTCACGAGAGCCGGAAACATTAGTACCTTGGCCATGGTCAGGAGAGAAATTTCAGAAGAAACTTAGAGTCAACGTAAGGGGCGGCGCACGCAGCAGAAAGCGCGGCGTACAAATCGATGTTTGGGAATTAAATTCATCGGTTCCACCCGAAAAAGGTAAATCAAGGTTCGGCGTAGACGGACTACCGCGCAGTATATAAGTGGCAAAGACTCGCGAGCGATAAGGGAGACTGCTCGTGCACCGAGCCGCAACTCAAGCAGCGATGACGAGTCGCGGTGTCTGCAGAAAGGGACCGCATCCAACGGAAAAAACAGCTCCGGGAGACGGTTGGGTAACCCGAGTCTAGAAAAAACGGTTGATCCGCAGAAGACGACCCCAGGCTGTCAGCTTTCGCCGACGCCAAGTGCTGTTGCAGCGCTCGGATCGCAAGTATCTTCGCCACCCGATATCGTGGGTCCGTCTGAGGACTTTGCCGGTGTCCCTCGTAATTATGATAGTAAACCCGAGCCTACAGACGGGAATTCGTCGGCTAGCTCCGGCAACGTCTGCATGCACACGTACTTACGCAAAAGCCATTGCGCAGAGCCGCTCGTGAGCCTACGACGGTCTGACGATATTCCTAGTTCACCGCCGGGTAATTGCTTATTTTATT
Organism: Nasonia vitripennis; assembly: GCF_009193385.2. Classification (NCBI taxonomy): domain Eukaryota; kingdom Metazoa; phylum Arthropoda; class Insecta; order Hymenoptera; family Pteromalidae; genus Nasonia; species Nasonia vitripennis. The sequence continues at coordinate 2,639,141 of NW_022279589.1, forward strand.
CCTTGATAAAATTGCACAAATTAAACGTATCGGCCACGTGGCTGAGGCGCCACTTGTTAGCCTCGTCAGAGCTGCAGAATTGCGGTGAACCGTTCGAAACTAAAAAGATTTTAAAGTCCGACACAGAATACGGCTCGGTCGACTGCGCCTTTCTCTTTGCTCACGAATTCTGCGTGAACATCTGCATCCATTACGATGTGCCGGGCAATCCACGGGTATTTTGTCACATTTTGGTAGCTGACGCGTGTGAAACCATTCACCTAAATCTAACCGGTCTGCACTTTACGCCGTACATGGTTATAGATGCGCCTTCGGCACCAGCGCGATCGCTGAGCGGCCGGAACCCACCGCCGTCCAGCGATGACGAATATCCAGAGCCGAAATCACCTGTGCTCGGCAGGAAGCGGACATCGAAAAGAATCGCGCCGTACAGCCGGTATCTGGTCAGGGCAACGTATTTCCGAGCGCAGCCAGCGCATCAGAGCATCTAGCAGAGCAAAGAAGTCAAGACCGGGAATTAACATCTCCGATGTCGTTCAACGATATCGAGCCACCGCCGAGCACTCGGGACGGACCGTGGGGTAACGACGGCTTAGCAGACGCGTGCGAGGAACAGATGAGCGGCGCGATGCCCGCGGCTAGAAAGCTGGACAAAGCCACGTCGCAGCGAGGCTCTAAGCAGCTAACACTTAGTGCTGATGCACCCGTCGGGTACGCAAGCGGCGACAACGATTCGGGCTCCGACGCCCACGGAATCCCCCCTGCCGCGGTATCAGCTGCGCTCAAGGACGACAAAATGAAACGTTACGTCGTGGCCAGCGCGAGGCCTCCACGTGAGAAACCTCCGTGGTCGGTTCCTGAGGGTCAGGCACCGCCGCCATTTGTGCACTTGCAGGCTCTCACCGAGCACCCGTTCCGGTTCAATGAGAACTTAGTTTATTTAATCTCGGCGGATAAGTTTATATCTTCCGAGGTGCAAGAGGCTCTAATCGAGCGCGGGTACCTAAATGCAAGTGACTTAACCGAAAAAGAATTTAAATCTGGCGAAATAAATGTCACTAATTGTAAAAACATTAAACTCTTTGGAGTTTACATAAAATCCTTCTTTGAGAACCGGCCGCTTCGTGCAGATTTGCGCAAGTGCCTGCGCATGCTCCGAAACGTGTTAACTAAGGAAAACGTACAGAGCTTCGCGGTAATCAAGGACCTGGCTATGTTAACTCCGACGGAATGGTCGAAGTTCGTCGATCTATTCGATTGCGCGTTCGCAAACAAGCCAGTAGTCGCGGTCCTATTAGACAACAATTTACCCGTGCCCCTAGTATCACAGCGATTCAAATTAATAAGAGAATATCATGAGGCCGCGTTGGTTGGGCACCGAGGCATGGCAAAGACATATAGTAAGATAGCTACTGATTTTTACTGGCGCAATATGCGCCACGACGTTAAACAATTCGTGGCGAGATGCGCAACATGCCAGTGTAATAAATTAGTTCGTGTAAAAACGCGGCTCCCGTTGCAAATTAGCAATACCCCGTCGATGCCGTTTGCACAAATAGCGCTGGATTTTTACGGGCCCCTAGAAAGAACGAAAAGAGTTAATTTGTATATCCTGTCTATCCAGGATATGTTAACCAAATATGTCATCCTGACGCCGACAAGGCACGCCAACGCGGACGAGGTCGCGCGCGTCCTCACGGAGAGAATAATATGCGTATTCGGCACCCCTGCCGCTATCGTGACCGATCAGGGCAGGCATTTTCAAAATAAAGTGCTCGAAAAGCTCGCGAGAATTTTCGGGATTGAAAAGTTCTGTACGACGGCGTATCATCCCCAGGCGAACGGCTCGATCGAAAGGATGCACCACACGTTGACGGAGTACCTTCGAAAATATGTAAAAAATATCGCGAAATGGGACCACTGGACTGCGATCGCTCAGCACGCTTATAACTGTACCGAACACGAAAGTACTCGCTACACACTGCATGAGCTGCTATTTGGAACAAAGCCTAGAACGCCGTCTAGCTTCCCGCGTGCTAGTAATGATCTCTTTTATAACGATTACATCTCCGAAATGACGGCTAATTTGACAGCTCTAAGCATTTTCGGGAGAGAGAGCTAGTCTTCTTATTAAAGGAGCCTAAAAAAGCCAACTTTGCTAAGGAATATCGCGGCCCTTTCGAAATAATTAAGGTCGACCGGGAAAATAACAACGCGACAATCCAGAACGAAGAACTCACTAAGGTTGTTCACATCGACAAGTTGCATAGGCCAAGGGCTCTAGCGAGAGAGGCCACCGACGCGAATACAAACCCGGAGGACTAGGACGTTTTTTTTACTGTATTTTTTTGCGCGGCCCCGGACGGGGCGCGCAACAAAAAAAAACGTCCCAGCCTTCAACGCACAACGGAAAGCCATGCTGCCCCGGCCATATCGCCTTAGCCTAACCTTGAAATATTTTTCAGGACGTGCGCATTCGGCCTACAGAAGGGCATCAGGATAGGGCCGCTAGGTGGACCAAATCGCGTAATAAATAATTTAAGAGAAAATTTAGGGCTAATAACCGAAAAAATTGCACCCTTGGCGACCTCCAGCGTCGACTGGAGAATTATCCAGAAAATTGACTTTCGCCCCTATTTTAGGGCGGGCGAGGAGTTAGTCGAGCAGGTGGCAAGCGTTGCCAAAGCTTGCGGAGCGTTGTGTGACGTCGAAGAGTTAGTCGAGGAAGCGAGCGTGGCCGCGCGCCAGGCCGAGCGGGTTCTTGACCTTATCCTCACGCACGGAGATAAAGGAGAGCCGCGCCGGAGGCGACGTTCCCTCGTGCCATTCGTCGGCAAGATTCACAGATTTCTGTGGGGTACGTTAGACGAGGCCGATTTAGTGGAAATTTAGGCGGCAGTCAAGGTGATTGCCGATGACACTCGCCAAACAGCGGCCCTTCTGGCTAATCAGACAGAGATCGACGAGCGCGAGCTGTCAGATCTCAGCAGCCGGATGCTGAAACTAAAGGTCGCATCTGATATCTTAGTCAACGCAACGACCGAAAACCGGAATGCTATCGTCACGCATAACGCGGTGTAGAACGCTAAAGCGTCTATAGCGCAATTCAGACTGGATACGGAGGTAGTGACTGACGCAATTTTATTCGCGATCAAAGGTTTAATCCATCCGCGGATTATGCCGCTGAGCACGATTAGTCGCGCGGCCGAAACGGCAAAACAATTCGGTAGTAAATGCGAAATTTCCGATCCCAGCTGGAGGATTTTCGGCAATTCCGATAATGGAGGTGTCAAAAATTTCGATATTATTCGTCGAAGGTCACCTTGTCTACCAGGTGGCAATTCCCCTCCTCGACATAGAGAGATTTAACTTGTTCAGGGCTTCGCCAGTACCGACCGCGCAGCGCATATTAAATATCACTAATATAGCGACTTATATTTGGCCCGAGCACCGCTACTTCGCAATCAGCAAGTCGAACTGGACATTTATACCCGTGCCTGCAGAAAGAGTCCCGAAATTGCGGAGACTAGGCGACGTACGCATCGCGGTTAACCCGGAGCTGGTACGCGAGATCGAAGAAAACGCAGCGTGTGAGATCAAAGTTGCGTCGGGACGGCCGATCGAAAATGCGGGCAACTGCGACATAAGGTTTAAGCAGATGCGAGACACGTTTTGGCTTAGATTGCATAGAGCCAACACGTGGATCTACTCAGCGAGTGGGCCGCAAAACCTATTTATCCAATACCAGCGCGCAGAGCAGGTGACGTCGCGAATCACAGGCTCGGGCGTTCTGGAGTTGCGAGAAGGGTGCGCAGCCCTAACGGCAAACGCGCGGCTCACGGCCTCTCGATCACTGGTCTCCCACCTAAACGACACGATATTCGAGCTAATTCAGCTTAACGCGTCCAGAATCGTGGCGCAACTGAACGGTTCTCTTACTACGGTTGCTGATATTCAGCAGGCAATCGCGGATGTAGCGGCGAGCCGAGCCAAATACTTACACGGCACGGATTTAGGTAATTTAGAGGCAGGAGCGGGCCTGCACGAAATTGCAAACAAAACGCGCGAAATCGCTCAAAGAAAGGCGACGGCGTTCGAGCTTAGAGATCTGAGCGGGTATGCTTCGATTTTCGGATACTCGTCCTGGTCCATGATCGCGACGCTCGCGTTTGTAATTTGTTTAATTTGGTATTTTATTCGGTACCGAGCCGGGCAACCGATGCGCGACCTGGTCAATCAGCAGCGTGAGATGATGCAGATAGAGATGACACAGGCCTGGCGGCGCAGAAGAATGCAGCAAACAACTTAGTTGCAGACGTATTGCAGCTAAGCCAACCGCAGCGAGCCATCGGCGGTCCGTATCGGGCAAGCACTCGCGGTAGCTCCCACCTCACGGCAGTAATAGCAAAACCGTCACGCAAAAAAAAAGGAAAAAAGCCAAGCTGCCGAGCAAGAAAAACCAAGGTCGCGCATGGCCACCGCCGCACGCCAGGCGGAATTTAGTATTAGATATCCAGCTATATATTCGACGAACCTTTTTGCATTTTTGTAATACTTTTATAATAGTACTAATGCGTCATCGTCGAGTTAAGATAATTGTAATTACTTTCAAGGGCAAGCCATCAATGGTAATATAATAAAGTAAAGTTATTTTTCTTATAATGTAGAGAGCTTCGCAAGCGTTTTTTTGTAGAGCAGCAGCGGCCGCCCACATACACAACATCCGCGCTACATACACACAGTCACCCTACACGACAAGGATGGTAGAAATCCTATGCGCTACCTCTCACGAGGTCGTGAGGCCATACCCTCACTGGCATCCCAGGACACACACACACACATTTGTACTACAGACGAATCAAACAGCACGCTTGCGCATGCATATACACTCAGGTGCGGGGCGCACTCGCGCGCGTCCCAGCACCTAAGCTCACGGTACTCTGTGGCACGGCTACCCTGAAAGGCCCTGTTTTTTTGAGGCGCCGAGGGCGGACGCCCGCGCGGCCTCGGACGTGTCACGGACGAGCTCTAGGATCTCGCGTGGCATCTCCGGTGACCGCCGCTGGCGATGCTTAGAGCACATCGTCAGCAGGGAACGCCGCTGCCGAGAGTTCGCACTCTGCAGAGGTGCAGCGTATGCACCTCTGCACGCGCGATCGCTCGCCGTCGAGCGGTCGCATCGACGGCGGAGCGGGCAGATCACCGGCGACTACGACCCACTTAGTCTTCCTCTTCTCGCCAACCCTCTGCTCTCAGGGAGAGCCCACCATCCATCCATTCGTCACAAAGCCATGGCAAGTGACACTTATTTATGTAGTAAAATATGTCATGAATTTTAGTCAGTGATTTTGTATAATATGTGTATGATATTTTACGGTAGAAATAGTATTTATTGTATACATTTTTAGCAGATATTTTTTGTTTTTTAATTTACGTGAAAAAAAAAATTTTTTTTGGACAAATATTTTGTTGTTTTTTTGCAGGATTTAACCCATGCTGGACTTCTTAAGGTATCATTTATTAGAATTACTTTGACGTCGCTAAGACTGGAAACATGGTGGAAAAAAAGACGTCAACTAGACAACTTTTAGAAAACTTGAATGTATTTCAAATTTTGTCATACAATAGAATTTGAATGTATTTCAAATTTTGTCATGCAATAGAATTTGAATGTATTTCAAATTTTGTCATACCCAACATATCTAAAAGATCTCTAATATCATTACTTCAAAGCAATCTTTAAACGCTCATTTTTTCTGAAATTTTTTTCTACATAAGAAGTCGTAAACGAAATGTCAAAAAGTATTCTAAAAGTAATCTTTAATGAATACTATTTTGGTGCAGCAATACGTATCTTCAAAAAAACACGTCAAGTTAAGAACTTTAAGAAATTCTCGAAGTAATCTTTAAAAAGGTAATTTATAAAATATCTAAAAAGCTCGTTGATACTTTTACATTATCTAAAAGCGATCAATTTGAAAACTTTTGGAAAATCTTAAAGTAGTCTTCCGAAAGATGGGTAATAAGATATTGCAAAATTTCATTGAGCTAACTAAAAGGCATCTTTTTGATGTCTTTTAGAAATTCTAACAGAGCTCTCAAGAAAAATAAGTTTTTAGATGTCCAAAAGTCCGCCAGTGTTTATTGGGTAACTTATGAGGCGGTAGGCCATTTGGCGTAAGTGAATTTAAAAATTATTAAATAAATATATAATATATATATATATATATATATATATATATATATATATATATATATATATATATATATATTTATTTATTTATTTATTTTATATATATATATATATATATATATATATATATATATATTATATATGTATATATACTCAAAGAGAAAAATTGTTTTGTAAATTAAATTTTATTTTAACAATTAATAATAAGAATGCAACAAAAATAAATAGATATTGAAACTCCTCTGTATATTATTATTACTATTATTTTAACAATAGAATGCAGAAAATTTACTTTGGCAACGCATCTCAGTACTCATATATATATATATTAGTATATTTACATATTATTAAATTCATAAAGTATGCATTATTTATTAAATTTAAAGCATACAATGAACTATAATTAATTTTTAAAAACAGATATATTTTTGAAGTAATTGTTTTACACGCAATTGAAATAATTTTTTTTAATAATTCTATAACGTTAATATGTTTTAATAATTGATAACAACTGAAATTTACTTGACAACATATCGGTAAATATACTCTCTAAATGTACGAGAGTGAAAAATCACTCTAATAGAATCAAATATCATTCTTTTGGGAACAAAAAACAGAGCTAGTCGAAATAGAGTGAAAAGTAATTTTCTTCAAGAGTGATTCATGTCACTCAAATCTATGAGTGACATGGTATTTCTACTAATACTACAAACCTAACCTAAAAATAATTAAAAATGTAGTTTTATCATCACGCTGCGAGTAACTTTTAGAAAAGATAAATTTTCAAAAATTTAATTTTTTTTACTATTATATTTTAGATTCATTATTTATTAACTCGTTATTTAACTTATGTTCGTATTATTATTAATTCATAATTCATGTATTTATATTATTATTACCTAATGTATAATTTAGTATGTATAGAGAATTAAGGAAATTAAAATTTTTTGACGGTGACGGGATTTGAACCTGGACCTCCAGCTTGACAGTCGAGTACACTAACCACTCATCCAAACAGGACTCATGTGTACCCAGACTTTCGGATCGAATATATCAACTACTTTACATATTCACTAAAGTTAATAATATATGAACAATAATTAATAAATAAAATCAGCAATACTTGCATAATGTGACTAAACATCTGATTATTAGATAAGTCAATTTATACTTTCTAAATTTGCATTATCCTCCGTACGACATCACTACAACATCGAGTGATTCAGAGCAGGAAAATTTTTTCACTCGATTACTTTGAGTCGTTTTTATGACTCTACAGCTAGAGTGATAGAATATCACTCTATAAGAGTGACTCGGATCATGTTATGACTCAAAATTGAGTGTGATCTTATTGATCACTTTTTTTTAGAGTGAAATCACACTTGGAAATTTAGAGAGTACATATTCGCATCTCACACATTTTTCGATGACAAAACTATAAGGCAATTACGTGTCGCAGTCATGCCTAAAAATAAATAAAAACGTTGCCCTAGCCGAGGATCGAACCCCGGTCCTTAAATTCCCAATCCATTATCTTACTGACTGAGCGATTTGTGCTGTTGTAAGTATTGAGATTCTATACTGTTTTTACCTAAAAATATGTTTGATTTATGACTCTGTACAGTTTACACGTATACTTAAAGATAAAAATTGAAAAGATTTAAAATATTTTCGAAGTTAAGATTGATATTTATAATCTAAATTTGATATTAACATTATATTATTTAGCATGGAAAAATTATTCTAATTTATGAAGATGAAAACGCAAAATAAACTTATGTTTAATTGTTGAATTAGATTTTTTTATTTTATTAATGAAATTATTTTCCTTATTTTATCAATTGGCAGCAGATAGTCTATACATGTAAACGATAAATTACTAAGATTCATACATGATCTTCAAGTCATCATTAGGACAAATAAAAATAGCTCAGGCAGTAAGATAATGGATTGTGAAGTTGAGAACCGAGGTTCAATCCTCGGTTAGGACAACGTTTTTATTTTTTGCGGTCAATTTTTTAGATAATAAACAAATCTATTTTTCATAATTGTTTAGTAAAAACAAAATAATTTTATTTTAATTAAAACAAATTCTAATTTATGAGTAATTTCGGACGTGATTTTTAATGTGATTTCTCACGTGAGATATCACGCCAAATAGTCACGTGATAAATCATGTAAAAAATCAAGTGACTGATCACGTGATTTTTCTCGCCAGGGGACGGTTTATAAGAACGAGAGCAACCGATCATAAACACCGCATTGTTCGCTTGTGTCTACCTGCGCGTTCATTACCTTTGCCGAACGCGGTCGGTGTAAACTGCCGTGTTAAACTAAAGGTCCTATCATTTCGGACAAATAATGACTATTTCTATATTACGTGTGTATTCGCTCTGTGCGGCTTACCTGGATGTAACACTGCACTAATTAATTGGTTTAAGTGATATGCTGCATACATATTTTTACCCCTTTATTTAAACAAATATCACATCGACTGTGACGAATTGACGTAAAAAACTATAAAATTTTAATACATAACAGAATCACGTCAATTTTCTCACCAGTGATAAATAACTATATGCATGGATAACTTTTTTGATAACATAAAAATTTCATGTTGTTTACTAGATAATAATGAGACATCATATTTTGCTTCCTCCTAGAGGAAGCATTGTGATAGTAAAATTTTTGACTCTCTCAAAAAAAGGTTAAAAATCCATTTTGAGGTTTGTACAGTTCGAATCACGTGTTTTCATCGAAGGGCTTATTTTACTTAAAGTTGAAGTTATATAACGATCAATTATAGCAACAACTCTCAAGATACTTACTACGTAACTTGACATGCCCATTTATTTTGTTTATTGGTGAACAACTAAAATTTCAGTTTTTTATCTATTAGAACGTAAGATTTAATTTATAAATATTTTAATTTTGCACATACATTATATGGTACCTTTAAAGAATTTTCAAGTATGCAATATTTGATATAAATTTTTTAAAAATTAATTGTATCTACATATTTTTTATTTAATTTATTAAATAAATACAATTTTCATAACTTATATGTAATTTATATTTTGTTTAGACACAAATAAAATATGTTACCCCATATTACATACTTTTTTTAAACTATATTTGCAAAATAATGTCATGTTATCTACATTGATTATATCATTGTATCGGAATAAGTATTTCATAAAGTTTATGTACAAATAAGTTACTTATCGACAACACCATAAGTAAAATGGACGGACATATCAAGTTACGTAGTAATTATCTTGAGAGTTGTTCCTAATTGATCATTAAGTAACTAAAACTTTAAGTTAAACAAGACCTTCGATAAACACATCAATTTTTTTATTTATCTTCATTATGATTACATATAATAAACTTGACTTTGTTTAATCGATCTTAATTCTATTTTATCTGTAATTTAGTTGCTAAAAGTCACAATCAATTTTAATAAATATAAGAATTGTTGTAATCAATGAATTGTCACCAAACTTGCCTAACCTTTTGAAAACTTTTACTTTTTCAAAAGTTAACTTTTTTTAGAGATGTATAATGACATCGAACTACTTATTTTTCTATTAAAAAAGCAAATTTTTAATAAAGAAAATAAATGTTATCCCGTGGTACAATTAAATGATTTAAAAGATGAAATATTATTAGATAAACACATTTAATAAACAAAAATTAGCTTTATACAGAAAATTGCGATATCAATTACAAATGAGTGTAGAAAAAAAAACTGCTATAAACAAAAAAAGACGTGAAAAACGATCAGAAGCAGGTAAGACCGTGAATAATAAAAGAGTAAATTTAATAAGGATATCGGATCATAAAAAGAAAAGTACAGTAGAAAAAGCTGATATTAATAAAAAACGAAGAGAAAAAAAGGGACTTAAGAAAAAATTACATTCGCATGATACAAACAATGTTTTTGTAGATGTACATCAATTACTGATAATTATAAAGGAAAAATGGACGCAATCTGTCAATTTTGTAATGCAAAGCATTTTGAGTTTGAACGAAATGTTAAAGATAATCCGTATCCATATGTATTATTAAAATTTAACTGTCACATTAACGTTGAAGTGCGCTCAACTGTACAGGGCGTTCAATATGTATTTAAATATTGTTTTAAAGACAATGATTGCGAATTTTTATAAACGAGTAACATTTACGTGTCTTTTAGTTTTGATAACGACTGTGAAAACGAAAAGAAGATTATAATTATGATGAAATTAAGCAATATATTAATACCAGGTATGTCAGTCCTCCTAAAGCAAACGTCATATATGTATAGATTAGCAGTACATTTTATCAATGAACAATAAGTTTACTTTGAAGAAGGCTGTGAATAAATGTTATTTCATAAAAATTAAAATACAACCTTAACGTTAACTGCATGGTTTCTACTTAATCGGAATGATGAAAATGCAAGAAATTATTTATACACGGTGTCACGTCAACCTACTATGACCTAGACTGGCCGGTCAACGCACACGCGAATAACACGTTCAACCCACGAAGTACCTTACCACGGTAATTGAGAATATTCCACAGCAGACATAACAGAGGCCAACGAACCAACAACGGTCGGCAACACAGAGCACGACAAAAAAACCAAGCCACTGACACGCGCGGCGGCAGATGAAAGGGCAACGATCCTGAATAAACTAGGTCAAACAAGTGGAGATACCCCAGAGCTACCGGACAATAAGGAGGCCATAAATCTCAGACAAACGACCCAAATAAGTGGAAATCGATACGACAATGAGGGAAATTACAATAAAGAAAACCATTACAGCTGGCCAGACTAGGGGCCGCGCACTTAGGGACACTGATTAATAAAAGGGGCGCCCACCCCTACTGAGACATACACCCTCCCTAAATCCTGATTGGCCAGAACCTTCCCTATGCTTATGCATTACCCTCATCCGTATAAATACCAATGGAGAGCAAGGAGGAGTATTCTTTCGTAACCCGGAATTCTTACTGGTAGCGCGAAGCTCTGCCCGACTCGCGACTTAAAATATTTTTCTGTAATCGGACTTACAGTCAGAGCGTTCGCCAAGTTTTTGGACATAGTCATATTTCTACCTCAGACACGAGTTGTACTCACAAGGAAAGGTACCCAACCCGAACTCACCGATTTTGATGATTTTCATATATGTTGTAGAACATAAAAAAATAAGAGGCACGTATTTTTTTTTATCGGCTAATTTTCACTTTTAAGGGGTAAAAACCTCCCCTAAAGTTAACCCCCAAAAAGCGTTTTTTTTAAATATCTCGGCTTAAAATTAATATTTTTCAATGAAACAAATTGGAGGTTATTTCTTACAAAAAGAGCAAGTATTTCATGGTGATTTGAAGAGTAAGAGTAGCATCCCCTATTTTTTAGGGGTTGAAAACATATATTTTTTGGCATAATTTTATAATAAAAATGTTTAAACCGACTAAAAAAAATTGGAAAAAATGTTTAAACATCCTTAATAACAAAATTTAGTTGACATCTTTCGGTGTTTTCATAAATATTACCCCTAAGGGGGTAAACAACCCCTAACACAAAATAACTGTAAATATGTAATTCAATACATAATATTTCGTAGAAAATTTGTATATAGAGGTTTTCGAGGTCGCAGATTACAAATCTGTTATCAGATTTTGAAAATTCGAAATGGCGGAACCAATGTGGTGGACGAAAATGTCGAAAAAAAATTTTAACTTTCATAAAAACTTGTTTACAAATGTGTGATCTTTGTAGCCTGTACATGTGAACTAAAGAGCCTTAAACCCTAAACCCCTAAAGAACAAATAGGCTAAATGGTTGTGCTTTTTAACCAAACCACCTCAAATTCCTAAATTTGTAAACAAGAAAATTCTGTGTGTGAAGCAGTTTTATAATTTCCGTAGAAATTGTTATCAGAATGTTATTGAAATTCCTTTATTGTAAATTCAACTTATAATGTATTTTTGTTTATAATATTAGAGTATAATAATAATCTACAATCTTTTATCTTTTGCCATAGTGCATTTTTTGTATTGAGCATAAAATATATTATTTTACGATGTTTTTACAATAATGGTAGTCCTCATAAAAGTGTTTAAAGCACAATGCTTTTTTGCACCAACCACATCGTACAATTGCAATGTTTGTGCACCCTTCTATTTCACAATGTGTTGCACAAGACTTTCCAAAACTGAAATCTATAGGATTATCAAATTTATCTGGTTTTTCATTGACGTAACCGCTTTTATACCAGGAATATTTAAACAAATCTATATATCTCGGTGAAGACAGTTGGTTGTGAACCAATGATTGAAGTTTAATTATATTATTTCTCACGTGAAAATTCATATCATGATCCATTAACATTACATTATCAGAAAATGTTCGGACAAAGTTTTTCCAAATACGGAATCCATAGACATCAAGTGGTTGTATTTTTCCTGTGGTTCCAGTTGGAATTTTTTTATGTTAATAATTTTATTTTGTGGCATTGTTTGTTCTATAACTTTGTCACAATGACCACTCCAAGAATCAAGTAATAGTATTGAGTGATGGCCTACATAGGGATAAAATATTTTTTCCAACCAGATTTTGAAGTGATCTGCAATTAAACGACTTACTAATTAACTGATCAACGATATTACAATGTAAAAATTGTTATTAGTTCCCTTACTTGTTGTTAATTTTCCAGATTTGGATGCTTCCACGTACACGTTTTCTGGTCTAAATATGTTTTGTTCTACAATAGGGCCAAACTTGCCACTTGGTTCCTTTAAAACAAGAAATAGCGGTGACAACAGTTGTCCAGTAACTGATATTAGTGGCTGTATAGTATAACTATGCGTTGTTGCTGAAATTGACTGTACCAGACATTGCACTTGCTTTTCTCCTTCTACTGCTAATGTTCTTCCAGAATGCATTTCTAGCTGAAATCCGCTCTGATCTGTATTATACAAATTTTCGAGTCCAATCCTTGGTATACACGATTTAACGTCATCGATAAATGCTTCAGCTTTAGCCGTAAGTTCTGCACTACTTTCTAGTGTTTTTCTTGTTATGAACTTATTTATTTTACTAGAAACTATTCGGTGTGCTTGCTTAAATTTGAGTAACCAATGTTTAGAAGCTTTGAATCTAATATCATCAAAACCAATTTCTATTTTAGCTTGTAAGGCCCATCGAATTATATCTTCATCATGGATAATTGAACCACTGTCGAGAGCTGCTTGAAAATTATCCAGGGTATACTGACAAATTTGTGCTACTTTTTCTCTATACGTGCCACCTTTATTAATTGAATGAGCCCAACGACGTAGCTGACTAATAGATGATACTTTTTTGAATCTGTTTTGCACTGTTTTGAGACTTAAATTTTGCTTCGTTTTGCTACTTCTCCAAAATTCTACAGCTCTTTTTTTGTATTCAAAATCTAGTTCTTCATTATCTGCTGTACATTGATTTGTTGGTGCTATATCCGGATCAGGAAAATGATGTTGCACTTCATCTTCAATTATTTCCACATTATGGTCTTTATACTCTTCTTGAAAATCCAAAGAGTCATCAGTAATCATTTCTACATCGTTGAAATCATGTGTTGCATCTATTAAAATTTCTTTTATTTTTTCGGCCAACTCTGTTTCGTGATAATTCGTGACACTATCTGGTATGTTTAACGCCTGAAAGTATGCTAATAATAAGTTTAGAACGTTTAACGGATTAATTTTCATTTTTCAATCTAAAATGAAAACAAGCGGTAAAATTTATACAAGCTGTGTTTTTGCATGTAAGGCACGACTGCTACATTTCTACCAGAATAAAACGAGTGAATGTAAATTGAATCAAATCATTAATTTATGCATTGGAGAAGAATTCTCGTTCCACTTTGTGATGTTCGGAAAACTCTACTTTTGGTTTTATTCAACTTTTATTCACTTTGAAATTGAATAATGTAAATCTATATAAAATCACTAAAGAAAATTTTCTACAACTGTATGATACCACTGACAAACAAAAAGACGTACTATTCGTACTTTCCGGCATCGAACTAGAATACCCACAAAACTCACTCACTGCCTAAAAAATAACACAGGCAGCTGAGGTAAACACTCGATGAAAACAATCTAAAAAAAGAACATACTGATTCACACATATTGTCAACAACTTTTATGAGTGAAAGACATTTATCTGTGGAATTATCATTGAATGTACGATAACATTCATTAAACTAATGAATGCATATAAAATTCCCTTTCAATAACAACGTGTTCTTTAATTGCAAATGAAGTTCGAGTATTAATATTCTTTTATGTATTTTTACCAATAACAAAAATTATCATAGTAATATAATAATAATAAGAAGAAGAAGAAGAATAAGCATAATTGCAATAGCAATAATAACAGTAATACTGATAATAGCAATGATAATGAAAAATAATAATAATAATTAGAATAATATTTATTATTAAATTTAGATTTTTTGATAAATTCATTAAATCGTAGCAAATAGTATTATTATGGAATTCCAGACTGTAAATATTTTACTATAGATACAATAATCATTACTTCGAGAATTCATCTAAAAAACGTTTGGCTTACGAAATAATTGTAACAATGAAAAACTCCCAAGTTTGACAACATTAAATTTTATTACAAAACGCAAAAAGTTTGATAAACTAATTTTATTAACCTATGTTTTTTCATTTGCAAAAAAGTGTGGACTTTTTGAATTTATAAAATTATATAATTATGCAATTTATGAAATACTTTATAATTTATGAAATTACTTTTGAAATTATGCTAATTTATAAAAGCAGAAAAATAAATAATCTTTGATTGAAACATAAAACGAGACGTTATTTGTTACATACAAAATGATAGAATAAAATATCGGTAATATGTCTATACTCGTGTCTACGGTAAAGCATAGGCCTTCGGCTTGTCTGGAGGTTAGGGGTTTGGAGTCGTTTGGTTAAAATGCACAACCATTTAGCCTATTTGTTCTTTAGGGTTTAAGGCTCTTTAGTTCACATGTACAGGCTACAAAGATCACACATTTGTAAACAAGTTTTTTTGAAAGTTAAAATTTTTTTTCGATATTTCCGTCCACCATATTGGATCCGCCATTTTGAATTTTCAAAATCTGATAACAGATTTGTAATCAGCGACCTCGAAAACCTCTATATACAAACCTTCTACAAAATATTATAGATTGAAGTATACTTATAGTTATTTTGTGTTAGGGGTGGTTTACCCCCCTAAGGGGAAGTATCTATGAAAAAACCGAAAAACTTAATTTGTTTATTATAGATGTTTACAAATTTTTTCCAAATTTTTTAGTCGTTTAAAACTTTTTTATTATATAAAATTTTTTTTCGATATTTCCGTCCGCTATATTGGATCCGCCATTTTGAATTTTCAAAATCTGATAACAGATTTGTAATCAGCGACCTCGAAAACCTCTATATACAAACTTTCTACGAAATATTATGTATTGAATTACATATTTACAGTTATTTTGTGTTAGGGGTGGTTTACCCCCTTAGGGGTAATATTTATGAAAACACCGAAAGACGTCAACTAAATTTTGTTATTAAGGATGTTTAAACATTTTTTCCAATTTTTTTTAGTCGGTTTAAACATTTTTATTATAAAATTATGCCAAAAAATATATGTTTTCAACCCCTAAAAAATAGGGGATGCTACCTTTACTCTTCAAATCACCATGAAATACTTGCTCTTTTTGTAAGAAATAACCTCCAATTTGTTTCATTGAAAAATATTAATTTTAAGCCGAGATATTTAAAAAAAACGCTTTTTGGGGGTTAACTTTAGGGGAGGTTTTTACCCCTTAAAAGTGAAAATTAGCCGATAAAAAAAAATACGTGTCTCTTATTTTTTTATGTTCTACAATATATATGAAAATCATCAAAATCGGTGAGTTCGGGTTGGGTACCTTTCCTTGTCAGTCGAGGACTTGTATCTTGTACCATTTATAATCTGACGAGTTGAATAAACCATTTCTCTCAATTACTTAATCCTTGCGTACGAATTATTACATTTCAAACTCCGTGCCCTTTGAGACGAGCTACAGCGCCAGAACGAGAGCGAGCCATCCTATCGGTAACTACAAGTCAACTTCGTCAAGGTAAGTCGTTTCTCCAATCAATCTTCTCAAATTCACGTCAGTGTCGCATGCAACGTTATTGTGTCAGTACATAGTGTTTAAACCTAGCTAGTCCAATACATTTAGAAGTCACTCTGAGTTTCGTTACACCGTGAGCTATCACTATCGCACAGTCAGCCGAGCTACAGATCAAGACGCACGCTTCTTTACCTTTTCCCTAGGCGGTATCGCGTGAGCCGACTGCGATAAATAAAAGGTTTCATCGACTCGGAATTTGTAATTATTCGTGCGAGTATTCGCTCTGTGCGGCCACCCGGACGTAACAACGGATATACTATACGTGTATAAATTTAATGAAATTAAAAATGTATGTACAGCAAGAAAAGGATTATACAAACCAATTTTTACCAGATTGTATCTTGTTAATTCAAAAAACCGTGAATTGCACATTAAAGTTCAATCTAAATATTAACATTTATAAAAGATATATCAAAACATGATAAATATAATTAAATGTAATAATCAAAAGTTATTATAAAATTAAAAAGTAGATCAATTTATATATTTTTTAATATATGTAAATACAAAGAAAATATATTAAAATTTTTGACTATTTGTAAAACTAATTTGATGAATTTCATTTTATTTTCAATTTTATATAAAAGTATTATACTCGAAATTCGTTTTTTTTTATAAAAATAATCGTTGAAAAAATGTCATTGCTATCCGCAACCATGGGGTCGGTTTTTTTAAAACGACGAATAAATTATCAGTTATTTTATAAGCTAAACTTATTAGTTTATTAACTATATTATTTTTTGATTAATTTTTAGCAGTTATTTTTTCTTTGATTGTGCTTCTAAGAGTTAATTGATGATTGCTGTTCTTAACTAAGTCATTCTGTATATAATACCTTAAGTTCTTCAATATTAATTTTATCAAAATTAGATTTAAATTCTGCAAATTTTATTGCGTAAGTAACGTTTCTTATGAATGAAATTTTAGCAATTATATCAAAATAAATTTTATTTTTAAAATCTTTTAATATTGGAAAATATGATAAAGTAAATGTATCATACATTCTAATAAAATGTTCTCGAATTTTACTAATATCAAATGGTATATTACATGGGCAAATATTAAATACAAAGCCCACATAGCATAGAAGGTTAGTGGAAGCTTCCTGGAAGCTTCGACGAAAGCTTGGACACCTTTCAAAAAGCTTTCGTGTAACATTCCTGGAAGACGGAAATGTCCGCGACACTTTAACCTCAGAAATATTTCAGTCGATATTACTAGTACTTCCTAGTGTACTAGTTACTAGTACTACTACTACCATCTTTTTAAAATATTTTATTAAATATTGCAGTAATATGAATTAAAGCTTACTGAAAGCTTGAAAAAGTTTTGAAAGGCCGTTCAACATACTGAGAAAGATTGCAGAAAGCTTTCACAAATATTGTGAAATATTTTGAATGAGTTATGTGAAATCTTTTAAAAAGCTTTCATTTAACCTTCCTGGAAGATAAAAATGACCGCGACACTTTGACGTAAAAAACATTTCAGGCAAGATGACTTAAAGATTCCAGGGATACTTTTTAAAAGATTTTATCAAAGATTCAGTGAATGTCTATTGAAGCTTACTGAAAGCTTTTGATATTTTTTGAGAAGCCGTTTAACTTACTAAGAAAGATTACAATAAGCGTTCAAAAAACTTCTTGAAAGATTTCATGAAAGTTTCAGCAAAATTTATTGCAAGCTTCAAAAAGGCTTTCACTATGTTCTGAGAGGTCTGAAGTACTGTAAGCTTTTAAAAATACTTCTTGTTTTTTAAATAACTCTCAAGATATATTGATTAAGCTTTCATTGTCCGCTACACTTAGATTTCTTAAATATGACAGTTAAGATTTCCAGACTGTAAATGCTATAGCAAAAACACCGCAATCATAAGAAATAGTTTGATACTGTTCTTGTTTAAAAGATATGCGTTAATTATCTTTACTAGGAAACAGCCTATTAATAGAATTTTTATGATCATCAAGACATTTTTTGTTAATATTATCAAAAATTAAGAAATAAGATTTTAACAAAACTTTAGTTTTATCACTATTGCAGAATAAATTTTAAACGAGCGACGTTAGGAACAAGTTTTTTAATATGTAATTAGATTAAATTTATATTAAATACTCAATACTTTATTTCCCATTTTACTCTCATCAATTATTTTTGCACGAATAGAATATTGTAACATTGCATCAACTTTTAATTTTGTCCCGTTTACAAAATCCATCGTTTTGGAAGGCTATTGGTGTTAGTGGATTTATAGAATCAAATGGTAAATCAGTTCTTAAAATTTTGTCGTTATCATTAAGCGTTGAATCTATACTAATATATTCTTCAACTCCACCTTCCATTTTTGATAGAATTTCATTATTAATACTTTGTACATCTATATGTTTTAGAGGTAAAATTATTCTTTTATTAATATTTTGTTTATTAAAGCTACTACCATAAGTTTTATCAATAATATTGTTAGCGCATTGTAACTGGGGTTTTCGTGCTACCCCAGTTATGGTGCAGTCCCTCGCCCGGGGCTTGGAAAATGACCCGGTGGCACCAGGCGCTCCTCGCGAACACCAGAGTCTCTTTGTTTCCCGACGCAAGGGTTTTTTTTGCACGTGGTTTGCTCGGCTAGCTGCAGCCTCAAAAACGACAAGGAGAGAGGGCGGTTCGGGATAATAGAGACACGTGGTTTATCAGACGGAACTGTATATTCTTAGTAAATTCTTACAATTTATAATTGACTCGTACAACTTGCTGAGATAACTCGTGAACAAAGGCAACTCCGACAAACAAATACCCGTACACGTAAGATATCCCGCGTGACTCGCGCGCGTCTCAAGGCTCGAGAAGCAACCAGATCACACACACTTGCTCGAACTTTTCGTCTCTCACTCACTCACACAATTATATCGCACGCGAATTCCGCAAACGCTGAACGACTTATCCTAGAATTGTCCGACCACCTTATGCCTCGTGCGTCCAAGTATCGGCGCCAAGTATTAACCTACGTTTTTACGAAATAACTCTACACTTCTATCATAAAAATCCTTAATTCTACACTTCGCTTATTACTCGAGACAACACGATACTTCGACGGAACACAATACAAAGAGATAAAGAGATAAAGACTGCGATCCGGAGGTGAATAACGCGTACGCGAGATAACCTTTTCGTTCGCGAAACCGAACGTGGAACTGCCGTTCACCCACGAGACAGATACGACCGGAGAAAACGGAAAACGATTCACTGACCTTAAATCTTTCTAGCTAGAACACCGGGTGAGGTTGAAGTTGAGGTACGTCCGTTCGGGAGCGCTCGCGGCTCGTGGCCGCCACTCTGCTCTCCCTAGCCGCCGTACCGCGCGTGCGCTGATTGGTCAAAGCGTCGCGGCCCGATGGCTTACTCGCTCGCAACACTATCGGTTCACGCGCCGTTGCCGAGTCAGCACAGACAGCCTTTCACCCGCAGACAACCAAGATAACTATTGACCGCGGAACCCGTAGTGACTCCCAATGCCCCGTCGTCAGGGCCCTTGACTAGGGCGGCATCTGACACTACGAACGCTAGACGCTGTAGTTTTTGTTCCTGGCGTTCGTGCGGGCGAGCTGCCATCACGCTGGTCCTGCTGCATCAGACGCTCATGTAGGTACGTAGACTCCAAGAAGGGCTCCGCCACCTGCATCGGCTGTCTTACGGTGCGCGAGGCCGACTTGAACGCCCTGTCGAGGTGAAAGGTCGCTGCTGCTGTGCCAACGTTGCTCGTCGTCTCCTCGCATCTCTCACTCATGAGTCGGCGACGTGCATTGTTCTTTCTGTCCGTCGCAGCCACTGCTCCTCTCTCGTCATTCACTCGAAAAATAAATGACGCACTTAGACACATTCACTCTCTCATTCACACAGGTAGCCTTGAGACACTCTATCCCGACCGCGTCGAGCGTCGTTGTGACACGGCGAAATTTTGCCGTGTTACAGCATAAAATATCTTTTAGTATTTCAACCACTTCGTTGATACTTTCAAAATTAGTTGGAAATTATAATTTACTAAAAATCAAATGCACAATATAATTTTCTTATAAAATACAATCTAAATGAAATATTCGTTTAGTAATAGATAAATAAAAATTACGTACAATCTTTTGAGTATACTAAATAGTATAACTAATATAATATAATGAAATTAAAATCATCAAATTTTATTAAAACATTTACAATCCGTGCTACAACGCACCCCTATGACACGTATGTAATTTCTATTATTAATAAAGAAAACTAATGTCAAATATGATACTTTTCTAAAATTGATAATTAAAAAATATTTATCAAATTAATTTTACAAATAGTTAAAAATTTTAATACATTTTCTTTGCATGAAGTATATTAAAAAAGATATAAATTGATCTACTTATTAATTTTATAATAACTTTTGATTATTACATTTAATTATTCTAGAGGACTACCCTCTTACTCGCTTCGCTCGCTAAAATCCGTTTAGGATTCTTCAGTCCAAATGTTCAGACCATGAAGTTGGCCGCACAGTGAATTGAGCCGCACATATTGCTTTCCCACATACTTATACAGGCTAGTGGGATTACTGAAGTGATCACACATATACCGACCAGCGGGACTAACGATGTGATTTCATTATTATTTTTTTTTATTTAATATCAAGTGGCGTGGTAGCGGTAGCCAGGGTGGCCGGTGACGGCGTCTAAGTGGAGTGCACCGTGGGTTTTTTGTGTCTAGGTGTAAAAATCATTCAAGGAAGGTGTCTAGAGGTCCAGGGTGGCCGATGACAACGTCTAGGTGGTGCGCTCCATTGTGTTTGGTGTCAAGGTGTAAAAATCATTCAAGAGCGGTGTCTAGGTGTACAAGGTAGCCGGTGACTAGGTCAGGTTGCGCGCTCCGTGATTTTTTGTGTCTAGCTGTAAAAATCAGTAAAGGAAGGTGTGCAAGCGTACAGGGTGGCCGATGTCTAGGTAGTGTGCTTCGTAGCTTTTAGCGTCTTAGTGTAATAATAATATTTGTGGACAGCGGAAATTTAAAACTATCCAACATTTTTTTAACATGCATCATCAATTATAGCCACCATACTAATATCTTGCGACAGAACAATCAGTTTTTTTATGTTAATGATGAAAATATTACAAAAAAAAACATGGTTAAAAGGTGCTTAAGCCGCTTACATTTTATTTTTAGGACAAATATAAAATACGCAAAATAATTTAATTTAAAGGACTGAAATCTCTAAAATAAATTGACTTTTAAAAAGTAAAAGATTAGGCGAGTTTGATATATTCTGCAACGAAATTACAAATAAATTAGATCTGAGATCAATAAAACAAAGTCAAGTTAATTATATATTTAAGTATAATTAAGCAAAAAATTGTTCTGTTCAATTAAGGGCTTACTTATCTTAGAGTTAAGTTATATCTTGATCCATTAGAAACAACTCTCGAGATACTTTCTACGTAACTTGCCATGCCAGTTTCATTTTGTTTTCTGGTAAATAACTGGTTCTTTTTATGTATTAGAAGGTGATACAGACACCATAAGTACAATAAAAAGGGCACGACAAGTTACGTAGTAGGTATCTTGAGAGTTGTTTCTAACAGATCAACATATAACTTGTAACGGGGTTTGATTTCTGGGGAAAACTCGGTGATATTCGACTGGATCACAATCCCTCAATGCGGCATAGAACTCTCTAAATAGTAAAATCATTATTTGCGGCCAGTATTGTCTCCTTACAAATGTGCGCCGAGTCACCTTAATGTCGACTCGGCGTGGAGAGTATTTCGCAAAGTTTACGCGCGCGAACAAGAAGGCCATTACTTGGTGCCGCTGCACCAAGTCGCAAAGCTGTAGCCGCTGCTACTGCTGACGCGATACAGATGAAAGGGCTCAGTCCTACTTACTTGCTGTCGCCGTTCTCGGTAGGCGCGCACCACACACTCACACACACTCTGCGCCGGTGGTGTTGCTGGCTCACTCGCAGGAGCCGACGTCCTCTCGTTCGGTCGCTAGTCGACAGGCCAGATCGTCCTTCCTTCTCGTAGCAGGAGTTGGCTTGGACGTCTTCTTCTCGCAATCACACACACACACTCGCACGCTAACGGTCGTCGCTCGATGCAGTCAGTCTCACACACGAGAGCTGACGCGTTCGCACCTATGGCCGGAAGCTATCTGTCCGTCTGACAAACCGCAACTAATACGCTAGGCCCTGAATCTTGCCTCGCGCTTGCGCAACGTCGCGTTTCAACGATGCACAAATCTGCCGAATTTCACACCTTGTTATAACCCTCTCCTAGAATCAAATAATCGTCCTGAGTTCGATTCTACACTCTAGGAAAAACGCGACGTATATTGTTCGGACGGTTGAACCTTTTCTACGACGCGCCTGTTCCTGCTGTGGTTTACTCAGAGGCTTGCAGGTCGCGTCACTACCTCCAGGACCGTATCCTAGATCGACTTGCCCCCTTGGTCGCAAGGTTCCTTTTGGCACCTAGTTACAAATCATAATCTTCTTTTTTGTTTTCACAGTCTTTATCGAAACTAGAAGACACATTGATGTTACTCATTTTTAAAAATGCTCAATTATGGCCTTTAAACAATGTATAAATAAATATTCAACGCACTGTACAGTTGAGCACACTTCAACGTTAATGTGACAGTTAAATTTTAATAATAAATATGGATTATATGGTACAACAGATCTATTATCTACGTATATTAACTTATTTTTATTTTTAAACATTTTTTTTATCGTCATTTTTTTTGGTAAACCGGATGACACGTCAGCCTACGCACAATCACACCATGGTAACAAAGGCTATTACCTAGGACGGCCTAATTTACTCAAAATAACAACGTGCACTACGTGCAATCATGTGTGCGTGTGTTGTGCGTCGAGACGATCATTGAGACCAGCTGGCGCACTATGCGTGATAATCAGGCGGCCCTACACTAAGCTATACCTGCTCGTGCTTTTCTGCACGTGGTGCACCATGCACCAATTTAACTGATATATAAGCCAAACAATCGATACCCTTCCCACTAGAATGCAGTGTATAGTAAAATACGCTCTCGGTAGCACAAAGTATAACACTATACTTGGCATCGAGATACTATCAAATTATCATTAAACAGACCCTAAATACGAATAGTAATTGACACATTAAATAATTAATGAAATAGATAAGAACAAGGAACGACTACGTAAGGCGAAGTAAGAATAAAAACAAAATTAAATTCGAATGTTGACAAGTAAAATCAGTTAAGAAATTAATTATAATAGTAGACTCACGTAAGACAATAATGATAAATTGGAGCAAACACATAATAATGTAAAGACACACCGATATACACGCACATCTTACGACTCTATGGCAAGAACCATGCGAAGCACACCGATATGCACGCACATATTGCGGTTCTACAGCAGAGGAATAAGTTTAAGCGAGGCACACCAATATGCACGCACACATTACGACTCTACGGCAAGAGACCAAGCGAAGCACACCGATATGCACGCACACATTACGACTCTACGGCAGGAGACTAAGCAGAACATGTCGATACTAAAACCAAGCCGCTACAAAATATAACGAATACAGTACAGCACAAATACAGAGAAAAACAAGACGCCTACTGTACATCATGGACCGCGCATACCCGAAAGCGATGCACGTGCAATGAAGGGGAAACCCACGGAGCGCGCAGCGCTATCGGCAAGTGACACATAATTCGCGCGCTCTGGAAGCTCGAGGAGCCGCCAAAGAGGACACCGCGCATAGAGAAGCTTCTATAAGTCTGCAGATAAGAGAAAGTAAATCAGAGGCGAGTTGACAGGAGAGGAGCACAAGGGGACTCGATGTACTAGAGGAGAGGATTTTTACTCTGGTTTTCTGATTGGCCCTCCCTGCAACGTTACATGCGTTAAACGTTCCAAATAAGGCAAGAAGCTGCATCTAGGCCTTCTAATTGGCCAAACACCCTCCCCGCTGAGGAGACGAAAATCAGAGATCGCCTCTGCTACGAGAGCATAAAAGAGCCCAGCAACAGGTCCTTACGTTCTCAGTCTGCTTCAAAAATCATCGCCACGCGAAAGCTCTGCCCGATTAGGTCCGGTATATTTTAACGGTGTGTGGACTTAGAATATTTATGATCGCACCAGGACTTAGAAATTTTTCGATCGTACAAAAACTTACAATCACGGTACAATCATAACGATAGGAGTGACGTCTTATTTAGCCAACTGTCAAGAGAGAAATAATTTAAATTATATTAATCTCAGTGCGAGATTCCAATTAAAAATATACAAGGGCGATAGTAGTTTCAAGAGACTTTCCGGCGGCTACTGGAGGCTGTTTTTTCTTAGATCTCGAAGGTAGTCAGGTGCCGAGGGCGCTAAGACTCTGCGTTCACAGCTTTGTCGTCCTTCGTGCTCATAAAGCATACCAACCCGTAGAGTTACTGTCCGGTGACAACTTTCAATTGTTTAAGATATAACAATAGCCAGGTTTGTTGTGGATGAAAACTTTATACAGAGCTAGCCCAAGGAAATATTCACGCCTCTGGAATAGGCATAGCCAATTTAATTTGTTATAGAAAGGTTCAAGGGCTGAATCCCTATTAGTCAAGGAAATATTAATTCTATCAACAACTATATGAGGTATCGAATCAAGATTCAACTTCATAAGATGCTGGACGGTCCCAATAAGCATAGCTTTGGTTTTAGCTACATTTAAGAGCAAGCCATTATTGCGTGCCCACGTTACTAGAATTAGCATTGATTTTTGCAACTGTATCGATAAAATTGCTAGGATGGCATTGAAAGTAGAATTGTAAATTATCGGCTAAGAGCATGCAAGACGATTTACAATGATTTAGCGCCGATAAAATACCATTGGTGAAAATGAGGAACACTATAGGTCCAGGCATAGAGCCCTGAGGTACAACTGAGGTGTTAGGAAAGAAACTAGATGTTGTACCATATATAATAACCACTTGGGAGTGTCCAGTAAGGTAGAAATGAAACCAGATAATGGACTCCTTAGAGAATTTTAAGTCTTTTATTTTTGCGAGAAGATAGGCATGATTTATGGAATCAAATGCCCGCTTAAACTCGAATAAAAGTAAAAATATGACCAGGTCTCGTTCAGCGTCGCGACGAATGTCATCAGTAACTTTTAATAGCGCAGTTTCGGTACTATAACAACTCCTGAAACCAGATTGTATAGAAGAAATAAGCGAATTTGATTCAAGGAAGTCGATGACTTGCCTAGTAATTATGGAATCAAATACTTTGGCAAAATGTGGCAGGTTGACGATTGGTCTAGTCTCCATGGTAGAAATCGGAGTATCTACTTTGCTAGGGGGCACAATCAGAGTGTGCATGTGGTAATCGAGAGGTTAAAGAAGCTTGTCAGAAACGGCACAATTGACGCCCAAGAATCCCTCAAATAATCAAGAGAAAGCCCATCACAACTACGACTATTTACTTTAGGGAGACAGGACAATATTGTCTGATGAACCTCAATACGACTGATTGGGCAAAAGCTGAATAAAGATTGACTTGCATCAGGCATGTCCGCAAGAATATCGTTTAACGTGGTATCATCGCATGCAGGATGCGAACAAGTCACTGACGAATAATACTTGATCAAATAGGCTTTCGAGAATAAGTGTAGTAGTGATTTAAGGTTACGTCTGACAATTCCAAATTTTCGTAGCAAGGCCCAAGTTTTGGAGCTATCGTTACAATTTTGGAAAATGTATGAATCCCTGGCCATATCTATCTCACGTTTAAGACGACTGTCAAATGATTTATACTTCTGATAGATCGGATCAAGTTTATTGAATTTTGTACGTTTATAGAGGCGATCACATTCTTATCCTTGAGTGCATTAGTAAACCAAGGTAATGGGCGAGAATGCAGCTACCGTGAAGTGAAAGGCGCAATGTTATTTAATAATTCAGTCACTGAATTTTGAAAATGCAATAGTGCACTATTGACATCAGCCATGACGGGTAAATGTTATTAAAGCTGTAATGAGAGAGATTCAAAAATAGTGCTGGAGAGAATTTTCTGAAATCGGGCAATGTAGATACATTTACTTTCATGATCGGCGCATAAAATGCGTAATCAATAATAAGATAATCATGGCTATTTATGAACTGTGATTCAGACTTTCTATATAATCTCAGTTTGGATTCAGAATCAATAAGAATTACATCTATCTACGTATCTGAGTTCTCCAGATGATATGTTGCACCAAACGGAACTATATAAAAGGCATGCTCATAGACAAGTCGTTTCAAATGAAGACCATATAATTTATCATCTTGCGATAGAGATTGCCAATTTGTGGGTAAATTCTCCATGGTTGTAGAAACTGTAAACTGTAGAGTCATAGATGGTGAAACTAAACTAATCGTATGAGATACCAAAGGAACAAGTTGTTCAGTTTGTAATATAGATTTTAGTCCAGCCTCACTAGTAAAAGATAGATCAGCAAGATCACGACCAAAGTCGAAGCGGGAATTTCTATGCGTGGTTGATTCCGTAATAGTCCGAGTTGAATTAGAATTGAGAGAGGATTGCTCATAAGTCTTTAGACAACACGGTTTGCAAGACTCGGCACTAACAAATCTAATAAGGCAACCATCATGAAAGACATTTCGACACGTCAGACAAGACACGGACTTGGATACCGCGTTATTTCCACACTTCCTACACTTAGGCATCTAAAACTAGCTACAAATATTCGCAAAATTCATTGAAACTAAATTATGATAAAATTAAAATTTCACAACAAGTGTAAAAAGTGCAAAAATTTGCAAAGAATGGCCAAAAGACGTAAAATATGAAGTCAAGTAGACAAAGT
Organism: Nasonia vitripennis; assembly: GCF_009193385.2. Classification (NCBI taxonomy): domain Eukaryota; kingdom Metazoa; phylum Arthropoda; class Insecta; order Hymenoptera; family Pteromalidae; genus Nasonia; species Nasonia vitripennis. The sequence continues at coordinate 2,666,422 of NW_022279589.1, forward strand.
CAATGTGCGATCAGCCGTCGGTACGGCAGTGTCCTTTTACACCCGTATACGCAGTGATATAGGTATGCCTCCTGCCAGGCACAAAACATTTTGTGAAAGTGGAATTTCAAGCGTAATAATAGCTTAAACAAAATAAATTAGCACTAACACAGCCTGCGAGCACTATATAAAAGGTTATGACACTCGAAAAAATCAAAGAAAAAATAATCCGACTCCACATGGTCGAGCAACCTAACCTGAACCTAACCACCTCGCCGAACGCGCAAACTCCATGGTCGAGCGCGAGTGCAGATGATGCGAACAAACTTAATTTTAATCTTAAATGGTGAGGTTATGGTCTGGCAAGCTAGTGATCGTCTCGGGCTCGATCTTCCATAAGCGAACGCGGCAGCTTGTCGAGAAGAGGCGTGGAGCCAGTGTAGCGGATCCCAAGAAGAGGAGGGGGCGCCGAAGACATCGAGTGAAAGCCTATTTTTTTTTCTTTTAGAAAAATTGTTATTTGAGATTTATGATGTTTAAAGATTATCAAAAAACATGCAAATAAAGTGTTAAAAGCTTTTAATACAGCTGACGAAAATTTTGTGAAATGAGATTACTTAGTAGCAATTTTATTAAAAAAAATCGTGAATATGACTAATTTTTGTATTTTCAATAATAATTGATAATATTGTAGAAAAAATACTTAGTATTTAATATTTGTATAGTCATTTTTTTATGAAGGTTTTATATAAAAATAACTACAGCTTTTCTTCTCAAGGGATGTTGGAAGAATCTATCAAGGGGCGCGATAGCGTCGCTTTGGCAAGAAAAAGTACGAAGTACGATTTATCGACGGCGCGACCCTATATACTTTGAAATTAGGTGTTCCTAACCTTAAAAAAAATCTCGATTGCATTTAAATCATTATTATTGCGCGTATGCGCAATCTGTTGGTATCAACTTAAATATATTATCCTAATTTTTCATGTATAAAAGGTTCATTCAAGAATATTAAGTTATTAACTTAATATTGCAAGTTGAAAATTTGCTCGGTATATTTCATTTCGTTCAGAGTTTCCATCCTCTCCCGATATTTTTCATCTCCTCAGGTCACGTGACTTCCGGTGGGTATATTTGGTATTATACACCAGTGGTTACAGTAGTTAATCTACTTTACCGACATTCGTCTGCTACTCGGCGACACGCGATTATAATATGTATGTAATGCTATACGTATATATGCATATATTGCTATAGGGGCGCATGGGATTATATGCGCGATGCGATCAATGTCTGAACCAATAGTAGCTTGTTGTCTATCGAATAGATCAAGATTTAATGAAGTGCAATAGCAAGAAGAATATGCTTTATAAAAGATGTGAAATCTCTCAAAAAAAAAACTTTTTTCAAAAGTGAAAATCTTGGCAAGAAAAAGGCTAATAAACGTAGTGAAATCTCTAAATATAAAAATGTCAAGTAAATGTTTTTTTGCTATACGCATTAAGATATAAAATTAAAGTTAAAATTATGTTTTCCCAAAAAAATGATATTTTAATGCGTATAGCAAAAAAACATTTACTTGACATTTTTATATTTAGAGATTTCACTACGTTTATTAGCCTTTTTCTTGTCAAGATTTTCACTTTTGAAAAAAGTTTTTTTTGAGAGATCATAGATTTACATTAAAATAATATAATAAAAACATCTCATACTCTTCTCGTTTTTTATTTTCGCAATGTGTCGTTACTTCGCTACTTATTTCTATAAATGTATAATAAAAATTAATACATCTTGTGAAAATTCAATAATCTGATTGATTATGTGCAATATGAAAAGTTGCCTTTTTATTCCAACATTAAATGAGTTTATAACGAAGACACAGTTTACGTATTATAATATTTCGAACTTTCAGTATGTAAAACTTGAATGCATTTTATTTTTTGTATAAATTAAGACGTTTTTCCTATCACCTCTGATAGTATTCATTAAAAAACATTTTTTTACAGTAATTGCAATTACAATTTGGTTTTTTTAATTATACAAGTTTGTTCGCAGACTCGCATTCTACCATAGAGTCTGTGCGTTCGGCGTGATGCAAAACTTGTCGCTAAAGAGCGACTTCTAAGAGCCTAACCTAACTTCGGCAAAGGCCGCATTACACTACGATATTTTTAAATCGTTAAAATCAGATATTTTTCGTATCGGGTGTACAATAAAAAGGGCATGGCAAGTTGTCAGTATCTTAAGAGTTGTCCCTAATGGATCATTATATGACTTAACTTTAAGTTGAGTAAGCCCTTGATTAAACAAAACAATTTTTTATATATATATAATAATTGAATATAATGAACTAGACTTCGTTTCATTGATCTTAGTTATTTTCTATCTGTAATTTCGTTGTAGAATATATCAAACTCGTCCCTTCTTTTACTTTTTTAAAAGCCAATTTTTATTAGTTAATAAATGAGGGGTTTGGTGCAATAAATAATATCACCCATAATTTCAGTGGACCCTTCGGGTTAGTGTTGTACCTTTATTTAATACTCATTGTTGGAGATTATGCTTATATCGTCGGATACGCACAACATGTGCTCGGGCTCACTACATAGCCATCTTACGCTCTAGGCGGTCGAGCTGCTTCTCTTCTCTATATTCATGCTCTCACTACCGCATGCCTGCTCACATACTCTATATAGTGTGTACGGATAGTAGCATATAAATTACACATATCTTAATAGTTCTTGCATTTTACTAATATCAAATTGTACATTACATGGGAAATATTATAGTACATTACGATAAGTGTGACCTAAGTGGCACTTTATTTAAAATGCCAACTTAGGTTACAAGTATCGTATACTATTTTATAGCATCTGCCTGCCCTAAGTCCGTTATGTCACAACTGTGACATAAGCAGTCCTGTACTGCACCTTGAGGTTAGCGTCAGTGCGTAGCGAGGACGATAAAGCACGGTGCAATAAAGGACTACTTAGGTCACGGATAGACGTGACATGTATGCAGACTTAGGTGCTATAAAAAATATGAAGAGCGAGTGCGCGCGCGGGGAGCCAGAAAATTGCTTGCTCTAAAGTGTCGACATCTGGGGCTAGGAAGAGGTACTACGTCGTAGTACGATGTATAATTACGTAAGTACGATGTAAAATATAAATGATGTATAATGCAGAAAGATCAGTGATAGCACACATATAGGGCTATAAAGAAACTTTTATAAAAAGCTGAGAAAATTAAAAAAAAAAAAATTTCGTGTTTTTTTAGTAAAAAAATAGGTTGTTTAAGAGCTACAAATCATTGAAAATAGGCAAAATTTGCTTGATACATCAACTTTAATCAGCTATAGCTTAAAGGGAAGTGAAGAAATCGCGCTAAAATTTTGTTTAGAACTTAGGGGCATCCTATAGAACATATGTATAGAGTCTGGGCCAAAAAAATTTTCATCTTCGATTTCACAGAGAACCACACATATATATATATATATTTATATATATATATATATATATATATATATAATCTATTGTTCAATACGTTAACAGCTAAAATTGATTTCATTCCGGAACCGCAATTAAAAGGGACTAGACATATTGCCAACGCCTTACTTGCGAACAAAAAAATGCTCTGACCAAAGTCTACTAGGAGAAGGATCGATGCACAGATCTCTGCACATTATTTTTGTAAGGGCTATGCCACAAATTTTTAAGCAATTAACAACAAATTTCGGCAAATTATATAAAATTGCGACGAGCTTGATTTCAATTATTTAATATTCATCCGTCATGAACCATTCATTTAGTTCGACGCTTTCTGGTGCTTTATATCTATACTCAGATGAGTTGAACTTTTAACTTTTAATTTCATGCCTAACATTGATCAAGGAAATAACAAATTTTTTGTTGCTAATAGCAAATTGGTTACGAAAACGAATATATAGAGACTTACTCTTACAAAACCTCATTAATAAAAATACTTGAGTTAGTTTTAAACCTATATACTCTTTGTAGTGTCAAAAAGTACAGTCATGAAATTTATTTTTGATCGCGTGACTTGATTGGTGCGTTAATTGGCTTTACTTAACGAGTTCTGCAACAAAACTTCACTCATTATTCCTTTTTTTTTGTTTATCCGGAGAGTTAGAGAAATGCTTGATGCACCGTGACAGGAGCTATATGAGGCTCCCTATGTGTAGGACTCGTCTAACGTTGGGCAACGCCAGGCATATTTTCGCATTCCATCGGGAGGTCACCTGTCTTAAGCTATTCTAGCCCTTAACTAGTCTCGTAAACAACCGTCATTGTTTTTCGCGCAAAGAACCATCTACACGTACGCCGTTATCTCGTCCCAATTCTGCTTGCTATCAAGCATCGTTTCAACTACAGACTGCGTGACAGCCCCTATCGTCAGCTCTAGTACTCTACGCTTCTCGGCCCAGCGAGTACAATCAAAAACGTATGTCTCATGTCATCCCGTTTGTCGCCGCAGTACTTACATCCCTTGTTCATCGCGAACAGGTAGTTCCTAAAGAATCCGTGACCGAAGAGAAACTGGGTGATGTAAGACTTGACATTCCCCCACTTCTGGTACACTTACGGGCCTACATCTTTAATAAGTATCCTAGTCCACCTAGCCTTTGAATAAGCGATCCACCTACTTTGCCAATTGCGCATGGTTATTTCTCTTTCTTCCACGGCGATCGAGATGCTGTTCGACGCTAAGCAAGCCTTGTAGATCCGCTTACGTTCAGTGGCAAGAAGATCCACGGGAGTTACTTCCGCGATTACTATCAATGCTTCGGACGATGCCGTTTGGTAGGAGCAGGCTATTCTAAGTGCTCTCCTGCGTTGTGTCACCATTATCTTAAAACAGTCACCACTCTTCCTGGTCCTGGATATTTAATTATTATGGAAAAGTAGTTCGCATTTACTTGATTTGTGATGTAATTATGACGCTAGATTAATTCATTTGTGTTAATTATAATTTTTATAATAATATATAGAGGTCCGGGATACCAGGTAGTGGAGGGTAATCGTAATAATGAGATCTTTTTAGATTATGTTTATATAAGAAAATAAATATATTCCATCGATTCTTTTTTAGTGCGAATATTGCACGATTATTTATGCATAAGAACCCTGCGCGAACCCTACTGTTATAGGTCTTTTTCTGCGCCCTTGTTTCTTGTCATACTCGATAACCTGGTCCTTTATGTGATTTTTCGCAAGGCGCATAATGTATTGCGACATACCGGGTGATTCTAAGGCATCTAGTATGTCGGTCCATCTTGCTAATTTAAACACGTTTTTCACGTCTAGCGTTACCAGCACTACGATGTCTCTAGTCTCGTGACTAGCCTCTTTTGCCTTCTTTATCACGTCTGTTACCTCTCTAATTGCCCCTATGGTTAACCGTTTCTTTCTAAAGCCATATTGTTTATCGGAAAGATCTCCCGCTTCGCGTACGGCACCTAATATTCACGGTTTTATCAGTGCTTCTTCCGTCTTTCCCATTGTGTCTAAGAGACTCAAAGGTCTATAAGAAATATCAGCGTGCGTCTGCCTCTTTCTTCGGCTTTTCGATAAGCACGAGTCTTGCTCTTTTCTACTGCAAGCTAAATACTCCCTGCGCCAGGCACTAATTGTACATCTCCAAGAGCAGCTCCGCAGGAATGTCATTCAGTCCCGGAGCGCTACCGCTTTTGAGGGACAAAGTGTCCGTGATAACATTGCCTTCTGTGAGAAAGGATGTCTCTTCTGCAGGGACCTCCATCGCTTCTCTCTGGGGTCGAATGGAGTGTGAGGGGAACAGCACATCAATTACTTTTTTCATCGCCTTTGCCTTCATGGGTTCCGTTTGTTTCATTTCATCCAACTTTTGTGTTGCAATTGCGTATCCATCGCCAAATGGGTCCATCTCCACGTTATCGATGGTCTTTGCCCAGCAACGTCGTTAACCCTCTTTTATTCTGTCCCTGAGAATTTTTCGCAATTTATTGCGTCTCTTGAACAAGTCCTGGGCTTTCAGCCTATGTTGTTTCCAGGATTTTTGGGCCCTCCTCCTGGCGTGAAGGTTTTCTTTTTTTAACTTAGCTATTTTGTCTGTCTACCAGTAAACCGGTCTTCTCAGGTGGCTGGTGGACAACCTAGGCATAGTCGCATCACAGGACTCGGTTATTAGTTCAGTAATTCTTGCTACTAATGTCTCTGCTTTTTTTTCGTCCGATTAATTCTTGTGGAATCCCGTTGGATGGGGGGGGGGGGGTTCACACTTTGAATTAACTCCGCTAGTGTTTCTCGGTAAATGCGTCGAGTGTTCCACCTTGGCGTCCAACTATGGTTTCTCCTTGTACTGTTTTCACGATCTTTGTTAATGTTGAATAGAATATACTGGTGCTTGCTAGCTGTATATTCTTCCGTAACGTGCCAGTCCCTTATTTTACGGATCATTATTACGCTCGCAAAGGTTACGTACAGTATGGATCCCCTGAAGCTTGGTTTGCAATAGGTCGTAACCGTCGTTTGCCACCATCATGCTCAGCCTGGCTGTTATCTCGAGAATGGCCTTGCCTCGTCGCTTCGTCGCCGGCATGCCCTATTCCGTGGCCCTTGCGTTGAAGTCGCTCCCGATCACGATTTCTTCAGGCATCTCTCTAATAGCATCCTTCAAGACCTCTAGCCTCCCAAATAGCGGCAGTTTTTTCTTCTTTAGATACCTAAACAGATGGGTCTAGATTCTTATATTGTTCGCTGATCAATAGGACATCCACTTTCTGCTTCGTTGCATGTTAGATTAGCAGACCGTGTGCAAGCCTACTTCTGTGCAGGTTTCTTTGCAGTATTCTCGCCATTATCTTTTGATCTTGCCTGCGTTTAGAGCCATTCGGAAGACTGCGCACGCTCCAGTGCCAGAAGTATGCATCGTCCTGTCCTCAAGCGTCTTGGCGTCTTTGTATAGATAAAATCTTATCTGTTGGGTTGGCACATTACATGCCACCACTCTGTGTCCATTCGCGCCACACTTCCAGAAGCTATTGCTTCTATCAGGGTCTTTGCATTTTACTCACGTGTTTGTATCCAAAACAGCGGTAGCATCGCATGAAACTTGATCGAACCCGCACTCAACAGTTTACCCCCCCCCCCCCCCCCCACCGATGCGAATCTTCCCTTTTTTGAGCAGAGCGGCGGTCTTAGTCTGATTTATTTCGACCACAACCACTAGGGGTGTGCGAGTACTCGAAAAGTCGGTTTACTCGATCGAAACACTCGACTCGACGAGCTCGAGTCGAGTACCGGGTCGAGTCAAGTTACTCAAATATTTCAAACTACTCGAATTTTCCGAGCTACTCGAATTTTTCGGGTTACTCGAATCTTATGAGTTACTCGAGTTTCTCGCACTACTCGAGATTATTTTTTAACCATATATTTACCATACCACTCGAAATTTTATAAAAGTGAGAGCTCATAAAGCTTATACAAGCGATTGCTTTTCGTTCGTATATAAACTAAGCAATAAGCTTATAGGTTAAGCTGGTCGTGGCCAATCCCTATAGAAGTCGAAAAAAACGCACTGCTCTTACTGTTCTCATAACTGCAGTTGTGAATCCCAGTTGAAAAAGCGCGCTACATTTATGCTCGTCCGCGGGACGGCCTATTTTCAGGGTTACACTGTAAACAATTTTGTCGTAATATTACTAACTCAATAGTAAACCAATCCGTCCTACGCCCAGCAAAGTAAATTTACAACAGTACAAGTAAATTCACAACGGTATATAATAATTTAACTATTTTGCGCGCTGTAATTTTACAACGGCGGTAGTATTTTCACACTGAACGCGAGAATCTGACCCCTGTATGGTGTGCACCAAGGACTAAGCGGGCTTTTCGGCCTCGTGTGGTTGCAGTACTCGTCTGCGACTCGGGCTAACTCGCCTTGACTTGTACTGCAAACTCCGCACTCGGCCTAAAAAAGCCCACTTTACGCCCTTGTTACACAATATTTTACAGTGTAGGTTACTATAGGGAGACTTGTTTGACATTTTCGTTCACGCTTTAGAATACGCTGTTTTTAGGGCCGGCAATATAACCGGCCAGCCGTGTTCAATGGATTATATACAATGTAACGCAACAATTTTATGTGTGTTTATATCGTCGCTCCCTACGAAGAGTAGCACTGTTCAAATTTCCCGTCATAAGTAGCACAACTCATTTCACGCACGCTAGACTAGCACAACTCAAAATTTTTTGCGAAGACTAGCACAACTCAAACTTTCTCACAACTTAAACAACGAATTTTCATAAAAATTTACCGATTTTTTCGAAACTGTCCCTAACGAACATTTTTAAATATTCACAATTTACAACTTTTTACCGAATTTAAAATTGTTTTCACAATTACAATAATTTTTTACTAACATATTTTAAAATTATTCAATTTTTTTAGAAACCTATTAAAATTTCCGAAACATTTTAAACTTTGAGGTTTTGCTGTCTTTGTTCAAGGTTTTCATGAACTTAACCAACAAAATAACCCAATAAAAACATAAAATACTCACATTTTAAGTAAAATAAAGTCGCGAGTTGTGCTACTCTTGACATCATCTCTGAATTGTGCTACTCTTCACGGCAAATCGTGAGTTGTGCTAGTTTTTGTTTGAAAATTTGAACTGTGCTAGTCTTTGTACGGAGCGACGCTATTATGTATGCACCATGCATACGTGATTTAACAAACACAGGCTCACAGACAAGAGCATGCTCGTGCGATATACATACATTAACTGGGTTCAAAACGGACCTGGCGCCCAAAAAATACTGGCTGATTCCGCATGTGAAAAGGATAAAAAAAGGTATCTATAATTTTGTTGTGAACCTAATAGTTTTTAATTAAAACTAACTTAATATTGAAAAAATCAAATTTATTTATATTTTTAATTAAAAACTATTAGGTTTACAGAAAAAAACATGGATACCTTTTTTATTCTTTTCACATGTAGGATCAGCCAGTATTTTTTATTATTCGCTTATGTCTTTTAACAACAAAGTTTAAATTTTGACCAAATTGCCGAGTGATAGAAAATTTTCGTAAGCTACACAAAATTCACATTTATTGAATCATATGCGTCATAATACATTAAAAAGTTATAATTTTACTAAATTTAATAATATAATATCAAAATATTCAATTATTCAAGGCCCGATAATTTCGAGTAACTCGAAAATTTCGATCTACTCGAGATTTTCGAGTAACTCGGAAAACTCGAGTAGATCGAAAATTTCGAGAGCTCGATAAGTTCGGGTACTCAATTTTCTCTGACTCGAAAAAAAAAACTCGACTCGACCCGACTCGAGTTTTTCGGGTACTGGCATACCCTTAATAGCCACCCTCTGCTTTGTTTTATTTAGCTCGAACAGATCTACTTTGGCATCTTTTTTTGCAGCCTGTCACGGCTGCGATAGCGCTGTTGACATCTTCTTTCGTCGTGAGCCATAGTGTTGTTTTAGAGATCTTGCCTTTAACTGTGCCTGAGTGTCCGATCGCGTCCTAGATGGCGTTTTGGAGTGACTTTATTTTGTTGTCGCTCATACTAACACCCACCAGAACACCACCGCCCGTTGTTTTATGGACAAACTTGACCACCGTATTTAGCTCTTCTGGCTTAACTTGTGCCTTTATCGGTTTTAGAATTTCAGCGTAGGAGTTGCCGTTTTCCGGTCTTATAAGAATAGCATTCATCCTTCGGCGCGGAGCCTTATCTTCTTTTCTTTCGGTTGTGTCTGCGCCGGTTTATCCTTTTGTTTTCTTTTCGCATTTTTGCCACCAGCAACTTCCCGTTGTTGTTGATCTTAGGAAGTCTGTGTATCCCCCTTATTGTTATTTGTGAAGGAAGCGTCGTTTCGTTCATTCTTTTTTTTGGCGGGGGCGCCACCCCCTCCGTCAGACGCCGCTCATTCCCTCTTCTTCAACTTGTGAGGCTTTGATCGGTCTTCTCTGTGTTGTTGAGATGACAGCTTCTTTGCACCATCCTCTATCTTGTCAAGAAGCGTGAGAACTTCGATCATGGTTGATCCTATTACTGGTAGTCCTTTTTTAATCGTGTTATTCACGGTCTTCTGCTTATCCAGAGTTTTGGACATTTCTCTGGTCGTTTGTCTTATTTCCATCAGCAGATCTCGCAGGTTTGCGTGTTCTTGTAGCCATGCCTCTATCGCTATCTGGACCTCTTTGCCTTCTGATGCGCTTTTCTCATATTCTGCATCACTCATGGTGCTGCATATGCTGGTGTAACTGCTTGATTTGTGAATTGTATATCCACTGCCTTGCAATGCTAGCACCTTTAGGGTGTCTACATTCAGGTCTCTCTGGGCTTCTCCTACCAGTTTGTTCATGGTCTCCATAATATATCTAAATTATTTTCGTCTCGGCATGTGCCCGACCACCCGGATCCCCCCATCCATGGAGGCTGCTGACGTGGCCCCAACACATGACTAAAGTCGGTGCTAAACCGGGTACATCATACGAGGATATAGTGCACGCTATTGCACTAACCCACGTCTACTCTCTCGAGCCTCCTATCCTGAACAAAAGTGATTGGCTCTCTGGAGAGTTTCTAGTGGGTGTCATGAGACATTGCGCGCTCACTCGAGTCAATCAACTGATACTAGCTAGGTAACCGACCTCCCGTCTTCGGCCGCCATCAGCGGTAGCCAAAGATGGTTCAGGTCACTTCGGCACGCAGCTGTAGGTCATGACAATAGACCATTAGATCGCCTTCCCAACTAGGATCTCCCTTTGGCAGCTCACGGGTCGCATCGCACAACAAACACGGTGACCTGATTTGGTCAACGGAGCATATTTTATTTCTGCTCTTCCCGCCGAGGTATATGCTTCGGCGAGCACTACCCCATCCGCCACTCGGGGGACGCGCCACTTACGGGGTTACAGGCTTCCCCGTGCAGCTGATTTGCCGGTTGCTATTCTCAAGGTTAATGCTATAATAGTCTAATGCAACATAACTACTGGTGCTTATATCAACGTATAATTAATGTATATGGTACATGAATTTTTCTCTGCAGTGCCGCCTGGATATAAAATCATCGAAGTCCCGTCGCAAGTCATTTAATGTCTTATCACCGTCAAGAGCATAGATCACTTGCAAATACGCATAGTTGATCAAAAAGGACACATAGTTCATTTTTAAGACGTAATGATCACAAATCTGAAACCTATCTAATGGGGATAGTTTATATGGATTTGACAGCCATTTTTGGACTGCGCTCTTAACTTAATTAAAAAAAAAAATATTAAAAAGATCAATAAATTATCATGAAATATAAAGAAATGTTTGATAATATGTATTGTAAATTAAACACAGATCAAAAAACCGCTGCCAAATCCTTGGCACTTAGCATCCTCCTATTTCGCTTTTTGTCATTGTTTTAAATGTAATAGTATATTGTGCAGACGCCATACAAGTTGCACATATTATTTTTGTATAAGTGCAAGGTATCATTCAGTTTGGCGCACGCATTTTTATTTAGTTAAAACTTATAGTAAAATTAATTTATAACTTTATTGTATGAAATCTACAATATGTTAGATAAACGTATTACCACTTATGAATGATTTATTTCCATTTATTATTAGTACGTACAATAAAAAGATAATGTAACAAAATTTGCTATAAGCAAAGATTACTAGAATGCCTGTTATAACTACTATAAAAGGACTGCATCAAGCACGGGCAGGTGGGTGGACAAAAACACAAGGTAATTTATTATCTTATCACAAGTAGGTAATTTTATTATCTTTTAAATGCATTATAGCTGAATTGTTTAGCAATGGGATGATAAAAAAGATGCAAAAAATAGATTTGCATTGTTGAACCACTACATTTTTTTTTAAAGAGTTTGACTGTTTAGTTTTAGAGATATGAAGGATCGAAATAATTGAAAAAAATTGAATTATCGATATCTTAAAAACCATAGGGTTTTGAAAGCTGCGCAAAAACCTTAGCCAAAACACTCAAAAAATCTACCTTTTCCCAAAGTTGTAGCTGAATACAACCCTTTTTATGCTCGTAAACGTTAGACATGAAAAACTCTTTTTTTCAGCTTTCGAATTGTTACTAAAAAACTACATGGTCAAATGAATTGACATTTTTGTGGTATATAGTTTAACTCATAACCTTTCATCAAATTTTATTGCGGAGTTTTCATATTTCATTTAGGAGATATACCTAATTTCGAAAAAATCAACTCTTGCTTTTTCTGCTAAATAATGTGGTCGATCCAAAATGCCAAACAAGGAAAAGTAGATAATTTTATTATCTTTTAAATGCATTATAGGTAAATTGCTTGTAGCAATGAGATGATAAAGACTACACAAAAAACATATTTGCAAAATTCTAAAAATGGTTATAAAGCAATAAGTTAACACGTCAATAAAAACCAAATCAGGTTAATTTTCCCGAATACAGAATCAAACTAGCGCGCCACGCGCGGCCTCGCGCTTTGCGTTTTGCGCATAAGGCACGAATGCTGACGCTCGCGCTTCGCGTTCGTAATGCCTGTTGGTGCTTATACAGTATTATCCTGTTTTTTTTTCAATATTGTTGTCAAAGTTTTGATAGGTATTCATCTGGCGGTCATAAAAACTACTGGAAAATTAGTTATTTTTGTTTGTAGATATTCTTAAAATATATCTTATTTTAATTTTATTCTATTGTAATTTCAGATAAATAATACAACACTTTTGTATCGCAGTTTTCAAGAGGAAGTAAACAAAAGGATGATATTTCATTTGTAGGATTTCAATTAGAATATTAGAAAATTTATTGTTTAGGTATTTAGCATAGTTTAGGGATGTAGTAAGCTACTTAGAGCTTTTCTTCAATCTAAGCAATTTTCTTTATTGAGTTTAGGTTTTTCTAGTTCAGTATATACACTTTAATTTTGAAAGTGAATTGTACTGATTCAGCTTAAAAGATTTAATTAATATATCGTACGTCGTTATATGATGCCAAGTTACGCGGATTGTATTCGGCGATTACGTATTTCCTAAATTATGCATTTTTTATAATTTAATTAAAAAAGTGGTTTAATTTTGTATATATTTATGAGACAAAGGCCAAAATATAACTTTCAGCTTTTAATAATATAGAAAAATTGCTGAAAATAATTGGGTTGGATGGGGCATGTTGCACCGAAGTTATTATTGAATTTATGTATCAATAAATCGATTTTAGGGTTGTGTATGTCAAAAAGTATTTTAAAAAATGTTTGCCACGGTAAAAAGTTGTATTTTGAAAATGTCTACAACTTTTATATTTAACATTTTCATGTAAAACGTAAATTCGTAATGTTTTATAGCAAATAATTGTTTTTTTAGCTGTAAAAAATCGTTTTTGGGCTGTAAACTCAAGTTATAAGCATTTTCATGATTTGATGTTAATGGGAAAAAGTTGTATTTTTCAAAGATCTACAATATTTCTCTTTAACGTTTTCTTTTTTTTTGTAGAATGCATAGAATTCGAGTTAGAGCCAAAAAACCGTTTTTAGCGATTTTTGGATGTGACCGCATTCTGGGTATACATGCAGGATCGAGCCCAAAATAAATTTGGCACCTTACTATTACGATATGGGAGTTCAGACATAAATTCTTAGTCCGATTAATAATAGTCTCTTAGAGGTAATCGTGTAACACTAACATTTTTATTCAAAAAGCACGTAAAAATTAAACAAATTGGGCCTGCATTTTAAAAAAAAGTAGACGATCGGGGTAAAAAAAATTAGTTTTTAGGTTTGTGCAAGAGGAGACTCCTCCCAAAATTTCAGCTCGATCGGTCGAAAACTGCGTGAGATATCGCATCTCACACATTTTTCGATGACAAAATTATTACTTCCGTGTCGCGGTCGTACCTAAAAATATAAGATCTAAAAGTAGTGAATTCTCTTCATTTTTGTTCAAATTATTATAAAACCACTAGGTACTGGTCGCGAGGTAAGTTTGCAAACAAATTTTTAGCTTGATTGACTTCAGTCTCCTGAAGAGAATTGTATGTGACACCTACATTTTTATTCAAAAATACACGTAAAAATCGAAAAATTATGCCAGCATTTGAAAACGACGTAGAGGATCGGAATATAAATAAAATTATTTTTTAGTTCTTGCGAGAGGAGATGTTTTCCAAAATTTCAGCATGATCGGTCAAAAATTGTGTGAGATATCGCATATGACACATTTTTTGATGGCAAAACTATAAGGCACTTCCGTATCGCGGTCATGCCTGAAAAAAGTTAGATAAGATGTTTTAGGCCCTACCATCTAATAGGTTGTGGCAAATAATGCTTTAAACCGATATTACACGATTACGCTTCTGTTTATTAGGTGGCACGGTAGCGCCACGGAGGCGAGTTTGGGAAGCAGACGAAGACACGGCGCCCGCGCTACTATTTACATCTATGTTGATGCTCGTATTTTTCATTACAAAAAAATAAACGCATTTCTAGCGAGCAATTCTCAAGATACTTACTACTTAACTTGCTATACCCGTTTCATTTTGCTTACTCGTAAACAACTAAGATTGTCTTTTTATATCTATGAGAGCGTAATATTTAATTTATTAACATTTTAACTTTGCACATACATTATATTGGTTGTAACACGGCGAAATTTCGCCGTGTAACAACGACGTTCGACGCGGTTGGGGTAGAGTGTCTCAATGCTACCTGTGTGAATGAAGGCTACCTGTGTGAATCGTGTCCGCGGGGCTATCTGCGTGCACGCGCAACTGCGCGACTCGGCAACGGCGCGTAAACCGATAGTGTTGCAAGCAAGCGGGCCGTCGGGCAGCGACGCGTTGACCAATCAGCGCTTCGGCACTCGCCTGCCCCGACTGCTCCCGAACGGACGTGCCTCAACTTCAACCTCACCCGGTGTTCCAGCTAGAAAGATTTACTGTCAGTGAATCGTTTTCCGTTTTCTCCGGTCGTATCCGTCTCGCGGTTATATGTCCTATCGGTTTCGCGAACGAAAAGGTTATCTCGCGTATGCGTTAGTTACCTTCGGATCGCTGTCTTTATCTCTTTATATTGTGTTCCGTAGAAGTATTGTGTTGTCTCGAGTAATAAGCAAAGTGTAGAATTAAGGATATTTACGATAGAAGTGTAGAGTTATTTTGTGAATACGTAGGTTAATACTTAGCGCCGACACTTGGATGCACGAGGCGTAAGGTGGTCGGGAAATTCTACGATAAGTCGTTCGGCGTTTGCGGAACTCGCGTGCGACGTAATCGTGTGAGTGAGTGAGAGACGAAAGGTGCGAGCAAGTGTATGTGATCTGGTTGCTTCTGGAGCCTTGAGACGCGCGCGAGTCACGCGGGATATCTTTCGTGTATGGGTATTTGCTTGTCGGAGTTGCCTTTGTTCACGGATTATCTCGGCAAGTTGTACGAGTCGATTATAAATTGTAAGAATTTACTAAGAATATACAGTTTTGTCCGATAAACCACGTGTCTCTATTATCTCGAACCGCCCTTTCTCCTTACCGTTTTTCGGGGCTGCAGCTAGCCGAGCAAACCACGTGCAAAAAACCTTCGCGCCGGGAAATCGCGAGACTCTGGCATTCATGAGGAGCGCCTGGTGCCACCAGGTCATCAACGGAAATATTCTGCATCGATTGCGGATTAATAGGCTACCTCAGAGTAAATTAACCAGAATGTACGGGAAACCCAGACTGAAGTCGCAAAATAAGGCCGATGCGGCTTGGAAAACAGAAAAGGCCTCACTGGTCGAATTAAACTAACATTTGGATATCCACCCGACAAAAATAAACGCAGCCTGCGACGAAAAAAGTTGCACACAAAAAATGACGTGGCTGACTTAAAGCTATCTTCGAAAAATCAGGTTATCTAACTAATAAAGACAAAATCGAGCCAAAGGCTATCTGTGATATCTCAAATAAACATCGGATATCTTAAATAATCAACGAGAAAACGCGGAAATTCAAGATAATAACTTTGAATATTTAAAATTTACACAGTCGCAATGGGATATCTTAACGATCGAAGAAAAAGAACAACTTGCGTCTTCGAATTACCTACAAGACATCGAGACAGTCATCAGCGAAGCACCTGAATTTCTAATAAAAAATTCAAGCTATGAATTAATAAGAGATGATTTAAATATATAAAATAACAACGAAAAACGCTCTATTAGTGAACAAGGACGTAACCGGGAGAGTCATGACGCCACTAGGTTATACAGTAGAGATACGTAAAATTATACACACACCAATTAAATTCCAAGATAGAATACGAATAATCGCAACACGAGTTCTTGACTGCCTAGATCAAGACTGTATTTTAGGGATAAACGCGTTACACAGTTTCGTTGTAATCACCGATTTCACTAATTTCACTTACACCTTCGGTTCAAAACCGTTCAATAGATATATATTTGAAAAACGTTTGCAGAAACGTCGAAAATGGCGGAAGCATATTACGGCTTACGTGAACTTAGTCCCTCGGAAGAAAAAATTCTCGAAGAATTTCTAAATAACGAAATACCTAAATTATCCGGAAAACTCGGAAAAACTTCGCCAATAGAAGCCGTTATCGACGTGAATAATCACCCTGCAATTAAACAAAGACCTTATCCAATATCACCGAACGTTGAAACAATTTTATTTAACGAAGTTGACAAAATGCTTGACGAGGACATCATCGAACGTTCGAACAGTGATTGGTCATCACCGGTACACATGGCGCGCAAATCTAACGGCACGCGCAGATTCTGTCTCGATTTGCAAAAAATTAATGCGATTATTAAAAAGGATGCCTATCCATTACCGCTAATGGGATCAATATTAGATAAACTCTGAGTTGCGAGCTACATTTCTACAATAGATCTCAGCTAGGCTTTCCATTAGAAAAGAAAAGCAGAAAAATTACAACTTTCGCAGTACCGGGAAAAGGACTATTCCACTTTAAACGTTTTTCATATGGGTTATCTAATTCACCAGGCATCTTTCAACGCCTAGTAGATTCCTTAATCGGACCCAAATTACAACCTCACGTTTATTCATATCTGCGACGCTGTGCCTCCCAACACAGGTTCGCAACACCTAGAGCCTCGCATGCACTAGGATTTTTCTAAACGTAGGCTCTCGCCGGTCGCCGCACGGCCAGTGTGATCTCTCTCTCTCCCTCGCGCGCGCGCGCGCGGGCTATGCCTCCCGCTTGTGGTAAGCCCGACCTGCTGCAGCCGCGCAGCTATAGGGTTTTCTCTCGCGCTGTCTCTATCTCACACACACGCGTCTCCTCGCACTGCTCTCTCTCTCTCTCTCTCTCTCTCTCTCGCGTGCGCTGGCCAGACGCCTCGCGCAGAAGACGTCTTGGTGTGCGCCCGCACTGCACATCAACACCCTGGTCTCTCGAGTTCTCTCTCTCTAGTGTGCCCGCACGACACTCGCCTCACTCTCGGATCTCTCTCTCTCTCTCTCTCTCTCTCTCTCTCTCTCTCTCTCTTTATCTCTCTCTCTCTCTCTATCTCTTTCTCTCTCTCTATCTCTTTCTCTCTCTCTCTCTCTCTCTCTCTCTCTCTCTCTAATACTTTCTTACTCGCTCTCTCCCTGGTGGACGTCCGTCGGTGCTCCCGCCGGCGCCTCCCTGACTCTCGTGGACCTGGTGACGGCTAGCTTCCTCGGCTCTCCCACGCCAAGGCTGCTGGTTGCTCTGGTCCTCCGGACAATGATGGCGGACTGGCTAGCTTCCTTCCTCTCGTGCGGATGGTTGCTGGCTCGTCCGGGCGTCGGCACTTGCTCGTGCCAACGCGCTGCACCTGTGACTCTCTCACACTCTCGCACACTCGCACAACCTCGGGAGACTCTCCCAATTCTCCTCGTAACAGAGGAGGCCACGTATCTCTCTCGCACGTCGACATACTTCGTCGACAGTCGTGAGAGAACTCCCCGATTTCCCGCTCATTCTCGCGCTCACTCTCCACTCGCGCTTGTCGGGCCCGCGCATCTTCCTCGCGCCTGATTGGCTGGCAGTCCGCGCGGATAGCGAGTCGCACATCGGCGCCCACTGATTGGCTCGCGACATGCGGAGGACCAATCAGCGCGCGCGCCGTCGAGGCTCACTCTCGCACCAACGATGCTCACTCTCGCGCTAACGTGGACGGTTAGCCGGCCCGTTCCTCGAACTCGAGGTCAGGCTGGCACCGACAACAACAATCCAACTCGCTTGTTTCTTCCGCGCACTCAGAGCTTGGCCGCATCGAACGAGATTCCTCGTATCGACGCGGCTGCGACGTTTGCAACGTCACATATCTTGACGATTTAATCATCGTCACAGAAACGTTCGACGAACACCTAAAATGGCTAGAGATTGTCTTCGACAAACTTCAACACGCTAACTTAAAAATTAATAAAGAAAAAAGCAAATTTTACCTATCCGAAGTAAAATATCTTGGCTATTTAGTAAACAAAAACGGACTTCAAGTCGACAGCGAAAAAGTCGCGCCTATACGCGAGTACCCCGTACCTAAAACGTTAAAACAAATACGGATATTTATCGGAATGACATCATGGTACCGCAGATTTATTGAAAATTCCGCGTCATTAATACAGCCAATCTCCAGTCTACTAAAAAAGAATAAAAAGTTGGAATGAGGACCAGAACAGCAAACGGCATTCGAAACCATAAAAGAACGTTTAATGACCGCTCCTATATTAATGCGGCCCGATTTTTCAAAACATTTTACCATACAAGTCGACGCAAGCACCGTAGGGCTAGGTAGCGTCTTAACACAAATCATAAACGACAAAGAACGAATTATCGCGCATACGCAAGCCGAACCATAACAAACACCGAGAAAAATTAAACGACCACAGAGTTGGAATGCCTGGGGGTTATCTGGGCAATCAAAACATTTCGAGGTTATATAGAGGGCACACACTTAAAAGTCATTACGGACCATAGCAGTCTGCAGTGGCTAAAGTCACTTAAAAAACCCGTGGGTAGGCTAGCTCGCTGGTCGATGTATCTAACGGCATACGACGTCGATATTGAACATAGAAAAGGGGCCATGTACCACGTACCCGACGCGTTATCGTGCATGTACGAAAACCAACTCGATGGAGTTAACACTCTTAACGACGATTATGATGACTGGTATAAAGAAAGAATCGACGAAGTACGGAAAAATCCTAAGAAATATCGCAATTGGCATATTTCCAGGGATATAGTGTATCACAAAACCGAAGATACGTTCCTTGATACGATCAAACGCGGTCAATCTATCTGAAAGCTCGTTTTAAAATCAAAGGATCGAGACCGAGTACTGTTCGAAGCACACGATGACACGCAGAACGGCCACTTAGGCATTGACAAAACACACGCACGCATAGCAAAAGATTATTTTTATTGGCCAAGCATGTATAAGGATATAGTAAATTACGTTAAGCGATGCGACGTGTGTCAAAAAGTCAAACCCGAGCAATTCGCACCACCGGGAATGCTAGGCCAACGCATTATCGAACACCCTTGGAGCGTTGTAGCAGCCGACATTGTGGGCCCGCTGCCACGTAGCAAAAAGGAAGAACGCTATCTGTTAGTAATACAGGATTTATTCACCCGCTGGATAGAAATCCAACCGTTAAGAGAAGCCACCAGAATATCAATTTAAGACGCTTTACACGATTTAATAATAACTCGCTGGGGAACACTACGAGTGCTCATAACGGACAATGGCACAGAATTCATTAATAAAACTCTGATAGAATACACAAAGTAACTTAATATCAAACATTCTACCACACCACCCTATCACCCACAAGCTAACCCAGTAGAAAGAGTAAATCGCGTACGAAAAACCATGATCACAGCATTTATCGAACAAGATCACCGAGAGTGGGACAACCACATTTTAGACTTCCGTTTTGCATTTATTACCTCCAAACATACGTCTACGCAGGTCACTCCAGCCTTTCTAAATTTTGGACGCAAGCCGTTACCGATACACTCCCTGCGCAAAAAAATAGAAAACTCAGATATCAACTGTAGAGGAAAAACTCTATAGATTAAGAGCGATTAGAGACTGGGTCGTACAAAATTCGGAAAACGCGCACAATCGCCAAGCAAATTACTATGACAAAAATCACCGCAACCTTACTTACAAAGCATACTCCGGGGATCTTCCCTATGCATTGAAAAACCAGAAGTACTACCTCGTACACCGAGAAGAAACACGATGATCTACGAGCTCAACCCAGCGGTGGACCAAGACACGCAAACCATCGCGGTTTCACAATTTCCTCGGAAACGTAAACCATGCTCAGAGAACCTGCCCAGCCTCTGCGAACCTCCATCGCAACGCAGACTCCGCAGCTGAATTTCACTCGACCGTCGCTAGTTTCCACCGCAACGCAGACCCCGCAGCTGAACTTCGCTCGGCCGTCGCTAGTTTCCACTGCAATGCAGACTTGACCCGAAAATGCTGGATACCTGCAGACCTCCACCTCGGTGCAGATCCAAGCCGAGGTACACATCGAAGCCGTAGCTCCTGAACACCCGCCGGAGTTATACACAGAGATCCAGACACCTCCAACTACACCCAACGAGATAGCATCGGAGAGACCGTTCCAGCCAAAGAACGAACAAGCCACCGAGAATGACATCGAGAACGCTGGGGCTAACGCCATCTTTGACACTCCGATGGAAGTCGAGCCGACAACACCACCTGCGCAAGCAATATCCGCACGGGAGATCACACACTCACAGGGCGAATACGCATTAACGGCCGCGACGTCAACGTCCTGCCTTCGCTACCTGGATATTTTAATTGCAGTAGACGCCACCATTACCGCAACTGCCTACATCCAGCCACCGTCTTCTGTTATCGATGTGGCCGCAGGAACGTCACCGTACGCGATTGTCCACGCTGCGCACCGAGATGGCGAGAGGAAGGGCCTTACATCCGTCACCTTAGGACTCACGTTCCCCGTGACCAACCGCTTCCTCCCAGAGAAGGTCTCGACGAGTTGCAACAGTTGTCTCAACGACCAAGACATACCTTCACGCGCATGGAGCAATACTGAGGAAGAACCGTGGTTATCTAATGTAGAAAGTTATCTTATTTTCGCTACCTTTTATATTCTTGTTTACCTTTTCTAGATTATTAATTTTGTTCAAAAGTATTATTTAGTTTGAAGTTCCTCCGTCTGATTAACCGTTGGTCAGACGCATTGCGAAAGTTAGCGTTCAATAGTTTATAACGCGCATAAAGTGGTTGCCTTATTATCATCAAAACGTCGACTGACTAGTTTATCTAATAATTAAGAAGAGTGATTATAACGCACCAAAGTGTCCTTAGGTTTGCCAAAGCTATCTTTATTATAATTCATTATAGTTCCTCTTAGATATATCGTTTATTTAAAATAAAGTTATCTCTGTGTTACCATAGTACTTGAGTAATACCATTCAATAAATATTCTTTTCTACTTTTCTATCAAATCATGCGTCATCTTATTACTAAAATAAACGGCCTGTGTCCTCATCACCAGAACCTACTCCGTTCTATGGGGCTTCCACCCGCCCCACTAGGTTAAGTTAGAATTACGTTAGTCTTAAGAATTAGCTTTAAGAAAACCACTTCTTTTCCCACCCCTTGATGAGTTGTGTGTGAGTTAAAGAGAGACGGTTGATCTACCACGCGTGAGATTAGCCTTGAGACTCGCTTTCACCCGCGGGTTCAGCCGGGGAGTTTGACGGAGCGATTCGCTAGCTCGCTCCATTCCTCGCGAAGGGGAGAGTTATAACACGGCAAAATTTCGCCGTGTAACTACGACGTTCGACGCGGTCGGGGTAGAGTGTCTCAAGGCTACCTGTGTGACAAAAAGGACAATGCGCGTCGCCGACTCGTGAGTGAGAGATGCGAGGAGACGACGAGCAACTTTGGCACAGCAGCAGCGACCTTCCACTTCGACAGGGCTTTCAAGTCGGCCCAGCGCACCGTAAGACAGCCGATGCAGATAGCGGAGCCATTCGTGGGGTCTACCTACGTAAGCGTCTGATGCAACAGGACCAGCGTGATGGCAGCTCGCCTGGACGAACGCCAGGAAAAACAACTACAGCGTCTCGCATTCGTAGTGACAGATGCCGCTCGAGTCAAGGGCCCTGACGACGGGACATTGGAAGTTACTACGGGTTCCGCAGTCAAGAGTTAAAGATAACCAAGAGGTTGTCTGCGGGTGAAAGGCTGTCTGTGTGCCACGAGAATTCTAATTTCGCAGCTATCTGCTTCGACACCGCGTCCGCGGGACTATCTGCGCGCACGTGGGACTATCTGCGCGCACGCGCGACTGCGCGACTCGGCAACGGTGCGTGAACCGATAGTGTGGCGAGCGAGCGAACCATCGGGCCGCGACGCGTTGACCAATCAGCGCGCGCGCGGTACGGCGGCTAGGGAGAGCAGAGTGGCGGCTGCGAGCGGCGAGCGCTCGAGCCGGAACTCGCCTACCCCGACTGCTCCTGAACGGACGTGCCTCAACTTCAACCTCACCCGGTGTTCCAGCTAGAAGGATTTAAGGTCAGTGAATCGTTTTCTGCTTTCTCCAGTCGTATCCGTCTCGCGGGTGAACGGCAGTTTCACGTTCGGTTTCACGAACGAAAAGGTTATCTCGCGTACGTGTTAGTTACCTCCGGATCGCTGTCTGTATCTTTTTAGCTCTTTGTATTGTGTTCCGTCGAAGTGTTGTGTTGTCTCGAGTAATAAGTGAATTGTACAATTAAAGATTTTTACTATAGAAGTGTAGAGTTATTTTGTGAAAACGTAGGTTAATACTTGGCGCCGATACTTGGACGCACGAGGCGTAAGGTGGTCGGGCAATTCTAGGATAAGTCGTTCAGCGCTTGCGGAATTCGTGAGAGTGAGTGAGAGACGAAAAGTGCGCGCAAATGCCCGCAGTTGCGGGCAAAATAAATGAAAAACTTCCGCGAAAATATTTGTAAGAAAATGGTTAATAGTTCACATCAAATATACGTATGTGTGTGTGTGTGTATGACTATGTACGTATGTGCATATGCGTGTGTGTAAACGCAGAAATCAGTACATGCGGTACAAAAAATATGGTATGTACCAAGGACTAAGCGGGCTTTTTGACCTCGCGTGGTTGCAGTATTCGTTTACAGCTCGTAAACGCCCTCGCTTTCGGCTCGGGCTAACTCGCTTTGACTCGTGCTGCAAACTCCACTCTTGGTCTAAAAAAGTCCACTATAGGCCCTTGGCGCACAATATACTATTGAAAATAGTATATTATATGATGTAACATTTTTTTTCTTATGTCTAAACAAATTATAGTAATTACACATAAGTTATAAAAATTATATTCACTTAAAAATAAAAAATACGTAGAAACAATTAATTTTTGAAAAATTTATATCAACTTTTGCTTACTTAAATAGTATATTGTGTACCAAGGGCGTAAAGTGGGCTTTTTTAGATCAAGTGTGGAGTTTGCAGTACGAGTCAAGGCTAGGGTGTTTTCGAGCCGCAGACGAGTACTGCAACCACACGAAGCCAAAAAGCTCACTTAGCCCTTGGTGCACACCATATTTTTTGTACCGCATGTACTGATTTCTGCGTTTACACACACACACACACATGAGATTTTTCAATAGTGTGGTGCACGTGTCATAAGTCAACGAAGACGCATTTGAATTTGTGTCGAAGACTAGTTCATTTCAGTTTTGCCGTGAAGACTATATAGTATATATATATATATATATATATATATATATATATATATATATATATATATATATATATATATATATATATATATATATATACTATATAGTATATATATATATATATATATATATATATTGAATTCTTGCGTCAAAGACTGTACATTTGCAGTCACACCAGAAACGTTAAATATGTATTGGTTTCCGTCATAAATTTGAAATGCGCAAGTCTACTTTAGAAGCGGATGTAGAGTGGAAATGGGTATTATATAAAAAGTATACATAGTATTGCTGAAATAATTTATAACTTTTTATCTAAAGAAGAAAAAAAAGAAATGAATCAATAGATACTAGTTGACTAACAAAAATTATTTCTCATGCTTACCAGTTTAGTGTTATTAAACAAGTTTTCAAACGCATATTTGGTGTTTTAAAGAGATCCAAAACATTAGGGCCACTCTTGTCATCCTCACAAATCATTGATTTCTGACGTTCTATTTGACTGTGCATTTTCATGCAAAACTCAGAAGGAATTTCTGTTCCGTTCACTCGAGCTAAATTATGTAAAATATCGTTAGCCTCTAGTAACCGGCCTTTCGTTAGTAACCATCTCGGCGATTCAGGAAGAAACCTATAAATTAATATAATTGCCATAAATAGTTAATTTTAGGGGAAGAATACACTCTAAATTGTCAAAATACAAAACATTTAATTTTGTTTATGTAGGTGGTGGTAAATCATCATGGGGGCTCATATAGAACCCATGTAGTTCTCATGTAACACCCACTGGGAACCATGTAGTAGAACAGAGGAATCATATCGGACCTATGTGTGATTTTGCGTCAGGATCCTATTGTGAACCAGATGGTTTTCACATAGTTCCTACATGGGTTCCATATAGATTCCAGCTGATTATCTAGCTTAAAATAATCATAAAAAATATCGCCGAGACAAATTGAGCTTGAACCCGGGATCTTTCGGTTAAGAGACTTGCGACTTAAGGAGGGTCCGGAGAGGTAAAAGTTGGGTGGGGGTCGCAGCGAAATCTTCGGTTTTGATTATTGTGCGTGTGCTGTGGACACAAATGGTCAATGTACTAACCTTGGCTAAAAACATTTATCCACGCGTGCGAGCGCACGGAAAAAAATATACTTTGTGTTCGACTCGTAATTACTCGAGCTAGTCTTTAACTAAATGACTTGAAAAATATTGTATAATAACCGTGAATACACGTATTTTCATATTATGCGATCACAATTAGCTTAAGCCGTTGTTTGAACGAATGGAAAATAGAAAATCAGAAGTAAACTTTTAATATGTTAGATTTTTCCGTTCAATCAACAAAAGTCTGTTACAAATTTTCGAAATTGTTAAATAATTGTACATTGCATTAAACGACATATAGTGATAATGGTATCTGGAAAGTTTTAAGCACTTACATACAATACATCAAAAGTTATAAACATTTGAAGTTGAGAATCGAGTGCACGCGAGCACGAGGTTAGGTCGCTTCACTCGCATGCAGAAGGCGCTCAGTATAGCCATTGTAGCACTTTTTTCGGCTATATTTACGTTTTGGTCTTTTTCTCATTTAAATAGCCGGTAAACTCAATTTTTAAGGATACTAATCGATTCAGCATGCCATTCTCTTGCCAAAAGTATGTTTTTTTTTCACTGACCCATTATTTTAGGCATATAAAAAAAACGATCTGAATCTTAAATTTTGCTGTCATCCCATAAGAGGGGAGCGTTTCCAATGTTAATGTTCTTGTTAATATCTCGGTAACGGATCGATCAATCGATCTGAAATTTTTTACAGGTCGTGTGTGATATAAAGGAAAAGATATATACAATTTTTTTCCGTGCACTCGCACGTGTGGATAAATGTTTTTAGCCAAGGTCAGTATATTGACCATTTGCGTCCACAGCACACGCACAATAGTCAAAACCAAAGATTTCTTCAAGTCAAGTTTATTATAGTCTATTTTAGAATATAATAAACTTGACTTTGTTTCATTGATCTCAGTTCTTTTCTATCTGTAATTTTGTTGCGGAATATATCAAACTCACCTAACCTTTTACTTTTTTAGAAGTTAATTTTTTTAGAGATTTTAATCCTTTTTAGTGTTTTTTTTTTAAGTATTTCATATTTGACGTCGTAAAAATTAAATATAAGCATCTTTAGCACCTTTCGACCACAGCTTTTTTGTAACAATTTTATCACTAAGATGAAATCACTGATTGTTCTAATATACATCACCCTCGAATTATTTCTACACCTAGACACCAAAAACCACGATGCGAACTACCAAGACCTCGTCATTGGCCACCCTGTACACCTAGACGCCGCCCTTAAATGATGTTTACACCTAGACACCAAAAACCACGGAGTGAACTACCCAGACCTTGCCATCGGCCACCCTGTACACTATAACACCACCCTTGAATGATTTTTACACCAAGATACAAAAAACCACAAAGCGCTCCACCTAAACCTCGTCATCGGCCACCCTGTACACCTGGACACCTTCCTCGAATGATTTTTACACCTAGACACAAAAAACTACGAAGCGCACCACCTAGACCTTGTCATCGGCCACCCTGTACACCTAGGCCGTACTTGAATGATTTTCATACCAATTGACACCGAAAATAACCTGAACCTTGTCATCAGCTACCCTGGCAAGCTAGTTACTGTTACTGCTCCAGAAGGCAGAGTATGCACCGGTAACCTCTTAATTCTAAATATCGTAATACGTTATTATATTTTCTTGAGAAAGTAATTCCTATCTGTACAGTATCTATGTCTGTATATACTATCTGTATATCCGGCCAACTTCACGGTCCTAACACTTCTTGCGGCTCAAGAAGAAAAACGTGATTTTAGCATTTGTGGATTATACACTCACATATTATAAAACCGCTGTCAATTCATTGGAACGTAGCTTCCTCCAACATAATTTATAGGTCCAATAAATAAAATATTGTTTCAATATACAGTATATCTGCCTGCTAATGTATAAGGCGGTTTTTGAAGCATTTGACTAAATTGTTTCAGAGATATGAAAAATCAAAAAAATTTCAAAAAAAAAATTAAAACCTTGATATTTTACGAACCATAGAGGTCGGAAAGCTGTGCAATGAACTTAGCCAAAACACATAAAATATCTACTTTTTCTCAAAATCTCAATCGCAGTAAGGCCTTTTTACGTCCGCAATCAAGGCACAAAAAACTCATTTCTTTCAGTTTTCGATTTATTACTGAAAAAATAAGTAGCTAAATCATTTGAAATTTCCATGGGATATAGTTTGACACGTGACCCATCGACATGATTTTTTTCGCGAAGTTATGATGTTTAGTTTCGGAGATATGAATTTAAAAAAAAAATCACTTTTTTCATTTTATCTGCTGAACAAAGCAGTCGATCTCAAGGACAAAATGAGGAAAAGTAGGTAGTTTTATTGTCTTTTAAATGCATTTAGCTGAAATGTTTGTAACAATGGAATGATTGAAAAAATAGTGTTTTTCAAAATTTTGTTTGCAAAATAGTATTTTTCAAAAATCAAAAAAAAGCCATAAAAAAATAGTTGAGAAAATAAAAAAAACTGTTTTTCCCAAATTCAGAATCCAAAAATATACATGCATGTCAAATTTTATTAATATTGACGGAGTAGTTCCAGAGATATTACGGTATACATATACACACACACCCACGCTGGTAAGCCTGACACCCGTCTGTGGCGCGTCTCCTGGGTGGCAGATGGGGGAGAGCTCGCTGGGGTATATACCTCGGAGGGTAGAACAGAAATAAAATATGCTTTGTGGACCAAATCAGGCCGCCGCGTTTGCCGTGCGGTGCAACCCGTAAGATGCCAAAACGAGATCCTGGGTGGGGAGGTAATCTGAGGTTGCGAGCCAAAGTGACCTAAACCACCTTTGGCTCTCGCTGACGGCAAGATGAGAGGCCGGTCACTTAGCCAGTACCGGTCAATTAGCTGAGGCGAGTGCGTGATATTGCTTGATGTCTGCCAGAAACTCTTCGGAGAGCCAAGCACTTTGTTTGGAGTGGGAGGTTCGAGAGAGTAGAGATGTGCTAGGGCAGTATCGCGTGCTTTACTCTGGTATAATGTTCCCAGCCCGGCACCGCTTACAGTCATGTGTTGGAGCCATGTCAGCTGCCTCTATAGACGAAGGGATCGACGGTGGTCGGACACATACCGGAATAAAGACTATTATCAAGTATGGACAATTTAACCGAGCAAGGAAAGAAAGCAGGAGAAGGAGCTTTCGAGATCTGGAATACTATCCGGGATGCTGAGCGAGAACGAGAAAGCATATCGAAGAAGATCCGAGACAGGCTGGACTCTATAGATACTGTTGTGTCAAACGCATCCAACATTCATAAGTCTCTTAAAAGCGATCTATCGGCGATTATGATCTAGGTTTAGCGGCTTGACAGAGGATAAGTGGCGCTGGAAAAGAGCAAGGAGAGCCTTAGATTGATGCTAAAAAAAGCGGAAATGTCGACGAACCAGCAGCATATTCAGAAGGAGGACAAGGCATCACAGACGATAGAAGCATCAAACGAGGTGACGACAGGAGCGCTAAATAAGCGTAAGGCAATGTCACCAAGCCAGGTAGGAGAGCGACAAGAAAACTACGCTAAAAGAACGAGGAAAAATAAGGAAGTAGCTTTTGTAAAAGTCGCATCAAAAATCCAATCACAGATGTCTCCGGTAGAAAAGGCAGACCGACCCTGTCAGGTTATTACCAGAAAGGAGAAAAAGAAAGAAAAGAAGAGGAAAAAGAAGATACACGAAAGCACTGGTGCGAAAAACAAAAATGGCACTAGAAAACCACGATGCTTGGTAACAGCGTAAATAAGATACGCAAAACGGTAACAGAAGATCTTCTTTTGGAGCTACAACGCACCAAAGAAGTGAAAACGCATGAAGTGGTTTTTCAAATAAAAGACCTGGATATTCTAGAAGCCCTGAGTAGAGAGTTTCTAGAAGAGAAGGAAGTAGTAGAGACGTCCGTAAAGACTTTTCGAAAAACTTATGGAGATACGCAGACTGCCGTCGTATAGCTGCCTGCTAACATTGCACAAAAAGCGATCGCACGGGAAAGCTTAGAGTACGTTGGGTTTATTGCAGAATCAGGGAGATGAGTCAAGAGACACGGTCACCTAGATGCTATAAAAGCCTGGATTTTGGCCATATTGCAAAAAAATGTACAGAGACGTACGACAGAAGTAAATGCTGTTTTAAGTGCGGAACAGGAGGACATGCAGCGAAAAGTTGCACGAACGCGCTGAATTGCATTCTTTGCCGGAAAAAGGATGTAGAATCAAAGAGTATCCATGCAGCTGGTAGCTTTACATGCCCAGCCTACCGAGCTGCATTAAAAGTACTGAAGAACCAACAAAAATGAAGATAGTGCAAATAAATCTAAACCACTGTGAGACAGCACAGGATCTACTCAATCAGTATGTCCGCGAGAAAGAGGTTGACGTAGCTATTGTGTGCAAACAATATAAGGATCTAGACGAACCATCGTGGAAAATAGACACTACGGGTAAAGCAGCAATCTGGGCATGTGGAAACGTTGCTTTCTGTGAAAAAATGAAGATCCGTAAAGAAGGATTTACACGGACTAAGGTAGCAGGTGTCACTGTTTACAGCTGCTACACTTTACCTAACGCTCTAATCCAGAAGTTTGAACAACTGCTAGATCGGCTCATACAAGACGCAGTGGGGAGGAAACCAATACTGATTGCAGGCGACTTTAATACCTGGGACAGAGGACGAGTACTCCTGGAAGCATTTAATCACCAGGTCATAATAATGAAGGACGATAAAAGGAGTCTTAAGAAGAAAATCCGCAAAAAAAAACGGCGGTGCCTTAAGGAATTGCAGGATGAAGTCAAACAAGACCCTTGGGATCGACCATACAAAATAGTAATGAAAAAGATTAAAGGAAGCTACGTGCCCCCTCCAAAATGCCTAGAGCTATTACACCAAGTAGTGACTACGCTCTTTTCCAGGCAACTGGAAGAGCCAAGTGTCATCGAAAGAGGTTTAAATGAAGAGGCTATCCCACCGATCACGACTGAGGAATTGTTAGCCGCCTGCAGAAGGGTAGATAACAACAAGGCCCCAGGGCCGGATGGCATTCCAAATATTGCGTTGAAGCATGCCATTCATGCTCATCCAGAGTTCTTCGTAGACTTGTACAATACATGTCTAGAAGAGGGAACATTTCCCACAAACTAAAAAAAACAGCGACTAGTGCTTCTGCCAAAAGGAACGAAACCACCCGAGGAGTCCTCATGATACAGACCACTCTGCATGCTGGATACTCCAGGGAAGATTCTGGAACGCATTATCTGCGTCAGAATTGATCTATTCTATTCTATTTTATTCTATTTTATTCTATTCTATTCAATTTTATAGAAGGAACAGGTGGATTAGCATAACACCAATATGGCTTCAGAAAGGAGCGTTCAACCCTGGACACAGTTAGTCTAATGATTGACACTGCACAAACAGCAATAGAGAAAAGATGGAAGGAAGGAAAAAAGAAGTATTGCGCCATAGTAACATTTGATGTCAAAAATGTATTAAGTTCGGCCAGATGGAGTGAAATACACGAGGCACTCCGAAAGCAGGATGTGCCCTTATTTATAAGAAGGATGATGTCCGACTACTTGAAGGACGAAATTCTATTATACGACACTAAGGATGGTACCAAGACATATAAAGTTACAGGAGGCGTCCCCCAAGGGTCGGTACTTGGCCCACCGACTTGGAATATCATGTATGACGGGATACTGAAGCTACAATTACCTGAAGAAGCAACAGTCGTAGGATTCGCTGACGACATAGCAGTGGTGGTAGTAGCAGGAGGCGTCCCCCAAGGGTCGGTACTTGGCCCACCGACTTGGAATATCATGTATGACGGGATACTAAAGCTACAATTACCTGAAGAAGCAACAGTCGTAGGATTCGCTGACGACATAGCAGTGGTGGTAGTAGCAAAACATAAAGAAGAGTTGACAGACATAGCTGAAGAGTCAACCTGTATAATACATGAATGGCTAACAGAGACGGGACTGGAACTAGCCAGTCACAAAACGGAAGTTATCCTCATTTCCAGTAGAAAGAAGATGGAGGAAATCATACTGACGGTGGATGGACATGAAATCGTTTCTCAACCAACCATCAAATACTTGGGCATCACTATCGATGCAAGACTAAGTCTTAAACAGCATCTGGAAATAGTCAGTGATAAAGCAACAAAAGTTGGGGCTGCTCTATAATGATTGATGCCAAATGTTGGAGGGCCATCTCGGAAACGGAGGTTACTCTGAGCCAGTGTAACCACATTGATTGTGCTATATACGGAGCCCCAATAATGTTGGCTACCGTTTATAGGCGAAATGCACTAAGAGTGGCGTCCGCTTACCGTACGGTATCGGAGGATGCTGCCTGCATTATAGCAGGTATGCCACCCATTGACCTCTTAGCGTTGAAAAAAAGGACGTATTCGAAGCTAGGAGACGATCGATTGACAAAAGCCAGAGATCTGGGATGCCGCAAGAAAAAAGACGATGGCTGAATGGCAAACAAGATGGGACGCTAGTGGCAAAGGACGATGGACTCATCCCCTTATACCAAGGATAGAAGACTGGATTAACTGGAGACGTTAACTACTACCTCACGTAGTTTTTGACCGGGCGCGGATGTTTCCGAGCGTACTTGCATCAGTTCAAACTAGACGACCATCCAAACTGCCCAATATGTTCGGATGCAACAGAGGATGTTGAGCACGTCTTTTGCGAGTGCTCACGATATCACCAGGAGCGAGAGGAACTTAAGAGTTATCTTCAGATCAGAGTAACTCCTGAGTCGATTATAACGGCCATGTTGACCTCAGAGGATGGATGGTGCGCAGTCAGCAACTATGCAGCAGGCATTCTCAAGAAAGTCGGGAAAGAAGAAGACAGAAGAAGACGAAGAGGTACTGAGTACGTACGTGTGTATGTGCGACGCAGAAAATGAAAGATGACTACAGTTATGACGATCACATCAACCAGAAGCGGGCGAAAGCCTCTCCCCCCCCCCCCCGCGAAGCATTGCTTGATGGTGGTACTGCAGGGTTCAGGGGCATAAAAGATGGAGCTAGGCACCATTACCGAGCGTCTATGAAGGCATAGAGGGCGTTCCTTTTTACAGCTAGATGTTTTTTAACCTGGCCGTAGAAGGGATGGGTTTAGTCGGTGGGAATCAGACAGACGGCTGACATTGTGAATGGGGCTGTTTCGACGCCCCCATAAACAAGGTCATGCTATGGTCTTTTTAAGATTTTCCCTAATACCTCTTTCTCCGAGAGAGAAAAAAAAACACGCACACCAGCGATGGGCATCGAGAGTTTCGTCGTGGGTGCTCATCAGCAAGTTCAGAGCGCCAAAGTGATTGCAGTGCTCGACAGCTTACTTCACGACGTAGAAATTTGTCCAAATCAAACTCGTGCCCCGCGTTCCGCTTCTTTATACGTTTTCGCGCGTTACGGCAACTGCTATAAATTCTTACGATGCTAATTTTTCTGTTCTAAATACGATTAATTAATTTATGCATCTTATAAATTATTTGATATATACATATACACTCCTCTCGGTCCGTAGCGCGTATGAGATTTTAAATTTTAGAGAAGAGCAGTAATCATTTACTGATCTACGTCCGAATTTTGACAACAGATCATAAATAAGAAAGTAATTATATATAGTAGTGTATTATTATCATATAAGAAAGATCCGGGATACCAGGTAGTGGAAAGTCATTTCAATAATAATAGTATGTTATTTCTTTTCAATAACAAAATATATTCAATCAATATTCTTTTTAGATAGAATATTGCGTAAATTGCTAATATTCTTTAAAACAGAAATTGTTGTTTGTTCGCTTTGATTATACAATATATTTGTAAGACAATACGCTTAACATTTGCGTTATTGGCTTTGGATCATGATTTTTCTAAGTATATAAACGATTCCAATAATTATAAGTTCTAGACTGATACGCGTTAGTTGCGTTATCAGTTTTGACTCGTCAAATTTATAAGTATTTGAGACATAGAAATTTTATAAGTCATTTACCTGCTCAAAGCGTAATTTGCTCAAGAGCAGAGACTAGACGGTTTAGTTGCGCTGGCGCTTAAGTTGCGCTTCGGCTAGTGAGCTAATACGGATTGTGAGGGTCCTTTTATATGCCACAGAAAGAGCGGAAATCGAGCCGCCGGAAAAACTATCACATTCATACTTGCACACATTTATTCACACCTCTATACAAAAATCATTTACACATTTATAAAATAATGCGCCGCTGCGCTCTCCGCTCGGTCTGTATAGATATAGGCACTCGTTGCGCGCTTTCCCCGCTTTCCTGCTGTTTGCCGCTGTTGCCGCTGGCTGGCTCGTGGCGCTGCTGTTGTAATGCTGCTTTGAGCTCAGCTGTCAGCTGTGGCGCGTAGCTTCGAATTGGGAGTGGGGGAGCATAAGATGCTCTTGTATAATCTAAAATGTTGTTTCATATAATTTAGTATTTAATATTTATAAATTTTTTTGCGGAGCTTGTACGGAGTCTTACAATATATATATATATATATATATATATATATATATATATATATATATATATAACACGTGTGTATAACTTGGATGTGTTTTGTAGAATTATATATATTTTTTGCAGTTTATGCCAAATTCAGACTAAAGGTTTTTATGGTCGCTAAACTAAAATCTAATATCAGAATTGTAAAATAATTGTTTAAACAATTTTGTGTAAATAAATTATTGCGGAATTGAATTTTTTTCAGCTTTGATCCCGGAACTGCTTCCAGATTATGTAGTTGCTATGCAGGAACCAGATTTCAAAATTGCAAGAATAAGTATTTAAAAAATGCGCAAGCACATCGGAGGAAGGCGAGCGGAAGAGATTCTAAAATCTAAAATCAAACTTTCTAAACCTACCTACCTCAGGTGCCTCGATGTTTAATATGAGAATATCTATTCAAAAAATACCCCAGCTTATCAAAGCAAGGAGAATAATGTAGAAATTTTTTTTCAAATACGTCGGTACATTGGAGGAAGGCGAGCGCAGGCGAGGATTAAGTTACTCTAAACCCTAATCCCTTTAACGCCAAGCGCCGCAAATTCATTTCAGAGAATAGTTTTTTTAAATCCGTCGGCACATCGGAGGTAGGCGATCAAAAGCTAGGATCAACTTCAAAACTAAAATTCTTTAACTTACCTACCTCATGCAGAAACAGTTTTAATGAGAAAATAATATTTCAAAATACGTTGGCATATCCAGGGTGAGGATCGAGAGTGGGGATTAAATTCGAAATTAAAACAATCATGCATGCTTGTCTTTCAAGAGCTATTCAGCAAAAGATTATCAGCTTCTATAAAAAAACCTGCTTAAGCCTACGTTAATTTCGGTAAGATAAATACGGCGAGACCTTGGAAGCTTTAATACGAAACCGAAAGCGCTAAACCCTCTTACTCTACGCACTGCAAGTTCTATCATTCGCAGGGCCGGTAAAAAATGTGAGATATCCTACGTACCTCAGGCATCTTAAAAACGCATGAAAGAAACGTAAATAATAGCAAGTTGTACAGTTATAGGGGTCCAATAATTATTAAACTACGAAAACATAGGGTAGTTTGGTTAACGCATTATCGTTTTAAAGTTTATTAAAGATCCGATCGCTTTTTTTCTGTGCCGAGGTGTAGCTTAAATAATGTATCGATATCCGGAGTAGTAGGGTTATTGGGTTTACGCATTCGGGTTTTAGATTCATTCCTAGGTCCGATCGCCTTCCTTTGAGGTGCTAATGAGTTCTTTTAATGAATTATTAAACTATGAAAGCGTGGGGTAGTTTGGTTAACGCATTTTCGTTTTAATGTTTATTATAGATACGATAGCTTTTTTTTCCGTGCCGAGGTGTAGCTTAAATAATGTATCGATATCGGGAAGAGTGTTGTTATTGGGTTTACCCATTCTGGTTTTAGATTTATTCCTAGCTTCGATCGCCTTCCTTTGATGTGCTAATGAGTACTTTTAATGATTTATTAAACTACGATTGCGTGGTGTAGTTTGGTTAACGCATTTTCGTTTTAAAGTTTATTATAGATCCGATCGCTTATTTTTCTGTGCCGAGGTGTAGCTTAAATAAAGTATCGATATTACGAGTAGTAGGGTTATTGGGTTTACGCATTCTGGTTTTAGATTTATTCCTAGCTTCGATCGCCTTACTTCCATGTGCCGATGAGTTTTTTGAATGAATTATTAAACTATGAAAGCGTGGGGTAGTTTGGTTAACGCATTTTCGTTTTAAAGTTTATTATAGATACGATCGATTTTTTTTCTGTGCCGAGGTGTAGCTTAAATAAAGTATCGATATCGGGAGTAGTAGGGTTATTGGGTTTACGCATTCTAGTTTTAGATTCATTCCTAGCTTCGATCGCCTTCCTTTGATGTGCTAATGAGTTCTTGTAATGAATTATTAAACTATGAAAGCGTGGGGTAGTTTGGTTAAGGCATTTTCGTTTTAAAGTTTATTATTGATCCTATCGCCTTTCTTCAATGTGCCGAGGTGTAGCTTAAATAGTGTATCGATATCCGGAGTAGTAGGGTTATAGTGTTTACGCATTCAGGTTTTAGATTTATTGCTTTCCTGGATAGCCTTAGTTCAATGTGCCGATGATTTTTTTAAATGAATTATTAAACTACGAAAGCGTGGGGTAGTTTTGTTAACGCATTTTCGTTTTAAAGTTTATTATAGATCTGATAGCTTTTTTTTCCGTGCCGAGGTGTAGCTTAAATAATGTATCGATATCGGGAAGAGTGTTGTTATTGGGTTTACGCATTCTGGTTTTAGATTTATTCCTAGCTTCGATCGCCTTACTTCCATGTGCCGATGAGTTTTTTGAATGAATTATTAAACTATGAAAGCGTGGGGTAGTTTGGTTAACGCATTTTCGTTTTAAAGTTTATTATAGATACGATCGATTTTTTTTCTGTGCCGAGGTGTAGCTTAAATAAAGTATCGATATCGGGAGTAGTAGGGTTATTGGGTTTACGCATTCTAGTTTTAGATTCATTCCTAGCTTCGATCGCCTTCCTTTGATGTGCTAATGAGTTCTTTTAATGAATTAAACTACGAAAGCGTGCGGTAGTTTCGTTAACGCATTTTCGTTTTAAAGTTTATTATTGATCCTATCGCCTTTCTTCAATGTGCCGAGGTGTAGCTTAAATAGTGTATCGATATTCGGAGTAGTAGGGTTATAGTGTTTACGCATTCAGGTTTTAGATTTATTGCTTTCCTGGATAGCATTAGTTCAATGTGCCGATGAGTGTTTTAAATGAATTATTAAACTACGGAAGCGTGGGTTAGTTTTGTTAACGCATTTTCGTTTTAAAGATTATTATAGATCCGATCGCTTATTTTTCTGTGCCGAGGTGCAGCTTAAATAAAGTATCGATATCGGGAGTAGTAGGGTTATTGGGTTTACGCATTCTGGTTTTAGATTCATTCCTAGCTTCGATCGCCTTCCTTTGATGTGCTAATGAGTCCTTTTAATGATATATTAAACTATGAAAGCGTGGGGTAGTTTGGTTAACGCATTTTCGTTTTAAAGTTTATTATAGATCCTATCGCCTTTCTTCAATGTGCCGAGGTGTAGCTTAAATAATGTATCGATATCGGGAATAGTAGGGTTATTGGGTTTACGCATTCTGGTTTTAGATTCATTCCTAGCTTCGATCGCCTTACTTCCATGTGCCGATGAGTTTTTTGAATGAATTATTAAACTATAAAAGCGTGGGGTAGTTTTGTTAACGCATTTTCGTTTTAAAGTTTATTATAGATCCGATCGCTTTTTTTCTGTGCCGAGGTGTAGCTTAAATAAAGTATCGATATTACGAGTAGTAGGGTTATTGGGTTTACGCATTCTGGTTTTAGATTTATTCCTAGCTTCGATCGCCTTACTTCCATGTGCCGATGATTTTTTTGAATGAATTATTAAACTATAAAAGCGTGGGGTAGTTTGGTTAACGCATTTTCGTTTTAAAGTTTATTATAGATCCGATCGCTTTTTTTTCTGTGCCGAGGTGTAGCTTAAATAAAGTATCGATATCGGGAGTAGTAGGGTTATTGGGTTTACGCATTCTGGTTTTAGATTCATTCCTAGCTTCGATCGCCTTCCTTTGATGTGCTAATGAGTTCTTTTAATGATATATTAAACTACGAAAGCGTGGGATAGTTTGGTTAACGCATTTTCGTTTTAAAGTTTATTATTAATCCTATCGCCTTTCTTCAATGTGCCGAGGTGTAGCTTAAATAAAGTATCGATTTTGGGAAGAGTGTTGTTATTGGATTTACGCATTCTGGTTTTAGATTCATTCCTAGCTTCGATCGCCTTCCTTTAATGTGCTAATGAGTTTTTTGAATGATTTATTATACTATGAAAGCGTGGGGTAGTTTGGTTAACGCATTTTCGTTTTAAAGTTTATTATAGATCCGATCGCTTTTTTTTCTGTGCCGAGGTGTAGCTTAAATAAAGTATCGATATTACGAGTAGTAGGGTTATTGGGTTTACGCATTCTGGTTTTAGATTCATTCCTAGCTTCGATCGCCTTCCTTTGATGTGCTAATGAGTTTACTTAATGAATTATTAAACTATGAAAGCTTGGGGTAGTTTGGTTAACGCATTTTCGTTTTAAAGTTTATTATTGATCCTATCGCCTTTCTTCAATGTGCCGAGGTGTAGCTTAAATAAAGTATCGATTACGGGAAGAGTGTTGTTATTGGATTTACGCATTCTGGTTTTAAATTTATTCCTAGCTTCGATCGCCTTACTTCAATGTGCCGATGAGTTTTTTGAATGATTTATTAAACTACGAAAGCGTCGGGTAGTTTGGTTAACGCATTTTCGTTTTAAAGTTTATTATAGATCCGATCGCTTTTTTTTCTGTGCCGAGGTGTAGCTTAAATAATGTATCGATATCGGCAGTAGTAGGGTTATTGGGATTGCGCATTCTGGTTTTAGATTTCTTCCTTTCCTGGATAGCCTTACTTCAATGTGCCGATGAGTTTTTTTAATGAATTATTAAACTACGAAAGCGTCGGGTAGTTTGGTTAACGCATTTTCGTTTTAAAGTTTATTATAGATCCGATCGCTTTTTTTCTGTGCCGAGGTGTAGCTTAAATAAAGTATCGATATTACGAGTAGTAGGGTTATTGGGTTTACGCATTCTGGTTTTAGATTCATTCCTAGCTTCGATCGCCTTCCTTTAATGTAATAATGAGTTTTTTGAATGAATTATTAAACTATGAAAGCGTGGGGTAGTTTGGTTAACGCATTTTCGTTTTAAAGTTTATTATTGATCCTATCGCCTTTCTTCAATGTGCCGAGGTGTAGCTTAAATAAAGTATCGATTTTGGGAAGAGTGTTGTTATTGGATTTACGCATTCTGGTTTTAGATTCATTCCTAGCTTCGATCGCCTTCCTTTAATGTGCTAATGAGTTTTTTGAATGATTTATTATACTATGAAAGCGTGGGGTAGTTTGGTTAACGCATTTTCGTTTTAAAGTTTATTATAGATCCGATCGCTTTTTTTTCTGTGCCGAGGTGTAGCTTAAATAAAGTATCGATATTACGAGTAGTAGGGTTATTGGGTTTACGCATTCTGGTTTTAGATTCATTCCTAGCTTCGATCGCCTTCCTTTGATGTGCTAATGAGTTTACTTAATGAATTATTAAACTATGAAAGCTTGGGGTAGTTTGGTTAACGCATTTTCGTTTTAAAGTTTATTATTGATCCTATCGCCTTTCTTCAATGTGCCGAGGTGTAGCTTAAATAAAGTATCGATTACGGGAAGAGTGTTGTTATTGGATTTACGCATTCTGGTTTTAAATTTATTCCTAGCTTCGATCGCCTTACTTCAATGTGCCGATGAGTTTTTTGAATGATTTATTATACTATGAAAGCGTGGGGTTGTTTGGTTAACGCATTTTCGTTTTAAAGTTTATTATAGATCCGATCGTTTTTTTTCTGTGCCGAGGTGTAGCTTAAATAATGTATCGATATCGGCAGTAGTAGGGTTATTGGGATTGCGCATTCTGGTTTTAGATTTCTTCCTTTCCTGGATAGCCTTACTTCAATGTTCCGATGAGTTTTTTGAATGAATTATTAATCTATGGAAGCGTGGGGTAGTTTGGTTAACGCATTTTTGTTTTAAAGTTTATCATAGATCAGATCTCTTTTTTTTATGTGCCGAGGTGTAGCTTAAATAAAGTATCGATTTTGGGAAGAGTGTTGTTATTGGGTTTACGCACTTTGGTTATAGATTAATTCCTTGCTTCGATCGCCTTCAATTGATCTGTCTGATTATCCACGTGTTTTGATTCTCCTAAACCACTTTATTACTTAGAAAACATGTTTAAAATTTGTACATGAAAATTCTTTGTATATCAATAAAAAATCCGAACACCAATAGAGAAGTATAGTGTCACGGGCACCGCGGCTTCGTCTGCTTCTTAAACTCACCTTCGTGGTGCTACCGCGCCACTTGATTTCGTGTATTTTATAATATAAATAGTGTACTATTTGATACTTTTTTCCAAAATGATACTTCATTAACTTTATTATCAAATAATTCAATTTTTAATAATTAATATCATTAACTAAAATAAGAAATGTGTGCGTCTCGGGATGCCCGGTAGAAGTGATTACTTAACTTGATTTAAGTAGAAAGTATTTAAAATTGAACTTATTTATTATTCAAATGAATATAATTTTTGGAAAGGATTATACAAATAAAGAAGTATTTTTTTCAAAGTAGCATGTTGATACTAACGGGATTTCATGATTTCTTTTTGCAATAATGGTTTTATTATTATTTAAGTAAACAGTTATTCGGTGTATTGGCACCGCTTGGGGATGGATATTATATTTAGTTATGTGATCAGCAGCTTTTAGTCTTATGTTTTGTCCAGTTTTTTGTGAATCTTGAAAGTGGAACCATACACGTGTAATTTCATTTTGATTGTTAGTTTAATGTAAACTAATTTTCCAACTGCACCGTTCGCAAGCCCACCTACTACGTTAATATTGGTTGTGATTATATAAAATTTATTCCGTACAAACATGATCTCGTGTGGAAATCCTTCTGTATCGATAACCGAAATTGGCGTGTGTCCGAATCAGCTGTGCCGTTCGGTAAGCTACCCTCCTCGAAGTACCGATAGAGCTCACTCAATTATTTTCACAATTATGCATTTAACAATTCGTATGACACTGGATAACAAAAACACAGTGTCACTGTCTGTAGAAGGCGATATACCAACGGAGTACAGAGAGAATGAGAAAGACAGTAACGGAAAGCGTAAGCAAAGTAATGCGGTATAGTAGGCATAAGAGACTAAATCTATAGATATTGCTTGGAGAGGGAGGGGGTCCGAAAACAGTATAGTTATATGTATACTTATCTCTGCGCCCGGAGAGAGTGTATAAGGTCCTAAGAGAGTAAATCTATATTTAGCTTGGCGTACGGAGAAGGGGGCCTGCCGGGTCGAGAGCTAAGAGCCCTATACCCCGCTTAAAAATATTATATGAGATCTCATATGAGATTTCATATGACCGAAATTCGTCATATGAGATCTATATGAGATCTACATGATATATAGATATCACTGTAATGCATTCCATTTAACGCATTCCAGAAGTTACAAACATTGTAGGTTCACCGTCCCATAAGAAGTTATCACTTCAATAAAAAAACAATTTACATATAGCTATGATATCTTGATTTTAAAATTTCTGTGAAGCACACTATGAGAAAAGTGAGGTTGCAGCAAAGTTGTAGGTTAACTGTTAACATAAGCATGTTGGATTTTGCCAATGATACTTATGTTAATAGTTAACGTAGCTATATTATGTGAAGTAGCTGTATATTAATAGTTAACATATGGCTCCTGTACGAGTGTTAATAGACCTTGTAAAGAAATAATCAGATAAAAATTATTAGAAAACGCTCGTGTATACATTTTATTAATGATGAGTGACTTTGG
Organism: Nasonia vitripennis; assembly: GCF_009193385.2. Lineage (NCBI taxonomy): Eukaryota > Metazoa > Arthropoda > Insecta > Hymenoptera > Pteromalidae > Nasonia > Nasonia vitripennis. The sequence goes on from NW_022279589.1 coordinate 2,707,295, forward strand.
AATGATATACTATCAAATATCAAAATTTTGTCTTTCATCGGCCTTTTGGGTCTGAATAGCAGATCTGGTAGTTTTAGAAATACAATATAGTGTGTGATTCCAACTGATTCAGCCGCTTCTGGCATTTCCAAAAAAGTATTTAATCACGGGTGAGGGTAAAAAGTTTGAAAAATAAATAGTTGAAAGGCAAAAATTACGAATTGAATTATAACGAAAGATAAAATTCTAAGTCCCAGAATATTGGAAAGCTACAATTTTGAAAACCTAAATTTGGAAATTCCTAAAAATATCGCTTCTGCAATATTTTAACTACAAATATCACCTTTTGCAATATTTCAATTCAACAGTTTTGTTTTATACATTTTTTCATTTCGAAATCTCAGTTTATAAATTTTGAATTTTTAATATTTACCCTTTCTCATTTTTATTTTTCAAACTTTTTACCCTCACCCCGCACTAGCATATAATCTTTGCCATCCCGGAATAGCAGATCGATTCAAAATGATCAGCTGTTTCATTGGTATGCGTGAATTTCCTGATACCCGTTATAAAGTTGATCAATTGTTTAATTCAAATGCAGGAATAGATTTTCATGCTGTATGCCCTCATTGCAAAAAGTATACAAAACAGTTTCATCATGATGATCGCGAAGTTACATGCACTTCCTGTGATGAAAGAGTTTCATTAAAAAGTCCAACATACGTAGATTACTTTGCTATTTTTAATATTGATAACGAATTCGCTATGTTGATGAAAGAAAACTCTGAACACTTCAATTCTGTGCTTGAAAAAAGAAATACAATCTATTCAGATGTTGAAGATTTTACCGATGGAATTGCATACAAAAAGTTTATACAGTCAATACCATTGAATGAAAGAAATAACATTATAACTGCAACCTTTAATACTCTGACTTGTGGTATATGGTTTGAAAAAGACAAACCTGATATGGATATTTTTTTGAAGTCTTACGTTTCTTATATGAACAAACTGGGAAGTGTAAGTGTTAAGTACAACATTAATGGAGAAGAACGACGAATTAAAGTTTGTGCATTATGTTGTTGTGTTGAGTCTGAAGGAACGTTAAAATTGTCAAACGCGAGATATTTAGGATGGCATAATAGATCAAAAAGCACGTGGATCCAACAACTACAGTTATCTGTTGATAGTTTATCATTTTTTAAAATGATTAGAGAAGGATGCCTCTACACGTCTAGCAGAAGACCAAGGCTTAGGTCGAATAATTCAATCGCAACAACTGACGACGATTGCTTCATTCGGATACAGCAATTTATTGTTGTCGAAATCACTACGAAAGAATATGTAATATTTAATATTATAAATGCTGAGAATTTCTTAATAGATTGTTTATCTGTAAAAAGAGTTGTAAATATTTCTCGCGATGATATAGCTATTAAAACTGATAAAATTAAAAAAATATGTATTTCTGTGAATGCCAATAATTGTACATATTTATCTGTTGGGCCTAATTTATATTATTATTAAAATATGGTAAATATGTAAAAAATATATGTACATATTCATTATAAAATATTCATCATCATTTTGTCTACTTTTTACCTTGTAATGCTATATGTATATGTGTCATTTCCCTCATAAATCATATTGTTATATGTATATTTTTACTATACATAATTTTAGTATATGATTTTATTACATGAATATTTGGGACTAAAAAATCAAATAATAAAAATACGTAATATAATTATGTAACAATATCATATACTAAATTCACCTAATTATTTTCAACCGGGGATACTTACTACGTAACTTGTCATGGACTTTTTATTGTATTTTATGGTGTCTGTATCACGTTCTATATATAAAAAGAAAGTTTTAGTTGTTTACCAGAAAACAAAATGAAACTGGCATGGCAAGTTACGTAGTAGGTATCTTGAGACATGTTTTTAATGGATCAACATATAACTTAACTCTTAGTAAAGTAAGCCCTTCATTGAACAAAACAATTTTTTTGCTTTATTATGATTAAATATAATTAACTTGACTTTGTTTGACTGATCTCAGTTCTTTTTTATCTGTAATTTCGTTGCGGAATATATCAAACTCGCCTAACCTTTTACTTTTTAAAAGACAATTTTTTTAGATAGAGTATACAGGGTAAGAAAACAAAATTTTGATGCCTAATATCTTTAACATTTTTAATTGATTATTGCTAGTTTACTCCAGTTATCAGTTCACGTAGAAAAACGACTTTTTCAGTTTTTGATGTTTTTCTCAGGATCTGTCCCATGAAATAACTTAAAATTTAAGTGGAATATAGTCGTAACAACTCTCAATAATCATGTTTTTTTTTCAAAGATTCAACGTTTAATTTTCAAGTTAAAACAATATTACAAAATTGCGCTTTATGGTGTATAATAAATGAACGACGAACGATAATATCAATTTTCCGCGGTAAAAAGATAGGTAATTTTATTCTCTTTTAGGTACATATCAAGTAATTTACTTTTATTAACTTTTCCAATAACTTTATTAAAAAAAAAACTTAAATATCAAAACTAAAAAATCACTATAAAAAAACGCGTACACAAAATGTGAAAACGGACTTTTTTCTCACTATGTTCTAATAAAAAACGTGTTGTAAAGTTGACCTTCAGGGGACTTATTGCATCTGAAGTCGTACTATACAGTTGCTACAGAAAAAAAAAAGAAATTTACATATTTATATTTAATATAATTTATTGTTCTCTACGTTAACAGTTAAAATTCCAATTTTATTTAAAATCGCAAGAGTAAGAAACTGGATGTATTACCAGCTTCTTGGCGTCCGGATTTTCTCACTCGCAAGCGCAAAAAATCTATGATGGTTAGTATATAAGGCCGTTCAAGTTACTACACTAACCAATTAACCATAAGATATACATGCGATTACAACCCATTGAAACCGATTTATGAACCATAGCATACTAGACAGCAACATTTACACAATTACAAATGATTTAGACCCTTTAAAAGAAATAACAATCATATTTAATACGTTTTTATGATTAGGGATTTCCGAATATAATCTAATTAACACTATTATAACCAATTCTAACCGATTAAAACATCGTCAAAAATTTTGCCCATTCGATGCAAATCGGTTATAATTGTGTTAATCGGTTTATATTCGGAAATCTCAGATCACAAAAACGTATTCAAACCAATTAGTTTTTTTTTGGGTCTAATAGGTTATTTTTAGCAGGAAGACAAATACACGGCAATTTGGGTAAATATTTATAGACATGTTTTTACAAAAAACTTTTTTAAGCAATTCTTTCAATACGAAATTTAATTTTTTTTTTAAATGAAGTGTATATGCATGTTTCAACGAAATCTATCTTTAATTTTAGACACCCGACGGAACTGTCAGTTTGAAACACCGGTACGCTTTATTAGCTCTTGAAAATCCTGCGGCTTTTAATTAAAAAATAAATTACCATCTGAGAGAGGAGCACGCCCTACTGAAAAAAATCAGATGACAATCAACTGATAATCATCTGATAATCAGCTGATAATCATGCCAAAACGTCAGCTGATTATCAGGTGATTTCGGCTCAGTATTTTTAATAAAGCTGATAGTTATAAATATGCGTTTATGTGAGATAAAATGTTGATGATAATCAGGTGATAATCAGGTGTGACGGCCAAGTGCACGTCAAATGTCTAACGGCTAATCATGTACTAAATGTAATAAGATTATTGTTTCAGCAAGCTGCCAACGAGCGCCGAAACGAGCGAGAACGAGAAACGAGGCAAGATAGAGGCAGAGAGAGTGAGAGCATAGGTAGCGCGGTTGCCGCCTGGCCGCACAGCGTTGGCGAGATATGACAACGATGTGCCGACGGCCGGGAGAACCGCGACTAGAGACAGTCTCGCTGCGCTATCCACACGAGTAGCTCGCGCTACTGTATACGCGGATTTGTTGTGAGTCCTGCGAGCATTCGAGAGCGAACGATATTCGTCCGTGCGTTACCGACGAGTTGCTGCGACGCCCGTCCGAACTGTACATCTCCACGTCCGTTGCGTCAAGTACTACTGCCACTACCGAGTTGTAAGTACCTGCACTCTCACTCTCTCACGTCGACAGGGTAATATCTCTCGTCTCTCTTTATCGTTCGTCGAAGTGTGCGGCGTTTGCACCTCCGTGTATAGTTACAATTGAATATACATTTCCTTATATAAACTTCGTGTGTGTTATTTCCTACGACCCGACCTACGCCGCCTCCGCAGGCTCGTGTAAAAACACGTGCATGATCTGAGTCGGCCGAGCCGTGCCTTCTGCACGCCCGACGTTAATTTACAATAAACAGGGCCCTTCTGGCCCTGGTTATAACACGGCAGGACAGTATTAACCGAGTGTTATACAGGTAATAATCATTCAAAATTTGTAACCTTTAATATATTTATTATTATTATTATTTTTTTTTTTTTACATGGCATTTGGAACTCGAAAGTTCATCGCCTCATCTACGCAAGCCTTCCACGCTGCCCTATCTTGTGTCAACCCCACCCAAGATGCACCTCTCCAATCGACACCCACCCGTCCTATTTCTACTAGATCCGCTTTTACGTTGTCCTCCCATCTACGTCTAGGTCTACCTAGAGGTCGCGTTACCATCGGCCTGCCCTTCATGACACGCGCTGCCGTACGGTCGTCTCCCATTCTCGCTACGTGCCCTGCCCATCCCAATCTGCGCGATTTTATTATTCTGTTAATATTTGGTGACGCGTACAGATTGTGTAACTCATCATTGTGTAGTCTCCTCCATTCCCCGGTTTCCTCATCTTTCTTCGACCCGTATATTTTTCGCAAGACTTTATTTTCAAATACCCTAAAATGGTTGTCCGCTTGCTTAGTGAGAGCCCACGTTTCGCACCCGTACAGAACCACCGGCAGTATTATTGTCCTGTATATTCTTATTTTAACGTTTTTAGACAACAGCCTCGACTTAAGTAAATTACTCACGGCGTAGAAGCAAGCATTACCCGAATGGAATCTCTTATTTATTTCGACATTAATCTCGTTTCTATCATTTATGGTCGTACCCAGATACCTGAATTCGCTAACCTTTTCAAAAGTAAAATTCCCAACTCTGAGATCTTCCTCCCCTCTGCAGATGCCTAGCTTATCCACAATCATGTACTTTGTTTTTGATTCACTCACTTCTAACCCTGTATACTCCACCGCTTTTATGAGGATTTCCGCGTTTCTTGCTACCGTTTCCCTACAATCCCCCAGTATATCCAAATCATCTGCGTAGCCTAGTATCTGCGTTGTTCCATTAAGCGTTGCGCCCAGCTGGCTAACCTGCATTTTTCTAACGGCATACTCTAACGTTAAGTTGAACAGCACCGTAGAGAGCCCATCCCCTTGTTTTAAACCATCGCGTATCATGAAGGGTTCTGATACATTACCGCCTACTCGGACCTTTCCCGTGCTTCCGTTCAGACATATTTGAATTAATCTCACGAGTTTTTTCGGTACACCGAGAAGTACTAGAATTTGATACATTTTGCTTCGTTTAATAGAGTCGTACGCTTTTTTAAAATCTATAAATAGTTGGTGTATGGTTTCGCAAAATTCCCACTTTTTCTCTAACAACTGTCTTATGGTAAACATTTGATCGCTCGTCGATCTGTTGCGCCGAAATCCGCACTGATAATCTCCTACTATATCTTCCGCGAATGGAGTGAGTCTAGCTTGTATTACGTTTGACAGAAATTTGTAGCACGTTGCTAAAAGTGAAATACCCCCATCAATTGCGCTCTACTCCTAAAACCCTTTCTGATGGCGTTAATCCCTCTGTACATTTCGCGGGGGTTATTTTCCTTACTGTTAGTTTCTATTCTCCTAATAAGATTCTTTTGATACTCCCGCTTCTTATTTCTGTAGATCGCGCTCGTCTGTTTCCTTGCGTTAGAATACTCTTCTACGGTCCTATCGCTTCTATTTTGTAAGCTATATAATTTAGCCTTTTTGCGCCTTTCAAACCAGAGTTCGCACTCTTCGTCAAACCATGGTTTGCTCTTTGGCTTTTTCTTTTTACCCAGTACTTTGTTCGCGGCCTCTTTTACCGTTTTTTCGATGTCCCCCCATAATCTATTCGGTTCGTCATTCCCCTCCGGCGATGTGTTTGCTTCTTCAAGTGCCTGAAACCTGTTATTAATTTCTATCTGGTACCTAATTCGCTCTGTTCTATCTCGTAGTTTCTCAATATCGAAGCTTTCTACCTTGTTTGCTCGCTTACTATTTGGATTCGCTACTAGTCTAGCTCTTAATTTGGCTACTACTAGGAAGTGGTCCGAGTCGCTATCTGCCCCTCTGTAAGCCCTTACGTCAAGAACATTAGTATGACGTCTTTTTTTAATGAGGAAATGATCAATTTGGTTCTGTGTGGCCCCGTCCGGCGATGTCCACGTTGCCTTGTGTATGTTCTTGTGCTTAAAACACGTAGTTTTGATTATAAGATCTTTTGCCGCCGCGAAATTTATGACCCTAATACCGTTATCATTGCTGGCTTCGTGCAGGCTTTCCTTACCTATAGTAGGCCTAAACATTTCCTCCCTACCTATTTTAGCATTGAAATCGCCTAATACTATTCTTGTGTCGTAAGACGCGAACTGGTCGATTACCTGCTCTAAAGTTTCGTAATAGAGATCCTTAGCTTCTTCTTCTTTGTCCTCCGTAGGACAGTGTACATTAATAAATACATATCTATACCATTCACCTTCGATAATGATGTACGAGAGCCTATCATTGACGGATTTGAAACTTTTAACCGAATGTACGATGCTTTTGCTTACGAGAAATCCGGTGCCTAGAGATCCCCCACTCCCGGCCCCATACAGGTACGTGAAGTTACCCGATGATAGTACTCCGCCATCTGGCCACCGCGATTCCTGTATTGCTACCAAATCTAGATTGTACCTATCAGCTTCCTTTACGAGTTCTTTAAACGCACCTGCTCTGTATAGACTGCGAACGTTCCAAGTTCCGACCCTTAAGTCCCTTTTGGTTCGGATTTGATTTTTTTGAGCCATGATGTTATGTTAAACCCGCGCGCTTCGGATCCTGTTCCGATCGCAGGTGAGTCCACCGTTCTAGAGGTGATAACCCCCATACCTCTCTAGAACTAAGTATGAGAGCTTTCCGACTTTGACGAGGACAGTGTCAATTCGTCGTCAGACACACTACGGTTTCATTCTCGCATCCTAACGCCCCCCTGCAAGGCAGCGCGCCTTCGCTGGCATCGTTACCGCGTAAGACCAGGTGACGAATCATTCTACACATCCCCTTTCGGGGCAGTTGTCATCGCTCCCGCATCCTCCTCTGCAGCAGGATTTTTGCCCATTTTTGTAATGTGTGATGAAAGAGATAGATTGAGAGATAAGAGATAATGTGAAGTGTTTTTGTTGTTGTGGTGCTTGCGTAGTGTTTCTAGATGAATGCGTTCGACAGTGTGGGCTCATCACACCCACGCCTGTTCCTATCGGCTGTCCGCGGCTGCTTATTCAATTTATTCGCAGCTAACCTCTTTCTCAGGGGCTGTTCCTCTATCCGCAACCTAAGGACGCGCTGTGTAGTGGTGATAGGCACCCACCCGTCCGATCTGGACGACAACGCCCAAGACCCGCTTAGGGTAGCGGCATTGTAACAGAATATATTTATTATAAGTTGTTTAAAATAAGTAAAATTTATAAATTTCACATAATGAGGGCCAGTACTGGTGTTACTATCAGGATGATAACACGAAAACTCTAGCTGTGAGCTCCAAAATTTTTATTTTTTAACAATTAAAAAAAATTTGTTTAAATTAAATTATTGAAAAACAAAAATATTGGAGCTCACAGCCAGAGTTTTCGTGTTATCATCCTGATAGTAACACCAATACTGGCCCTCATTATTTGAAATTTATAAATTTTACTTATTTTAAACAACTTATAATAAATGTATTAAAGGTTACAAATTTTGAATGATTATCGGGCCCACATCTTTTATAAGGGTCCTAGTCCATCTAGCCTTTGGACAATTGGTCCATCTAGTCTGCCAATTGCGCATTGTTATTTCTCTTTCTTCCGCGGCAATCGAGGTGCTATTCGACGCTAAACGAGCCTCGTAGATCCGCTTGCATTCAATCGCAAGAAGATCTACGGGGATTCCCCCGCGATTACCATCGATGCCTCGGCCGCGACCGTCCGGTAGGAGCATGCTATTCTAAGGGCCCCCCTTCGCTGTATCGCCATAATCTTTTTCCGATACTTATTCATAGTCATAGCGTCGGCCCACACCTCTGCTCCATATAACAGGATAGAGTTAGTGGTCGCCATGAGTAGCTGCCTAACTGTTGGCCTAGGCCCACGGATGTTAGCCATGAGTCGACTAAGTTGCGCTATTCTAGTGGTGGCTTTTTTACAGACGTGATCTAGGTGCTCCCCGTAGTTCAACTTCGTGTCTAGAGTTATTCCTAGATACTTGGCTGATGGTTTCGTCGTTATAGTCTCGCTGCCTACCATCATGGGTATGGTGGTCGGTATCCGCTTTCCTGTCAATAGGACAATTTCGGACTTATCAAGTGCTAAAGTCAATTCGTGGTTCGCCATCCACCATAGCACTCTGCTCATGATCGCGTTTAACTTCGCTTGCGCGATGCCCACATTCCGTGCTGTTCATTTACCTCTTAGATTACAACTTATTAGTTTATTTTCTTCATTACGATTGGTTTATTTTATTAAAACATAATAAACTAATTAGTTTATTTTCTTGATTACAATTAGTTTATTTTATTAAAACATATTAAATTAAATCGAGTAATAATAATATATAGAACATACAAGCACGTGTAAGTTATAATGATGATTTGAATCTAAAGATATCAAACACCACGATGGCTCAGTGGTAGAACGCTTGCTTCATAATCTGAAGATCCCAGGTTCAAATCTCCGCGAGTCCGAGTTTTTTTCACGGTAATATTTGTTCAAAAATAAATTCTAAAAGCAGCTAACAAAGCAGTAGTACTAAAAAAGAAATCTAATAAGCATCAGAGCCCGGTAGAAATAAGTAAGTAAGATAAACAATTTTTATGAAAACTTGCGGTATATCATATATATGAAAATCATAGAATAATATGAGAATCATATGAGAATTCGGTCGAAAGTATCATCCCCGCTAAGAATATGCGATTGAATTCGATTGAAATTGATTAAAAGGCTATAGCCGGGTTACTATGGTGAAATGGCCCCCTTGGAAAATGTATATATGTTATATACCATTCGATGGGGGATAAAAAAAAACTCCCATAGCCAAATTTTTAGCTCTCTGCCTAGTGCGCATGCGCAGTAACGTCGATAAACGTGTTTTTTTGATTTTATTTTTTTCTGAAGTCCCTATAGGATAAAAATTTTTTTAAAAATTCACATTGGTGTATTTTTATGTCATGAATAACTGCAATTTTTTTGGGATTACATAACCTCAAATATCGGATCTAAAAAAATTATTAAAGTTTTCAATCGATATTTTGACCCCCTTGTTTTTGAGGTGCAACTTTTTAAGTAGACTTTTTTTGTGTACTTTTTCCCGTTCTTTACGATGGCACTAACGTTTTTTCCTTAAAAATGGTGGCACAACTCGATTTGAGCCAAAAACTGATTTTTTTGCCATTTTTTCACGTTTTTAGCTGGTTATGTTACAATTTAGTTACTAAAGTGACTCCTTTTGAGTAGTTTTGCATATCTTCCCATGAAAACATAATCAAATGAAATATTTTGTTCGCTCCAAGCCGTATTTTTTATATTATCTTACGTTTTCAATGATGGTCTTATCAGAATTTGAGGTAATAAAGGGTTTCTCTCTATATATAAAAAGAATATCGCCGCTGTCAGTGTCTGCTTTTCTCTTTAACCTAAAAATGCCCTCATTTGAGTGATTTAACGCCGAAAAAGGCCATTTTTGGTACCATGTAACCCAAAACTAACCTAAAAATGTCATAATGCAAGGGTTTTCACGCAAAAAAGCCTGTTTTTAGCTAAACATAGCCTTGAAATCGATCGTTTGAGGGTACTTTTGGCGTCTTGTGGTCTTAAAAAGGCCATATTTGGCTTATCTGCCTCTACTTAATTGATTATTCAAAATCTATTGACAGTAATAATTATCAGGTAAAAAGGAATTTAAGTTAAGTATGTTCAATTCGTACAAAGTATAATTTATTATCTTCATAGGCTATTTAAAATAAATTATGGAACGTATACAAGTAGCTTTTTAAAAATAACGAATGTTCACAATAGAAAAAATGATTCACTCATCATTGTCACTATCTTCATCAATACACACTTCAATTTGATCATTAAGAAACATTTTAGACAGAATTTCAGCTGGTCGTATGATTTTTGATAAATATCTTCCATGTGAAAGATAATAGATTATGGCAGCAATATGCGCACAACATCCTATAGTACGGTTACCGTTAGCACAATCACAACAGTGTCTTAAGATGCTAGAATAACCAATACCATTTGATTTATACTCAACGAAACATTTGTATTGTTTTCTGTTAATATGCCTGGATTGAACTTCAAGTTTGAGAATATTGTTAGTCTCTTTTGAATATCCAATCTTCAAATTATTATCTGCGTCAAGCATTTCCGCTAAGTAAGATATTGTCTGTTTAAGCTGATATGTTCCTGTAAACAGAATTTTCAAATCTTTTATTGTTAATTCAGGAAAGTCTGGTAAATCATCCGAAGTTATTATTTTAAATGGTAGTTTCCGACGACTCCATCTTTTGTCTGCTACTAAAACTGCTAATGTATTTTCAACATTTTTTCTAGATTGCATAGCACTAAATATTTCATCTTGCATGTCTTCATCAGAATCTAGGCGTTTGCCAAACAAGTTATTTAAGTAGCAAGAAATTTTACAATACGATCCAGTATTTTTCACCATTGTATTATCAAGTTTGTGATCTAATAACCTATATTTTTTCTTTTGAACTCCGTGCACTGCTTCAACAACCCATCGCAGTTTTGTCGTGAATCTTGTTTCATTTGATTCTTGCGTAGAAAGTTGAGATTTTGAACCTTTGAGTGCAGGCATCAAAACAATATAACCCATATTTTCTAATTTTTGTTTAATGTCCCTGAAACCTCTATCCAGTATAAAAATGTCCCCTTGGCGAAGAAGTTTCTGTAAAATATTCTGCTTCTCTTCCAATATTTCAATCAGTATTGTAGCATCATTTTTATTTGCAAGATATGGACCTAACTGGTCAACAACATAACCATTAGTAGTACATATAGTAAATGGTTTAGTCAGAGGAACTTTTTTTTGGCCTGAATAAGATTTTCTTTGGTACTCGTTATTAGAGCTTTTTTCATGCCTTATATAAGTACCATCAGCAATCAAAATAAGTTGTTTACCAGGATGTAATTTCTTTGCCATATTAGAAGTTTGATTTTCAATCAATTCATTTCTGTCTACATTTTCTAATCCAAAGTGTTTTGGTAGTAAATCTTTTTCGAAAGATAATAATACTGATTGACAAAAACGAGATACTTGTTGTTCGCTTTCAATGTCAAATATTAATTTTATTTAGTTCATCTTCATAAAATCTTTTTTTAATTAAATGTGTGCAACAGCATCTATTGCCATGTGGAATAAAAACATTCATTTTACTATAAACTTGAATTCGGGCCTCTAAAGGAACTAATATATTATTAGTCTGTTTTTGGTACCCACAAACAAAGCAATATTTATGTGTCGCAATCGTCCTTTGAATAAGTAATTCCGTGGTTGCTCGTACTTTTTGTTCCTTTATTGTGTATACAGATGATTGTGTACTTTCCTGAGATGATGAAGTGACAGTTAGCTAAGAAAATGATTCAGAAACATTTGAATCTTGAGACGAAGCAGTTGCTGGAACATTAACCTTTTTAGGTTTAGAGCTTGATATGTATTTGGCTAATCGCTTTCTACATGAATCACAAATTACATCATGGATGTAAATATCTTTATTTGATAATTGTTTAGCATATTCGATTTCAACTTCAGATTCGATTTCCTTTTCTCGACCAATTGATTTTCTAATATAAATATTACACATGGCACATCTTCGATCATCGCGTTTCCTGATGTTATCTGACTCTTCATTACTATTAGATGCCATATTTATTTAACCATTAGACAAGAAGATCACTTCTGAAATAATAAAATATAAATATTTTACAATACATTTAAAAATGCTGTTAGTTAGTTTTTAAAAATCTAAAAAAATTGTTCGCCTTTTTTAAATTAAAAACTAGAATGAATAATAAATATTACAAAAATATTATAATCTAAGTTCTTGTATAATCCAGTTTTCTCAGTAGCTTTACATGAAAAGTAAAAAAATAATATTGCCTAGTAAAAGTGAAATAAGTTGTATTTCATTTATAAGTTTTTTAAGCAAATAATTTTTTTTTGTCATAAAAACTGTATTGAAGTGCTTGCACCTAGTGATTTTATAAAATCAACAAACCTATGAAATTATTATATTCAATTTGTTTTTTTGTAAAAATATGTTCTTGTATCTAGACATGAATAATAGTGTATTTTAAAATAAATAAATAATGTTGTTTTTAATGATGTTTCATATACGTATGTGTTTAAAGCATAGGTTAGCTTGTGTTTACTTTATTCATTTTACATTTTTTTAACTTAAAAGTTAATTGACAATTAATAAGTTCGCATCCTATTAGTTCTATTTTTCATTTTTATTATTTCTCATGTATTGTTTTTATGTAAAACCAAATATTTTTTCTCATCTCATAATAATTAACTATAGTAAAAATCACATCATATATAGTCATATGCAGATATTTATGTGCATTTTTTATTAATTTGACAGTATTTTATACATAAACAAATTAATTATTGTTCAAGACTTTCTATATTTTATCAATTTAATCATACTTGTATAATTAATATACCGCATTACATCAAAACCTGCAACTCATCAATCGTCAAATCCGTTTCTAGCAAAAGTTTATTGTCATATATTATTCAAATGTTTTTCCTTCTTAATTTTATTTAGTTAATAGTTTCAACAACTTTATGTTTAACTAATTTCTCATTTTACTTTATGTGATTAGCCTAAATTGGTTAAGTTAAATAGATAAAGACTCGTTCCCCTTACATGCATTGTACGTATATCTATATCTATAGGATTGAAAATTCATTTTTATTAATTACTTTTTTGTTAGCTTATTGATTTAAAATCTGATTGCTATTTTTGTTTTAGGATAAGATCGGATCTTTATGCGAGTACTAAAACAGTTTATAATTTAATGTTGGTTTAAACTTTTGATTTTATGCAAGAATTTAATAACGTACACAACATGTTTTTCTTATTTAGCGTATAAAAAGGTCTAATAATTATCTGTTATTATTATTACATTATTATATTATTATATTATATTATTATATTATTATATCATATTATTATATTATTATATCATATTATTATATTACTATATTATCTGTCATTATTTTTGATACAATTACTCTTAATACTACAGAATTAATAATAAAAATTTTATTTTTCTACCCATTAATAAGTCTTACTCTGCATATACCGGTAAAATACAAGTGTATTTATTATAAATACATGGGAGATTTTTTATTTATCAGTAGGTTGGTTACAGTATTTTTTTCAAAACTCAAAGTGTCGGCATAAAAATAACATTTTAGATATTAATAATAGGTTTTGATTTTAAAGAAGTTATTTAACAAAATATTAATTTATTGTGTAATATGTATTAGAAATACATATAACCCTAATATCAAAGCATATAATCTGTGATGTCAAAACTTTTGAAAAACTTTGTTAAATCTTCATTTTTTTAAAAGATATGTAAAATATATATTACTCACTTTAAATATACAAGATTGTTAGTTTTGAAGTAAACAGCAGAAAGATTTAAAGTAGCCGCGTCAGCCTTCGGTTCCAACTAACTCCAATGTATTTGAAAATAAATACTTAACTACTTTATTATTTTTTCTAGTATTGCTATCAATTATCAGTCAAAAGCCGAAATAGTAAAAAGAAAAATCGAAACAATTTTTATTTGCTAGATTTTAATTTACTTTAAAAGTTATAAACTTATACTAACAGCGTTTTCACCATTCACTTGTATTAGTATATTATGGAGAAAGTACAATTGAGTCCGTCGTCCCGTACCGACCTCGGGACATACCGTCTGAAATAAGCTGTTTTTACGGGATTGGCTAATTCTGTACCGTCGATTGGGTTATCGAACAGAATTAGCCAATAATATAAAAGTGACTTATTTCAGACGGTATGTCCCGGGGTCGGTACGGGACGGGACGGGACGTATTGTACTTTCTCCCTTATATAGACAATTGTAAGAAAAAAAAAAATTAGTTTTGAAAAAAACAATGTTGGCCATTGGTTTGCGCATCGTTTAATTAATTAAGAAATCAAAATACTTTATTTGTTTATGCTCCTGATAATTCTTAATTTTATGATTGACCATTCACTACGCAGATCGTCTGCATTGCAGCCGCCGCGTCAACCGCGCGGCCAAGCATAACCTTTTATTATAAATACAAATAAACAATAAACAAAAAAGTGCGACAGAGACAATACTTTCGACCAATCACAGAACGGTTAAAAAGAACATAACATTAGCCATCAGTTTTATAATAAGGTGATATCACAATTCTGATAAGACCATCATTGAAAACGTAAGATAATATAAAAAATACGGCTTGGAGCGAACAAAATATTTCATTTGATTATGTTTTCATGGGAAGATATGCAAAACTACTCAAAAGGTTACTAAATTGTAACATAACCAGCTAAAAACGTGAAAAAATGGCAAAAAAATCAGTTTTTGGCTCAAATCGAGTTGTGCCACCATTTTTAAGGAAAAAACGTTAGTGCCATCGTAAAGAACGGGAAAAAGTACACAAAAAAAGTCTACTTAAAAAGTTGCACCTCAAAAACAAGGGGGTCAAAATATCGATTGAAAACTTTAATAATTTTTTTAGATCCGATATTTGAGGTTATGTAATCCCAAAAAAATTGCAGTTATTCATGACATAAAAATACACCAATGTGAATTTTTAAAAAAATTTTTATCCTATAGGGACTTCAGAAAAAAATAAAATCAAAAAAACACGTTTATCTACGTTACTGCGCATGCGCACTAGGCAGAGAGCTAAAAATTTGGCTATGGGAGTTTTTTTTATCCCCCATCGAATGGTATATAACATATATACATTTTCCAAGGGGGCCATTTCACCATAGTAACCCGGCTATAGCTTTTAATCGAATTTAATCGTTTTAAATCCATTCAATCACCCGTCCAAATTTCGTCGATTAAATTCCTATCGATTTAAATCGTATTTAATTACAATCGGTTTCAATACGAAAAATAAGTATTGAATTTAATTTATTTTAATCGACTTTAAAAACCAAAACATTTACTATTCTTGTTATATCATTTAAATGTTATTTTGTCAATCTATGCATTCAAAATCACTATTCATTACTAAATAGTTTATCGATCCCAATACTAGTTTTATGAAAAGCTCTGAATGTAGTTTAATAGACTTTAATAACCAAAACGAATACTATTCTTGCAATATCATTTAATTGTTATTTTATCAGTATAAAATATAAAAAACTGTTTGAATGGTACTTTATTAGTAAAATATTAAATCTATCCCAATCTATATTTCAAGGATTACCTTTTAATGTTACTTTAATCGATTAAAATGATCACAACAATAATCATACTTTTAATATTTATTTTTAATTTTGTCAACAAACTTGAATCTTTTTGAATGGTAATTTATAAGTATAATATTGAATCGACCCTAATCTTTGTTTTTTAAGGTTTGGTTTTAATAGTACTTTGATTGATTCGAATAATAAAAATAATAATCATTTTTCTAATATGATTTGTTCATGATTTTATCAATAAATTTGAATTGATTTATAAGGAAATAATTCGTTTATATAATATTTAATCGATCTCGATACTTTTTTACGATTAGATTCAATTATACTTCAATCGATTTAAATAATCAAAAAAAGAATCCCTGCTAAAAATACTAGATTGATTTAATCGACGTTTTAAATTATCGATGTGAATTGGTACCCTAGTGAAAAAAAATGTAATACATTGTAATAAATTGTAATAAAACGTAAAAAAATGTAAGAAAATGTAAGAAACTGTACCTTTTTGTTGGATTTCAGACCTTTTTTCTCATACGCTTTTGTACAATTTCTTATATTTTCAGATTTGATAAATTTTGTTTACATTTTATTACATATGTTATTTTACCGCCTAATATAGTCAATATATTTTTTTAATTATTAATTTTATAATAAAATGTAACAATGCATACGAAATTGTAAGAAAAAGTAAAAGGATGTAAGCAGAAGTAAGGAAATATAAAAGTCGCCATTATCTTATATAATATTACGCTTACAGACAATTTTTTACATTTTGTTATACTTTTTTACGTATTGTTACATTTGTTATTTCAAAGAAGAGACCCCCATGAAATCCTGGATCAATATGGATTTGTAATAAAATGTAATAAAACGTAACAAAATGTAATAAAATGTAGCAAACTGTAATAAAACGTAAAAAAGGTTCGATTTGTTACATTTTCTTATATTTTATTACACTTTATTACATTTTTTATTTCCACTAGGGTCTCAATCGCAATCTAAATATCAAAATGAAATTATTTTTATTGACTTTTATGCGACGATTATTTTAATGCAGTTCAATTGGGATTCTTATGATAAATATGAATCAACTTATTAGTTGATATTAAATTAGTTTAATTTTACAAATAATTTTGATAACAGTTTAAGTGACCTTAATGATCAAAGTTTTGTAATATCCCTTATGAAAAAAAACCTTTATATTTCGATTAGAATCGATTAAATTCATTGCGAAACTAGTCGATTTTAATCGACCCTATGTTTCTTGATATAACCGCTTGGTATCGCTTCAAATGTTCATACTCGCAAGTGACAAGATTCTTCTCCGTTACTATATAAGAAAGGTCCAATGCTGTACAAAACAGAATAGATTAATTAACTACAAACGATTTGAATTGAAAAAAATGCATGTCAATTCAAATCGATTAACACCACGATATACACACCAGTAAAAACGATTGCATAGTTGAATACAGTACGATTGAATAATATCAAATGTTATTCTAGATATAAAAAATCATTAAAATCGTTTTTTCTAGTGAACACAGATACATTGGTTCCGATTTAAATAAGCATTGAATTGATTAAGTGAATATCCTAATACTTATGTATTCTAATCCGGTTTAATCGATATTATTTTATCGTTTTAAATCGATTTTAATGACATTAATATATTACACACGCAGCAGCCTGAATATAATCGCTTTCAAATGTAAAACGCAGGATTAAGATATAGACTCGGAATCGATTCATTTTTTGTCCATCGATTTCAATCGCATATTTTTAGCAAGGATATGATTCTCATATGATTATAATGTGATCCTCATATGAGTGCTCATATGATTCTCATATAATTATTTTCAGCCGAGCCCACTATTGCGGATCGAACGATCATCCGGACTCTTCATCGTTTATACAAATGTATAAGCTTGTTTCTTCTTATTCTTTGATAAAACCACCAAAAGGTTTCAACGTTTGTGGAGGTGAAATCATTAACGTTTTGCTCAAAATCAAAGATATTAAGAACCCGGATGATCGTCGTTCACAATGGGATGCTCAAATAGATACGATTCTCGACAAGAGAATGTACACTGACAATGAGACACTTGCAGATGCTGTGAAAATCATTGGAGAGCATGACTATTTATAATGCTCTACTTCTGATTATGTTTAAGGCTACGTGTCAGGGTTCGTAGCACGAAAGTCTACGAGGTTTGCAAAGTTTACAGACATTCACAGAAAGCCATTTATTTGCGATGACTGCATTACGCAGAAGTAAAGAAGATAGTGATTCAGAAGCATATAAATTAATACAAATGCGATCTAAGGGTTTTCTAATCGAGCCTTTCATAAAATTTTTCTCTTCAATAAGTGCATTGGAGCAAGCTACTTTAAAAACTTATAAATAAATCTAGAATCCACGCAGATACAATATTTGAAATTACTAAAGCTGTAGAAGAACTAGCGCCGATTCCCTTAGTTGGATGCCAAGCCCACAAACTACTTTTTACTCACACAGAGTAATCACGTTCTTTTTAACAACAAGGATGTGCTTCATTACAAAACAGGAAAATTAAAATGACTATAGAGAAGGAGAAAACCAGAGAAAAGAGAAAATTAAGTAAATTAGCATACGCTCTGGATCACGCAAAAGATATGTAATTGCAAAATTCAACTGCAGTGAAGAATTACAAAAAAAGAAATTCAAAGACTGACAATTCTAAGTCAAAAAAATGTATGTGATTTTAATTTTAAGATTTTAATTAAAATTTTCTTCGCATATATAAATATTTCTGCATATGTATATAAATTAACCTATTTCTTGTTAAAAATAAATATATTGTTTAATTTACGTGTGTATATTATTTGTGATATAAAATGATAAAAATAAAACTATGTAAAAAAATGTCGCGGTGGTGGGGTCACGATTATTCAAAGGGTCGCTCAAATGTCAACTTCAGGGGGCATCGCGGTAAGAACCATCCGCTGCGTCTCCTGAAGTCAGTCATCGGGCGACCCTGCATCAATTCGAAAATGTTCGAATTGTCGATAGCTGCACCGATAAATAAAAATATGTCAAACTAAAACTAAAAAACAAGAACCCTAAGCACCAAATCTAGTTTCCCAAGATTTGAATATCATACGTAAATAGTAATATCCCATAAACTTAAATCTACCTACCCCATGCACAGCGAGATGCTAATGAAAAAATAATACTAAACTTAAATCTCCTAAAACCACACCAGGCACAGCAAGTTGCTAACATAAAAAGAAAATATTCCTATAAATAAATCCTAATAAAAAAATAAATCCTAAGTACATAAGCCCACGCAAAAATCAAATTAAATTTTTAAATATGTCTGCACGTTGAAGGAAGGCGAGCGAGCGCAAGAGTGAGATTAAAAACTAAAATCCTTAAAACCACCTACCCTATTCAGTAAGAGTTTGAGTCGTAAAATATTATTTCAAATACGTCGGCATATTAAAAAGAGGCGAGCGAGCGTAAAAGTAGCATCAAAAACCAAAATTCATAAACCTACCAACCTTCAAATTTTATGTTGTAATTTTGAAATTTTTAAACGTTTAATCAACAATATAAATGCAATAAAACGATAAAGCCCCTTTTACACTATGTACCGGAGTTGTAAAATATTTTAATTACGCTTCAAACTATGTACTATAAGGGGTTATTGGGGTCGCTGATTACAAATCTGATATCAGATTTACAAAATAATTTACTTAAACAACTTTCTTTATGCAAATTACTGCATAATTTGAGTTTTGAGAGAAACCTATGTACTATAAGGGGTTTTTGGGGTCGCTGATTACGAATCTGATATCAGATTTGCAAAATGATTTGTTCAAACAACTTTGTTGATGCGAATTACCATATAACTTGAGTTTTGTGAAAAAGCTATATACTATCAGGGGATTTTAGGGTCTCTGATTACAAATCTGTTATCACATTTGTAAAATAATGCATGTAACAACTTCATACGAAATACATTACAAAATTCAGTCCTTTATTTTTGTTGAACCAAAATCTTGCGTACTAACAAAGATTTCAGAGTAACTGATGATGAATCTTATATCTATTTTGCAACAAAATGCAGCAAGCTTTAGTCTCAACTTCATATGCTCTGATAAGCCATTTACTCTACGCACCGTAAATTTCATTGCATCGAAACAATGAAGGAATGTGAGGCAAGCGGAAGGAAGCAATAAATAAATCTAAAACCGAAATGAATAAACCCATTTAACCTACGCTCTCCGAACTCACAAGGAAAGGTACCCAACCCGAACTCACCGATTTTGATGATTTTCATATATGTTGTAGAACATAAAAAAATAAGAGACACGTATTTTTTTTATTGGCTAATTTTCACTTTTAAGGGGTAAAAACCTCCCCTAAAGTTAACTCCCAAAAAGCTTTTATTTTAAATATCTCGGCTTAAAATTAATATTTTTCAATGAAACAAATTGGAGGTTATTTCTTACAAAAAGAGCAAGTATTTCATGGTGATTTGAAGAGTAAGGGTAGCATCCCCTATTTTTTAGGGGTTGAAAACATATATTTTTTGGCATAATTTTATAATAAAAATGTTTAAACCGACTAAAAAAAATTGGAAAAAATGTTTAAATATCCTTAATAACAAAATTTAGTTGACGTCTTTCGGTGTTTTCATAAATATTACCCCTAAGGGGGTAAACCACCCCTAACACAAAATAACTGTAAATATGTAATTCAATACATAATATTTCGTAGAAAGTTTGTATATAGAGGTTTTCGAGGTCGCTGATTACAAATCTGTTATCAGATTTTGAAAATTCAAAATGGCGGAACCAATAGGACGGAAATATCGAAAAAACATTTGATATAATAAAAAAGTTTTAAACGACTAAAAAAATTGGAAAAAATTTGTAAACATCTATAATAAACAAATTAAGTTTTTCGATTTTTTCATAGATACTACCCTTTAGGGGGTAAACCACCCCTAACACAAAATAACTATAAGTATACTTCAATCCATAATATTTTGTAGAAGGTTTGTATATAAGGGTTTTCGAGATCGCTCTTTGCAAATCTGATATCAGATTTTGAAAATTCAAAATGGCGGAACCAATGTGGTGGACGAAAATGTCGAAAACAAATTTTAACTTTCATAAAAACTTGTTATTAATGTGTTATCTTTGTAGCCTGTACATGTGAACTAAAGAGCCTTAAACCCTAAACCCCTAAAGAACAAATAGGCTAAATGGTTGTGCTTTTTAATCAAACCACCTCAAATTCCTCAATTTGTAAACAAGAAAATTCTGTGTGTGAAGCAGTTTTATAATTTCCGTAGAAATTGTTATCAGAATGTTATTGAAATTCCTTTCTTGTAAATTCAACTTATAATGTATTTTTGTTTATAATATTAGAGTATAATAATAATCTACAATCTTTTATCTTTTGCCATAGTGCATTTTTTGTATTGAGCATAAAATATATTATTTTACGATGTTTTTACAATAATGGTAGTCCTCATAAAAGTGTTTAAAGCACAATGCTTTTTTGCACCAACCACATCGTACAATTGCAATGTTTGTGCACCCTTCTATTTCACAATGTGTTGCACAAGACTTTCCAAAACTGAAATCTATAGGATTATCAAATTTATCTGGTTTTTCATTGACGTAACCGCTTTTATACCAGGAATATTTAAACAAATCTATATATCTCGGTGAAGACAGTTGGCTGTGAACCAATGATTGAAGTTTAATTATATTATTTCTCACATGTAAATTCATATCATGATCCATTAACATTACATTATCAGAAAATGTCCGGACAAAGTTTTTCCAAATACGGAATCCATAGACATCAAGTGGTTGTATTTTTCCTGTGGTTCCAGTTGGAATTTTTTTATGTTAATAATTTTATTTTGTGGCATTGTTTCTTCTATAACTTTGTCACAATGACCACTCCAAGAATCAAGTAATAGTATTGAGTGATGGCCTACATAGGGATAAAATATTTTTTCCAACCAGATTTTGAAGTGATCTGCAATTAAACGACTTACTAATTAACTGATCAACGATATTACAATGTAAAAATTGTTATTAGTTCCCTTACTTGTTGTTAATTTTCCAGATTTGGATGTTTCCACGTACACGTTTTCTGGTCTAAATATGTTTTGTTCTACAATAGGGCCAAACTTGCCACTTGGTTCCTTTAAAACAAGAAATAGCGGTGACAACAGTTGTCCAGTAGCTGATATTAGTGGCTGTATAGTATAACTATGCGTTGTTGCTGAAATTGACTGTACCAGACATTGCACTTGCTTTTCTCCTTCTACTGCTAATGTTCTTCCAGAATGCATTTCTAGCTGAAATCCGCTCTGATCTGTATTATACAAATTTTCGAGTCCAATCCTTGGTATACATGATTTAACGTCATCGATAAATGCTTCAGCTTTAGCCGTAAGTTCTGCACTACTTTCTAGTGTTTTTCTTGTTATGAACTTATTTATTTTCCTAGAAACTATTCGGTGTGCTTGCTTAAATTTGAGTAACCAATGTTTAGAAGCTTTGAATCTAATATCATCAAAACCAATTTCTTTTTTAGCTTGTAAGGCCCATCGAATTATATCTTCATCATGGATAATTGAACCACTGTCGAGAGCTGCTTGAAAATTATCCAGGGTATACTGACAAATTTGTGCTACTTTTTCTCTATACGTGCCACCTTTATTAATTGAATGAGCCCAACGACGTAGCTGACTAATAGATGATACTTTTTTGAATCTGTTTTGCACTGTTTTGAGACTTAAATTTTGCTTCGTTTTGCTACTTCTCCAAAATTCTACAGCTCTTTTTTTGTATTCAAAATCTAGTTCTTCATTATCTGCTGTACATTGATTTGTTGGTGCTATATCCGGATCAGGAAAATGATGTTGCACTTCATCTTCAATTATTTCCACATTATGGTCTTTATACTCTTCTTGAAAATCCAAAGAGTCATCAGTAATCATTTCTACATCGTTGAAATCATGTGTTGCATCTACTAAAATTTCTTTTATTTTTTCGGCCAACTCTGTTTCGTGATAATTCGTGACACTATCTGGTATGTTTAACGCTTGAAAGTATGCTAATAATAAGTTTAGAACGTTTAACGGATTAATTTTCATTTTTCAATCTAAAATGAAAACAAGCGGTAAAATTTATACAAGCTGTGTTTTTGCATGTAAGGCACGACTGCTACATTTCTACCAGAATAAAACGAGTGAATGTAAATTGAATCAAATCATTAATTTATGCATTGGAGAAGAATTCTCGTTCCACTTTGTGATGTTCGGAAAACTCTATTTTTAGTTTTATTCAACTTTTATTCACTTTGAAATTGAATAATGTAAATCTATATAAAATCACTAAAGAAAATTTTCTACAACTGTATGATACCACTGACAAACAAAAAGACGTACTATTCGTACTTTCCGGCATCGAACTAGAATACCTACAAAACTCACTCACTGCCTAAAAAATAACACAGGCAGCTGAGGTAAACACTCGATGAAAACAATCTAAAAAAAGAACATACTGATTCGCACATATTGTCAACAACTTTTATGAGTGAAAGACATTTATCTGTGGAATTATCATTGAATGTACGATAACATTCATTAAACTAATGAATGCATATAAAATTCCCTTTCAATAACAACGTGTTCTTTAATTGCAAATGAAGTTCGAGTATTAATATTCTTTTATGTATTTTTACCAATAACAAAAATTATCATAGTAATATAATAATAATAATAATAATAATAATAATAATAAGAATAAGCATAATTGCAATAGCAATAATAACAGTAATACTGATAATAGCAATGATAATGAAAAATAATAATAATAATTAGAATAATATTTATTATTAAATTTAGATTTTTTGATAAATTCATTAAATCGTATCAAATAGTATTATTATGGAATTCCAGACTGTAAATATTTTACTATAGATACAATAATCATTACTTCGAGAATTCATCTAAAAAACGTTTGGCTTACGAAATAATTGTAACAATGAAAAACTCCCAAGTTTGACAACATTAAATTTTATTACAAAACGCAAAAGTGTTTGATAAACTAATTTTATTAACCTATGTTTTTTCATTTGCAAAAAAGTGTGGACTTTTTGAATTTATAAAATTATATAATTATGCAATTTATGAAATACTTTATAATTTATGAAATTACTTTTGAAATTATGCTAATTTATAAAAGCAGAAAAATAAATAATCTTTGATTGAAACATAAAACGAGACGTTATTTGTTACATACAAAATGATAGAATAAAATATCGGTAATATGTCTATACTCGTGTCTACGGTAAAGCATAGGCCTTCGGCTTGTCTGGAGGTTAGGGGTTTGGAGTCGTTTGGTTAAAATGCACAACCATTTAGCCTATTTGTTCTTTAGGGGTTTAGGGTTTAAGGCTCTTTAGTTCACATGTACAGGCTACAAAGATCACACATTTGTAAACAAGTTTTTTTGAAAGTTAAAATTTTTTTCGATATTTCCGTCCACCACATTGGTTCCGCCATTTTGAATTTTCAAAATCTGATATCAGATTTGCAAAGAGCGATCTCGAAAACCCTTATATACAAACCTTCTACAAAATATTATGGATTGAAGTATACTTATAGTTATTTTGTGTTAGGGGTGGTTTACCCCCCTAAGGGGAAGTATCTATGAAAAAACCGAAAAACTTAATTTGTTTATTATAGATGTTTACAAATTTTTTCCAATTTTTTTAGTCGTTTAAAACTTTTTTATTATATCAAATTTTTTTTCGATATTTCCGTCCTATTGGTTCCGCCATTTTGAATTTTCAAAATCTGATAACAGATTTGTAATCAGCTACCTCGAAAACCTCTATATACAAACTTTCTACGAAATATTATGTATTGAATTACATATTTACAGTTATTTTGTGTTAGGGGTGGTTTACCCCCTTAGGGGTAATATTTATGAAAACACCGAAAGACGTCAACTAAATTTTGTTATTAAGGATATTTAAACATTTTTTCCAATTTTTTTTAGTCGGTTTAAACATTTTTATTATAAAATTATGCCAAAAAATATATGTTTTCAACCCCTAAAAAATAGGGGATGCTACCCTTACTCTTCAAATCACCATGAAATACTTGCTCTTTTTGTAAGAAATAACCTCCAATTTGTTTCATTGAAAAATATTAATTTTAAGCCGAGATATTTAAAAAAACGCTTTTTGGGAGTTAACTTTAGGGGAGGTTTTTACCCCTTAATAGTGAAAATTAGCCAATAAAAAAAAATACGTGTCTCTTATTTTTTTATGTTCTACAACATATATGAAAATCATCAAAATCGGTGAGTTCGGGTTGGGTACCTTTCCTTGTCAGTAAATTATTTAAACTACATCTTGTCTCATCGAAGAAAGGCGAACGAAGCGAGTATAAAATCAAAGCGCTTAAACCCAGCTACCTCCTGCTCCCCGAACTCAATTATTTATTTAATCAACACCTCGGCACATCGAAGGAAGGCGAGCAATTGCGAAAATTATATCAAAACATAAACCTATCTATCCCATGCACAGCGAGTTTACGTACTCGACACAACGGAGTAAGGCGGGCGACAGGGATGATTTAATTTTAAATTAAAATCCCCGTACCCCTCTCACGGCGAGTTTCAGTACTCGGCATAGCGGAGAAAGGCGTACAAGTGCGAAGATTACCCCTAGCATTGCGAGTTAACCCCTGTTGAAAAGACCTCATAAAATCCGATAAAAATATAGCTCTTTTCATACGACTTCCGATAAAACTTTTATAGTAATATATCGGGATACATATTTTTATCAGTCATTATAGTGAATACCTTATAAACATGGATGTCAAGTTAATAAATCTAAATTGTATCGGTCCCTGTCGGTAAAAAATATACTTATAGGATTGTTATAAGAATTTATCTCCTGTTACGTTATTTCGTGAGTATAGAAACATATATTAACAAGGCGATAAAAAATGTATACGTATATATAAGAGTTTTACAAGTGGAAGTTTTATAAAGTAATCCATATAAACACTAATCAGGTTTTATAGTAAAAATGTTACTAAAATGAGAGCTTAAATCTATCCTTATTTCCTTATAAAAAATGTTATAGCATTTTATCACAATATTACCATAAATAATATCACAATAATTACATTCTTTGTTTTATGTAATTAATAGGGGTTTATAAAGAATTCCCGGTGCAGAAACCTCATAATATGTTATAAAATAACAAGCTATAGTATTTTATAATGAAAAGTACAAAATATAAAAATAATCGAGTCCAGAATGAGAGAAAGCCCTACTACTTGTCACTCTATTGGCAGGAAGCTCACCCATGAGTTGTTGAGCCGAGTGAGGCTTAACCCGCTGACAAAGCACGCATGCGCGAATCGTCGATTTTACAATCCGATTTCTACCCAGAATCCAAACCTGAGGCATTAGAATGCTCGACGTCAAGGTGGGACTGCCATAAAGGCACTGACGGTGAGCGTGTCGGACAAACAACAAACTAAGAGCAGAATTTTGCGGCAAGATCGGAGGATTTTTTCGATCGTAAGAGAGACCGGAGTGAGCCAATCGACCTCCTACACGCAAGAGTCCATCTTCTTCGCCCAAAAATGGGTTTAATATGCGGAGTCGATTGCCCTTCGGCAGTCTCTTTCCCGATCTCAACAACTTAATTTCCTCAGTAAACGCCCCTGCTTGAGCCAGACGAATGACTGCCGCCCGAGCTGCAGAAAGCTCAGCAGTGGTCAGGAAAGGAGACGAAGCGCTCTCTGACTGCGTTCCTCTGACCCGAATTCGATCGAGAGCACGTCTGCAAACCGCTACAATCCGAACGAGCCTAGTCAAAGACGAAAATCGAGTCAGAATCTCGGATTCCTCGGATCTTGGACGAGCGTGATTAACTCGAACCGGGTCAGCAGGCCGAGGCCACTCAGTTGGAGACAGTGATAGCCACGCCGGGCCCTGCCACCAAAGAGCACAGTTAGCCAACTCTCCCGGCTGAACTCCTCGCGTCGCCAAGTCAGCCGGATTCTCCTTTGTCGGAACGTGAGCCCACGTTGCCGACGGCAACTCAGTTTGGATCAACGAAACTCGATTAGCTACGAAAGTCTTCCAGTGACACGGATGCTTACGAAGCCACGTAAGCACGATCTGACTATCGGACCAAGCGAATATTGGTAACCCTCGTAGAAACTCCAGCTTTGTCACGTGCAGGATGAGCTTGACCAGAAGAGCTGCAGCTACCTTTGACTTAGCCGCTAATAACGAAACCCGAAAACGTCCATTACCCTCGTCGATTCGCAGATACACCACAGCAGCATACGCTCGAGAAGAAGCATCCGAAAACCCATGGATCTGGTAAGAGCAATTCACCGTACCACCTAACCAACGCTCGATGGACAAAGATGGCAATGCGGATAACCCTTGCAATAATCATACCAGCGCTCACGAATCTCAGCTGGTAAGGGTGAATCCCAATCGCACTTCAGAATCCACATATCCTGCATCAAAATCTTCGCCATGACCGTGACTGGAGCGAGCCAACCTAACGGGTCGAATAAACGAACGATGTTCGAGAGGACAGACCTTTTCGTATAAGCTGCAGCCACGTTCTCGAGGTTAACAGAGTTGAACTTGAAATTATCCTGCGATGGAACCCAGTGAACGCCTAAAGCCTTGACCGACTCATCTTCACCGATCTGCTTCTCCGATATCTGCTGTGCTGAATCTGGAAGCAGTTCCTGATCGTTCGCAGCCCACTTGTCCAACTCGATTCCAGCAGAAGCTAACAATTCGGTAAGCTCGACTCTCTTCCGTCTCCGATTCTAGACAACGAGCCCCGAGAGGAAACCGATGACCTTTATCCTTAACTAACTGAGACAGAGTGCGATCGCTAAATAAGGAGCACAAGCCGTCCCATAGGTGACCGTAGTCAGACGAAAATCAACTGGTTCCGATGCTGCATCGGATGACCAGACGATCCTCTGATAGTCCTGATGCTCTGGTTCCACCTGAATCTGCCGAAACATCTTGATTATATCGGCAGTAAATACGAAGCGGTACCTACGCCAATTTAAAAGAATCAAAGAGAGGTCACTCTGCAATGGAGGTCCTGTCAACAAAAAGGCATTGAGCGAGTGCCCGTCCTTCGTACGCCGAGAAGCATCGAACACAACTCTCAACTTCCGTATCAACAGAAGAATTTGCACGACTGGGCAGTGAGGCAGATACCAGGCGTCAGCCTTGTGGACTTCAGACGGTGGAACGCGCGTCATGTGTCCTAATTTCTCGTACACCTCCATAAATTCGCGATACGAATTGGCAATCCTCGAATCACGTGAAAACCGACGATGCAAATTCGAGAGAGAACCAAGAGCCATACGTCGAGTTTCTGCTCCCACTGACGGAAGATCAGGCTTCAACGGCAGCTTCACCACGTACCGCCCCTGTGCGTCCCTACGATGAGTGTCCTGGAAGATTCTCTCGCATCTCTCACCCTCCGGCTTCATCGTAAAACATGGCGACAAAAACTCCTCGAGAGTCCAAAACCGCTGCAGCAAATTCTCCAAGTCATCCTGAGGAGCGCAGTGAAACGCCTGAACTGGAGCTTGGGTAGCAGCACCTGCCACCCGCCGTGTCATCCCTGAGTCCATCGGCCCGGAAACGATCCAACCGAGGACGGTGTTTTGAGCGACAAGCTGCGAAGTTGAGGATTTTTTAACCCCAGAGCGAAGCAACTGACCATAAAGATCAGCACCCAAAATGATGTCGATCTTCTTTGAGATCGCAAACTCCGGATCAGCTAAAGTGACGCCTAAAAACTGCTCTCTCGCCAACTTCTCACTGACTTCATAAGAAGGAAGAAGTGACGTAACATTAGGGAGAACTAGCATCTCAGTTTCAACCTGGAAACCTGGATCTATCGCTGAACGAAGAGTGAGTGGAACGATCGACCGAGCAGTGCCAGCTGCACTAGCTCCCAGGCCAGACAGTGGCACGTGTGTGCGTCGCTTAGGCAGTCCAAGTAACTGCACAATGCCTTCGGACACAAACGACGCTTCTGAGCCTTGATGATCTAAAAGCGCCCGTACATACGTGTCCTTGTTCTTAGGACCTACCACTAACACACGCTCAGTAGCAAGAAGAATCTTCCTCGAAGACACCAAGGAATTAGCAGCATGCAAAACCACCGCTGAGCCGCTACCGGTGTTCCCTTGGTCCTTCTTCGGCGCAGTAAACGATGATCCTTGACTGCTCCTACTCGGATCATAAAGAGAGGAATGATGCTTTTGTTTACATTCCGAACAACGTCCCGAAGAGGAACAAGAATTCGCTCGATGATGTCCCAGCCAGTTGAAACAGAGCCGGAGCCGCTTAACCTCCTTCTGGCGATCCTGGAGCTTCTTCTCCTTGTACTGAGAGCATCGCATCAGCGCGTGTGGGCCAGCACAGAGAGGATACTGCGAAGAGTTCGCGTGGAACACCTTACGAGGATGAATCGATTTAAGCGGAGCAGCCGATCGTTTCTCGCCACGTCGATCAGGAGCCAGCACGCCAAGAGTTTGAGCTCGAGTTTCAAGGAATTCGATAAACTCGTGGAATGTCGCCGGAGTGTACGACGACTCAGTGACCTCCTGCCGTACACCTGCTCCTGATTCTATCTTCTTTCGCTCCTTCTCGCTAAGCAAGAACTCCCATCGAGTACGAGACTCCGGATCTAAGCGCTCAGACAAGAGAAAAACGAACCATACATCCCACTGGTCTATCGGCATCTTCAAATTCTCCAGAGCCCGGACGATACGCGTAGCCTCATCAATGAAAAAGCGTAACTCATCACCTGATTCCTTCTTAAGATGAGGAAGAGCCATAAAGGCCGTCAAGTACCTGGTGATGATGAGCCTCGGATTATGGTAACGAGCTCCAACGCCTTCCATGTGCTTGCATAGTTAGCGTTAGTAGTTGGAATTTCCTTCACTAAATCAGCCGCGCTACCGGTCAAGCACATTTTCAAGTACTGTAACCGAGTAGCATCAGTAAATCATGCACCATGTTCCTAAAATTATCCCTAAAACTCGCCCAATCTTCGTAGTTGCCTGAAAACGAAGGAAGGTTAATTTTGGGAAGTTTCGTGAACCCAGCATCTGACGCAGTAGAATTCAGCAATCCGCCAGGAAGTGTTGACTGATCAGCGACCTCAAACTGCGATAGCAACGTCAAGAATTCATCGAGAGCCTCCTCATAAGCCCCCTGGAGATCCCCAAAGTTATCTTCGGTGACGTACGCATCCGCCTCAGCGTCATCTCTGGCGACGATCTCCGAGTGAGTCCTCCGAGCCTCATCCCAGACCTCCTTCAAAGCGTCGACTCGAGCTTGGAGAATGTTTTTGTTGAGCGACGCAGGGGGCTTAGCGAGCAAACGACTACGCAAGCCACTGATTTCCATCAAGCGTCTTGCCTGCGAAGCTACCAACTTTCTCAGCGGTGGAGCCATGGTAGACTGGCCTTGAAATACTCAAACGAGAGAACAAAATCAAATTTCGAACAAGAAAAGAAAACACCGAAATATAATCGACAAACGAACTCGAGAGGAATTATCAATGCAACAATGAGAGTGAAATTCGCAATAATAATTGAGAATGCGCTGTGTGAGTGTGCTACTCACGAATCGATTCCCAGAATCGCTGTGTTTACGCCGCAAGTCTACGGAGCGAAGCTGAAACGCGAAAATAACGCACGAGGCCGTAGCCCGCTCGCCGACAATGGCCGCTTCCGCGAACTGCCAACCGACGCCGGCAATGACTAGCTCGCTTACAAGTTCGCTTTGAAATTATTGATTTTAAACACCCAAACAATCACTCACTCCTCACCCGGGGCACCATGAACAAAAGCTAGTGAATTCAAATTATATATGTATATATTAAATTAAAATGGTGGAATAAGTGAGGGAAGTTTGGGTGAATAAATCAACGCAAAACACAATGAATTTCGCGGGAGAAAAAAGACGACTTGCCGCGGCGTAAAAACTCTCACGGAGTAGAGAGAAAAGCCGGGACAAGCTTATAGCTTTATTTTAGAAATAAGGAAATTATACAAAGAAAAGTGACTCTAGGATAGACTAAACGAATAGAGAGAAACGCAATTAAAATGTACGCTTATACAAAAAAGAGAGACTCTACTATAGACCACAACCGAGAAAGAAACGCAAGTAGCTTAATTCTATCGCCGCGAGGTACCTTTCGCACGCTGGTGAGCTCTCCGACCTTAGACGCAAAACGAGACGTGGACAGCGCGACGTAAAGCCCTGGCCGCACGTTGGTGGGATGCACCTTCCTCGGTCGCAGGACGCCTCGACGTCTCGAGGGAACCAATTCTGGACCACGGGCAGGCCTTTCCAGCCCTGCCGCGTAGGTAGCAATCGCCGGGTGGAGATCGACACGGCGAGGAAGCTCACACGTGGCCGAAATCCCAACACTCGAAGAATTCACACAAACCGCACACCGCACGCAAAATGCACACACAGTACGCAACGCACGGTGATACAATAAAGAGTGTCGATCGTCCAGAAAAATACGATGATGACGACTCATTCGCTTACTGCATTCTTCAACTTAGAAGGTAAAAACTATTATTTTATATACTGGCTTATTATTTGATTAATTTAAACTATATTTGCTCATTAATCTTATGATTTTATTGCAGAATCAACACAAGTTTAATAGTACTGGTTTGATAACTGAAACTCGTACCAATAGCAACCTAATGGTGAATTACCGTAGTAGCAGTACTTCTTCGAGTATTCATGGATCTGCTGACTGACTAGGCATTTCATTAACCCATGTGGTAAGAAATTTTTTGTTTATATTTTTGTTTGTAAAATATATTAAATTTCCTTATTCAAAATAAATGTTTAATTTATTTGTTTTTTATTGTTGCAGTGATGTTGTTTAGTGTTCATTATCCAAGTTAGTCATTCCATTAGCCCAGAGAGAAATATGCATTTTTATGTGAAGTTTGACGATGAAACTTAGTGGATGACAGCCAGATACCACGAGTAGAAATTGGTTCCATCGACAAATTCAAGAAGTATAAAGTTATTATTGAAGAAGAAACTCGCGATGCTCTCATTGTATTTTTTGAAGGTAATTTTAATTAATAATTTTTGTATTTGTATACCTAATATATCAAAATATTTTATTACATGTTAAATTATTTTTCAGATGATTTAGAGAAATTGGAAAGAAAGATTTCAAGTAGTAGAATTAGTATCCCCCCTAAAACTTTGTGCAAACAGCCTCTGATCTTTCAGAAGTCAGTGATAGTCCACAATCAAAGAAGGATAATTTAAAATCCATCAGTAAAACTGTTGATATTCTCGGTGCAAAATTAAAGGACATATCTAATAAGGTAAGATGTTGGTTCATTTCATTAATTGTGTATATATATATATATATATATCATGAATCTTTTGGTATCGAATACTTTGTGCATGTTTCATTTCCCTCATTATTTTATTTAGCTTGGAAATGGCTAAAAATGTTTTATCATTCTCACCATTTGGTTAGTGAATCATCGTGGGATGGTTTCAATTTTTGTTTTTTTGGTTACGTATGAAGCAAAGAGCTTTATACACACTTTCTTTAAGAATTATTATATTTTGTTAATATATTTCAATTAAAAAAATTTATTTTTTATGATATTTCGTAAATTATATTGTACGTAAAGGTATGTTTATTGAAAAAAACCACTTGGTGTCATGCCTCACCAAAATAAAAAAAAATTGAAACTCATTCCCACGAAGATTTTTCTGTATCAGCTGTCAAATTTGTTCTTTTTGAACGAATTAATACTGAAATCAAATAGTTTTTAAGGCTATACAGTAAGAGCGTTTCTTTTCTGCTCAATGGCGAGTTTAATGTCAAGCTCGATGCGCCGCGAGCGAGCGAGATAGCTTTTCGCAGGAAACACGCGCCACTATCCGCGCACGGCAGAGCGACTACGCGAGAGACTCCTTTCTCTCTCTCTCTCTCTCTCTCTCTCTCTCTCTCTCTCTCTCTCTCTCTCTCTCTCTCTCTCTCTCTCTCGTCCCATCTTCCGTATGTGTATAGCCTCTTTTGCCAGCCAGCCGCGCGATTAGGGGATGACGACGGACGAACAAAGGGATATGCGTATGTGTATGCGACGACGACCTCAAGTGCTGCTGCTGCTGATCCACGGATGTTAACAGCCGGACTTTCTTGCGGGAACGGCTTCGATTATTTATTCCCGCTGCTTTTTTTTCCTCGCTTTCGACGTTTCGATCGGGGGCGCGGGGGGGACCGAAACAGAGTAAGAGAGAGAGGAGCTTTTTCTACCACGCGACGCGTAAAGAGTTATTGGAAATCTTTACGGGCGCGCGCGCGGCATGAGGATACGTATTTTTATCAGTCGTTATATTGAATACCTTATAAACATAGATATCAAGTTAGTAAATATAAATTGTATCGGTCCCTCGCGGTAAAAATCGTATTTTTATTCGAACATCTATATAAGCATTTGTAGGGTTATAATCGTAAGATTCTGTATACTGACTAACTTACGAGGTAGTTACAAAGCGAAAAATTCAATAAAATCAGACGCTCCATGTCCATTCAAAAATCTTCGCATAAAACGAGGCGAGAAAAAAAATTGGTAAGCCTTTATTTTCCGACGCATCGTGCGTGCATACACATCCCAAAACAATCAGGCGGCTGGTTGTCTCTGTGTTTCTGTCTCCCGTGCGCAGCAGTGCGTCTCCTCTTCCGCAGCCTTTGCGGGAGCAAGTGTATACACCTACGCGAAGACTTCCTGCCGGGCGCCGCAGCACCATCTGCGACAACTCGACACTGTGGCAATGCGCTACAGATATTTACGAAGCAATTTCACGATCCATACCTGCGCTTTCGTTTTTGCGAGGGCGTCGGGCATTAACATTTTTGCTAAACATGCTAAAAATTAAAGCAATCTTGTCCATTTCCCGTCGTGTCCTCGTCGCAGTCTACTTTGCTTCTCTCTCTCTCTCTCTCTCTCTCTCTCTCTGCTCAGCTCTTCCTCCATATAGACCGACCCTGCATGCGCACGTGTGCATTTTCCTCTGCTTGGTTTCGTCCTTGTATTTCTTGCACAAAGATTATAAAGTAAGCACCTTCATAAGACGTAAGAGTTCTTAAAGAATATTTATGCGATCGAGTCCCTAGCTCTTTTGATCGACTTCAAAACTTCTATAACTCTGATCTATGATTTTCCGGAGTCTTTGATTATACACTCGTGTATTATATAGCCGCTTTTCTCGGAAGAGCGCCGCGTATACGAGATTCGAAAAAAGGAAGAGCAAGCCCCTCGCTTTTTGATTCCCCGTAGTGAGAGAGTGAGCAGCTCTGGAATCTCATTCAAAATACAGCCAAAGAGCTGCATTTACGCTCATCATCTATCTTATTGTTCACTAATGAATCCGTAGATGACGGAAGCGCGGCGCAAGTTGCTCGGGAACAGGTTGCGTTAATTTTGAGCCTCCTCCTTTTTCATCTTGCTCCCTCCAGCCGAGCCTGCCAATCATTTTTTCTATCAGTTGTCGCTCCTTTTTTCCTCCTTTTCTTTTCTCTCGCTACACACACGCGCTCGTCTCCACGTATTTCTCTCGCGCGCTGCTTTCGCGTTTTCTCTATAATGCGCGATTTACTCGCGCTCACGCGTTTTCTCACAAAACAAACCGGCTGCTCGGCTGCATTTAGATTGAATTTAGATGAGTCAAGCCTTAATACCAGTCATCTCGCTTAATCTAACTTCTGTTCGCTTGGAATTACAGCGTTCTATCTTCAAATCGTTATGTATGCTCACCGCTTTCGTAAGTTTCGGCCGATGCAAACCAGAACGATTTGTATCTTGATCGCGCACGAAATGGATAAAAATCAGCTGCTCATAACGCCCTCAAAAGTCCCCTGCAACAATGCATCCTTATCTTGGTTGAAAAAAGGCACGTACGGTAGCAGGATTTCAGCACAACTCGCGTTTGTCGTGAACAGCCCAGTTTCACGTCCACGCGGGTCCACGAGGCACCTTCTGACCTTTCCACTGTACATACATTATACGGGTGTTGCACATACTCCCCCTAATAGGCTACTGTAGCGCAGAATCGCGCGTCAACGCTCCGCATGATTATTCAAATGGAGTCAGAGGTGAATTTCACACGCGCGCGGACGCGCTGTACTATAGGTATCATTTTCGAGAGGTAGCAACACACAACACAGCTGCTTGGAATTTTTAAATTCAGGCATAACTGTATAAGAAGGATTGCATTTTTTTTAAGTATTTATCAATTATCGAATTTATCAAAATTTGCACGAAATATCGACACCAAAATCAATTAAGCGCTTTACTCCCAGGAAAAAGAGAGGTGCGATGTTCCACAGTCGAACTCTTCGTGCGGCTTTACATCCACCGAATTCGCATTCTCCATTTTTTTTATGTGCTCTGAGTGTGTCAGTACATCTCCTGTTGGAAAAAGTTAATAGAAGCCAATAAGATATTTTATCGTCTTGAATTGTGAATTTTAATCATACTTTTTGAATTAGGGTTTGATAAAATACGATATAAGTCCATGTAGGTGGATACAGGCCTATATTGGCCGATGAAAACTCCATGTAAAAAATTACAATTCAAACCGATAAAAATAAAGATGATCTTGAATATATTGATTTCAATTGTAATTTTTTGCAGTTTTTATTGTCATATATCGACTTCTATCGGCCTATATCAATTTATATTGCATTTTATTGACCCATAATAAAAAAATTGCATTAAGATTCAGTATGCAAGCTGATAAAAATCTTACCGACTTGAATGGTGAATCTTATCGATTTTTATCCGTTTCAATCGGCTTTTTCCAGCAGGGTTCATAAGCTTTCGGGTGTTTGCGCTGCAGCATTTTTCTGCGCTCACCCTGGTAGAAATTTAACGAGTAAAAATGGCTACGAGGTTAAGACTTAGCTATTTGCTTTTAGCTGAAACTTAACTAAATGTAAACGAAAATTTAGCTAAGAATCAGTTAAACGGCATGTTAAGTATGGTGGGTTAGATTTTGAGGTTATAAGAGCACGTGGCTCGCGCGGCTAGCTCAAGTCCCAACAGTTGCAGAAGCAGACTCGTATATAATAATTAATAGATTACGATACAAATGGCGTGAATAGCACTTTTAAGCACGGCGAGCGTGTGACGTATATTCGCCAAAAAATAACTAACATTACGATACAGTTGTCTTTGACAGTATATGTTAATTTGATAAGCCAGATTTTCAATTTTGATACTTTTGTGTCTCTTTACTATGTTTTATTAACCTGCAAAGAAAAAA
Organism: Nasonia vitripennis; assembly: GCF_009193385.2. NCBI lineage: Eukaryota > Metazoa > Arthropoda > Insecta > Hymenoptera > Pteromalidae > Nasonia > Nasonia vitripennis. Next base: position 2,743,492 of record NW_022279589.1, read on the forward strand.
CACATAATTGCAGTTACCTCATGTGGCGAAAGTGAATTCCCAACCTCAAAAATTCTCTTAACTAAAACTTAACTAATTTTAGCTAAGTAGCCATGTATAAGGACCTATTCAATAAACGATTTATTAGCTAAATCGTAAGCGGTTTTTTTTACTTATTCGCTTAAATAAGCGAAATTTTAGCTGAATAACCGTTTACATTTCTACCAGGGCAGCCGCGGCTGCTATGATCGTACATATTTTGGCTGCTCGAATTCATGTTGAACAAACGAAAAAGTATAGGTGCAGAGAGATAACGCCCACTCGAAGCCCGACCATATCTGTTCTTTGCACAGCATTGATTATCCACTTAGCGGAATTTAGCATACAGAGTTCTCTCGCGCGTTCGGCCATATAATAACAAGGTCCTTCAAATTAGCCTCTCTCTCTGTCTGTCTCTCTCTCTCCCTCTCTCTCTCTCTCTCTCTCTGTCTCTCTCTGCCTCTCTCTCTCTCTCTCTCTCTCTGTCTCTCTCTCTCTCTCTTTCTCTCTCTCTCTCTCTTCTTTTATTAAATTTTTATTAAAAAAGAAGAGAGACAGACTACAGCTGTCCTCCTTTGTGAGCCTGCTGTGGGAGTATATACGCGAGTGTAATAATCTACCGACGGGCAAAAGAGAAACTCGCAGAATTGCAATGCCTTGCGGAATCGCGAGCTCCCGCAAACCAGGATCTCGTTGGCATATTATGAGCATATACGCGTGTGACGGTATATATAAAGACGCCGTGTGCGTGTGGCACGATTCGCTCTAAACTGAGCCCGATTGTATTTCACTAATCGCGTTAACGCAACGGGTACAAGAATCGTTACGTTTTGACGATGTGTAGTCTGCCATTTCTTCTGGTTTGGAAATGTTTGTATTATAAACTTTTGCGCTTTCAGCTCGGAAGTATAAAAATAATTTCGGTGATATTCCACGTAATGAGGTTGAACGAGAGCAAGAAAAAAACGGGTTCGAAAAAAAAGGTGGTATAACGATGTTTTAAAAAATAAGTTCTTATGCTGTACATAAATCTATTCATCTCTGCGCAAAGCGGAGCGGGGATGTTTCCACCTCGAGACGCGCAATCATTTATCGCTCAAAGTTGCAAATTTTCTGATTTAGTATCCCTGGTAAAAATAACTTATTAAATCCGATTCGAAAGATAATAGGGTTTAATTGGATTTCTTAATCGGAAATTATCGAATTAAAACCTATTTAATCGATTAAAATCTATTTAATCTGATTATAAGTTTTAGTCGGTCTTAATCGGATTTAAACAGTTGTGTTTTTAAATAAAATGTTATATTTGTTGAAAAATATATACAACTGATTGAATCCGATTAAAACCGACTAAAAGTTATAATCAGATTAAATAGATTTTAATCGATTAAATTGGTTTTAATTGAATAATTTCCGATTAAGAAATCCAATTACAATCTATTACCTTTTGAATCGGATTTAATAAGTTATTTTTACCAGGGATATACAATAAAAGGAAGTTTTAACGGTCCGGTCGTATAAACCGATTCTTTTCCTCAAAGTGTTAAGGGGATGTCGGAGCTAAAAACACTGTTTTTCTGTTCTATATAACTTTACAATTAAAGCTTGCAATAAAAAACGAAAAAAGTGCGGCATAGTGTTGAGTTTAATTCTACCAAAACAAAATACCAATCGACCTTTTAGTTTATTTTTTAATTCGTAAAATACGAGAGGGTGTTGACGCGTACTCCTGCGATCACAGTGGCAAACTTAAAATCTTATTCTGCTACTAACTTTTTATAATTTCGATTTTTATCAATATAATGAAAAGAGCGCCATAGTGTTAAGTTTCATTATTCATTCTACCATTCTAACCAAAGTAAATGTCGATTAGACTTTTATTTTTATTTTTTTAATTTGTAAAATACTATATACCTAGCGCGAAGCTATTGCTCCAACATTCCCTTAAAGTCTTGCCAAAACAAAGTCATGAAGCTAAAACTACCCGCTGAACAGTGCCCGCTAAGCAGTGCCGTAAATTGGTGCCGCCCTACTTTACTTAACCGCTAAATGTTACTTTCGCCCCGCCAAATCATACTTTTGCCCCGCTAATTTTACTTTCGCCCCGCAAAAGTAGTTTTCGGGAAAAATATGCAACTTTCGCCCCGCTTATCCGGGGCAAAAGGTGAGCTTTCCGGTCAGAAGTAGAATAAAATAATGTACGATACACGTGCCATAAGTCGTTCTTCATGGCTCGGCGTTAAGCGCACTCGCTATATATGCTCGGGAGCTTATACACGCCGTGACGTAAAGTACGATTTATGCCACTTGTATCGTAATCAACTATTAAACCTCAATATTTTCAAAACTATAAGGTTTCGATAGTTGCGCAACAAACTCATCCATGATAGACAAAAAATATATCTTTTTCCTATACTTCAAGTGAATTAAAGCCATTTTACTCCCGTAATCGTGGAACATACAAAACACGTTTTTTCAGTCTTTGATTTTTTACTGCGAAAATCAATAGTCATCGTCTGAAATTTCTGTAGCATATAGCTCTTAACATGGCACGTCAACATGTTTTATTTTCGTGAGGTTATAATATTTAGTTTTTGAGATACGATTTTTTTTGAAAAGTCACATTTTTCATTATTGCTCTCGATCGGAACAGTCGATCCCAACCACCAAGCAGGAAAAAGTATGTAATTTTTCGAAACGTCGGAATTGAAACTCTTACAGAGCTAATTCAGAGCGTTATCAAAAAATTTCATTAGTGGGTACAGTGAGAATACGGAACAACTTCAGAGAGTTCAGCAACAAAAAAATCAACACGCTTGGCACTAAGCAATTTCTAGTCTCACAAAATTTTACATATAAAGCCATAGTATTAATCTACTCACGAATTAATTATTATTAGATTAAAAATTCACTTGGAGCTCCCATAGAACATATTAAATAATGAAATTTTTTTAAAATCATTCCTAGTAGAAAATTAACAATTTTGGTCGGTTAACGTGTCAATGAAACGGAAGCATTTTTTTCTAAAACCAATATCTGAATTTCTTATAAATAATCAACTCTATGGTAATTAGTTAAAGCATCTACATTATAATATGTTTACGGGGACATTTTTTATTTAAACCCGATAGTAAAAAAATAACCATGGCGTAACGTTTTTAATTACGAATTTGACCAAAGGTTAACCAATCGATGCTGAGTGTTTCTACCAGGGATTATTTATTTAATTAACTCTATTATTTTCGTTAAGTTACGATATAGTTACGGTTAATGAGGTTTACAAGCTTAGATTTTGAATTTCCCTTGCTTTCACTATAACCTTCCTCAGATTTACGAGCGTGCTTTTAAATTAACAAATAGTTTGACGAAATATTGGTAGTAGCTGCGTGGATTACATAGATTTAGTAGCTTTCGTTTTAAATTTTTTAGTTTTTGCTCGCCTTTCATAAATATTACAAATTAAATTATGACTTAACAAAAGCTGATAATAGAGGCGTTGGTTATTTAAATGTAGACGCTTAGGTTATATATTTGTCTTGCTTTCGGTCGTCTTCCATACATTTTGAAGTCATCGGTTTGAATAAATAATTACAACAAAATATTGATTTTAGCTGCGTACCAGCTTTTTTTTTATTAAAAACTTATTCAACAAAATATTCATAGTAGCTGCATGGTTCTAGGTCTTCTATTTACTGATTTATTATCATTATTCCCTATTTTTATGTTGTATTAACAAAAATTAATTATCCTAGTAGAATAACCCGGCCAAAATCGTCTGACAATTTTCATTAGCCATCGGTTGACGCTGTTGGTTAAAAAATCTAACAAGCATAACGTTCAGGCAAGTTTGCGTCATCAGCAAACATCGGCGCATGAGCACTAGCTTCAGCCGCATTTACATATAACCATAGTTTCAAAACAAAACAAAAAAGAAAGAAGAAATAGAGGGAGACCTAATTCTAAGAAAGAAATAAAAGACCTTAAGAGAAAAATTCTAGAATTAGAGAATAAGTTAAGTACAGAGAAAGGTGTTAATGCTTCTTTAAAAAAAGAATGTGAGGAATTCAGGAAAAAAATATAGATTTACAGGACAAGGTCATCAATAGGATGGATCAATTCGGTAAGATTTACCAATTAGAGAAATATTTTTTTCGTCCAAAAATTCTAGTTTTACTTTCCTCCCTAAAAAAATTGTAATTTTGAGTAAAATTTTAGTAAAGAGATCTCATCTTTGCACATTTAAAGGGTGGGGGGTTGGAGCATTGTCAAAAGGTCTTAACTTACCTAACCTCAAAAATTGTTTACATCATAAATAATAAAAACCGCTGCCATTTCTTTGGCACGTAGCTTCCTTCAACATTATGTATTGCTTTAATATCAAAATTGATTTTAATTCATATATATTTCTATAAAGTTTTCATACTTTTTCGTTTGATGGATAAAATTATTTCTAATTAATTACATAAACATAATCAATTATAATTCTCTCTCTCTCTCTCTCTCTCTTTCTATCGTATAGGTATAATTGTTAAACTAATCTCCAAGATATATTATATCTGCCATTATATGTTTTATTTTCTCACACACCCTAGCAAAAAAAAAATTTTTTATTCACGGCTTAACTATAATGGCCACTTTATTCCCTGAAAAGCGGGACTAAAGTAGCTTTTTATTCCCTCGTATATGTTACTCCCGCAAATACGGGAGTAAAATTTAAAATTTTTTGAAAAATCACTCAGTATGTTAAATCTCATTTTATATTGATACAAAAAAAAAATTTAATGTTACATTTTTTTTAAATTATAATCATAATTTTGATCTACGTATCATGTCATGTAAACAAAATTTTAGAAACTTTTGAAAATTTTTGAAAATTTCATTTACATTGACTTCAGTCCCACTTTTCCAAGGAATAAAGTAGCTACACAGTTAAGTCGTGAATAAAGTTCTATATGCAACACGTGACTAAAGTCGATTATTCCCTCGGGTAGTTACCCACCCGCGGGAATAATCATCGACTTTAGTCCCTTGTTGCATAATGTACTATTTTAGCCCGCAGCTCGAGTAGGGGGCGTTTTTCGATTTTTATTACCCGCTAAATTTTTTTTTTCCCGCCGGTCTGAAAAACCTACTTTAGTCCCGCCTAAGAGGTCGATAAAACGTGAAAATCGTGATTGTGTGACAAAAAATCCATTAAATAGAAGCTGAGATCAAAATGATGCAGTTTTCAGTTATACAGAGTATACAGGGTGAGAAAAAAAATTAAACCTTAATATCTTTGAAACCGATTGGTTTCATAAACAGCCCAAAGATAGGAATCAAGACACTATATAATGCTAATTACCAAATCCAAAATTTCAACTTAATTATTGCCTTTTTACTCCAGTTATCGCGTCCCATAGAAAAACGACTTTTTTCAGTTTTTGATGTTTTTCTCCGGATCTGCCCGATAAAATGACCTCAAATTAAAGTGGTATATAGTTCTAATTACCTTCAATAATCATATATTATTTTAGAAAGGTTCGACATTTAGTTTTCGAGTAATAACGGTTTCAAAAAAATTCACTATGGTGTATAATAAAAGAACGACAAAAGATAATATAAATTCTCCGCGGTGAAAAAATAGGTAATTTTATTCTCTTTCATGTACATATTAAGCAATTTACTTTTATTGACTTTTTCAATAACTATTAGAAAAAACTGGATTCTGAAAACTAAAAAATCGCTATAAAAACACGCCTACAAAATGTAAAACGGACTGTTTTCCCATTATGGTATAGTTAAAACGAAGAAAATGAGAGTTGGTGGATTAAAATCCACTGAGTAGAAGCTGAGATACAGATGTCGACAAACGAACACACACACGCACACGCGCATACATCCGTACGGACATGTTCTAAAAACACTATTTTTCGACTAAAAATACATCAAAACACAGTTCCTATATGTTTTTACAAAAAATCAAAAAATTACTATTACAAGGCTTCCTTAGGAAGGAAGCAATATATACACTTGCTTATAGCACCAAAATACAGTATTCCGCGATTGCCATTATAATAACTTATATTAGCTACGTCTTATATTTGCGTAATTACGCCTAATTTTGGAAGCAATGTAGGTGAAGGCGACGATTGAAACTGAGAAGCAGTAACATACCCGTGACTTTCGTATACAATATTTAATAAAATAAACATTTTTAGTTATTAAATCAACAAAAACTTTGTTTTTCGCGGTAACCAACACAAACAATGTAAACTACGGCTCGACGTGGGGTCACAATTTGGTAATGCTGGCTATGACATCTCCTTTAAAAGACACGTTTGAATTGAGTCCCCTTAAAAGTGTTGAGGTTACTTTTGCAACAATTCATCTTCTGATTTGGATATTTATTCCCCTATTATTGTTATGTTTTGTATATTATGCTCATATCACGAAATATTTACCGGGCGCATTATTTTTAGTTTTCATTACACTTCTGGCTTTCGATTTTTTTAAATGTACATTGAAATTGGCATGGCAAAAATAGCCGGAGAAATTCTTTTCTTATTTTTAATTATCGTTTACAGCTTCTAGAAAAATAAATCCGTTCGAAATAATGTCTACCCATCAATCGATTGATGGGTACCTCTATGCTTAATAATTAATTGTCCTAATAAAAAGTATGTGCACTTAACCTCAAAAATGGAGTCAAATGTCGTCTGTATTAAATTTTTTTGTCACATAAAGAGTTCGATTTCTTTATCTATAATGATTATTTATTATAAATTAGCTTTTCATAAGTCCTAAATAAATTATGTCTCTTGTATCAAAAGGAAATTAGAATTGTAACGGTCACTTATGGGTCTGGGGAAGTTTTAAATTTCGCGCTGCGACACGAGCGACATTTGGTAGACGAGAATTGGTGAACGTCGATTTGTATGTGTGTGTGTGCGTGTGTGGGAGAAAATGCGAAGCGCCGGATCGCCGAGCAAGGCAGAGCGCTGCGAGAGGTCCAAGCGATAGGTTGGACTCTCCAGAATTTTAATATAGTCGGCTCGAGAGAAACTACAGAAACCCGAGAAGGGGTAAGCCGAGTTAATACAGTAATAATGATTAAAAGCGGGTATATTTCAAATTAGTTCCGTTTAGTTTTTGTAACGTATCAAAAGCTCACCGCTCTGAGGAGGCGACCAGGGAGTCGTAGCCCTGGAAAGGACATCATCCACTTGGCCGACGACGTGGCTTCGATCTCGTCGTACCCGCAGGTCCTAACGCCAGCCAACACACCAACGTCACTACACCGAGCGCAGAGCATCATCGAACGACGCATTGTAAGCGATAAAACTATAATTGCGATTTATATATCGAGCAGGCTCTTAAAATAGCAGCGAAAACAATTTTGTTTATTGGAGCAAAGAGATACCAAGTTCATTTATAACGATAGCGCGCTGCGCAGACCAATGTATGTATGTGAGTGTATGTCGGATTTGGCGAACGTTTATGTGCGCGTATAGTTTTAGGATTAGTTTGACGAACGACGCTATCCCAGTTGTGCCTCGCAAAATTTTGTACTCACAATAATATTATAATACATTATTTACTTGAAATATATATACCAATTTCCCCCATACATCCATTTTTTACAGAATTTATAAAAATTATCCTCTTTTTGACTAGCAACGTACCAGATGAACCTCCTTAATTTTCCTTAGTTCTCTGAGGTTCAAAGGAAGGCGGGCGTGAGGGATGATAACATGTAAATCTAAAATCCACCTACCCCTCGCACTGCGAGTTTCAGAACTCGGCATAGCGGAGGAAGGCGAGCGAGGGTTACAGCAATACTACACCCTGTTGGAAAAGGTCGATAGAAGTCGATTAGATCACTTATCGACTTGAATAGTGAATCTTAATTTCACTTTTTGCATTAGAACTTGATAAAAAGTGATAAAATACGATAAAAATCAATATAAATCGATAAAACTTAATATGAAAAATTACAATTGAAATCGATAGAACATGATCTTCTTGAAATTCTAGTCAATTGAAATCTTATCGACTTTAATGGTGAATTCTAATCGATTTCAATCGATTTCTATTCACTTTTTCCAGCAGGGCAGCTTCGCAGTCATTTTACTCTCGCATTTCTTATTGTAGAAAAACAAATTATCTATAAGTTACATAAACATACTCTTCAAAATTCTATGATTTGAGAATACTCATTTGAAGCATGTATTCATTTTCAATCCATGCGCCAAGAGAATTTTATAGGAACTACGCGGTTTATGTCGATTACAATAGCTTGTATACATGTACAAATTATTGGACAACTACAACATATTGTATACATGCTTGTGTACAATAATTCTCGCAATTGCTCACTTTCCTCCGTTGTGCCGAGTACGGAAACTCGCAGTGCATGGGGTAGGTGGGTTTGAGAGTTTATGTTTTTGATAAAATTCTTGTAATTGCTCGCCTTCCTCCGCTGTGCCAAGTACGGAAACTGACAATGCGAGGGTAGGTGGGTTTAAGAGTTTATGTTTTTTATGCAAACTTGTCGTGCGTGGGGTAGTTGGATTTAAACGTTTTGGTTTTAAATTTTATCCTCCCTTCGCTCGCCTTCCTCCAATGTGCCGAGGAGTTTTTATAAAAACTACATACACTCTTTTAAAGTATGAAATTTCTGAGGAGGAATTACTTCAATGCGAAGCGGATCTTACGCGATTTGTTTACTTGTACGAATATTTTTACGGCCAAGAATCCATCATGACGTTTAATGTTCATACATTACTGCACGTTGTAGAGTCTGTTAGAAAAACTGGTCCATTATGTGTAAATTCCGCCTTTCCGTTTGAAAGTAATATTTTTAATTTAAAAACCCACGTTAAAGGTCCCAAAGGCATGGATAGACAAATGTGTCGAAAACATTTGCAATTGTTTACTTTTAAGACTGGAAAATTGAATAATGTTGTAACGTCAAAAGAAACAAAACAATGTTGCATTAATTTATTTTCTAATAAACGATTGAGCACATTCTACGAAAAAAATTCTGAAGAACTAACTTATTTTGGAAGGAGTTACTTAAGGAAAATAAACGGATTGGGTGACTGTTTATCGTACAAAAAGTGTATATTGAAAGGCGTTGTTTATCACACTATAAAGTATACTTGCTGCAAAAAAAACGGACGATACTGTTATCCAATTAATTTCAGGCGAGTTTGCACGTATAATTGATATTTTAGATGTTGATCACAAGTGCTTCTTGAAAATTTCACTATTCAATATAGCCTCTGATGATCCTTTTACAGGCGTTTCCCATATTAAACTCATTATCTCTGAAGATACTAAAACTCTTACCACGCAATAAATAGTGTACAGCGTAAAATAATTCTAGTAAATGTTAGAAATAATCGATATTTATGTACTCTCCCAAATAACATCGAAATGCAATAAAATCTCTACATGTATAAATAATATTATTACTTGTTTTATTCCTTTACCAAAAATGTATTACTTTGATTATTAGAATAGATTAACACACATTGTTGCATAACCAATGAAAAATAAATTATTAGCATTAATTTAATAACGTATACCGTTGAGCCCTGCTGAAAAAAGTGAATAGAAATCGATTGAAGTCGATTAGAATTCACCATTTAAGTCGATAAGATTTCAATTGACTTAAATAGTGAATCTTAATTTCACTTTTTGCATTATAGAACTTGATAAAACCTAATAAAATACGATAAAAATCGATATAAGTTGATAAAACTTAATATGAAAAATTTTAATTGAAATTGATAGAATTTCAAGGAGATCATGGTCTATCGATTTCAATTGTAAATTTTCATATTAAGTTTTATCAACTTATATCGATTTTTATCGGATTTTATTAGGTTTTATCAAGTTCTAATGCAAAAAGGGGAATAAAGATTCACTATTCAAGTCGATAAATAATCTAATCTAATTTAATGATATTCAAGTCGATAAATGATCTAATTAAATCTAAAAGAAAAAACAATTTTTTTTTTATTAAATATTATAAACGGATCGCCTTATGATTAAATTCAAATTTATTGACAAAATAAGTTACAAATATTGTAAGATTGATCTATTGTATTATCTGCTATAGCGATTATAATATATATGAAAGCTATTATAAGCTAAAAAATATTACAATCCTTTAAAAATTAATATTTTACTTATAATTTACCATTTAAAAAGAGTCCAGACTAATGATGTGATTAAAAATAAATGGAACTAAGAGAATGATTATTGTTTCGTTTATTTGAATCGATTAAAGGACAATCAAAGGCTACTCCTAAAAATAAAGATTGGAATCGATTAAAGGACAATCAAAGGCTACTCCTAAAAATAAAGATTGGAATCGATTAAATATTATACAAGGTGATTGCCGTTGAAACAGGTTCAAATATTAAAGAAAAAAACAATTAAATGACATTACAAGAATATTAATTATTTTGATTATTATAATCGATTAAAGTATATATCAAGCTTTTGGAAAAATAGTATTGGGATATATAGACTATTTATTAAAGAATAGTGGTTTTCAAATCGATTAAAACAGATTGACAAAATAACATTTAAATGATATAACAAGAATAGTATTTGTTTTGGTCATTAAAGTCGATTAAAGTATATTCAGAGCTATTCATAAAACTAGTATTGGGATCGATAAACTATTTAGTAATGAATAGTGATATTCAAATTGATTAAAATTACTGAAAAAAATTACAATTCAACTGCACTAAAATAATTACTACATAAACATCGATAAAAATATATTAAATTTAGTACTGATTTTTCGTATTAAAACCGATTTAAATCGATTGGAATTTAATCGACGAAATTTGGCTAGTCGATTGAATGGATTCAACCCGATTAAATTCGATTCAATTTTGATCGATTTCAATCGATTTCTATCGCATATTTTTACCAGATAAATAAATTATTGAGCTCGGGGAGCGTGGTGTAGCTGGGTTTAAGCGCTTTGGTTTTAGATTTTATTCTCGCTTCGCTCGCCTTCCTCCGATGTGCCAAGGTGTTTTTATAAATAAATTATTAAGCTCGAGGAGCATGCATGGTGTAGTTGGGTTTAAGCGCTTTGGTTTCGATGCATTGAAATTTACGGTGCGTAGAGTAAATGGCTTATCAGAGCATATGAAGTTGAGACTAAAGCTTGCTGCATTTTATTGAAAAATTGATATAAGATTTATAATCGGTTACTCCGAAATTCTTGTTAGTACGCAAGATTTTTTTTTAACAAAAATAAAGGAATGAATTTTGCTATGTATTTCGTATGAAGTTGTTATTTGTATTATTTTACAAATCTGATAACAGATTTGTAATCAGAGACCCTAAAATCCCCTTGTAGTATATAGCTTTATCACAATACCCGAATTATGCAGTAATTTGCATAATTCGGGTATTGTGATGATTGCATATCAGATTCGTAATCAGCGACCCTAAAAACCCCTTATAGTAAATAGGTTGATGCGTAATTAAAATATTTTACAATTCCAGTACATAGTGTAAAAGGGGCTTTATTGTTCTATTGCATTTATATTGTTGTTTAAACGTTTTGATTATTCTAATAATGTCTTAATAATTCATACTTTTCATATAGTTTATTACTCAACAGTTTTCAACCGCCTGTAATGCCAAAATTAAAATATTTACGATTTCAAAAATGCGATTCGGGTAAAAGTACGTAAAAAGTTCAATGAATGTTTATAACTGTTATTTAAGTTAAAAAATTATTTTTTTACAGTAAGTTTTATTATTTTAGTACCTAATTAATTGCCCGATATTCAAAATTTATTTACAGAATTTTTTTTTTTTATCGATTTTAAAACTATTCAAATTTACCGCTTTCTGTTCTGCCACTTTTGTCATCGCTGTTTTTAGTTTTAGTTTGACATTTTCTTATTCATCGGTGCAGCCACCGGTAATTCGAACATTTTCGAATTGATGCAGGGTCGCCCGATGGCTGACTTCAGGGGACAAAGCAGATCGCTTTTACCGCGTTGCCCCCTGAAGTTGGCATTTGAGCGACTGAAATGTCGGCACAGCAGTTTGAATATATAGTAATTTCCTCCGGTAACAGGGGGCTCTGTTACTCGCTTGTTATAGCGATTCCGCGCAGCGGTAGTCTAGCGGTTTCTGACCGAAAAAGTAAGCCACTTTTGAAACACGGAGTTTGGTCTACTCCTCTCCTACTCCGTGATGTTCTCTTCTGTAATTTAACCTTTTATATCCTCTGTTTATAATAAATACTGAAAAATGAAAACAATAAATGAATAAAAATTGATTTGATTATATTAATGTATAAAAATTAGTATATAAAGATGCAAAATTTACTCAATTATAAGCGATTTATAACATTTAAAGTATTTCTTTCTAAAAATACCTTACTTTTAAGCTTCTGTAAAAGTTACTACTATTCAAAGTTAAATTATTCAATATCTAACTATTATTATTTCAGTACTATTAAATTAGATGTATTAAAAAATGTTGACTTTGTAAATGACTTGAATAATGCAATTGTCTCCAAAAGATATTTCTGTCAATCCACTAACTTACTAAATGAAATAACTAAACAAAATTTTCAGACAGATGAGTCTAGATTCAATGAAATTAATTTACAAATGTTATCTAAAAATTTGTATAGTCAAATTTTTGGTAATGAATGTAATTTTAATCTTAATTCATTAAATGAAAGTAATGTTCATGCTATTAAAAAAGAATTAAAAGACTTTGGAATTATTATTAAGAATACATCTGAAATACCCAATGTCAATCTTTTAATTCCAAAATTAAAAGGACAAAATATTGAAGAACATTTCAAACAAATATCTGATGAGCAAGTGCAACCGTACATGAAAATAATCGAACATTTTTTTAATGAATTACCTCCAATGCCAAAACATTTTATTTTTGAAGAAGGATGGACACGATATTCAAATAATGGACATGAATCAGTTAGTTACCCAATAGAAGAAGGATTAATTTTTGATGTAGAAGTTTGTGTAAAAAATGGACCACTTCCAACTTTAGCAACTGCAGTTAGTAAATCTTCGTGGTACAGTTGGGTTTCCAAGCAACTTATAGATTGCTCGTCAAATTTTATGTTTAATTACTTAACTCCTGAATCTCTTATTCCGATAGAAAGTTCAGTCGATAATAAGGAACAAATAGATGTTGATAAATTTCAGCAAATGCCAAAAATTATAATTGGTCATAATGTTTCATTTGACCGTGTTAGAGTTAAAGAACAATATTGGTTAAATCCAAGTGCTACAAAGTTTTTAGATACAATGGCTTTACATATATGTATAAGTGGTTTAAGCAGTTATCAACGTGCTATTTTAAAATCTACGAATTCAAAAGATGAGCATGAACATTTGAAATCAATTTCTTCTTTAAATAGTCTATCTGATATACATAAGTTTTATTATGGTTTCAATTTAAATAAGCAAGGTAGGGATATTTTTATGAATGGAGAAATACAAGATATTAAAAAACAATTTAATGAGTCAATGTTATATTGTGCCTCAGATGTTGTAGCAACTCATAAGATTTTTAAAAAAATGTTTCCTATTTTTATTAAAAGATTTCCTCATCCTGCTACATTAGCAGGCATGTTAGAGCTTAGTACTACATATTTACCAGTTAATTATAATTGGAAAAGATATTTGGAAGAAGCTGAAACAACATATAAAGATTTGAATTTTGAAAATAAAGTTTGTTTAGCAAAAAGAGCTGATGAAGTGTGCAGATTATCAATAAGTAGCCAATACAAAAATGATCCATGGATGTGGGATGAAGATTGGTCTATAAAAAATATGAATTTAAAGAAAGGTTATGATAAAATTTGGAAAATAACTACAATTATTCCTGTTACTGTGATCGTCAAAACAATATTAAATAAGCAATTTAGATATTTACATAAAACAGAAAATTTTTTACCGAAAAAATTGCCACATATGCCTGGCTATCCTAATTGGTACCGTAAACTTTGCAAAAAAAATAAAATAAATGTATTTCCAAGAACTCAACAACTTAGTACTTCAATGTTAATAACACCAAAACTTTTAAATCTCACTTGGGAACAATACCCTCTGTATCATATTAAAAATCATGGTTGGGGATTTTTAGTTAAAGATTTGAATAAATGTGATATTAAACCATCTGATTGTGAATTGTTATCTCAAACTACTGCTAAAAAATTACAGTCTTCAAATCAATGTCTAACAAAATTAAAATCTTTTGATAAAAATTTCAAACCAAGTCTACCAGATAACAAAATTGAAAATTTTTTTTTTAAATTACCACATAAAAATGGAATTTTATTTAATGTTGGAAGTCCATTATCTAAAGATTTCCTCAATAATTTTTCAAAAAATATTTTAGACAGTATAACTACAAGCACTTCACGTATAATAGAAATTTCTAAAATGTCTTCCTATTGGAAAAATAACCGGGATCGAATCTTATCTCAACTTGTTATTTGGTTGGACTCAAAACAAAATGTTAATTCAAAAAATAGCACTAATTATATAAATTTTGGAGCAATAATTCCTCAAGTTATAGTTTCAGGAACTCTTACTCGAAGAGCTGTTGAACCTACTTGGATGACTGCTTCTAATGCTCATTGTGAAAGAATCGGATCTGAATTACGTGGTATAATAAACGCCCCATCAGGTTATAGTATTATTGGAGCTGATGTTGATAGTCAAGAACTTTGGATTGCGTCAATCATTGGAGATGCTTTCAAAAAAGACATTAAAATTCATGGTTCAACTCCTTTTAGCTGGATGACATTAATAGGTAATAAATCTGACGGTACCGATATGCATAGTGTTACTGCTAAAGCTATAGGTATAAACAGAGATCAAGCAAAGGTACTTAATTATGCTCGCATTTATGGCGCTGGACAGAAATTTGCTGAAAGATTGTTAAAACAGTTTAACCCTTCTATAACTGATAAAGAAGCAGCTTTAAAATCGAAACATATATATTTAATGACTAAAGGTAAAAAATATTATCGTTTAAAAAAACAATACGTATCTGAAAATCTCAGCAATAAATTATATACATCATATGAAGCATTTAAAATTTCTCAAATACACAAAAAATTAAGAGATGAAGTTTTTGAAAAAGGGAAATGGATTGGTGGGTCTGAATCAGTAATGTTTAACAGTTTGGAAGAGATAGCAGAACAAAATGAGCCAAGTACACCATTTTTAAATTGTAGATTAAGTAGAGCTTTAGAATATGAAAAAAATGAAAAGTTCCTTCCAACAAAAATAAATTGGGTTGTACAAAGTGGAGCTGTAGATTTTTTACATCTTATTTTAGTAACTATGAGATGGCTGATGAAAGACAAAGCAAGACTTTGTTTATCATTTCATGATGAGGTTCGTTATTTAGTACCATCAGAGTATAAATATAATGCAGCCTTAGCGATGCATGTTACAAATTTACTAGTACGTTGTTTTTTTGTATCAAGATTAAAAATGAAAGATCTTCCAATGTCTGTTGCTTTCTTCACTTCAGTAGAAGTAGATTCAGTGCTACGTAAAGAAACAAGTCAAGATTGTAAAACACCTTCTAACCCACATGGATTGAAAAAAGGTTATGGAATTCAGCCTGGAGAGAATTTAGATATTTGGACTGCCGTTAAGAAAAGCAAGGGTTATGTTGGAATGTTTAAGTAAATCACACAAAGAATAAAATTATTACCAAAAAACCAGACTATATTTCTTTACATATTAATAGTACATTTTTGTACAGTTTCAAAAACTATTTGCTACATTTAATATTTCAAAAAATTATAAAGAAACATAAAAAGTAAATAGTAAAACATAAATAATTGTAATAAAATGTGAAAAAATTTAAAAAATTGTAACATTCTGCTACATTTTTTCTTTCTTACTTTTTATAACATTTTTTACATATAATATTATTTTATCATAATTTTTTTAAATCCTCTATTTTGGCATTCAGTTTAGTTCAGTCTTTTACATTTTTTTATATACTGTTGTATATGGTCGATTATATTTTGAAATATAATTCACCTTGCTCATTCAATATTTTTGATTATGTTTATGATTGTTGTACAAATATTTTTTATATGAAAATGTAATCATGTTATACTTGTAATGTATTGAAAACCAATTATCTCTCAATATCCCCAATTGAGTTTATGAATTTTTTAAATAATTTCTTACATATTGATACATCTATCAGCTTAAGAAAGACACAATATAATGCCCTTATATATAATAATGGATACATAACTTAGATATACCGCAGAACTTACAAAAAAAATTACTAAAAATAGTTAATAAAAACAACTTTGTATTTCAAGACAATCCCCTCAATATTGAACAATTTTTTTGTTTTAAAGTATTGAGACTGCACTAAGACCTTAAAATGCAATTTATTACATTGGACAATGTAACCAGGAACAAAAGTATTATTATACCTAGAAACAGGAAAAGAATTAGTAATAAGAACAGTTTTAAAAAAAGCCATCGTAGTTTTCAATGTGCTACCAAATGGTTTGAAAGCCATAAATATAGAAAAACATCCCTAGTGGAAATAAAAAATGTAATAAAGTGTAATAAAATATAAGAAAATGTAACAAATCGTACAATTTTGTACGTTTTTGTTGGATTTCGAACCTTCCCTGCTGGAAAAAGTGAATAGAAATCGATTAGCATTCACCATTTAAGTCGATAAGATTTTAATTAACTTGAATAGTGAATCTTAAGGGGTCAAGCCTGGGTTAAATCCTGCAAAAAAACAAAAAAATATTCTTCTTACCAAAAAATTTTTGATTTGATGTAATTTGAAAAAAAAAATTCTATTGAAAATACATAAAATATACACCATTTTTATCGAAAAAAAACATGTATATACCTTCTAAAATCATTGACCAAAATTCATGACATTTCACTATATAAATAAGTGTTTTTAGTCACTTGCCACGGCTTTTTGAAAGATCCGAACCGTCTTCTTTACTCTATCCGGGCTTAAAATGTACCTTAAACATGCCACCTCGGACCGATCGAGAGACATTGCTAAAAAATATAAATCAAATACTGCTAGCAACAAATTTTGTTGCTAGCAATGTTTAATTGATATTTTTTAGATAACAAAATTTGTTGCTAACTATATTTAATTCGCTGTCTAGCTAAGCGACGAATCTAGCGAGGCGAACCAATAAAAGTAGATGGTAAAATTATAGTTTTTCCTACTTGTCCATTTATGTCCAAAATTGGATTCTGTCTTTTTCAATTTTTACATAGGAGTCAACCACCCATTGCTGAAATAATCTGCGACCCA
This sequence comes from Nasonia vitripennis, assembly GCF_009193385.2. NCBI lineage: Eukaryota > Metazoa > Arthropoda > Insecta > Hymenoptera > Pteromalidae > Nasonia > Nasonia vitripennis. The sequence goes on from NW_022279589.1 coordinate 2,760,859, forward strand.
AAAGGAGAGGATTAAATGTTAATGGTCTAATAGCAATCTTATATTTAGTGTAAGCCATTCGCGTTACACGTCGATTATTATCATTGTTATTAATGCGAATTCGCTCCATATTTCGGTGCCAGCCTAATGTTCCATAAGGATAAGAAATAGGATATATCCACGGTTCAACATTTGGATCCATTGAACTGACACATTGCAATTCTTTGTTATGTGTGTTTCTGATTGTTACATATGATTCAGGAATTTTTCCATCAGCAGTAGTCGAAAAAAATTGCAGCTACCTCGTTTGTTCTTTGAATATTATATCTACCTCTATCAGTTCCAGGTTTCAAAGAAAATAATAATTGCAATTCCGGTTCTCTTTCACTGGAATTTATTAATAAACGTTGATCTTCTATTTCTTGCTTCATCATTGCATAAGACTTAGCAAATACGTTATTTTCTCTGATAATTTTATCTAAAATAGAAATTGTCGTTTTATCAATGTGAGAGTCTTCACTCATTCTGAAATTTATGGCTTCATTTTGATCAATGAAAAAAAGTTGTCCAAATGCAGGATTTTCATTTTGAGATGGATATAAAGCTGTATTAATTTGGTAGTATACTTGACCTTGAATTTTAAAACAGTATGGTCCGACACGACGTGATTGAAAACTAACTAAATTAGCATTAAAGGAAGCGAATGACAATGAGTTGTTATAATAACGAATGTTTTCAAAAAAGTTATTTGATTTTTCAGGCGTACCTTCTAACAATTTTGAAAGCTCATCTGGAAAAGCAGGTGTAGTACTACCGTTACCGCTAAAGTAACTGTTCCATGACTACAGCAATCATTGAAAGCAGAGATTAGAGGAGAGATTGCCGATGAGCATGGGCGAAAGCGTGCCGCGCGATATGCAGTCGTAAGCTACTGCCGCCTCGCGGATTTTCGCCCGAACTATACGCATCTAGCTCGAGCGGAGGAGAGTAGTAGGGGCTCTGAGATTATCGAAAATGGCATATGTTTATCGATAGGGTGGGGTGGCTTGTTAGTTTGATTTATTTTTGTTTAAGCTTAAGCTTAACTTCTTTGTTTAGGTTTAATCATAACTACTTAAAATAATTAAAATTTTGTTTACATTCGTTCATTCTGTTATTTTAACATTCTTATTAGCATAATAATGTGCATGAATAATCAATACTCAGCCTGGTTTATCACCTCATTCTTTTCAACTCATAATAATATTGAAGAGGTCGAAATAAGGATTTACACACGAAAGTGTAATTTGATAAATTTCATCGTTCGATAAAACCCACAAAAATGTTAAAAAATTATTTTAATCTTTTCCGAACATCGGGCAATTTTTAAAGATTAATATAGGTGCACTTCAATTTTTCATAAATTTCAAAATGTACCTTTTTAACTTTCCACTTTCAGATTTTCAACTTTGGCTTTTAGAGTATTTCATAATAAGAATAAAAATCATCAAACAATATCTATATTGAGGCTACATGTACTTTATTACACTTAATGTAAAATAATATTATGAATAAAAAAAATCCCTGCACAAGATTTGAACCCTAGCTTTGCGCATTATCGGCTCCCGAATAGCTCTTCCCCTCATCTCTTTTTGAACAGCGCGCGAGCTCGGTGGTCCAATCAGCGCGCGAGACTGCAGCTGGTGAGTGCGCAGACGCGAGAGTGGGAGATTTTTGCTAGATGCATATAGTTCGAGTACGCACCGTATGGTGGTGTCATGATCGAATTCAGCACGCCTTTTTAACACGGCATCGGCAATCTCTCTACTAATCTCTGTTGAAAGATAATTCTTTACGTGCTACTTTTTCTGCATTAAAATGTTTTGCATTGCAATGAGTGCATAAAACATTCATCGGACCTAAATAATCTTGTTCGTCTACAGTATTTCCACGTTCATCGTTAATTAAATTACGTGCCGCTTGTCGTCTAAGCCGTTGATTTTCAGCTCTTCGCTGTCGCACTTGTAATTGGTGAATTTCTTCTTCTTCTGCAGTGCGCTGAGGTTTTCTGCGTGGCATTGTAATAAGAACGAAAAACAAAAGAAGAGCTCGAATTGTATGTGAAGAAGATGTAAATACAAATAAAGCTTATTTAAGACTAAAAAGTATGATAAATAAAAGAGAATAAAATATAATTGTTATATTTCATAAGACGGAATAGCTTTTTCGTAAAAAAAAGTTTTATGACAGTAAACAATATTACACATACATAAATTAAATAATATTGGTTATTATTAGTAGTAAGTAAGCCGGTATGGGGAGACATAATAAATGACGTCATCACTGCGCATCCTTATCGTATCAATGTCAACAAGTAATAAAGATAAGGTATCATGTTTATACAAATAAGTAATTAAAATTATCTTTATTACATGTAATATAGATAATTTTAATTAATTATTTATGTAAACAAACAATACCTTAACTAAATTATTTGTTTACATTGATAAGATAAGGATACAATAGTAATGATGTCATTTGTTTCCACACACCAAGTTAGTAAATAAAAAAATCATTTCTTACAATGTATAATGGTTTTTATTATAAAAAATATTATTATTCGAATTATCATAAACAATATAATTCCAATCACACATGTGTACACATACGTCCACTTACGCGAGCACACACACACACACACACACACACACAATCGTATCGTCTGCTAATGCATGAGGGACACTAGCTTCTTACACTGCGCTCTCTCTCTCTCTCTCTTACTCACACGCACACACTCTTTCTTACGCACACGCTCTCTTTTTCTCCCTATCTCTTTCTCTCTCACGCACAAGCTTTCCTTCTCTCTCTCTCTCTCTCTCTCTCTCTCTCTCTCTCTCTCACGCACACACTCTCTCTCCAGCTCTCCTTTCTCCCTCTCTTCTTCTATCTCTCACGCACAAGCTTTCCTTCTCTCTCTCTCTCTCTTACTTACACGCACACACTCTTTCTTACGCACACGCTCTCTTTTACTCCCTATCTCTTTCTCTCTCACGCACAAGCTTTCCTTCTCTCTCTCTCTCTCTCTCACGCACACACTCTCTCCAGCTCTCCTTTCTCCCTCTCTTCTTCTATCTCTCACGCACAAGCTTTCCTTCTCTCTCTCTCTCTCTCTCTCTCTCTCTCTCACGCACAAGCTTTACTTTTCTCTCTCTCTCTCTCTCTTTCTCTCTCTCTTTCGCACACACTCTTCCTCTCTCTCTCTCTCTCTCTCTCTCTTGCGCACACGCTCTCTCTTACGCACACACTCTCACACATCACTCCTTACTCTTAATTACTAATCTAGGCACACACACATACACGGGTAAATATAATTAATGATAAAACTTACGCGTTCACTATACACTCACGCACATAAACACAAAATTTCACGATACGACGTCGATTGTCTCTTCTTCAGCACTCGCCTCTATCTTCACGATGACAAGCTTTCCCCTGTCAGCTATGTTGTCGGCAGATGCAGGCGAGTCGAATTGACAAAATTATTCGCCTATATCAATCTCCGTATCGACTTCATCACCCTCCGCTTCCTCCTGCTGCAACTCCGCTTCCTCCTGCTGCATCTCCGCTTCCTCCTGCTGCTCCTCCCTTTTCACAAGATCTAGTATAGCAGCATCTTCATCGGCATGCACCACCTGTGTAAAGATACACATAATTAATCTATTGTGACAAACATAAGATATTCACCTTATTAACTAACTAACCTCCTGCTGCTGCATCACCTCCTCAGCAACCACCTCCGTCTGCTCCCTCTTATCTGTTCCTACGCTGCAACACCACAGTTCTCTTCTGCTGCACGTCGTACAGCATCGCGCCCTGCACTCCGTGCAGTACGTCCAGAGTGTGCGTATGGTCATACGCTTCATCACCCGCGCACACACTTCATATACAACCCCAAGCTTAGGGATGTAGTAATTGACGGGGCCGATGGAAGGTGAACTTTTCATGATGTGCAGCGTGCGTTTGATTTCTTCACGCTCCTCATACAGCTCAGCATACGTGTCGCCGTGCTGCTGTATGAGCCGCGACGTACGCTCCATCCGTGATTTTAGGAGAGAGCTTTGCTCCTCCAACTGTCGTAAAACAACACTTTTCACAGACATCCTAGTGGAACTACGATCAACTTGGAACTGACGACTGTAGTCGAAGCAGTCATCTGTAGGGCCTAGGAGGAGAAGGAGGGACGAAGGAGAAAAATTTAGACTTGTGCTGATTATTGTTCGATACCGCACATGTGCTCGTACACCCGATACCCGAACGAGCTGGCTGACGCATTGTGCAGCGAAATGCTTGACGGATACGGGATACTTTTTACAAGCGCGAGAGAGCATAACCTTTGACTCTCAAGTGCTCTTCGCAAGAAGTTGATATGTTTTAGTATCCACTTGTCGCCATGAGTCTTAGCAGGCGATACCTATACAGCGGAGATGAATTAGTGTGACAAAACAACTATACATGTTTGATACTGCTTGCTGCTCGACGAACACGGGATACTTTTTTTACGATTGTGTGTGTGTGTGTGTGTGAGAGAGAGAGGGAGAGAGAGCATGATCTTTGACTCTCGACTGCTCTAAGCGTGAACTTGATATTTTTAGTATCTACTCGGTGGCAAGAGTCTTTACAGTCGATACCTATGCGCGGAAAAAATGGATCTGCTTGTATGAGAATCGCTATGGTCATCGCTTGCACAGGAAGTCGAATGCTATTAAATGTGATAGAGCATTGCTTTCAGCCGCCTTGTATCGTGCGAGAATCGTCGACGGTATCATTATTTCAGATTGTTATGCATCTTGGACCCGTGAGAGCGTAGGTAATATAATACCTATTAATCAGTCGATCCTCTTACCGTGTAAGTGACATTCGGCGAAATTTTGATACTCGCGAATGATAAAGCTGAGGCAAAACTTATCACAGGATGTTATTTTTTGTGCTTTATACTGTTGCGCGAGTCCACACATCCCCCCACTAGCAAGACGTTTTTTATACTATATAAACCCTACGTTTACCTCAGGAGCTCAGTAGTCATGAGAGTAGTTGCATTAAATCAAGAGCTCGCAAGCATGTATAACGTAGCCGAGGAGTCTTTACGCAGTGTAGTGCTTCGCATCGCGGGCAATCTTCAAGCAAATAGTGTTGTTAGACGCAGGTGTTTTAAAAAATGCAACTTAGCTATGCGATGCGCAGCAGAATTTTGTATGCAACAGAATTTTGCGCATTTACCTGTGTTGACGCGGTTAATGACAGCATTCTAGGAGAATAATGGTGAGTACATTTTTATTGATTGCAATTTCTCTGCACTATATCGCGTTGTCATTAATAAAAATCAAACAGCACTTGTACTTGGCAACGAGGTAAACGGTGCCACAGCTGATAGCGTCGTCTGCTACTGCTGCTACAAGCTCTGTTTCATTCACTCGCGCGCGCGCGCATACACACATTCGTAACGCAGTGTCGTCTGCTCTTGCCGTAGAACGCGTCGACTGCTACGTATGACGCCTAGTGTTTTCAAGTCGTCTGCTTCAGCGCTAGGGATATTAGCTTCTTACATCTGTCATATTACATAGCATGCGATGCGTATCTCTTTATCATTACAGTAATATAACGTATAATTATAAAATCAAAGAATATACATCCGCTATATTCTATGACAGTGAGAATACTTTTTTAAACAACTGTTTTTCTCACTATACTTCTTGCTTTTTTTATTTAAAAAATGTGTAATCAAATATCGGTTAATATTTTGTTTTAATTCATTCGACATCAAAGAGATTTTAATATTCATGTGTTGTATGCATCACTACCTTTGAATACATATAACGTTTATTATAAAAAGTAAGCTCTGTATTTTTAACATAAAATTGTTTTACATTTCAGCGTTAGAAAATTTGTTAGCCGACATAACCTCTGATGAAGATGATGATAATATTACAGAATACACATCAAGTGAATATGTTGAACCTACGTCATCGGATGAAGGTGAGGAGGAGGAGGAGGAGGAGGAGGAGGTGGAGGAGGAAGAAAGAGAGGCAAGTGAGACGGAAGAGGAGGATGCAGCGCAAGCGCTGAATGCTGTAGCCGATGTACAGTTTGTACCGGCTGAAATGGTGGGGGTGAGCGCTGCCGATGCACACGGAGAGGAGTTGCGGGCGGAGGAGAGTAAAGCCGTAAGGAGAGAAGCAGCAGCAGCGGTGGCTGCGGCGCCTGCAGCGGTGCGTCTTCAGGTGAATGAGGCGATGGAGGAGGAGGAGGAGGAAGATGAAGCAGTAGAGAGAGCGCAGAATGAGCACGATGCTAGAGCGGAAGAGGCTGAAGATGTACCTGCCAATAGGGATTCTCAGCGCATAGTTAATGTTGACCACCTTCTTGCCACATGTATAGAGCCAACAGCTGCTTCTAATAATATTCTACAGCGCTTGATGGAACGAGCAGCTGATGAAAGCGAGAATATTATTGAGTATGCGGAGCATCCATGTGTTAAAAGACGGCAACAAATCCTCGACTTTTTGGCCCGACTAGTAGAACCCGAAGAAATACGGTACACAAGAAGAAGCGCTGGAGGATTGGTCACCGAGCATTTTTTTAACCAGAGAAATCCAAGAGATCGTCAAATTAATGAACGTGAGTATTATGCTGTATTAAATATACATTTTTCTTGAAATAAATTCTTATTTTTAAATATTATTTAAGTTATTCGACGTGGTCTCGAAGGATTTGCAAAGTACCCCAGGGCTTTGAAACAAGATATCATGCTCATCATGTATGTTCGAAGAGCACAAGAAATACGTTGGTTTTTCAATGCTTGTAAAGATAAAAATTCCATACTGTTAGACACTGAAAATTTACATGAAGTGTTTAATCGTCTGGGACAGAGTTTTTCAGGACCACCAGAAGAATAATTTAAAAATAAGAAAGTGTAAAATAGGGTATTCAAATATTTTGTATTCAATACATTTTTTCAGAACATAATCACTCTGACGATTCATCTTGTTCTTCTTCTACAACCATTTTTCCCTTATCTACATCATTTTCGAACACCAATACTTCTGTAGAATCGCAGGATTACGAGGCTGATGAAAGTAATTTTTCTATTCAAGTTGGTAGAGGACAAAGAAGAAGAATTGAAAATTCAAGCAGCAATAATGATGATTTGTCTGACTACGAACAAGAGGATAATCAGCCCAGTGAGGAGAATGAGGAGAGAAGCGAAACAGACGATAATATGAATTATCAAGGAGTCGATGAGGAAAGAGAGGATGAGGATATCCAGCCTCCTGGTAATCGTTTTGATATTTTCCAACAAAATTCGCATTATATATCTAAGTATAAAATAGAAGGTAGACGTATTGTGCTAAAAACAAGATCTCCACCGAAGGATGGATCTATAAATCCGATAGTTTGGTTGGAGTTAGTTATTCGCGATATTTATTCTTATATAATTTCATTATGTAATGAAAACGACATGACTGGCGTCTCCTTTAGAAGTTTAAATTTTGCACGAGGCCCGGGTGGGTTATCTTTACGATTAGTAAATAATTTTTTTTACAATGATTTATGGAATTTAATAAGCGGATTAGCTCAGAGTAATGAGGATTTTCAAATAGATGAGAGCTTTATTCTAACATTAACACTTGTTAATATACCTAATGGTGGCCGAGGTGGAAGTAGAAAGAGGATGAGTGTTGATAGCTTATCTCAGAGATCGGTTGTATCTATAAGAAATAACGATAATTTATGCTTGCCAAGAGCTTTAATTGTCGGGGAGGCTTTTATAATGTATAAAAAATTCTTTTCAAACGAAGCCATTGATACTTGGAATATTGTCAGAGATAGCAGACGTGGTATGCAAAAAGAGCGCGCAAATCTCCTTACTATTAATGCAAACGTCGTAATTCCTGCAAACGGGTGCGGTATACAAGAAATAGAGACGTATCAGCGGTATTATGTTGCAAAAAATATCGCTATTGTAATATACGATAGTTTATCTTTTGGAAGTGGAGAACCGCCCTTTTACGTACGACGCGCGAAGGCGTCATTTCGATACAATATTAAATTTAACCGGTGCTGCACGCAATCGTTTTTTCTGCGAACATTGTAATAAAAGCTATAGATACGTAGATGAGCATAGATGCACAGCCAAATGTGACAGGTGTTTTTGTGCGCCAACGTGTAATTCTAATATAGATATTATAAAGTGTGTAGAATGTAACCGAGAATTTTACGGACAAATATATTTCGACCGTCACAAAATAGATGGGTCATACAAAAAAAAATAATAAAAAAATATGCGATGTAGTAAAAGTTTGTAATATGTGTTGCAAACGAATTAATATCTACAAGCCAAGCACGAGTGTGGAATCAATTGGTGCAACTTATGTCGCGAAAAACATGATGTAAATCAGCTCTGTTATATTCAACCCATTGGACGTAATGTTAACGCACAGATTAATCGTAAATCCCCAAAGAAAAACTTATTTATTTTTTATGACTTTGAGACGCGTCAAGATTCTGCTTACCGTGAACATACAGAGATAAAAATACACATTCCAAATCTATGTGTTGTACAACAGGTTTGCGATGATTGCATGGATGATGAAAATATAAATATACTATGCCATACGTGTAGTGTAAGAGAGCATATATTTCGCGATGATCCAGTTAAACAATTAATAGGTTTGACAGTACTCGAGAAAACTACCTTCGGTCAAATAATTTGTATTGCTCATAACTCTCGTGGGTTTGATGCGCAATTTATTTTGAGAGAAATCGTTGAAAATACCTCAATAGTACCAAACGTAATATTGAATGGACAAAATATAATTATGCTTCAATGCGGGCGAACAAAATTTATTGATAGCTTAAACTATTTTCACATGAAATTAAGTGCTTTACCACAAACCTTTTCTCTACCGCCAGCTAGCAAAAAAGGATATTTTCCTCATCTATTCAATACTTTAGATAATCAAAATTATGTTGGGGCTTTACCCGAAGCATCGTTCTATGCGCCTAATGCCATGTCGACGTCTGAGAGGGAAAAGTTTATTGTATGGTATGAGGAGAACCGAAATACTTATGAGTTTGATTTTCAACGTGAAATACTCGATTATTGCCGTATGGATGTAGAAATTTTAATACTTGCATGCATGGCTTTTCGCAAAATTTTCATTAAGTGCGGGAATACTTGTCCGTTTACAGAGGCAACGACCATAGCTTCTGCATGCTTCATTGTGTATAGAAAAAATTTCTTACGCGAATAAACTATCGGTATCATTCCAGCAGGTGGATATCGACGCGCTGATAATCATTCGCAAAAGTCAATACAGTGGCTGTTACAGTGTGAACGTGAGATTGGTCGGGAAATCATACACGCGGGTAGAGCACGTGAATTTATGCTTCCAGAAGGGTTTCGTGTAGATGGCTATTTACCTCCGGAAAATGACAATGCAAATAAAGGTATTGTCTTTGAATATCAAGGCTGTTACACACACGGTTGCCCTATTTGCTTTAATAAACGACGAGATAAAATAATGTCATACGGCAGAACTATGGATGAGTCGTACGAGAATACTTTTCGGAAAACTCAAAAAATAAAAGCCCTGGGTTACGAAGTTCGAGAGATATGGGAATGTACTTTTGATCGGATAAAAGCAGAGAATCGCGAAATCTACGAATATGTAACACAGCATCCTCTTATGAGTCGTATAACGTTGAATCCGCGCGATGCTTTTTTTGGAGGTAGAACGGAGAATATAGTTACTGAGTACACGATCGGAAATAACGAAAAAATTCAATATACAGATATATGCTCTCTTTATCCGTACGTGTGTAAAAGAGGTCGATTTCCCGTAGGACATCCGCGAATTTTAATTGGTGAAGACTGCAACGAATTAACGCAGGGGAATAACAATAATCTCAACAATATTGAAGGATTAGTTAAATGTAGTATCTTACCACCGCGCGACCTGCACATTCCAATCTTACCAATTAAAATGCACGGACGTCTTCTTTTTGCTCTTTGCCGCTCATGCTGCGAAGAAATGCAGCAATGTGACTGCAATCACGAAGACCCAAAAATGCGTGAATTCACGGGCACCTGGGTTGCTGATGAGTTGCGTAAAGCTGTTGAACTCGGTTACAGTATTACGAAAATTTATATTATTTGGCAATATGAGATGACACAATATAATCAAATTGATGGTAGCGGAGGTCTTTTTGCTGAATACGTAAATACTTTCTTAAAAATCAAGCAAGAGTCTAGCGGATGGCCCTCATGGTGTACTGATGAAGCAACTAAATTACAATACATTGAACAGTATAGACTCGATGAGGGTATAACTTTGGATAAAAATAATATCGAAAAAAATTCAGGATTACGAGCTGTTGCTAAGCTCTGCTTAAATTCGTTTTGGGGTAAGTTTGGACAACGGAGTAATTTGAAACAAACTGAAGTTGTAAAATCACGTGAATCTCTTTTAAAACTTCTTACTTGTCCGGAAAGAGATGTTAATGATATACTAGCAATTAATGATGAGATACTGTACGTGAATTGGCAATACAAGGATGAGGCTGTCACTCCTGCCCCGCATACGAATGTCGTGATTGCGGCTTACACCACTGCTCAAGCACGTTTAGAACTATATAATTACTTGAGAAGGTTGGGTGATCGTGTTCTTTATTATGACACAGATTCTTGTATATTTGTTTCGCATGACGATGCTTCGGATGAGTATAAACCTTTTATTGGCTCTAAACTAGGTGATATGACAGATGAACTTTGTGGTTATGGTGAGAATACGTATATAAGTAATTTTGTTTCGGGAGGACCAAAGTTTTACGCTTACACAGCTGTAACACCCAATAAAGATGATAAAATTGAATGTTGTAAAGTAAAAGGTATCTCATTAAACTTCTCAAACGGTGTAAAAATTAATTTTGATAGCATTAAGAATTTGATTAACGATACCTTTGCAAACGAAGATCACGAATCTGAAAAAATGAATGATGAATGTAGTAAAATACGCTTAAAATTCAAAGCTATCAGAAGAACTAAAATGCATGAAGTTGTAACGCGTGAAGAATCGAAAACATGTTGTGTTGTATTGAAAAAACGACGATACCTTACGTCACGTAAGTCTCTACCTTTTGGATATAAGAATAATTAACTTTTTGGATGTATTTATTGTAAATAAAAATAAACACAAATTTTTATATAATTTCCTTATTTTTCCATTTAAAAGATCCCTAACACATTTTTATATCCTCAGTATAGCTTCTGTCATCGAAGAGAACGCTTCTTATGGAAATTTAGCTCATTTTAACGCATAATTCAGCTTACTCGCGGTGTTATTTAGCTTGTTGGAATACAACACGAATATCAGCTTAAACAGCGGTAATAACAGCTTGTGATTCAGCACACGTAAAATTAGCTTATTTTTACGTGTGCCGAGCCGCGCCGCCGCCGCCGCCGCCGCCGACCGTCCGCGTGCCGTAAGCTTATTTTAAGGAAAATCTCTCGTGTGAGTGAGTGAGTGAGTGTGTGTGTGCGTGTGTGTGCGTGTGTGTGTGAGTACTCGGCGAAATGGATATGCGATTCAAACATCCGTTTACGTGTATCGTTAGCGGACCCACGGGATGTGGTAAAACAGTTTTTGTCAAAAGGTTTCTTCGACATCTTCCACTCATATGCAGTGTAACTTTTGATCGGATATTACTCTATTATGCCGAGTGGCAGTCTACGTATGAGACAGACTTTGTTCCAGGAGGCATAAGTAGGGAGAGTAGAAAAAAATTTTCACGAGGGATTGCCTCAACCTTCAGATTATTCTCAAGACAATGAAAAGAAAAAATTATTAATTATCGATGATTTAATGAGAGAATCTTCGAATAACATTATTCTCGATTTATTTACATAAGGGAAGTCATCATAAGAATTTAAGTGTGATTTTTATTACACAAAATCTTTTTCACAAAGGAGCTGGTCAACGCGATATCTCATTAAATGCAAATTAACTCGTTATTTTTAAAAATCCACGTGATCGTTCACAAATACAATATCTAGCGTGTCAAGTCTATCCCGAAGACCCAAAATTTTTACAAGAAGCTTATCTCGATAATACGTCAACTTCTCATGGCTATCTTTTGTTGGATTTGAAACAGTCGACCGAGGATGAATTTCGTTTCCGTACCTCTGTTTTTCCCGATGATAAATTGAGTTACGCATATGTACCGAAGAAGAATAAGAAATTCCGATAAAAGTAGAGGATTCTATGATTAAAGCTTCAGTCTGATTGAAACAATGGCAGGGAGAGGAGCGTCTGCGAGAACCGATAGTCGTAGACAGCGTAGAAGACAGCGTGAAGGTGGTGGTGGTGCTGCTGCTGTTACTGAAGAAGAAGAAGAAGATACAAGGTGTGGATGCCTACCAAAGCATTTTACAAAAAAGTGTGTTGCAGTATTGAATGCTCTTTGTCATGCAGATAGTCAACAGCGCTTAGCACTGTTACGTGTAGCTGATAAAAAACTCATTAAAAGCATATGCGAGTGCGTGTTAAATGTATTGCGTGGAGTCGTTAAAACAAAAAACTCACACAAGTCAAAATTAAAAAAACATAAAAGTGTCTTGAGAAAATTATTAAATAAATCCAGTAGTAATAACAGTGAAAAAGAGTGGAAAAAAAGAAACGCGTCCTTATTCAAAACGGTGGTGCTTTTTTACCAATGTTACTTGCACCAATTATAGGTGCACTTGTGTCAAAAATATTTGGAGTCTCTGGAAATTAAAATATGGAGCACGCTCGTAAAATGGTCATTGTACCAGAGGAAACATACGAGAGAGTAACGAAGCAACAGCATCAACAACAACAACAACAACATATATTAGAAGAGTCGAGTAATGCTTTAGAGCCAACGATACAGACAAGATGCAAATATACTTGATGTAGAGCATGAAAATGAAGATATATCGAGTCCATTGTCCGATGAAGCAATACTTGCAAGCATTTCCAAGGGTTATGTGTGAAAAGCACGTTTATTGCTTCAACATTGGAAATCAGCATCGCATCGTATTAAATGGGATAATTCAGGTACAGTTAGCATTGATGATAAAGCTATACCACACTCAAATATTATAGATTTACTAGAAGACGTGGTACGGAGTAGACCTGTTGAAGAACCTGTAGGAAGATTTCAATTAGCTAATTTTATAGCAACAACTGACACTCCACCCAAATTAATAAGTAATCCAGAGGTAATAAAAATTAGTGAAAGTTTGAAACGTGCATTAAACAAAATTCCTTCAACCAAGAGAAATAATTCCGAGAGCGTTCAGACTTTGGAACAAGGTACTAGACTCGCGGCCGCACAACGCTATAGTGCACGTTTGAATAAGAAAAAATCCATACCGCAAAAAGCAGACAACAAGTGGCTGGCTTATAAAATTTAACATGTCTTATGAAAATCAATACTTTGACACTAGACACGAGACTGAATACGCTGGTGCACGTAATCTGTTACGAATCAATGGTAAAAATAAGAAGAAGAAAAGCGAGATTAATGAGTGGTTAAGTAATCAAGATGCATACACACTACACAAACCTATTAGACGAAAATTTCCTAGATTGATGTACAATGTCACTAATGTGGATGATTGTTGGGAAATGGATTTGTGTGACATGCAATTTCTCAAAACGTATAACGATAATTTTGCGTATTTACTTGTAGTCATAGATGTTCTCAGTAAATATGCTTGGGTCGAGGCTTTACGTGACAAAAGTACAAAAAGTGTTGTAGCTGCTTTCGACAAAATCTTAAAAAGAGCCGATGGGCGACGCCCAATTCTTATACAAACTGATCGAGACAAAGAGTTTGTCGGATCAGATTTTCAAAATTATATAAAACAACACAAGATTAATTTTCGAGTAGCATGTAATCCCGATGTTAAAGCAGCCGTCGTCGAGCGTCTAAATCGCACGCTCAAAGAACGTATGTTCCGATAGTTTACTCACAAAAATACTCATAGGTATATCGATGTTATTGAAAATATCGTTTACGCGTATAATCACACTATGCATAGTGGTACTAAAATGGTTCCGGCAGTTGTAAATATTCGTAATGCAGTTGTGGCAAGAAAAAATTTAGAAAAAAGAGCTCTTAGTCAGAGAAAAAAGTCTAGAGCACATATATACAGCGTGGGTGATCATGTTCGCATCAGTCGGTTGAAAGGCACCTTCGATAAAGGTTACGAAAAGAATTACAGTGAAGAGATCTTTAAGATTACCCGTGTCTCACGTCGTCAAAATCTCTTCACCTATGAATTGACTGATTTAGAAGGTGAAATAATCGACGGATTTTTTTATCCCGAAGAACTAGCTCGAGTTGGCGATGATCGTTTGTCACAAAATAAGGAATTCAAAGTGGAACGTGTGATCAAGAGTAGGGGACGTGGTGTTAAAAAAGAAGTTTTTGTAAAGTGGCTTGGCTATCCTGATAAATGTAATTCGTGGATTAAAGCAAGCGAAATCGTTACACTTTAAACATGGATGAGGACGAATTTTATTTGATATTACCGAGTAACAGTAGTATGAAATATTTTTCTGAAAATACAATATCTTGCTTCACCACGCACTTATCGCACGAAGTACGTCTGCATGGTAAGTGGAGTGTTGCTCTCATGGAAATCAGCATACCATGCACGATGATGCATATTCAGAAACACGAATGTAATATAAAGTTTGTTAACGCACGTAGAATAGCAGTTGCAAGAAAGAGAGACATATCTGAATATTTACCGGATTGGACAAACGACTAACAACGATGCCATATTTCCACCAGGTGTTTACGAGAATCTCAACAATCTCACAGAAGCTATAAACAATATACCTGAATCTCACTTACGTATTGAACAGGCAAAGAAAAAAAGTGGTTATTACAATTTACATAAAAAGTGTGAATGTAAGGAAACTCATTTTTTCAGCTTGAGCGAAAAGGTCAAACGAATATTTGGCTTTGAGAATGAAAAATATAGAAATCAGGAATTTATACCCATGATTCCATCTGTAGAGTCGAAAAAAAATGCAACATTGGTAGGAAACAGACCTGGTTGTTTGGCAAGAGCGATAGCTGATCAATTTTTCGTTTACTCAGATATTTGTATTCCGTACATAGTTGGTGACGTTCAAGCATCCCTTTTGCGCATAGTAACACTCGATAATTCAAAATATAAATTTGGTGCGAGAGTGGTCAAACAATTTGCACCGGGAATTTATCTACCTTTGTTAAATAACACATTTCAGAATATAATAATAGATATAAGAGATGAAAATGAGAATCATATACCATTCGAGTACGGGACGTTGACAGTAACACTACATTTCAAGCGCATTCTCTGAGAAAAAAAATGGCTTACTACGCAGAATACTATGCCGATTAAATCGGTGGTGGTGATGGTGGAGGAGAAGTACGTCGAGTGTTTGCAGGTTCAACTTATCAGCGAGGTCATGGTGGAATCGGCAGCTTTTTGAGTGGATAATTTCTAAGAGTTTTACCTTACATTACGAGTGGTGCTAAAGCCGCTGGAAAAGAAGCTATCAGAGCAGGAATGCATGTACTAGATGATGTGGGAAATCACGGAAGCAATTTTAAACAAGCTGTAAATATGCGCATGCGTGAGTCCGGTAAAAATCTTAAGCATAAAGCCGCTGATAAAATTGCCGCTATGATGAAGGGATCAGGATATAAGATACGCGCTAAAAAGCGGAAGCGTCAATCGTCCAAGAACAGTTCAGCTGTACGTATCAGCAGTAAAAGTGGCCGTGTAAAGAAGAAGAAGAAGAAGAGCCGTGTCAGTGTTCGCAAATCTACGAAAAAGAAAGCGGATAAGAATAAGCCAAGGGAGAAGAGAATCCAACGCAGTGTGAGCGATATTTTTGGATGTGATGCGATTATTTAATATGGATTTTCTACACTCAAACTCATGCAAATGCATGAAATCAGAATTAGATTTATTTACATTACCACCTACACAGACTTCGGTGGAAAGCTCTCAATTTATACATTATAAACCAGTTTCTTCGCTAACAGACGATGGACCGTTGGAATTCGTCGTTCCAGCAGGTAGTGATTATCTCGATCTTGCACACACAATGCTAAGCATTCGTATGCAGATAGAGCCAAATGTTGAAATAATAGAAGCAGCTAAAGCTACAGAGTATCCGAAGGTAGCAGCAATAAATAACACGTTACATTCGCTATTTAACCAAATAGGCGTTTTCTTTAATCAAAAATTGGTTTCACCACCAAACAATGCTTATCCTTACCGAGCTTACATCGAAACACTGTTAAATTATTCAAAGAGTAGTATGGAATCACATCTCACGAGTGGACTCTGGTATGCGGATACCCCTGGAAAATGGGCAGCGCCTCCCAATACCAAGCGTACTGATGTAAATGCAAATATTGGTCAGTGTAACCGTCAGTATTTTACCCAGAATGGTAAAACTGTCGATTTACTCGGTTATTTGCATTGCGATGTTTTTAATCAAAATAAATTTCTGTTAAATGGTGTTGAACTGCGATTACGATTGGTTAGGAGTAAGGATGCTTTTTGTTTGATGGATTTTACAGATGATGATAAATTTACTATACGCATTAAGGAAGCTTCACTGATTGTGCGTCGAGTTAAAATAAGTCCAGGTGTTATACTAGCTCATGCTAATGCACTTACAAAAGCCACTGCTAAATACCCAATCAATCGTGTGGAGGTGAAGGCATTTACAATGCATAGAGGTATTCTTGGCGATACTGGACAACGTTATTCTCGGTCAAATACCCAAAAGAATAATCATTGGATTTGTGGATAACAAGGCATTCAATGGAAATAGAAAGTTTAATCCATTTAATTTCCAACATTTTAATATAAACTATATTTCTCTTTATGTGGATGGTGTCCAGATTCCCAGCAAACCATTGCAGCCTCGATTTACGGGTGAAAGTCAATTATTTATCGACTCGTTTCATACACTATATTCTGGGACTGGAATTCATTTTCTAAACGAAGCATTAATTATCTCACGATCGGACTACGATGAAGGGTATACATTATTTGCTTTTGATCTAACGCCTGATTTATCAGCAAATTTAGTTTCTCATTGGAATTTAATCAAGAACGGCAGTGTTCGTGTAGAGGTAAAATTTGAAAGAGCACTTGAATCTACAATCAATTGTATAATTTACGCCGAATACGACAATGTCTTGGAAATAGATTCGAGTAGGCAAATAATAACGGATTTTAATGCATAATACCGTTAAAGCGATGGAAAAGTAAGAGGAGAAGGTGGAGAAGGAGAAGAGGGATGGGGAAAGAAGCAACAGCAGCGCCTCTATGCTATAGATGAGCAAAAAAGCTAAACGTCATACTCTCAGTGACGTTTGAGAAGTGAGCGAGTTTGGATCGACTGTGTGAATTTTTTATAGTATCATGGATTACGTTATCAATATTCAGGGTTTGAGAGACCGTAACAACAAGTTTACACCTAAAGAAGTTGGTGTACTTGGTTTAGAGCACAGAATCGTCCAACATTGGATAGTTAAGGAACCCCATAGATTTGAAGAACTTGCAACTGGACTTAAAAGAACTAACGACTACATCTCTAATCATTTTCATGGAATTCGTTGGCATGAAGGTGACATCACCATTGAACAACTACAGTATCATTTACAACAAATAGCCAAAGTGGCTATACGTATTTTACACGCGGCCATGACAATTGGAGATTCCTGAAGACTGTAATGTGTCGAGAAGTTGTGAACGTTAAAGAAATGTATGCCCCGAATTTTGACGAATTGAAAATAAATTATTCAGGTAACTTCATGTGTTTAAATCATGGCATTCAAGGTATAAACTCCAGTCGCGATTGTGCTCTCAATCATGCATATGTTGCTACGAAAGTGGTTACACTCTATAGCTGAAGGTATAACGCAAGATTCTGCACAGAAATTGAGTGATGCATTGTACTGCAAACTAAACTCGCGGGTACGTACAGCTACTTCTTCGTCTATTTACGCGACACACGAAGAGGACGTAGTCGATCATTGCTGAAATAATAATATTAATAATAGAATGAATACACAAGAATTACTAAAAGCTCTTGACCCGTTAACCGTCAAGACAGTTGGCGTGTATGCTGCGGATAGAATTCCAAACGTTTGGAATACCCCGCGGCCATCATAGCTAATACAGATGATCACACGAAGAAAGGAACACATTGGATTGCTATTTACATAGACTCAAACGGTTATGGAACATACTTTGACAGTTACGGACTACCACCAATGTCCCAATATCATCTTAAACGACTCAAAAGAAATTGCAAGCGGTATCAGTGGAATAAAAAAAAGTTGCAAAGTTTTGATTCACAGGTGTGTGGCCAGTATTGTGTTATGTTCCTTTACCATATGGTTAGGCTACCTAACTTACGCGCGTTTTGTCATAAGTTCTCGCGAGATTCACGAAAAATGATGCCGTAGTTGTATCGTTCTATAAAAAGCTGTTACGAAATAATAATCATCGTGTACGCTCGAAAGATGTTAGGAGGTTTGGAAGTGAAGCCTCGCGCGGCTCAGGATTTTGTAATCAAACATGTACTTCGAGAATGTATGTAAAGTAATAATAATAATTGTCAGATATCATGTAGTAAAAAATATGGATAAAGTGTAATCTTTCATAATATAAAAATGTTTTCATTTATAGAGCCTTACTCATTCCTTTAATTCCATACTGTAGTACTATGATATATTTTTTCCTGTTGCATCACACCTCGCTGTATAGTTCTAAGTATATATACATAGGCATTTATTAACGGTTATAATACATCCGGTGATATTTACTGTTTAGTTTTATATTTCATTTCAATCTTTATCTGTAAGAGAAAGAGAAGCTGATAAAACTGACGGTTGTAGTAGTAGTAGAGTAAACATCCTGTTCTTAAAAACTCGGAGAAATGTAACCGTAGCCTTTGACGGTTAACGAATATGATATTTCCTTTGTGAAGTTCTGAGAATACACGCGCAGAAAATCTCTCCCCACTGCATTCGATCATTTTACTTTGAGGTAGTGGGGGTAAAATATATAAAAGAGCTTGAAGAGTGAGGAGCTCCATCAGTTCTTTCGTGAAAGTTTGAGAGATCGTTTGCTAAGTGTAACTCTGTATATTGTGGCTCTTGTTTTTCGTACCATGGCCCAATCAGTGTCAGTGCTCCATCTCGTGTGCAGAACGTTCTGCTAAATATGCTGCTCTCCACGTCCTACGCCATTAATAAGTCAAACTCGAAACGCGTTACTCTTGGCTTAGAAAGTTACCAGGGAAGCTATCGACCAGTGGTGAAACTCTCAACGTCTACAACATGTTTTAAATCCGTCAAATTTGATGCATCTGGCTGGAAGGTCTTCAAGAATTACTTTGATCTTATAAATTGCTATTTCCAAGATGCGTACAGATTCCAAAGTGAATACGCTCGACCAACGAAGGTGTACATGGAAAATCATGATCTGATGTTTACTTCTTCATACAATACCAAATCCATTTTGAAGAAAGACCTGTCGGAACATCCATCTTTCCAAATCTTTTGATTGACGAAGAAAACGATGATGTACTGCATACAGTTAGTGCTTCCCATTTCAATGACTACACTGGTGGTGGTGTGGTGCTGCTGCTGCTACTGTTACTGATGGTGAGAATCTACGTCATCAACCACCACGAGCAAAGAAACAAAAAACAGCTTATCATCAACCATCGATATGCATGCAGCAAGTCACTTTTGACGGGTTAAAAATTGTCTCACAGTGTATTGACGAACGTATGAGTAAACTTGAAGAGTGTGTTAATAAAGTGAATGAAATTGTTTCTCATATTAAGAAGTTTATAATTGACTGTATTAAAAACGATGGTATTGAGAAAGACCCTAATTCTATACTAAAGACGTATGAGATGTTTCAACAATATTATACTTTATACACTGAAAATATTAAAATTATAATTCACGACAAGTTTAAAGATACTATTGAGGAAATAATTTTAAATATAATCTTATGTGAAATAGCTGCTTTTTCAATTGTTTGATATATATATATATATATATAAGACATTTATACTGCCATAATTAAAGTATAAATATACATGCTATTTTTTGTCATTACGCTTTGTACATATGTCTTCCTATCTTGTAATAAACCAGAAAATATTAAATATTCACTTTTTGTGACATCATCTAAACCTCCCACCCTTACTGCCACTCCTTACGACTCTGTATAAATATCAACTGTGCATAAGTATGTTCTCATTGCTTCGCGTACACTTGACGGGTCATAATCGTAATATAGACAAACACAATATGGAGAAGAAGAAGAAAGAAGGTTCAGGTCGAGAGGAAGTGAAATATAAACCGGCTTCTGGATTCCAAAAGTATCTACCTCTTATTCTTCCAATACTGTACCATTCCCGAAAAAAGAAGGGTACAGGAGTTATTGTCTGAAAAGGAAGCAAGTAAAGATTCCAAATATCAAGGACACAACAACACTGATTGGGGATAGCAACATAAAGTCTTATTCTAAGACTTTTATTTATCAATTAAAATCGGTCCTTTTTAGGACCACAATATTTCTATAAACGTACTACAAACTCATCATACATAAAAATCTCATTATCTTATGACGTCATAAGAGGTGTACATGACGTCAGTAACAATCCATATTTATCTTAATTGTTTACAAGATAAATGCTTAAGACGTTGGCGATACCTTATCTTTATTACCTGTTTTCATAATAAAAAAAAGTATCATCATGGATTATTATTGCGGTAAAGATAGCTTCTTTGTTTATGTAAACATGATATCTTAATTACACACGTATAAACAAGATATCCTTATCTTAATTAACTGTTTATAAACATGATACCTTATCTTATCTTTTTAC